>NC_082640.1:87162927-87762927 GCF_028023285.1 Balaenoptera ricei | reverse complement strand
CCAGAAGATGGTACACCGTGTGATCGGGAAAGGTTTCTAAAACGCACCTCATTTCTCATCTCCTTGTGCTCCGGTTCGCCATTCCAGCTGCTATACTAGCAATCTCCCTGCTTGGAGAATCAGCACCTTTAACCTCCTGTTCGTACAGGTTGCAATTTGTCCTGAGGATGAACGGGAAGAGGGGGAACCAATGAGAGACTAGCTCTAGGTGTTGGGACAGGCAAAAGTCTCTCTATTTTCCCATCAGGAAGAAGAATTAACCACAGGCTCAGCTTGCCGCCCGGAGCCAGAATAGGGCCTGAAGCAATCCTGCGCTTTTGCGGCCAGCTCCCAAGAAAGCGAGTTGAAAAATGGAGCTCAGGGGCACTGCAATTCACAAACCTGCAGAGTTAGAAATGATAACTCTCGTCCACAAATATATTGAGGGAAGGCAACGAAGAGGATTTGAAAGCAAGGCAGAATTGCAGGAAACAGATTTCAGGAGGTAGATTCGAATCGCCTTTAAAGCACAGGAAAAGCGGCAAAACCTCGACAATGATGCCCTTGGCCAAAAAGGGCGTATGCGTTTTTTCCTGAATATATTCAGGAAAAAACGCATACGCCCTTTTTGGCCAACCAAGCAACCTGGAAAGGCAAATCAGCGCTACAAAGAAGTCTCGCTTCCCATCGGTCAAAAGGGCCAGGCTGAATAAAGTGTCAAAACCAGAAATGCAGGACAGGCCATGGAGAAATGGGAGCCTTGCTACGCTGATGGGCGGGATGGAAATTGCCAACAGCCACTCTGGAGAAGTGTACGGTGTGTCCTGAAACATCTAAAAAACTCAGCTTAGAGAGCATAGGGCACTTCCACTCATGGGCGTATAAATTGGGAAAACTAAAAATCAGCAAGACACAGGCACCCCAAAGTTTAGGGCTGCTCTGTTGACAAGAACCTCCACTTTGTTACACCTTAAATATCCCAGGATAGACAAGAATGGATAAAGAAGTTGTGGTCCTTATGTACAATGGAATATCACTCAGCCATGAAATCAACGTCATAAGGCTAGTAGCAGCATGATGAGTGGATTTGGGTACGACGATTCTAAGTGAAATAAGTCACACAGAAAAAGACACTTATCATAAGATATCACTTATAGAGGGAATGTAAAAACCGCTACCCTTGAACTGAATTACATAACAGGTCAGAGTCACACGTTTAGAAAACACACTAGGGCTGCTTAACGGGAAAGGTGAGGTGGGGTGATGCATAAAACAAGGGTTTCAAAGTAGCTCAGATAGCGTTCCATAAACCCAATATGTAATAGACAAGACCTACTCCTTCCTCAGTGAACTGGACTCAACACGCCCTATTCATCGCCCAAGAATATATCTGACTAGTAAGAATCTTAAAACCTATGTATTTATATCTCTCTGTAAGTGAGTGAAGTGGGTGAAAAGCGGCATAACCACAGCAGTGAAAAGCAGCTAAACCCCATTATACAAATCAATTACTTTTAAAATCCCGTGAAACAGAGACAGTGAAAGAGAGAGAAATTCTGACAAAATTCGTTCAGGGGCTGTGATGCAACCTGGATTGACCATATGTAGACCCACAGATGGATGAGACATAAGGGTGGACACTCTTAGGGCTGAGAGGTTTGGTGAGGTTGGGTGAGCAAACGCAGACCCTTTAAAGTAATACTGCGTGGAACCCATCCCATGGGTCCCAAATCTCCAGGTTCAAGGGCATCTTCCTACATCGAAAACATGCATGAGAAACCCCGAAGATGGTACACCGTGTGATCGGGAAAGGTTTCTAAAACGCACCTCATTTCTCATCTCCTTGTGCTCCGGTTCGCCATTCCAGCCGCTATACTAGCAATCTCTCTGCTTGGAGAATCAGCACCTTTAACCTGTTCCGTACAGGTTGCAATTTGTCCTGAGGATGAACGGGAAGAGGGGGAACCAATGAGAGACTAGCTCTAGGTGTTGGGACAGGCACAGGTCTCTCTATTTTCCCATCAGGAAGAAGAATTAACCACAGGCTCAGCTTGCCGCCCGGAGCCAGAATAGGGCCTGAAGCAATCCTGCGCTTTTGCGGCCAGCTCCCAAGAAAGCGAGTTGAAAAATGGAGCTCAGGGGCACTGCAATTCACAAACCTGCAGACTTAGAAATGATAACTCTCGTCCACAAATATATTGAGGGAAGGCAACGAAGAGGATTTGAAAGCAAGGCAGAATTGCAGGAAACAGATTTCAGGAGGTAGATTCGAATCGCCTTTAAAGCACAGGAAAAGCGGCAAAACCTCGACAATGATGCCCTTGGCCAAAAAGGGCGTATGCGTTTTTTCCTGAATATATTCAGGAAAAAACGCATACGCCCTTTTTGGCCAACCAAGCAACCTGGAAAGGCAAATCAGCGCTACAAAGAAGTCTCGCTTCCCATCGGTCAAAAGGGCCAGGCTGAATAAAGTGTCAAAACCAGAAATGCAGGACAGGCCATGGAGAAATGGGAGCCTTGCTACGCTGATGGGCGGGATGTAAATTGCCAACAGCCACTCTGGAGAAGTGTACGGTGTGTCCTGAAACATCTAAAAAACTCAGCTTAGAGAGCATAGGGCACTTCCACTCATGGGCGTATAAATTGGGAAAACTAAAAATCAGCAGGACACAGGCACCCCAAAGTTTAGGGCTGCTCTGTTGACAAGAACCTCCACTTTGTTACACCTTAAATATCCCAGGAAAGACAAGAATGGATAAAGAAGTTGTGGTCCTTATGTACAATGGAATATCACTCAGCCATGAAATCAACGTCATAAGGCTAGTAGCAGCATGATGAGTGGATTTGGGTACGACGATTCTAAGTGAAATAAGTCACACAGAAAAAGACACTTATCATAAGATATCACTTATAGAGGGAATGTAAAAACCGCTACCCTTGAACTGAATTACATAACAGGTCAGTGTCACACGTTTAGAAAACACACTATGGCTGCTTAACGGGAAAGGTGAGGTGGGGTGATGCATAAAACAAGGGTTTCAAATTAGCTCAGATAGCGTTCCATAAACCCAATATGTAATAGACAAGACCTACTCCTTCCTCAGTGAACTGGACTCAACACGCCCTATTCATCGCCCAAGAATATATCTGACTAGTAAGAATCTTAAAACCTATGTATTGATATCTCTCTGTATGTGAGTCAAGTGGATGTAAAGCGGCATAAACACAGCAGTGAAAAGCAGCTAAACCCCATTATAAAAATCAAATACTTTTAAAAACTCTTGAAACAAAGACAGTGAAAGAGAGAGAAATTCTGACAAAATTCGTTCAGGGGCTGTGATGCAACCTGGATTGACCATATGTAGACCCACAGATGGATGAGACATAAGGGTGGACACTCTTGGGGCTGAGAGGTTTGGTGAGGTTGGGTGAGCAAACGCAGACCCTTTAAAGTAATACTGCGTGGTACCCATCCCATGGGTCCCAAATCTCCAGGTTCAAGGGCATCTTCCTACATCGAAAACATGCATGAGAAACCCAGAAGATGGTACACCGTGTGATCGGGAAAGGTTTCTAAAACGCACCTCATTTCTCATCTCCTTGTGCTCCGGTTCGCCATTCCAGCTGCTATACTAGCAATCTCCCTGCTTGGAGAATCAGCACCTTTAACCTCCTGTTCGTACAGGTTGCAATTTGTCCTGAGGATGAACGGGAAGAGGGGGAACCAATGAGAGACTAGCTCTAGGTGTTGGGACAGGCAAAAGTCTCTCTATTTTCCCATCAGGAAGAAGAATTAACCACAGGCTCAGCTTGCCGCCCGGAGCCAGAATAGGGCCTGAAGCAATCCTGCGCTTTTGCGGCCAGCTCCCAAGAAAGCGAGTTGAAAAATGGAGCTCAGGGGCACTGCAATTCACAAACCTGCAGAGTTAGAAATGATAACTCTCGTCCACAAATATATTGAGGGAAGGCAACGAAGAGGATTTGAAAGCAAGGCAGAATTGCAGGAAACAGATTTCAGGAGGTAGATTCGAATCGCCTTTAAAGCACAGGAAAAGCGGCAAAACCTCGACAATGATGCCCTTGGCCAAAAAGGGCGTATGCGTTTTTTCCTGAATATATTCAGGAAAAAACGCATACGCCCTTTTTGGCCAACCAAGCAACCTGGAAAGGCAAATCAGCGCTACAAAGAAGTCTCGCTTCCCATCGGTCAAAAGGGCCAGGCTGAATAAAGTGTCAAAACCAGAAATGCAGGACAGGCCATGGAGAAATGGGAGCCTTGCTACGCTGATGGGCGGGATGGAAATTGCCAACAGCCACTCTGGAGAAGTGTACGGTGTGTCCTGAAACATCTAAAAAACTCAGCTTAGAGAGCATAGGGCACTTCCACTCATGGGCGTATAAATTGGGAAAACTAAAAATCAGCAAGACACAGGCACCCCAAAGTTTAGGGCTGCTCTGTTGACAAGAACCTCCACTTTGTTACACCTTAAATATCCCAGGATAGACAAGAATGGATAAAGAAGTTGTGGTCCTTATGTACAATGGAATATCACTCAGCCATGAAATCAACGTCATAAGGCTAGTAGCAGCATGATGAGTGGATTTGGGTACGACGATTCTAAGTGAAATAAGTCACACAGAAAAAGACACTTATCATAAGATATCACTTATAGAGGGAATGTAAAAACCGCTACCCTTGAACTGAATTACATAACAGGTCAGAGTCACACGTTTAGAAAACACACTAGGGCTGCTTAACGGGAAAGGTGAGGTGGGGTGATGCATAAAACAAGGGTTTCAAAGTAGCTCAGATAGCGTTCCATAAACCCAATATGTAATAGACAAGACCTACTCCTTCCTCAGTGAACTGGACTCAACACGCCCTATTCATCGCCCAAGAATATATCTGACTAGTAAGAATCTTAAAACCTATGTATTTATATCTCTCTGTAAGTGAGTGAAGTGGGTGAAAAGCGGCATAACCACAGCAGTGAAAAGCAGCTAAACCCCATTATACAAATCAATTACTTTTAAAATCCCGTGAAACAGAGACAGTGAAAGAGAGAGAAATTCTGACAAAATTCGTTCAGGGGCTGTGATGCAACCTGGATTGACCATATGTAGACCCACAGATGGATGAGACATAAGGGTGGACACTCTTAGGGCTGAGAGGTTTGGTGAGGTTGGGTGAGCAAACGCAGACCCTTTAAAGTAATACTGCGTGGAACCCATCCCATGGGTCCCAAATCTCCAGGTTCAAGGGCATCTTCCTACATCGAAAACATGCATGAGAAACCCCGAAGATGGTACACCGTGTGATCGGGAAAGGTTTCTAAAACGCACCTCATTTCTCATCTCCTTGTGCTCCGGTTCGCCATTCCAGCCGCTATACTAGCAATCTCTCTGCTTGGAGAATCAGCACCTTTAACCTGTTCCGTACAGGTTGCAATTTGTCCTGAGGATGAACGGGAAGAGGGGGAACCAATGAGAGACTAGCTCTAGGTGTTGGGACAGGCACAGGTCTCTCTATTTTCCCATCAGGAAGAAGAATTAACCACAGGCTCAGCTTGCCGCCCGGAGCCAGAATAGGGCCTGAAGCAATCCTGCGCTTTTGCGGCCAGCTCCCAAGAAAGCGAGTTGAAAAATGGAGCTCAGGGGCACTGCAATTCACAAACCTGCAGACTTAGAAATGATAACTCTCGTCCACAAATATATTGAGGGAAGGCAACGAAGAGGATTTGAAAGCAAGGCAGAATTGCAGGAAACAGATTTCAGGAGGTAGATTCGAATCGCCTTTAAAGCACAGGAAAAGCGGCAAAACCTCGACAATGATGCCCTTGGCCAAAAAGGGCGTATGCGTTTTTTCCTGAATATATTCAGGAAAAAACGCATACGCCCTTTTTGGCCAACCAAGCAACCTGGAAAGGCAAATCAGCGCTACAAAGAAGTCTCGCTTCCCATCGGTCAAAAGGGCCAGGCTGAATAAAGTGTCAAAACCAGAAATGCAGGACAGGCCATGGAGAAATGGGAGCCTTGCTACGCTGATGGGCGGGATGTAAATTGCCAACAGCCACTCTGGAGAAGTGTACGGTGTGTCCTGAAACATCTAAAAAACTCAGCTTAGAGAGCATAGGGCACTTCCACTCATGGGCGTATAAATTGGGAAAACTAAAAATCAGCAGGACACAGGCACCCCAAAGTTTAGGGCTGCTCTGTTGACAAGAACCTCCACTTTGTTACACCTTAAATATCCCAGGAAAGACAAGAATGGATAAAGAAGTTGTGGTCCTTATGTACAATGGAATATCACTCAGCCATGAAATCAACGTCATAAGGCTAGTAGCAGCATGATGAGTGGATTTGGGTACGACGATTCTAAGTGAAATAAGTCACACAGAAAAAGACACTTATCATAAGATATCACTTATAGAGGGAATGTAAAAACCGCTACCCTTGAACTGAATTACATAACAGGTCAGTGTCACACGTTTAGAAAACACACTATGGCTGCTTAACGGGAAAGGTGAGGTGGGGTGATGCATAAAACAAGGGTTTCAAATTAGCTCAGATAGCGTTCCATAAACCCAATATGTAATAGACAAGACCTACTCCTTCCTCAGTGAACTGGACTCAACACGCCCTATTCATCGCCCAAGAATATATCTGACTAGTAAGAATCTTAAAACCTATGTATTGATATCTCTCTGTATGTGAGTCAAGTGGATGTAAAGCGGCATAAACACAGCAGTGAAAAGCAGCTAAACCCCATTATAAAAATCAAATACTTTTAAAAACTCTTGAAACAAAGACAGTGAAAGAGAGAGAAATTCTGACAAAATTCGTTCAGGGGCTGTGATGCAACCTGGATTGACCATATGTAGACCCACAGATGGATGAGACATAAGGGTGGACACTCTTGGGGCTGAGAGGTTTGGTGAGGTTGGGTGAGCAAACGCAGACCCTTTAAAGTAATACTGCGTGGTACCCATCCCATGGGTCCCAAATCTCCAGGTTCAAGGGCATCTTCCTACATCGAAAACATGCATGAGAAACCCAGAAGATGGTACACCGTGTGATCGGGAAAGGTTTCTAAAACGCACCTCATTTCTCATCTCCTTGTGCTCCGGTTCGCCATTCCAGCTGCTATACTAGCAATCTCCCTGCTTGGAGAATCAGCACCTTTAACCTCCTGTTCGTACAGGTTGCAATTTGTCCTGAGGATGAACGGGAAGAGGGGGAACCAATGAGAGACTAGCTCTAGGTGTTGGGACAGGCAAAAGTCTCTCTATTTTCCCATCAGGAAGAAGAATTAACCACAGGCTCAGCTTGCCGCCCGGAGCCAGAATAGGGCCTGAAGCAATCCTGCGCTTTTGCGGCCAGCTCCCAAGAAAGCGAGTTGAAAAATGGAGCTCAGGGGCACTGCAATTCACAAACCTGCAGAGTTAGAAATGATAACTCTCGTCCACAAATATATTGAGGGAAGGCAACGAAGAGGATTTGAAAGCAAGGCAGAATTGCAGGAAACAGATTTCAGGAGGTAGATTCGAATCGCCTTTAAAGCACAGGAAAAGCGGCAAAACCTCGACAATGATGCCCTTGGCCAAAAAGGGCGTATGCGTTTTTTCCTGAATATATTCAGGAAAAAACGCATACGCCCTTTTTGGCCAACCAAGCAACCTGGAAAGGCAAATCAGCGCTACAAAGAAGTCTCGCTTCCCATCGGTCAAAAGGGCCAGGCTGAATAAAGTGTCAAAACCAGAAATGCAGGACAGGCCATGGAGAAATGGGAGCCTTGCTACGCTGATGGGCGGGATGGAAATTGCCAACAGCCACTCTGGAGAAGTGTACGGTGTGTCCTGAAACATCTAAAAAACTCAGCTTAGAGAGCATAGGGCACTTCCACTCATGGGCGTATAAATTGGGAAAACTAAAAATCAGCAAGACACAGGCACCCCAAAGTTTAGGGCTGCTCTGTTGACAAGAACCTCCACTTTGTTACACCTTAAATATCCCAGGATAGACAAGAATGGATAAAGAAGTTGTGGTCCTTATGTACAATGGAATATCACTCAGCCATGAAATCAACGTCATAAGGCTAGTAGCAGCATGATGAGTGGATTTGGGTACGACGATTCTAAGTGAAATAAGTCACACAGAAAAAGACACTTATCATAAGATATCACTTATAGAGGGAATGTAAAAACCGCTACCCTTGAACTGAATTACATAACAGGTCAGAGTCACACGTTTAGAAAACACACTAGGGCTGCTTAACGGGAAAGGTGAGGTGGGGTGATGCATAAAACAAGGGTTTCAAAGTAGCTCAGATAGCGTTCCATAAACCCAATATGTAATAGACAAGACCTACTCCTTCCTCAGTGAACTGGACTCAACACGCCCTATTCATCGCCCAAGAATATATCTGACTAGTAAGAATCTTAAAACCTATGTATTTATATCTCTCTGTAAGTGAGTGAAGTGGGTGAAAAGCGGCATAACCACAGCAGTGAAAAGCAGCTAAACCCCATTATACAAATCAATTACTTTTAAAATCCCGTGAAACAGAGACAGTGAAAGAGAGAGAAATTCTGACAAAATTCGTTCAGGGGCTGTGATGCAACCTGGATTGACCATATGTAGACCCACAGATGGATGAGACATAAGGGTGGACACTCTTAGGGCTGAGAGGTTTGGTGAGGTTGGGTGAGCAAACGCAGACCCTTTAAAGTAATACTGCGTGGAACCCATCCCATGGGTCCCAAATCTCCAGGTTCAAGGGCATCTTCCTACATCGAAAACATGCATGAGAAACCCCGAAGATGGTACACCGTGTGATCGGGAAAGGTTTCTAAAACGCACCTCATTTCTCATCTCCTTGTGCTCCGGTTCGCCATTCCAGCCGCTATACTAGCAATCTCTCTGCTTGGAGAATCAGCACCTTTAACCTGTTCCGTACAGGTTGCAATTTGTCCTGAGGATGAACGGGAAGAGGGGGAACCAATGAGAGACTAGCTCTAGGTGTTGGGACAGGCACAGGTCTCTCTATTTTCCCATCAGGAAGAAGAATTAACCACAGGCTCAGCTTGCCGCCCGGAGCCAGAATAGGGCCTGAAGCAATCCTGCGCTTTTGCGGCCAGCTCCCAAGAAAGCGAGTTGAAAAATGGAGCTCAGGGGCACTGCAATTCACAAACCTGCAGACTTAGAAATGATAACTCTCGTCCACAAATATATTGAGGGAAGGCAACGAAGAGGATTTGAAAGCAAGGCAGAATTGCAGGAAACAGATTTCAGGAGGTAGATTCGAATCGCCTTTAAAGCACAGGAAAAGCGGCAAAACCTCGACAATGATGCCCTTGGCCAAAAAGGGCGTATGCGTTTTTTCCTGAATATATTCAGGAAAAAACGCATACGCCCTTTTTGGCCAACCAAGCAACCTGGAAAGGCAAATCAGCGCTACAAAGAAGTCTCGCTTCCCATCGGTCAAAAGGGCCAGGCTGAATAAAGTGTCAAAACCAGAAATGCAGGACAGGCCATGGAGAAATGGGAGCCTTGCTACGCTGATGGGCGGGATGTAAATTGCCAACAGCCACTCTGGAGAAGTGTACGGTGTGTCCTGAAACATCTAAAAAACTCAGCTTAGAGAGCATAGGGCACTTCCACTCATGGGCGTATAAATTGGGAAAACTAAAAATCAGCAGGACACAGGCACCCCAAAGTTTAGGGCTGCTCTGTTGACAAGAACCTCCACTTTGTTACACCTTAAATATCCCAGGAAAGACAAGAATGGATAAAGAAGTTGTGGTCCTTATGTACAATGGAATATCACTCAGCCATGAAATCAACGTCATAAGGCTAGTAGCAGCATGATGAGTGGATTTGGGTACGACGATTCTAAGTGAAATAAGTCACACAGAAAAAGACACTTATCATAAGATATCACTTATAGAGGGAATGTAAAAACCGCTACCCTTGAACTGAATTACATAACAGGTCAGTGTCACACGTTTAGAAAACACACTAGGGCTGCTTAACGGGAAAGGTGAGGTGGGGTGATGCATAAAACAAGGGTTTCAAATTAGCTCAGATAGCGTTCCATAAACCCAATATGTAATAGACAAGACCTACTCCTTCCTCAGTGAACTGGACTCAACACGCCCTATTCATCGCCCAAGAATATATCTGACTAGTAAGAATCTTAAAACCTATGTATTGATATCTCTCTGTATGTGAGTCAAGTGGATGTAAAGCGGCATAAACACAGCAGTGAAAAGCAGCTAAACCCCATTATAAAAATCAAATACTTTTAAAAACCCTTGAAACAAAGACAGTGAAAGAGAGAGAAATTCTGACAAAATTCGTTCAGGGGCTGTGATGCAACCTGGATTGACCATATGTAGACCCACAGATGGATGAGACATAAGGGTGGACACTCTTGGGGCTGAGAGGTTTGGTGAGGTTGGGTGAGCAAACGCAGACCCTTTAAAGTAATACTGCGTGGTACCCATCCCATGGGTCCCAAATCTCCAGGTTCAAGGGCATCTTCCTACATCGAAAACATGCATGAGAAACCCAGAAGATGGTACACCGTGTGATCGGGAAAGGTTTCTAAAACGCACCTCATTTCTCATCTCCTTGTGCTCCGGTTCGCCATTCCAGCTGCTATACTAGCAATCTCCCTGCTTGGAGAATCAGCACCTTTAACCTCCTGTTCGTACAGGTTGCAATTTGTCCTGAGGATGAACGGGAAGAGGGGGAACCAATGAGAGACTAGCTCTAGGTGTTGGGACAGGCAAAAGTCTCTCTATTTTCCCATCAGGAAAAAGAATTAACCACAGGCTCAGCTTGCTGCCCGGAGCCAGAATAGGGCCTGAAGCAATCCTGCGCTTTTGCGGCCAGCTCCCAAGAAAGCGAGTTGAAAAATGGAGCTCAGGGGCACTGCAATTTACAAACCTGCAGACTTAGAAATGATAACTCTCGTCCACAAATATATTGAGGGAAGGCAACGAAGAGGATTTGAAAGCAAGGCAGAATTGCAGGAAACAGATTTCAGGAGGTAGATTCGAATCGCCTTTAAAGCACAGGAAAAGCGGCAAAACCTCGACAATGATGCCCTTGGCCAAAAAGGGCGTATGCGTTTTTTCCTGAATATATTCAGGAAAAAACGCATACGCCCTTTTTGGCCAACCAAGCAACCTGGAAAGGCAAATCAGCGCTACAAAGAAGTCTCGCTTCCCATCGGTCAAAAGGGCCAGGCTGAATAAAGTGTCAAAACCAGAAATGCAGGACAGGCCATGGAGAAATGGGAGCCTTGCTACGCTGATGGGCGGGATGGAAATTGCCAACAGCCACTCTGGAGAAGTGTACGGTGTGTCCTGAAACATCTAAAAAACTCAGCTTAGAGAGCATAGGGCACTTCCACTCATGGGCGTATAAATTGGGAAAACTAAAAATCAGCAAGACACAGGCACCCCAAAGTTTAGGGCTGCTCTGTTGACAAGAACCTCCACTTTGTTACACCTTAAATATCCCACGATAGACAAGAATGGATAAAGAAGTTGTGGTCCTTATGTACAATGGAATATCACTCAGCCATGAAATCAACGTCATAAGGCTAGTAGCAGCATGATGAGTGGATTTGGGTACGACGATTCTAAGTGAAATAAGTCACACAGAAAAAGACACTTATCATAAGATATCACTTATAGAGGGAATGTAAAAACCGCTACCCTTGAACTGAATTACATAACAGGTCAGAGTCACACGTTTAGAAAACACACTAGGGCTGCTTAACGGGAAAGGTGAGGTGGGGTGATGCATAAAACAAGGGTTTCAAAGTAGCTCAGATAGCGTTCCATAAACCCAGTATGTAATAGACAAGACCTACTCCTTCCTCAGTGAACTGGACTCAACACGCCCTATTCATCGCCCAAGAATATATCTGACTAGTAAGAATCTTAAAACCTATGTATTTATATCTCTCTGTAAGTGAGTGAAGTGGGTGAAAAGCGGCATAACCACAGCAGTGAAAAGCAGCTAAACCCCATTTTACAAATCAATTACTTTTAAAAACCCGTGAAACAAAGACAGTGAAAGAGAGAGAAATTCTGACAAAATTCGTTCAGGGGCTGTGATGCAACCTGGATTGACCATATGTAGACCCACAGATGGATGAGACATAAGGGTGGACACTCTTAGGGCTGAGAGGTTTGGTGAGGTTGGGTGAGCAAACGCAGACCCTTTAAAGTAATACTGCGTGGAACCCATCCCATGGGTCCCAAATCTCCAGGTTCAAGGGCATCTTCCTACATCGAAAACATGCATGAGAAACCCCGAAGATGGTACACCGTGTGATCGGGAAAGGTTTCTAAAACGCACCTCATTTCTCATCTCCTTGTGCTCCGGTTCGCCATTCCAGCCGCTATACTAGCAATCTCTCTGCTTGGAGAATCAGCACCTTTAACCTGTTCCGTACAGGTTGCAATTTGTCCTGAGGATGAACGGGAAGAGGGGGAACCAATGAGAGACTAGCTCTAGGTGTTGGGACAGGCACAGGTCTCTCTATTTTCCCATCAGGAAGAAGAATTAACCACAGGCTCAGCTTGCTGCCCGGAGCCAGAATAGGGCCTGAAGCAATCCTGCGCTTTTGCGGCCAGCTCCCAAGAAAGCGAGTTGAAAAATGGAGCTCAGGGGCACTGCAATTCACAAACCTGCAGACTTAGAAATGATAACTCTCGTCCACAAATATATTGAGGGAAGGCAACGAAGAGGATTTGAAAGCAAGGCAGAATTGCAGGAAACAGATTTCAGGAGGTAGATTCGAATCGCCTTTAAAGCACAGGAAAAGCGGCAAAACCTCGACAATGATGCCCTTGGCCAAAAAGGGCGTATGCGTTTTTTCCTGAATATATTCAGGAAAAAACGCATACGCCCTTTTTGGCCAACCAAGCAACCTGGAAAGGCAAATCAGCGCTACAAAGAAGTCTCGCTTCCCATCGGTCAAAAGGGCCAGGCTGAATAAAGTGTCAAAACCAGAAATGCAGGACAGGCCATGGAGAAATGGGAGCCTTGCTACGCTGATGGGCGGGATGTAAATTGCCAACAGCCACTCTGGAGAAGTGTACGGTGTGTCCTGAAACATCTAAAAAACTCAGCTTAGAGAGCATAGGGCACTTCCACTCATGGGCGTATAAATTGGGAAAACTAAAAATCAGCAGGACACAGGCACCCCAAAGTTTAGGGCTGCTCTGTTGACAAGAACCTCCACTTTGTTACACCTTAAATATCCCAGGAAAGACAAGAATGGATAAAGAAGTTGTGGTCCTTATGTACAATGGAATATCACTCAGCCATGAAATCAACGTCATAAGGCTAGTAGCAGCATGATGAGTGGATTTGGGTACGACGATTCTAAGTGAAATAAGTCACACAGAAAAAGACACTTATCATAAGATATCACTTATAGAGGGAATGTAAAAACCGCTACCCTTGAACTGAATTACATAACAGGTCAGTGTCACACGTTTAGAAAACACACTATGGCTGCTTAACGGGAAAGGTGAGGTGGGGTGATGCATAAAACAAGGGTTTCAAATTAGCTCAGATAGCGTTCCATAAACCCAATATGTAATAGACAAGACCTACTCCTTCCTCAGTGAACTGGACTCAACACGCCCTATTCATCGCCCAAGAATATATCTGACTAGTAAGAATCTTAAAACCTATGTATTGATATCTCTCTGTATGTGAGTCAAGTGGATGTAAAGCGGCATAAACACAGCAGTGAAAAGCAGCTAAACCCCATTATAAAAATCAAATACTTTTAAAAACTCTTGAAACAAAGACAGTGAAAGAGAGAGAAATTCTGACAAAATTCGTTCAGGGGCTGTGATGCAACCTGGATTGACCATATGTAGACCCACAGATGGATGAGACATAAGGGTGGACACTCTTGGGGCTGAGAGGTTTGGTGAGGTTGGGTGAGCAAACGCAGACCCTTTAAAGTAATACTGCGTGGTACCCATCCCATGGGTCCCAAATCTCCAGGTTCAAGGGCATCTTCCTACATCGAAAACATGCATGAGAAACCCAGAAGATGGTACACCGTGTGATCGGGAAAGGTTTCTAAAACGCACCTCATTTCTCATCTCCTTGTGCTCCGGTTCGCCATTCCAGCTGCTATACTAGCAATCTCCCTGCTTGGAGAATCAGCACCTTTAACCTCCTGTTCGTACAGGTTGCAATTTGTCCTGAGGATGAACGGGAAGAGGGGGAACCAATGAGAGACTAGCTCTAGGTGTTGGGACAGGCAAAAGTCTCTCTATTTTCCCATCAGGAAGAAGAATTAACCACAGGCTCAGCTTGCCGCCCGGAGCCAGAATAGGGCCTGAAGCAATCCTGCGCTTTTGCGGCCAGCTCCCAAGAAAGCGAGTTGAAAAATGGAGCTCAGGGGCACTGCAATTCACAAACCTGCAGAGTTAGAAATGATAACTCTCGTCCACAAATATATTGAGGGAAGGCAACGAAGAGGATTTGAAAGCAAGGCAGAATTGCAGGAAACAGATTTCAGGAGGTAGATTCGAATCGCCTTTAAAGCACAGGAAAAGCGGCAAAACCTCGACAATGATGCCCTTGGCCAAAAAGGGCGTATGCGTTTTTTCCTGAATATATTCAGGAAAAAACGCATACGCCCTTTTTGGCCAACCAAGCAACCTGGAAAGGCAAATCAGCGCTACAAAGAAGTCTCGCTTCCCATCGGTCAAAAGGGCCAGGCTGAATAAAGTGTCAAAACCAGAAATGCAGGACAGGCCATGGAGAAATGGGAGCCTTGCTACGCTGATGGGCGGGATGGAAATTGCCAACAGCCACTCTGGAGAAGTGTACGGTGTGTCCTGAAACATCTAAAAAACTCAGCTTAGAGAGCATAGGGCACTTCCACTCATGGGCGTATAAATTGGGAAAACTAAAAATCAGCAAGACACAGGCACCCCAAAGTTTAGGGCTGCTCTGTTGACAAGAACCTCCACTTTGTTACACCTTAAATATCCCAGGATAGACAAGAATGGATAAAGAAGTTGTGGTCCTTATGTACAATGGAATATCACTCAGCCATGAAATCAACGTCATAAGGCTAGTAGCAGCATGATGAGTGGATTTGGGTACGACGATTCTAAGTGAAATAAGTCACACAGAAAAAGACACTTATCATAAGATATCACTTATAGAGGGAATGTAAAAACCGCTACCCTTGAACTGAATTACATAACAGGTCAGAGTCACACGTTTAGAAAACACACTAGGGCTGCTTAACGGGAAAGGTGAGGTGGGGTGATGCATAAAACAAGGGTTTCAAAGTAGCTCAGATAGCGTTCCATAAACCCAATATGTAATAGACAAGACCTACTCCTTCCTCAGTGAACTGGACTCAACACGCCCTATTCATCGCCCAAGAATATATCTGACTAGTAAGAATCTTAAAACCTATGTATTTATATCTCTCTGTAAGTGAGTGAAGTGGGTGAAAAGCGGCATAACCACAGCAGTGAAAAGCAGCTAAACCCCATTATACAAATCAATTACTTTTAAAATCCCGTGAAACAGAGACAGTGAAAGAGAGAGAAATTCTGACAAAATTCGTTCAGGGGCTGTGATGCAACCTGGATTGACCATATGTAGACCCACAGATGGATGAGACATAAGGGTGGACACTCTTAGGGCTGAGAGGTTTGGTGAGGTTGGGTGAGCAAACGCAGACCCTTTAAAGTAATACTGCGTGGAACCCATCCCATGGGTCCCAAATCTCCAGGTTCAAGGGCATCTTCCTACATCGAAAACATGCATGAGAAACCCCGAAGATGGTACACCGTGTGATCGGGAAAGGTTTCTAAAACGCACCTCATTTCTCATCTCCTTGTGCTCCGGTTCGCCATTCCAGCCGCTATACTAGCAATCTCTCTGCTTGGAGAATCAGCACCTTTAACCTGTTCCGTACAGGTTGCAATTTGTCCTGAGGATGAACGGGAAGAGGGGGAACCAATGAGAGACTAGCTCTAGGTGTTGGGACAGGCACAGGTCTCTCTATTTTCCCATCAGGAAGAAGAATTAACCACAGGCTCAGCTTGCCGCCCGGAGCCAGAATAGGGCCTGAAGCAATCCTGCGCTTTTGCGGCCAGCTCCCAAGAAAGCGAGTTGAAAAATGGAGCTCAGGGGCACTGCAATTCACAAACCTGCAGACTTAGAAATGATAACTCTCGTCCACAAATATATTGAGGGAAGGCAACGAAGAGGATTTGAAAGCAAGGCAGAATTGCAGGAAACAGATTTCAGGAGGTAGATTCGAATCGCCTTTAAAGCACAGGAAAAGCGGCAAAACCTCGACAATGATGCCCTTGGCCAAAAAGGGCGTATGCGTTTTTTCCTGAATATATTCAGGAAAAAACGCATACGCCCTTTTTGGCCAACCAAGCAACCTGGAAAGGCAAATCAGCGCTACAAAGAAGTCTCGCTTCCCATCGGTCAAAAGGGCCAGGCTGAATAAAGTGTCAAAACCAGAAATGCAGGACAGGCCATGGAGAAATGGGAGCCTTGCTACGCTGATGGGCGGGATGTAAATTGCCAACAGCCACTCTGGAGAAGTGTACGGTGTGTCCTGAAACATCTAAAAAACTCAGCTTAGAGAGCATAGGGCACTTCCACTCATGGGCGTATAAATTGGGAAAACTAAAAATCAGCAGGACACAGGCACCCCAAAGTTTAGGGCTGCTCTGTTGACAAGAACCTCCACTTTGTTACACCTTAAATATCCCAGGAAAGACAAGAATGGATAAAGAAGTTGTGGTCCTTATGTACAATGGAATATCACTCAGCCATGAAATCAACGTCATAAGGCTAGTAGCAGCATGATGAGTGGATTTGGGTACGACGATTCTAAGTGAAATAAGTCACACAGAAAAAGACACTTATCATAAGATATCACTTATAGAGGGAATGTAAAAACCGCTACCCTTGAACTGAATTACATAACAGGTCAGTGTCACACGTTTAGAAAACACACTATGGCTGCTTAACGGGAAAGGTGAGGTGGGGTGATGCATAAAACAAGGGTTTCAAATTAGCTCAGATAGCGTTCCATAAACCCAATATGTAATAGACAAGACCTACTCCTTCCTCAGTGAACTGGACTCAACACGCCCTATTCATCGCCCAAGAATATATCTGACTAGTAAGAATCTTAAAACCTATGTATTGATATCTCTCTGTATGTGAGTCAAGTGGATGTAAAGCGGCATAAACACAGCAGTGAAAAGCAGCTAAACCCCATTATAAAAATCAAATACTTTTAAAAACTCTTGAAACAAAGACAGTGAAAGAGAGAGAAATTCTGACAAAATTCGTTCAGGGGCTGTGATGCAACCTGGATTGACCATATGTAGACCCACAGATGGATGAGACATAAGGGTGGACACTCTTGGGGCTGAGAGGTTTGGTGAGGTTGGGTGAGCAAACGCAGACCCTTTAAAGTAATACTGCGTGGTACCCATCCCATGGGTCCCAAATCTCCAGGTTCAAGGGCATCTTCCTACATCGAAAACATGCATGAGAAACCCAGAAGATGGTACACCGTGTGATCGGGAAAGGTTTCTAAAACGCACCTCATTTCTCATCTCCTTGTGCTCCGGTTCGCCATTCCAGCTGCTATACTAGCAATCTCCCTGCTTGGAGAATCAGCACCTTTAACCTCCTGTTCGTACAGGTTGCAATTTGTCCTGAGGATGAACGGGAAGAGGGGGAACCAATGAGAGACTAGCTCTAGGTGTTGGGACAGGCAAAAGTCTCTCTATTTTCCCATCAGGAAGAAGAATTAACCACAGGCTCAGCTTGCCGCCCGGAGCCAGAATAGGGCCTGAAGCAATCCTGCGCTTTTGCGGCCAGCTCCCAAGAAAGCGAGTTGAAAAATGGAGCTCAGGGGCACTGCAATTCACAAACCTGCAGAGTTAGAAATGATAACTCTCGTCCACAAATATATTGAGGGAAGGCAACGAAGAGGATTTGAAAGCAAGGCAGAATTGCAGGAAACAGATTTCAGGAGGTAGATTCGAATCGCCTTTAAAGCACAGGAAAAGCGGCAAAACCTCGACAATGATGCCCTTGGCCAAAAAGGGCGTATGCGTTTTTTCCTGAATATATTCAGGAAAAAACGCATACGCCCTTTTTGGCCAACCAAGCAACCTGGAAAGGCAAATCAGCGCTACAAAGAAGTCTCGCTTCCCATCGGTCAAAAGGGCCAGGCTGAATAAAGTGTCAAAACCAGAAATGCAGGACAGGCCATGGAGAAATGGGAGCCTTGCTACGCTGATGGGCGGGATGGAAATTGCCAACAGCCACTCTGGAGAAGTGTACGGTGTGTCCTGAAACATCTAAAAAACTCAGCTTAGAGAGCATAGGGCACTTCCACTCATGGGCGTATAAATTGGGAAAACTAAAAATCAGCAAGACACAGGCACCCCAAAGTTTAGGGCTGCTCTGTTGACAAGAACCTCCACTTTGTTACACCTTAAATATCCCAGGATAGACAAGAATGGATAAAGAAGTTGTGGTCCTTATGTACAATGGAATATCACTCAGCCATGAAATCAACGTCATAAGGCTAGTAGCAGCATGATGAGTGGATTTGGGTACGACGATTCTAAGTGAAATAAGTCACACAGAAAAAGACACTTATCATAAGATATCACTTATAGAGGGAATGTAAAAACCGCTACCCTTGAACTGAATTACATAACAGGTCAGAGTCACACGTTTAGAAAACACACTAGGGCTGCTTAACGGGAAAGGTGAGGTGGGGTGATGCATAAAACAAGGGTTTCAAAGTAGCTCAGATAGCGTTCCATAAACCCAATATGTAATAGACAAGACCTACTCCTTCCTCAGTGAACTGGACTCAACACGCCCTATTCATCGCCCAAGAATATATCTGACTAGTAAGAATCTTAAAACCTATGTATTTATATCTCTCTGTAAGTGAGTGAAGTGGGTGAAAAGCGGCATAACCACAGCAGTGAAAAGCAGCTAAACCCCATTATACAAATCAATTACTTTTAAAATCCCGTGAAACAGAGACAGTGAAAGAGAGAGAAATTCTGACAAAATTCGTTCAGGGGCTGTGATGCAACCTGGATTGACCATATGTAGACCCACAGATGGATGAGACATAAGGGTGGACACTCTTAGGGCTGAGAGGTTTGGTGAGGTTGGGTGAGCAAACGCAGACCCTTTAAAGTAATACTGCGTGGAACCCATCCCATGGGTCCCAAATCTCCAGGTTCAAGGGCATCTTCCTACATCGAAAACATGCATGAGAAACCCCGAAGATGGTACACCGTGTGATCGGGAAAGGTTTCTAAAACGCACCTCATTTCTCATCTCCTTGTGCTCCGGTTCGCCATTCCAGCCGCTATACTAGCAATCTCTCTGCTTGGAGAATCAGCACCTTTAACCTGTTCCGTACAGGTTGCAATTTGTCCTGAGGATGAACGGGAAGAGGGGGAACCAATGAGAGACTAGCTCTAGGTGTTGGGACAGGCACAGGTCTCTCTATTTTCCCATCAGGAAGAAGAATTAACCACAGGCTCAGCTTGCCGCCCGGAGCCAGAATAGGGCCTGAAGCAATCCTGCGCTTTTGCGGCCAGCTCCCAAGAAAGCGAGTTGAAAAATGGAGCTCAGGGGCACTGCAATTCACAAACCTGCAGACTTAGAAATGATAACTCTCGTCCACAAATATATTGAGGGAAGGCAACGAAGAGGATTTGAAAGCAAGGCAGAATTGCAGGAAACAGATTTCAGGAGGTAGATTCGAATCGCCTTTAAAGCACAGGAAAAGCGGCAAAACCTCGACAATGATGCCCTTGGCCAAAAAGGGCGTATGCGTTTTTTCCTGAATATATTCAGGAAAAAACGCATACGCCCTTTTTGGCCAACCAAGCAACCTGGAAAGGCAAATCAGCGCTACAAAGAAGTCTCGCTTCCCATCGGTCAAAAGGGCCAGGCTGAATAAAGTGTCAAAACCAGAAATGCAGGACAGGCCATGGAGAAATGGGAGCCTTGCTACGCTGATGGGCGGGATGTAAATTGCCAACAGCCACTCTGGAGAAGTGTACGGTGTGTCCTGAAACATCTAAAAAACTCAGCTTAGAGAGCATAGGGCACTTCCACTCATGGGCGTATAAATTGGGAAAACTAAAAATCAGCAGGACACAGGCACCCCAAAGTTTAGGGCTGCTCTGTTGACAAGAACCTCCACTTTGTTACACCTTAAATATCCCAGGAAAGACAAGAATGGATAAAGAAGTTGTGGTCCTTATGTACAATGGAATATCACTCAGCCATGAAATCAACGTCATAAGGCTAGTAGCAGCATGATGAGTGGATTTGGGTACGACGATTCTAAGTGAAATAAGTCACAGAGAAAAAGACACTTATCATAAGATATCACTTATAGAGGGAATGTAAAAACCGCTACCCTTGAACTGAATTACATAACAGGTCAGTGTCACACGTTTAGAAAACACACTAGGGCTGCTTAACGGGAAAGGTGAGGTGGGGTGATGCATAAAACAAGGGTTTCAAATTAGCTCAGATAGCGTTCCATAAACCCAATATGTAATAGACAAGACCTACTCCTTCCTCAGTGAACTGGACTCAACACGCCCTATTCATCGCCCAAGAATATATCTGACTAGTAAGAATCTTAAAACCTATGTATTGATATCTCTCTGTATGTGAGTCAAGTGGATGTAAAGCGGCATAAACACAGCAGTGAAAAGCAGCTAAACCCCATTATAAAAATCAAATACTTTTAAAAACCCTTGAAACAAAGACAGTGAAAGAGAGAGAAATTCTGACAAAATTCGTTCAGGGGCTGTGATGCAACCTGGATTGACCATATGTAGACCCACAGATGGATGAGACATAAGGGTGGACACTCTTGGGGCTGAGAGGTTTGGTGAGGTTGGGTGAGCAAACGCAGACCCTTTAAAGTAATACTGCGTGGTACCCATCCCATGGGTCCCAAATCTCCAGGTTCAAGGGCATCTTCCTACATCGAAAACATGCATGAGAAACCCAGAAGATGGTACACCGTGTGATCGGGAAAGGTTTCTAAAACGCACCTCATTTCTCATCTCCTTGTGCTCCGGTTCGCCATTCCAGCTGCTATACTAGCAATCTCCCTGCTTGGAGAATCAGCACCTTTAACCTCCTGTTCGTACAGGTTGCAATTTGTCCTGAGGATGAACGGGAAGAGGGGGAACCAATGAGAGACTAGCTCTAGGTGTTGGGACAGGCAAAAGTCTCTCTATTTTCCCATCAGGAAGAAGAATTAACCACAGGCTCAGCTTGCTGCCCGGAGCCAGAATAGGGCCTGAAGCAATCCTGCGCTTTTGCGGCCAGCTCCCAAGAAAGCGAGTTGAAAAATGGAGCTCAGGGGCACTGCAATTTACAAACCTGCAGACTTAGAAATGATAACTCTCGTCCACAAATATATTGAGGGAAGGCAACGAAGAGGATTTGAAAGCAAGGCAGAATTGCAGGAAACAGATTTCAGGAGGTAGATTCGAATCGCCTTTAAAGCACAGGAAAAGCGGCAAAACCTCGACAATGATGCCCTTGGCCAAAAAGGGCGTATGCGTTTTTTCCTGAATATATTCAGGAAAAAACGCATACGCCCTTTTTGGCCAACCAAGCAACCTGGAAAGGCAAATCAGCGCTACAAAGAAGTCTCGCTTCCCATCGGTCAAAAGGGCCAGGCTGAATAAAGTGTCAAAACCAGAAATGCAGGACAGGCCATGGAGAAATGGGAGCCTTGCTACGCTGATGGGCGGGATGGAAATTGCCAACAGCCACTCTGGAGAAGTGTACGGTGTGTCCTGAAACATCTAAAAAACTCAGCTTAGAGAGCATAGGGCACTTCCACTCATGGGCGTATAAATTGGGAAAACTAAAAATCAGCAAGACACAGGCACCCCAAAGTTTAGGGCTGCTCTGTTGACAAGAACCTCCACTTTGTTACACCTTAAATATCCCACGATAGACAAGAATGGATAAAGAAGTTGTGGTCCTTATGTACAATGGAATATCACTCAGCCATGAAATCAACGTCATAAGGCTAGTAGCAGCATGATGAGTGGATTTGGGTACGACGATTCTAAGTGAAATAAGTCACACAGAAAAAGACACTTATCATAAGATATCACTTATAGAGGGAATGTAAAAACCGCTACCCTTGAACTGAATTACATAACAGGTCAGAGTCACACGTTTAGAAAACACACTAGGGCTGCTTAACGGGAAAGGTGAGGTGGGGTGATGCATAAAACAAGGGTTTCAAAGTAGCTCAGATAGCGTTCCATAAACCCAGTATGTAATAGACAAGACCTACTCCTTCCTCAGTGAACTGGACTCAACACGCCCTATTCATCGCCCAAGAATATATCTGACTAGTAAGAATCTTAAAACCTATGTATTTATATCTCTCTGTAAGTGAGTGAAGTGGGTGAAAAGCGGCATAACCACAGCAGTGAAAAGCAGCTAAACCCCATTTTACAAATCAATTACTTTTAAAAACCCGTGAAACAAAGACAGTGAAAGAGAGAGAAATTCTGACAAAATTCGTTCAGGGGCTGTGATGCAACCTGGATTGACCATATGTAGACCCACAGATGGATGAGACATAAGGGTGGACACTCTTGGGGCTGAGAGGTTCGGTGAGATTGGGTGAGCAAACGCAGACCCTTTAAAGTAATACTGTGTGGTACCCATCCCATGGGTCTCAAATGTCCAGGTTCAAGGGCATCTTCCTACATCGAAAACATGCATGAGAAACCCAGAAGATGGTACACCGTGTGATCGGGAAAGGTTTCTAAAACGCACCTCATTTCTCATCTCCTTGTGCTCCGGTTCGCCATTCCAGCCGCTATACTAGCAATCTCCCTGCTTGGAGAATCAGCACCTTTAACCTCCTGTTCCGTACAGGTTGCAATTTGTCCTGAGGATGAACGGGAAGAGGGGGAACCAATGAGAGACTAGCTCTAGGTTTTGGGACAGGCACAGGTCTCTCTATTTTCCCATCAGGAAGAAGAATTAACCACAGGCTCAGCTTGCCGCCCGGAGCCAGAATAGGGCCTGAAGCAATCCTGCGCTTTTGCGGCCAGCTCCCAAGAAAGCGAGTTGAAAAATGGAGCTCAGGGGCACTGCAATTCACAAACCTGCAGACTTAGAAATGACAACTCTCGTCCACAAATATATTGAGGGAAGGCAACGAAGAGGATTTGAAAGCAAGGCAGAATTGCAGGAAACAGATTTCAGGAGGTAGATTCGAATCGCCTTTAAAGCACAGGAAAAGCGGCAAAACCTCGACAATGATGCCCTTGGCCAAAAAGGGCGTATGCGTTTTTTCCTGAATATATTCAGGAAAAAACGCATACGCCCTTTTTGGCCAACCAAGCAACCTGGAAAGGCAAATCAGCGCTACAAAGAAGTCTCGCTTCCCATCGGTCAAAAGGGCCAGGCTGAATAAAGTGTCAAAACCAGAAATGCAGGACAGGCCATGGAGAAATGGCAGCCTTGCTACGCTGATGGGCGGGATGGAAATTGCCAACAGCCACTCTGGAGAAGTGTACGGTGTGTCCTGAAACATCTAAAAAACTCAGCTTAGAGAGCATAGGGCACTTCCACTCATGGGCGTATAAATTGGGAAAACTAAAAATCAGCAAGACACAGGCACCCCAAAGTTTAGGGCTGCTCTGTTGACAAGAACCTCCACTTTGTTACACCTTAAATATCCCAGGAAAGACAAGAATGGATAAAGAAATTGTGGTCCTTATGTACAATGGAATATCACTCAGCCATGAAATCAACGTCATAAGGCTAGGAGCAGCATGATGAGTGGATTTGGGTACGACGATTCTAAGTGAAATAAGTCACACAGAAAAAGACACTTATCATAAGATATCACTTATAGAGGGAATGTAAAAACCGCTACCCTTGAACTGAATTACATAACAGGTCAGAGTCACACGTTTAGAAAACACACTAGGGCTGCTTAACGGGAAAGGTGAGGTGGGGTGATGCATAAAACAAGGGTTTCAAATTAGCTCAGATAGCGTTCCATAAACCCAATATGTAATAGACAAGACCTACTCCTTCCTCAGTGAACTGGACTCAACACGCCCTATTCATCGCCCAAGAATATATCTGACTAGTAAGAATCTTAAAACCTATGTATTGATATCTCTCTGTAAGTGAGTGAAGTGGGTGAAAAGCGGCATAACCACAGCAGTGAAAAGCAGCTAAACCCCATTATACAAATCAATTACTTTTAAAAACCCGTGAAACAAAGACAGTGAAAGAGAGAGAAATTCTGACAAAATTCGTTCAGGGGCTGTGATGCAACCTGGATTGACCATATGTAGACCCACAGATGGATGAGACATAAGGGTGGACACTCTTGGGGCTGAGAGGTTTGGTGAGGTTGGGTGAGCAAACGCAGACCCTTTAAAGTAATACTGCGTGGAACCCATCCCATGGGTCCCAAATCTCCAGGTTCAAGGGCATCTTCCTACATCGAAAACATGCATGAGAAACCCCGAAGATGGTACACCGTGTGATCGGGAAAGGTTTCTAAAACGCACCTCATTTCTCATCTCCTTGTGCTCCGGTTCGCCATTCCAGCCGCTATACTAGCAATCTCCCTGCTTGGAGAATCAGCACCTTTAACCTCCTGTTCCGTACAGGTTGCAATTTGTCCTGAGGATGAACGGGAAGAGGGGGAACCAATGAGAGACTAGCTCTAGGTGTTGGGACAGGCACAGGTCTCTCTATTTTCCCATCAGGAAGAAGAATTAACCACAGGCTCAGCTTGCCGCCCGGAGCCAGAATAGGGCCTGAAGCAATCCTGCGCTTTTGCGGCCAGCTCCCAAGAAAGCGAGTTGAAAAATGGAGCTCAGGGGCACTGCAATTCACAAACCTGCAGAGTTAGAAATGATAACTCTCGTCCACAAATATATTGAGGGAAGGCAACGAAGAGGATTTGAAAGCAAGGCAGAATTGCAGGAAACAGATTTCAGGAGGTAGATTCGAATCGCCTTTAAAGCACAGGAAAAGCGGCAAAACCTCGACAATGATGCCCTTGGCCAAAAAGGGCGTATGCGTTTTTTCCTGAATATATTCAGGAAAAAACGCATACGCCCTTTTTGGCCAACCAAGCAACCTGGAAAGGCAAATCAGCGCTACAAAGAAGTCTCGCTTCCCATCGGTCAAAAGGGCCAGGCTGAATAAAGTGTCAAAACCAGAAATGCAGGACAGGCCATGGAGAAATGGGAGCCTTGCTACGCTGATGGGCGGGATGTAAATTGCCAACAGCCACTCTGGAGAAGTGTACGGTGTGTCCTGAAACATCTAAAAAACTCAGCTTAGAGAGCATAGGGCACTTCCACTCATGGGCGTATAAATTGGGAAAACTAAAAATCAGCAGGACACAGGCACCCCAAAGTTTAGGGCTGCTCTGTTGACAAGAACCTCCACTTTGTTACACCTTAAATATCCCAGGAAAGACAAGAATGGATAAAGAAGTTGTGGTCCTTATGTACAATGGAATATCACTCAGCCATGAAATCAACGTCATAAGGCTAGTAGCAGCATGATGAGTGGATTTGGGTACGACGATTCTAAGTGAAATAAGTCACACAGAAAAAGACACTTATCATAAGATATCACTTATAGAGGGAATGTAAAAACCGCTACCCTTGAACTGAATTACATAACAGGTCAGTGTCACACGTTTAGAAAACACACTATGGCTGCTTAACGGGAAAGGTGAGGTGGGGTGATGCATAAAACAAGGGTTTCAAATTAGCTCAGATAGCGTTCCATAAACCCAATATGTAATAGACAAGACCTACTCCTTCCTCAGTGAACTGGACTCAACACGCCCTATTCATCGCCCAAGAATATATCTGACTAGTAAGAATCTTAAAACCTATGTATTGATATCTCTCTGTATGTGAGTCAAGTGGATGTAAAGCGGCATAAACACAGCAGTGAAAAGCAGCTAAACCCCATTATAAAAATCAAATACTTTTAAAAACTCTTGAAACAAAGACAGTGAAAGAGAGAGAAATTCTGACAAAATTCGTTCAGGGGCTGTGATGCAACCTGGATTGACCATATGTAGACCCACAGATGGATGAGACATAAGGGTGGACACTCTTGGGGCTGAGAGGTTTGGTGAGGTTGGGTGAGCAAACGCAGACCCTTTAAAGTAATACTGCGTGGTACCCATCCCATGGGTCCCAAATCTCCAGGTTCAAGGGCATCTTCCTACATCGAAAACATGCATGAGAAACCCAGAAGATGGTACACCGTGTGATCGGGAAAGGTTTCTAAAACGCACCTCATTTCTCATCTCCTTGTGCTCCGGTTCGCCATTCCAGCTGCTATACTAGCAATCTCCCTGCTTGGAGAATCAGCACCTTTAACCTCCTGTTCGTACAGGTTGCAATTTGTCCTGAGGATGAACGGGAAGAGGGGGAACCAATGAGAGACTAGCTCTAGGTGTTGGGACAGGCAAAAGTCTCTCTATTTTCCCATCAGGAAGAAGAATTAACCACAGGCTCAGCTTGCCGCCCGGAGCCAGAATAGGGCCTGAAGCAATCCTGCGCTTTTGCGGCCAGCTCCCAAGAAAGCGAGTTGAAAAATGGAGCTCAGGGGCACTGCAATTCACAAACCTGCAGAGTTAGAAATGATAACTCTCGTCCACAAATATATTGAGGGAAGGCAACGAAGAGGATTTGAAAGCAAGGCAGAATTGCAGGAAACAGATTTCAGGAGGTAGATTCGAATCGCCTTTAAAGCACAGGAAAAGCGGCAAAACCTCGACAATGATGCCCTTGGCCAAAAAGGGCGTATGCGTTTTTTCCTGAATATATTCAGGAAAAAACGCATACGCCCTTTTTGGCCAACCAAGCAACCTGGAAAGGCAAATCAGCGCTACAAAGAAGTCTCGCTTCCCATCGGTCAAAAGGGCCAGGCTGAATAAAGTGTCAAAACCAGAAATGCAGGACAGGCCATGGAGAAATGGGAGCCTTGCTACGCTGATGGGCGGGATGGAAATTGCCAACAGCCACTCTGGAGAAGTGTACGGTGTGTCCTGAAACATCTAAAAAACTCAGCTTAGAGAGCATAGGGCACTTCCACTCATGGGCGTATAAATTGGGAAAACTAAAAATCAGCAAGACACAGGCACCCCAAAGTTTAGGGCTGCTCTGTTGACAAGAACCTCCACTTTGTTACACCTTAAATATCCCAGGATAGACAAGAATGGATAAAGAAGTTGTGGTCCTTATGTACAATGGAATATCACTCAGCCATGAAATCAACGTCATAAGGCTAGTAGCAGCATGATGAGTGGATTTGGGTACGACGATTCTAAGTGAAATAAGTCACACAGAAAAAGACACTTATCATAAGATATCACTTATAGAGGGAATGTAAAAACCGCTACCCTTGAACTGAATTACATAACAGGTCAGAGTCACACGTTTAGAAAACACACTAGGGCTGCTTAACGGGAAAGGTGAGGTGGGGTGATGCATAAAACAAGGGTTTCAAAGTAGCTCAGATAGCGTTCCATAAACCCAATATGTAATAGACAAGACCTACTCCTTCCTCAGTGAACTGGACTCAACACGCCCTATTCATCGCCCAAGAATATATCTGACTAGTAAGAATCTTAAAACCTATGTATTTATATCTCTCTGTAAGTGAGTGAAGTGGGTGAAAAGCGGCATAACCACAGCAGTGAAAAGCAGCTAAACCCCATTATACAAATCAATTACTTTTAAAATCCCGTGAAACAGAGACAGTGAAAGAGAGAGAAATTCTGACAAAATTCGTTCAGGGGCTGTGATGCAACCTGGATTGACCATATGTAGACCCACAGATGGATGAGACATAAGGGTGGACACTCTTAGGGCTGAGAGGTTTGGTGAGGTTGGGTGAGCAAACGCAGACCCTTTAAAGTAATACTGCGTGGAACCCATCCCATGGGTCCCAAATCTCCAGGTTCAAGGGCATCTTCCTACATCGAAAACATGCATGAGAAACCCCGAAGATGGTACACCGTGTGATCGGGAAAGGTTTCTAAAACGCACCTCATTTCTCATCTCCTTGTGCTCCGGTTCGCCATTCCAGCCGCTATACTAGCAATCTCTCTGCTTGGAGAATCAGCACCTTTAACCTGTTCCGTACAGGTTGCAATTTGTCCTGAGGATGAACGGGAAGAGGGGGAACCAATGAGAGACTAGCTCTAGGTGTTGGGACAGGCACAGGTCTCTCTATTTTCCCATCAGGAAGAAGAATTAACCACAGGCTCAGCTTGCCGCCCGGAGCCAGAATAGGGCCTGAAGCAATCCTGCGCTTTTGCGGCCAGCTCCCAAGAAAGCGAGTTGAAAAATGGAGCTCAGGGGCACTGCAATTCACAAACCTGCAGACTTAGAAATGATAACTCTCGTCCACAAATATATTGAGGGAAGGCAACGAAGAGGATTTGAAAGCAAGGCAGAATTGCAGGAAACAGATTTCAGGAGGTAGATTCGAATCGCCTTTAAAGCACAGGAAAAGCGGCAAAACCTCGACAATGATGCCCTTGGCCAAAAAGGGCGTATGCGTTTTTTCCTGAATATATTCAGGAAAAAACGCATACGCCCTTTTTGGCCAACCAAGCAACCTGGAAAGGCAAATCAGCGCTACAAAGAAGTCTCGCTTCCCATCGGTCAAAAGGGCCAGGCTGAATAAAGTGTCAAAACCAGAAATGCAGGACAGGCCATGGAGAAATGGGAGCCTTGCTACGCTGATGGGCGGGATGTAAATTGCCAACAGCCACTCTGGAGAAGTGTACGGTGTGTCCTGAAACATCTAAAAAACTCAGCTTAGAGAGCATAGGGCACTTCCACTCATGGGCGTATAAATTGGGAAAACTAAAAATCAGCAGGACACAGGCACCCCAAAGTTTAGGGCTGCTCTGTTGACAAGAACCTCCACTTTGTTACACCTTAAATATCCCAGGAAAGACAAGAATGGATAAAGAAGTTGTGGTCCTTATGTACAATGGAATATCACTCAGCCATGAAATCAACGTCATAAGGCTAGTAGCAGCATGATGAGTGGATTTGGGTACGACGATTCTAAGTGAAATAAGTCACACAGAAAAAGACACTTATCATAAGATATCACTTATAGAGGGAATGTAAAAACCGCTACCCTTGAACTGAATTACATAACAGGTCAGTGTCACACGTTTAGAAAACACACTAGGGCTGCTTAACGGGAAAGGTGAGGTGGGGTGATGCATAAAACAAGGGTTTCAAATTAGCTCAGATAGCGTTCCATAAACCCAATATGTAATAGACAAGACCTACTCCTTCCTCAGTGAACTGGACTCAACACGCCCTATTCATCGCCCAAGAATATATCTGACTAGTAAGAATCTTAAAACCTATGTATTGATATCTCTCTGTATGTGAGTCAAGTGGATGTAAAGCGGCATAAACACAGCAGTGAAAAGCAGCTAAACCCCATTATAAAAATCAAATACTTTTAAAAACCCTTGAAACAAAGACAGTGAAAGAGAGAGAAATTCTGACAAAATTCGTTCAGGGGCTGTGATGCAACCTGGAT
The DNA here is from genome assembly GCF_028023285.1 of Balaenoptera ricei. Classification (NCBI taxonomy): domain Eukaryota; kingdom Metazoa; phylum Chordata; class Mammalia; order Artiodactyla; family Balaenopteridae; genus Balaenoptera; species Balaenoptera ricei. Next base: position 87,733,221 of record NC_082640.1, on the reverse strand, counting down.
TGACCATATGTAGACCCACAGATGGATGAGACATAAGGGTGGACACTCTTGGGGCTGAGAGGTTTGGTGAGGTTGGGTGAGCAAACGCAGACCCTTTAAAGTAATACTGCGTGGTACCCATCCCATGGGTCCCAAATCTCCAGGTTCAAGGGCATCTTCCTACATCGAAAACATGCATGAGAAACCCAGAAGATGGTACACCGTGTGATCGGGAAAGGTTTCTAAAACGCACCTCATTTCTCATCTCCTTGTGCTCCGGTTCGCCATTCCAGCTGCTATACTAGCAATCTCCCTGCTTGGAGAATCAGCACCTTTAACCTCCTGTTCGTACAGGTTGCAATTTGTCCTGAGGATGAACGGGAAGAGGGGGAACCAATGAGAGACTAGCTCTAGGTGTTGGGACAGGCAAAAGTCTCTCTATTTTCCCATCAGGAAGAAGAATTAACCACAGGCTCAGCTTGCTGCCCGGAGCCAGAATAGGGCCTGAAGCAATCCTGCGCTTTTGCGGCCAGCTCCCAAGAAAGCGAGTTGAAAAATGGAGCTCAGGGGCACTGCAATTTACAAACCTGCAGACTTAGAAATGATAACTCTCGTCCACAAATATATTGAGGGAAGGCAACGAAGAGGATTTGAAAGCAAGGCAGAATTGCAGGAAACAGATTTCAGGAGGTAGATTCGAATCGCCTTTAAAGCACAGGAAAAGCGGCAAAACCTCGACAATGATGCCCTTGGCCAAAAAGGGCGTATGCGTTTTTTCCTGAATATATTCAGGAAAAAACGCATACGCCCTTTTTGGCCAACCAAGCAACCTGGAAAGGCAAATCAGCGCTACAAAGAAGTCTCGCTTCCCATCGGTCAAAAGGGCCAGGCTGAATAAAGTGTCAAAACCAGAAATGCAGGACAGGCCATGGAGAAATGGGAGCCTTGCTACGCTGATGGGCGGGATGGAAATTGCCAACAGCCACTCTGGAGAAGTGTACGGTGTGTCCTGAAACATCTAAAAAACTCAGCTTAGAGAGCATAGGGCACTTCCACTCATGGGCGTATAAATTGGGAAAACTAAAAATCAGCAAGACACAGGCACCCCAAAGTTTAGGGCTGCTCTGTTGACAAGAACCTCCACTTTGTTACACCTTAAATATCCCACGATAGACAAGAATGGATAAAGAAGTTGTGGTCCTTATGTACAATGGAATATCACTCAGCCATGAAATCAACGTCATAAGGCTAGTAGCAGCATGATGAGTGGATTTGGGTACGACGATTCTAAGTGAAATAAGTCACACAGAAAAAGACACTTATCATAAGATATCACTTATAGAGGGAATGTAAAAACCGCTACCCTTGAACTGAATTACATAACAGGTCAGAGTCACACGTTTAGAAAACACACTAGGGCTGCTTAACGGGAAAGGTGAGGTGGGGTGATGCATAAAACAAGGGTTTCAAAGTAGCTCAGATAGCGTTCCATAAACCCAGTATGTAATAGACAAGACCTACTCCTTCCTCAGTGAACTGGACTCAACACGCCCTATTCATCGCCCAAGAATATATCTGACTAGTAAGAATCTTAAAACCTATGTATTTATATCTCTCTGTAAGTGAGTGAAGTGGGTGAAAAGCGGCATAACCACAGCAGTGAAAAGCAGCTAAACCCCATTTTACAAATCAATTACTTTTAAAAACCCGTGAAACAAAGACAGTGAAAGAGAGAGAAATTCTGACAAAATTCGTTCAGGGGCTGTGATGCAACCTGGATTGACCATATGTAGACCCACAGATGGATGAGACATAAGGGTGGACACTCTTGGGGCTGAGAGGTTCGGTGAGATTGGGTGAGCAAACGCAGACCCTTTAAAGTAATACTGTGTGGTACCCATCCCATGGGTCTCAAATGTCCAGGTTCAAGGGCATCTTCCTACATCGAAAACATGCATGAGAAACCCAGAAGATGGTACACCGTGTGATCGGGAAAGGTTTCTAAAACGCACCTCATTTCTCATCTCCTTGTGCTCCGGTTCGCCATTCCAGCCGCTATACTAGCAATCTCCCTGCTTGGAGAATCAGCACCTTTAACCTCCTGTTCCGTACAGGTTGCAATTTGTCCTGAGGATGAACGGGAAGAGGGGGAACCAATGAGAGACTAGCTCTAGGTTTTGGGACAGGCACAGGTCTCTCTATTTTCCCATCAGGAAGAAGAATTAACCACAGGATCAGCTTGCCGCCCGGAGCCAGAATAGGGCCTGAAGCAATCCTGCGCTTTTGCGGCCAGCTCCCAAGAAAGCGAGTTGAAAAATGGAGCTCAGGGGCACTGCAATTCACAAACCTGCAGACTTAGAAATGACAACTCTCGTCCACAAATATATTGAGGGAAGGCAACGAAGAGGATTTGAAAGCAAGGCAGAATTGCAGGAAACAGATTTCAGGAGGTAGATTCGAATCGCCTTTAAAGCACAGGAAAAGCGGCAAAACCTCGACAATGATGCCCTTGGCCAAAAAGGGCGTATGCGTTTTTTCCTGAATATATTCAGGAAAAAACGCATACGCCCTTTTTGGCCAACCAAGCAACCTGGAAAGGCAAATCAGCGCTACAAAGAAGTCTCGCTTCCCATCGGTCAAAAGGGCCAGGCTGAATAAAGTGTCAAAACCAGAAATGCAGGACAGGCCATGGAGAAATGGCAGCCTTGCTACGCTGATGGGCGGGATGGAAATTGCCAACAGCCACTCTGGAGAAGTGTACGGTGTGTCCTGAAACATCTAAAAAACTCAGCTTAGAGAGCATAGGGCACTTCCACTCATGGGCGTATAAATTGGGAAAACTAAAAATCAGCAAGACACAGGCACCCCAAAGTTTAGGGCTGCTCTGTTGACAAGAACCTCCACTTTGTTACACCTTAAATATCCCAGGAAAGACAAGAATGGATAAAGAAATTGTGGTCCTTATGTACAATGGAATATCACTCAGCCATGAAATCAACGTCATAAGGCTAGGAGCAGCATGATGAGTGGATTTGGGTACGACGATTCTAAGTGAAATAAGTCACACAGAAAAAGACACTTATCATAAGATATCACTTATAGAGGGAATGTAAAAACCGCTACCCTTGAACTGAATTACATAACAGGTCAGAGTCACACGTTTAGAAAACACACTAGGGCTGCTTAACGGGAAAGGTGAGGTGGGGTGATGCATAAAACAAGGGTTTCAAATTAGCTCAGATAGCGTTCCATAAACCCAATATGTAATAGACAAGACCTACTCCTTCCTCAGTGAACTGGACTCAACACGCCCTATTCATCGCCCAAGAATATATCTGACTAGTAAGAATCTTAAAACCTATGTATTGATATCTCTCTGTAAGTGAGTGAAGTGGGTGAAAAGCGGCATAACCACAGCAGTGAAAAGCAGCTAAACCCCATTATACAAATCAATTACTTTTAAAAACCCGTGAAACAAAGACAGTGAAAGAGAGAGAAATTCTGACAAAATTCGTTCAGGGGCTGTGATGCAACCTGGATTGACCATATGTAGACCCACAGATGGATGAGACATAAGGGTGGACACTCTTGGGGCTGAGAGGTTTGGTGAGGTTGGGTGAGCAAACGCAGACCCTTTAAAGTAATACTGCGTGGAACCCATCCCATGGGTCCCAAATCTCCAGGTTCAAGGGCATCTTCCTACATCGAAAACATGCATGAGAAACCCCGAAGATGGTACACCGTGTGATCGGGAAAGGTTTCTAAAACGCACCTCATTTCTCATCTCCTTGTGCTCCGGTTCGCCATTCCAGCCGCTATACTAGCAATCTCCCTGCTTGGAGAATCAGCACCTTTAACCTCCTGTTCCGTACAGGTTGCAATTTGTCCTGAGGATGAACGGGAAGAGGGGGAACCAATGAGAGACTAGCTCTAGGTGTTGGGACAGGCACAGGTCTCTCTATTTTCCCATCAGGAAGAAGAATTAACCACAGGCTCAGCTTGCCGCCCGGAGCCAGAATAGGGCCTGAAGCAATCCTGCGCTTTTGCGGCCAGCTCCCAAGAAAGCGAGTTGAAAAATGGAGCTCAGGGGCACTGCAATTCACAAACCTGCAGAGTTAGAAATGATAACTCTCGTCCACAAATATATTGAGGGAAGGCAACGAAGAGGATTTGAAAGCAAGGCAGAATTGCAGGAAACAGATTTCAGGAGGTAGATTCGAATCGCCTTTAAAGCACAGGAAAAGCGGCAAAACCTCGACAATGATGCCCTTGGCCAAAAAGGGCGTATGCGTTTTTTCCTGAATATATTCAGGAAAAAACGCATACGCCCTTTTTGGCCAACCAAGCAACCTGGAAAGGCAAATCAGCGCTACAAAGAAGTCTCGCTTCCCATCGGTCAAAAGGGCCAGGCTGAATAAAGTGTCAAAACCAGAAATGCAGGACAGGCCATGGAGAAATGGGAGCCTTGCTACGCTGATGGGCGGGATGTAAATTGCCAACAGCCACTCTGGAGAAGTGTACGGTGTGTCCTGAAACATCTAAAAAACTCAGCTTAGAGAGCATAGGGCACTTCCACTCATGGGCGTATAAATTGGGAAAACTAAAAATCAGCAGGACACAGGCACCCCAAAGTTTAGGGCTGCTCTGTTGACAAGAACCTCCACTTTGTTACACCTTAAATATCCCAGGAAAGACAAGAATGGATAAAGAAGTTGTGGTCCTTATGTACAATGGAATATCACTCAGCCATGAAATCAACGTCATAAGGCTAGTAGCAGCATGATGAGTGGATTTGGGTACGACGATTCTAAGTGAAATAAGTCACACAGAAAAAGACACTTATCATAAGATATCACTTATAGAGGGAATGTAAAAACCGCTACCCTTGAACTGAATTACATAACAGGTCAGTGTCACACGTTTAGAAAACACACTATGGCTGCTTAACGGGAAAGGTGAGGTGGGGTGATGCATAAAACAAGGGTTTCAAATTAGCTCAGATAGCGTTCCATAAACCCAATATGTAATAGACCAGACCTACTCCTTCCTCAGTGAACTGGACTCAACACGCCCTATTCATCGCCCAAGAATATATCTGACTAGTAAGAATCTTAAAACCTATGTATTGATATCTCTCTGTATGTGAGTCAAGTGGATGTAAAGCGGCATAAACACAGCAGTGAAAAGCAGCTAAACCCCATTATAAAAATCAAATACTTTTAAAAACTCTTGAAACAAAGACAGTGAAAGAGAGAGAAATTCTGACAAAATTCGTTCAGGGGCTGTGATGCAACCTGGATTGACCATATGTAGACCCACAGATGGATGAGACATAAGGGTGGACACTCTTGGGGCTGAGAGGTTTGGTGAGGTTGGGTGAGCAAACGCAGACCCTTTAAAGTAATACTGCGTGGTACCCATCCCATGGGTCCCAAATCTCCAGGTTCAAGGGCATCTTCCTACATCGAAAACATGCATGAGAAACCCAGAAGATGGTACACCGTGTGATCGGGAAAGGTTTCTAAAACGCACCTCATTTCTCATCTCCTTGTGCTCCGGTTCGCCATTCCAGCTGCTATACTAGCAATCTCCCTGCTTGGAGAATCAGCACCTTTAACCTCCTGTTCGTACAGGTTGCAATTTGTCCTGAGGATGAACGGGAAGAGGGGGAACCAATGAGAGACTAGCTCTAGGTGTTGGGACAGGCAAAAGTCTCTCTATTTTCCCATCAGGAAGAAGAATTAACCACAGGCTCAGCTTGCCGCCCGGAGCCAGAATAGGGCCTGAAGCAATCCTGCGCTTTTGCGGCCAGCTCCCAAGAAAGCGAGTTGAAAAATGGAGCTCAGGGGCACTGCAATTCACAAACCTGCAGAGTTAGAAATGATAACTCTCGTCCACAAATATATTGAGGGAAGGCAACGAAGAGGATTTGAAAGCAAGGCAGAATTGCAGGAAACAGATTTCAGGAGGTAGATTCGAATCGCCTTTAAAGCACAGGAAAAGCGGCAAAACCTCGACAATGATGCCCTTGGCCAAAAAGGGCGTATGCGTTTTTTCCTGAATATATTCAGGAAAAAACGCAAACGCCCTTTTTGGCCAACCAAGCAACCTGGAAAGGCAAATCAGCGCTACAAAGAAGTCTCGCTTCCCATCGGTCAAAAGGGCCAGGCTGAATAAAGTGTCAAAACCAGAAATGCAGGACAGGCCATGGAGAAATGGGAGCCTTGCTACGCTGATGGGCGGGATGGAAATTGCCAACAGCCACTCTGGAGAAGTGTACGGTGTGTCCTGAAACATCTAAAAAACTCAGCTTAGAGAGCATAGGGCACTTCCACTCATGGGCGTATAAATTGCGAAAACTAAAAATCAGCAACACACAGGCACCCCAAAGTTTAGGGCTGCTCTGTTGACAAGAACCTCCACTTTGTTACACCTTAAATATCCCAGGAAAGACAAGAATGGATAAAGAAGTTGTGGTCCTTATGTACAATGGAATATCATTCAGCCATGAAATCAACGTCATAAGGCTAGTAGCAGCATGATGAGTGGATTTGGGTACGACGATTCTAAGTGAAATAAGTCACACAGAAAAAGACACTTATCATAAGATATCACTTATAGAGGGAATGTAAAAACCGCTACCCTTGAACTGAATTACATAACAGGTCAGAGTCACACGTTTAGAAAACACACTAGGGCTGCTTAACGGGAAAGGTGAGGTGGGGTGATGCATAAAACAAGGGTTTCAAATTAGCTCAGATAGCGTTCCATAAACCCAATATGTAATAGACAAGACCTACTCCTTCCTCAGTGAACTGGACTCAACACGCCCTATTCATCGCCCAAGAATATATCTGACTAGTAAGAATCTTAAAACCTATGTATTGATATCTCTCTGTAAGTGAGTGAAGTGGGTGAAAAGCGGCATAACCACAGCAGTGAAAAGCAGCTAAACCCCATTATACAAATCAATTACTTTTAAAAACCCGTGAAACAAAGACAGTGAAAGAGAGAGAAATTCTGACAAAATTCGTTCAGGGGCTGTGATGCAACCTGGATTGACCATATGTAGACCCACAGATGGATGAGACATAAGGGTGGACACTCTTGGGGCTGAGAGGTTTGGTGAGGTTGGGTGAGCAAACGCAGACCCTTTAAAGTAATACTGTGTGGTACCCATCCCATGGGTCCCAAATCTCCAGGTTCAAGGGCATCTTCCTACATCAAAAACATGCATGAGAAACCCAGAAGATGGTACACCGTGTGATCGGGAAAGGTTTCTAAAACGCACCTCATTTCTCATCTCCTTGTGCTCCGGTTCGCCATTCCAGCCGCTATACTAGCAATCTCCCTGCTTGGAGAATCAGCACCTTTAACCTCCTGTTCCGAACAGGTTGCAATTTGTCCTGAGGATGAACGGGAAGAGGGGGAACCAATGAGAGACTAGCTCTAGGTGTTGGGACAGGCACAGGTCGCTCTATTTTCCCATCAGGAAGAAGAATTAACCACAGGCTCAGCTTGCCGCCCGGAGCCAGAATAGGGCCTGAAGCAATCCTGCGCTTTGCAGCCAGCTCCCAAGAAAGCGAGTTGAAAAATGGAGCTCAGGGGCACTGCAATTCACAAACCTGCAGACTTAGAAATGATAACTCTCATCCACAAATATATTGAGGGATGGCAACGAAGAGGATTTGAAAGCAAGGCAGAATTGCAGGAAACAGATTTCAGGAGGTAGATTCGAATCGCCTTTAAAGCACAGGAAAAGCGGCAAAACCTCGACAATGATGCCCTTGGCCAAAAAGGGCGTATTCGTTTTTTCCTGAATATATTTAGGAAAAAACGCATACGCCCTTTTTGGTCAACCAAGCAACCTGGAAAGGCAAATCAGCGCTACAAAGAAGTCTCGCTTCCCATCGGTCAAAAGGGCCAGGCTGAATAAAGTGTCAAAACCAGAAATGCAGGACAGGCCATGGAGAAATGGGAGCCTTGCTACGCTGATGGGCGGGATGTAAATTGCCAACAGCCACTCTGGAGAAGTGTACGGTGTGTCCTGAAACATCTAAAAAACTCAGCTTAGAGAGCATAGGGCACTTCCACTCATGGGCGTATAAATTGCGAAAACTAAAAATCAGCAAGACACAGGCACCCCAAAGTTTAGGGCTGCTCTGTTGACAAGAACCTCCACTTTGTTACACCTTAAATATCCCAGGAAAGACAAGAATGGATAAAGAAATTGTGGTCCTTATGTACAATGGAATATCACTCAGCCATGAAATCAACGTCATAAGGCTAGTAGCAGCATGATGAGTGGATTTGGGTACGACGATTCTAAGTGAAATAAGTCACACAGAAAAAGACACTTATCATAAGATATCACTTATAGAGGGAATGTAAAAACCGCTACCCTTGAACTGAATTACATAACAGGTCAGAGTCACACGTTTAGAAAACACACTAGGGCTGCTTAACGGGAAAGGTGAGGTGGGGTGATGCATAAAACAAGGGTTTCAAATTAGCTCAGATAGCGTTCCATAAACCCAATATGTAATAGACAAGACCTACTCCTTGCTCAGTGAACTGGACAAAACAACCCCTATTCACCGCCCAAGAATATATCTGACTAGTAAGAATCTTAAAACCTATGTATTTATATCTCTCTGTAAGTGAGTGAAGTGGGTGAAAAGCGGCATAACCACAGCAGTGAAAAGCAGCTAAACCCCATTATACAAATCAATTACTTTTAAAAACCCGTGAAACAAAGACAGTGAAAGAGAGAGAAATCCTGACAAAATTCGTTCAGGGGCTGTGATGCAACCTGGATTGACCATATGTAGACCCACAGATGGTTGGGACATGAGGGTGGACACTCTTGGGGCTGAGAGGTTTGGTGAGGTTGCGTGAGCAAACGCAGACCCTTTAAAGTAATACTGCGTGGTACCCATCCCATGGGTCCCAAATCTCCAGGTTCAAGGGCATCTTCATACATCGAAAACATGCATGAGAAACCCCGAAGATGGTACACCGTGTGAACGGGAATGGTTTCTAAAATGCACCTCATTTCTCATCTCCTTGTGCTCCGGTTCGCCATTCCAGCCGCTATACTACCAATCTCCCTGCTTGCAGAATCAGCACCTTTAACCTCCTGTTCCGAACAGGTTGCAATTTGTCCTGAGGATGAACGGGAAGAGGGGGAACCAATGAGAGACTAGCTCTAGGTGTTGGGACAGGCACAGGTCACTCTATTTTCCCATCAGGAAGAAGAATTAACCACAGGCTCAGCCTGCCGCCCGGAGCCAGAATAGGGCCTTAAGCAATCTGCGCTTTTGCGGCCAGCTCCCAAGAAAGCGAGTTGAAAAATGGAGCTCAGGGGCACTGCAATTCACAAACCTGCAGACTTAGAAATGATAACTCTCGTCCACCAATATATTTAGGGAAGGCAACGAAGAGGATTTGAAAGCAAGGCAGAATTGCAGGAAACAGATTTCAGGAGGTAGATTCGAATCGCCTTTAAAGCACAGGAAAAGCGGCAAAACCTCGACAATGATGCCCTTGGCCAAAAAGGGCGTATGCGTTTTTTCCTGAATATATTCAGGAAAAAACGCATACGCCCTTTTTGGCCAACCAAGCAACCTGGAAAGGCAAATCAGCGCTACAAAGAAGTCTCGCTTCCCATCGGTCAAAAGGGCCAGGCTGAATAAAGTGTCAAAACCAGAAATGCAGGACAGGCCATGGAGAAATGGGAGCCTTGCTACGCTGATGGGCGGGATGGAAATTGCCAACAGCCACTCTGGAGAAGTGTACGGTGTGTCCTGAAACATCTAAAAAACTCAGCTTAGAGAGCATAGGGCACTTCCACTCATGGGCGTATAAATTGGGAAAACTAAAAATCAGCAACACACAGGCACCCCAAAGTTTAGGGCTGCTCTGTTGACAAGAACGTCCACTTTGTTACACCTTAAATATCCCAGGATAGACAAGAATGGATAAAGAAGTTGTGGTCCTTATGTACAATGGAATATCACTCAGCCATGAAATCAACGTCATAAGGCTAGTAGCAGCATGATGAGTGGATTTGGGTACGACGATTCTAAGTGAAATAAGTCACACAGAAAAAGACACTTATCATAAGATATCACTTATAGAGGGAATGTAAAAACCGCTACCCTTGAACTGAATTACATAACAGGTCAGAGTCACACGTTTAGAAAACACACTAGGGCTGCTTAACGGGAAAGGTGAGGTGGGGTGATGCATAAAACAAGGGTTTCAAATTAGCTCAGATAGCGTTCCATAAACCCAATATGTAATAGACAAGACCTACTCCTTCCTCAGTGAACTGGACTCAACACGCCCTATTCATCGCCCAAGAATATATCTCACTAGTAAGAATCTTAAAACCTATGTATTTATATCTCTCTGTAAGTGAGTGAAGTGGGTGAAAAGCGGCATAACCACAGCAGTGAAAAGCAGCTAAACCCCATTATACAAATCAATTACTTTTAAAAACCCGTGAAACAAAGACAGTGAAAGAGAGAGAAATTCTGACAAAATTCGTTCAGGGGCTGTGATGCAACCTGGATTGACCATATGTAGACCCACAGATGGATGAGACATAAGGGTGGACACTCTTGGGGCTGAGAGGTTTGGTGAGGTTGGGTGAGCAAACGCAGACCCTTTAAAGTAATACTGTGTGGTACCCATCCCATGGGTCCCAAATCTCCAGGTTCAAGGGCATCTTCCTACATCAAAAACATGCATGAGAAACCCAGAAGATGGTACACCGTGTGATCGGGAAAGGTTTCTAAAACGCACCTCATTTCTCATCTCCTTGTGCTCCGGTTCGCCATTCCAGCCGCTATACTAGCAATCTCCCTGCTTGGAGAATCAGCACCTTTAACCTCCTGTTCCGTACAGGTTGCAATTTGTCCTGAGGATGAACGGGAAGAGGGGGAACCAATGAGAGACTAGCTCTAGGTGTTGGGACAGGCACAGGTCGCTCTATTTTCCCATCAGGAAGAAGAATTAACCACAGGCTCAGCTTGCCGCCCGGAGCCAGAATAGGGCCTGAAGCAATCCTGCGCTTTGCAGCCAGCTCCCAAGAAAGCGAGTTGAAAAATGGAGCTCAGGGGCACTGCAATTCACAAACCTGCAGACTTAGAAATGACAACTCTCGTCCACAAATATATTGAGGGATGGCAACGAAGAGGATTTGAAAGCAAGGCAGAATTGCAGGAAACAGATTTCAGGAGGTAGATTCGAATCGCCTTTAAAGCACAGGAAAAGCGGCAAAACCTCGACAATGATGCCCTTGGCCAAAAAGGGCGTATGCGTTTTTTCCTGAATATATTCAGGAAAAAACGCATACGCCCTTTTTGGCCAACCAAGCAACCTGGAAAGGCAAATCAGCGCTACAAAGAAGTCTCGCTTCCCATCGGTCAAAAGGGCCAGGCTGAATAAAGTGTCAAAACCAGAAATGCAGGACAGGCCATGGAGAAATGGCAGCCTTGCTACGCTGATGGGCGGGATGGAAATTGCCAACAGCCACTCTGGAGAAGTGTACGGTGTGTCCTGAAACATCTAAAAAACTCAGCTTAGAGAGCATAGGGCACTTCCACTCATGGGCGTATAAATTGGGAAAACTAAAAATCAGCAGGACACAGGCACCCCAAAGTTTAGGGCTGCTCTGTTGACAAGAACCTCCACTTTGTTACACCTTAAATATCCCAGGAAAGACAAGAATGGATAAAGAAGTTGTGGTCCTTATGTACAATGGAATATCACTCAGCCATGAAATCAACGTCATAAGGCTAGTAGCAGCATGATGAGTGGATTTGGGTACGACGATTCTAAGTGAAATAAGTCACACAGAAAAAGACACTTATCATAAGATATCACTTATAGAGGGAATGTAAAAACCGCTACCCTTGAACTGAATTACATAACAGGTCAGTGTCACACGTTTAGAAAACACACTATGGCTGCTTAACGGGAAAGGTGAGGTGGGGTGATGCATAAAACAAGGGTTTCAAATTAGCTCAGATAGCGTTCCATAAACCCAATATGTAATAGACCAGACCTACTCCTTCCTCAGTGAACTGGACTCAACACGCCCTATTCATCACCCAAGAATATATCTGACTAGTAAGAATCTTAAAACCTATGTATTGATATCTCTCTGTATGTGAGTCAAGTGGATGTAAAGCGGCATAAACACAGCAGTGAAAAGCAGCTAAACCCCATTATAAAAATCAAATACTTTTAAAAACTCTTGAAACAAAGACAGTGAAAGAGAGAGAAATTCTGACAAAATTCGTTCAGGGGCTGTGATGCAACCTGGATTGACCATATGTAGACCCACAGATGGATGAGACATAAGGGTGGACACTCTTGGGGCTGAGAGGTTTGGTGAGGTTGGGTGAGCAAACGCAGACCCTTTAAAGTAATACTGCGTGGTACCCATCCCATGGGTCCCAAATCTCCAGGTTCAAGGGCATCTTCCTACATCGAAAACATGCATGAGAAACCCAGAAGATGGTACACCGTGTGATCGGGAAAGGTTTCTAAAACGCACCTCATTTCTCATCTCCTTGTGCTCCGGTTCGCCATTCCAGCTGCTATACTAGCAATCTCCCTGCTTGGAGAATCAGCACCTTTAACCTCCTGTTCGTACAGGTTGCAATTTGTCCTGAGGATGAACGGGAAGAGGGGGAACCAATGAGAGACTAGCTCTAGGTGTTGGGACAGGCAAAAGTCTCTCTATTTTCCCATCAGGAAGAAGAATTAACCACAGGCTCAGCTTGCCGCCCGGAGCCAGAATAGGGCCTGAAGCAATCCTGCGCTTTTGCGGCCAGCTCCCAAGAAAGCGAGTTGAAAAATGGAGCTCAGGGGCACTGCAATTCACAAACCTGCAGAGTTAGAAATGATAACTCTCGTCCACAAATATATTGAGGGAAGGCAACGAAGAGGATTTGAAAGCAAGGCAGAATTGCAGGAAACAGATTTCAGGAGGTAGATTCGAATCGCCTTTAAAGCACAGGAAAAGCGGCAAAACCTCGACAATGATGCCCTTGGCCAAAAAGGGCGTATGCGTTTTTTCCTGAATATATTCAGGAAAAAACGCATACGCCCTTTTTGGCCAACCAAGCAACCTGGAAAGGCAAATCAGCGCTACAAAGAAGTCTCGCTTCCCATCGGTCAAAAGGGCCAGGCTGAATAAAGTGTCAAAACCAGAAATGCAGGACAGGCCATGGAGAAATGGCAGCCTTGCTACGCTGATGGGCGGGATGGAAATTGCCAACAGCCACTCTGGAGAAGTGTACGGTGTGTCCTGAAACATCTAAAAAACTCAGCTTAGAGAGCATAGGGCACTTCCAATCATGGGCGTATAAATTGGGAAAACTAAAAATCAGCAAGACACAGGCACCCCAAAGTTTAGGGCTGCTCTGTTGACAAGAACCTCCACTTTGTTACACCTTAAATATCCCAGGAAAGACAAGAATGGATAAAGAAGTTGTGGTCCTTATGTACAATGGAATATCATTCAGCCATGAAATCAACGTCATAAGGCTAGTAGCAGCATGATGAGTGGATTTGGGTACGACGATTCTAAGTGAAATAAGTCACACAGAAAAAGACACTTATCATAAGATATCACTTATAGAGGGAATGTAAAAACCGCTACCCTTGAACTGAATTACATAACAGGTCAGAGTCACACGTTTAGAAAACACACTAGGGCTGCTTAACGGGAAAGGTGAGGTGGGGTGATGCATAAAACAAGGGTTTCAAATTAGCTCAGATAGCGTTCCATAAACCCAATATGTAATAGACAAGACCTACTCCTTCCTCAGTGAACTGGACTCAACACGCCCTATTCATCGCCCAAGAATATATCTGACTAGTAAGAATCTTAAAACCTATGTATTTATATCTCTCTGTAAGTGAGTGAAGTGGGTGAAAAGCGGCATAACCACAGCAGTGAAAAGCAGCTAAACCCCATTATACAAATCAATTACTTTTAAAAACCCGTGAAACAAAGACAGTGAAAGAGAGAGAAATTCTGACAAAATTCGTTCAGGGGCTGTGATGCAACCTGGATTGACCATATGTAGACCCACAGATGGATGAGACATAAGGGTGGACACTCTTGGGGCTGAGAGGTTTGGTGAGGTTGGGTGAGCAAACGCAGACCCTTTAAAGTAATACTGTGTGGTACCCATCCCATGGGTCCCAAATCTCCAGGTTCAAGGGCATCTTCCTACATCAAAAACATGCATGAGAAACCCAGAAGATGGTACACCGTGTGATCGGGAAAGGTTTCTAAAACGCACCTCATTTCTCATCTCCTTGTGCTCCGGTTCGCCATTCCAGCCGCTATACTAGCAATCTCCCTGCTTGGAGAATCAGCACCTTTAACCTCCTGTTCCGAACAGGTTGCAATTTGTCCTGAGGATGAACGGGAAGAGGGGGAACCAATGAGAGACTAGCTCTAGGTGTTGGGACAGGCACAGGTCGCTCTATTTTCCCATCAGGAAGAAGAATTAACCACAGGCTCAGCTTGCCGCCCGGAGCCAGAATAGGGCCTGAAGCAATCCTGCGCTTTGCAGCCAGCTCCCAAGAAAGCGAGTTGAAAAATGGAGCTCAGGGGCACTGCAATTCACAAACCTGCAGACTTAGAAATGATAACTCTCATCCACAAATATATTGAGGGATGGCAACGAAGAGGATTTGAAAGCAAGGCAGAATTGCAGGAAACAGATTTCAGGAGGTAGATTCGAATCGCCTTTAAAGCACAGGAAAAGCGGCAAAACCTCGACAATGATGCCCTTGGCCAAAAAGGGCGTATGCGTTTTTTCCTGAATATATTTAGGAAAAAACGCATACGCCCTTTTTGGTCAACCAAGCAACCTGGAAAGGCAAATCAGCGCTACAAAGAAGTCTCGCTTCCCATCGGTCAAAAGGGCCAGGCTGAATAAAGTGTCAAAACCAGAAATGCAGGACAGGCCATGGAGAAATGGGAGCCTTGCTACGCTGATGGGCGGGATGTAAATTGCCAACAGCCACTCTGGAGAAGTGTACGGTGTGTCCTGAAACATCTAAAAAACTCAGCTTAGAGAGCATAGGGCACTTCCACTCATGGGCGTATAAATTGCGAAAACTAAAAATCAGCAAGACACAGGCACCCCAAAGTTTAGGGCTGCTCTGTTGACAAGAACCTCCACTTTGTTACACCTTAAATATCCCAGGAAAGACAAGAATGGATAAAGAAATTGTGGTCCTTATGTACAATGGAATATCACTCAGCCATGAAATCAACGTCATAAGGCTAGTAGCAGCATGATGAGTGGATTTGGGTACGACGATTCTAAGTGAAATAAGTCACACAGAAAAAGACACTTATCATAAGATATCACTTATAGAGGGAATGTAAAAACCGCTACCCTTGAACTGAATTACATAACAGGTCAGAGTCACACGTTTAGAAAACACACTAGGGCTGCTTAACGGGAAAGGTGAGGTGGGGTGATGCATAAAACAAGGGTTTCAAATTAGCTCAGATAGCGTTCCATAAACCCAATATGTAATAGACAAGACCTACTCCTTGCTCAGTGAACTGGACAAAACAACCCCTATTCACCGCCCAAGAATATATCTGACTAGTAAGAATCTTAAAACCTATGTATTTATATCTCTCTGTAAGTGAGTGAAGTGGGTGAAAAGCGGCATAACCACAGCAGTGAAAAGCAGCTAAACCCCATTATACAAATCAATTACTTTTAAAAACCCGTGAAACAAAGACAGTGAAAGAGAGAGAAATCCTGACAAAATTCGTTCAGGGGCTGTGATGCAACCTGGATTGACCATATGTAGACCCACAGATGGTTGGGACATGAGGGTGGACACTCTTGGGGCTGAGAGGTTTGGTGAGGTTGCGTGAGCAAACGCAGACCCTTTAAAGTAATACTGCGTGGTACCCATCCCATGGGTCCCAAATCTCCAGGTTCAAGGGCATCTTCATACATCGAAAACATGCATGAGAAACCCCGAAGATGGTACACCGTGTGAACGGGAATGGTTTCTAAAATGCACCTCATTTCTCATCTCCTTGTGCTCCGGTTCGCCATTCCAGCCGCTATACTACCAATCTCCCTGCTTGCAGAATCAGCACCTTTAACCTCCTGTTCCGAACAGGTTGCAATTTGTCCTGAGGATGAACGGGAAGAGGGGGAACCAATGAGAGACTAGCTCTAGGTGTTGGGACAGGCACAGGTCACTCTATTTTCCCATCAGGAAGAAGAATTAACCACAGGCTCAGCCTGCCGCCCGGAGCCAGAATAGGGCCTTAAGCAATCTGCGCTTTTGCGGCCAGCTCCCAAGAAAGCGAGTTGAAAAATGGAGCTCAGGGGCACTGCAATTCACAAACCTGCAGACTTAGAAATGATAACTCTCGTCCACCAATATATTTAGGGAAGGCAACGAAGAGGATTTGAAAGCAAGGCAGAATTGCAGGAAACAGATTTCAGGAGGTAGATTCGAATCGCCTTTAAAGCACAGGAAAAGCGGCAAAACCTCGACAATGATGCCCTTGGCCAAAAAGGGCGTATGCGTTTTTTCCTGAATATATTCAGGAAAAAACGCAAACGCCCTTTTTGGCCAACCAAGCAACCTGGAAAGGCAAATCAGCGCTACAAAGAAGTCTCGCTTCCCATCGGTCAAAAGGGCCAGGCTGAATAAAGTGTCAAAACCAGAAATGCAGGACAGGCCATGGAGAAATGGGAGCCTTGCTACGCTGATGGGCGGGATGGAAATTGCCAACAGCCACTCTGGAGAAGTGTACGGTGTGTCCTGAAACATCTAAAAAACTCAGCTTAGAGAGCATAGGGCACTTCCACTCATGGGCGTATAAATTGCGAAAACTAAAAATCAGCAACACACAGGCACCCCAAAGTTTAGGGCTGCTCTGTTGACAAGAACGTCCACTTTGTTACACCTTAAATATCCCAGGATAGACAAGAATGGATAAAGAAGTTGTGGTCCTTATGTACAATGGAATATCACTCAGCCATGAAATCAACGTCATAAGGCTAGTAGCAGCATGATGAGTGGATTTGGGTACGACGATTCTAAGTGAAATAAGTCACACAGAAAAAGACACTTATCATAAGATATCACTTATAGAGGGAATGTAAAAACCGCTACCCTTGAACTGAATTACATAACAGGTCAGAGTCACACGTTTAGAAAACACACTAGGGCTGCTTAACGGGAAAGGTGAGGTGGGGTGATGCATAAAACAAGGGTTTCAAATTAGCTCAGATAGCGTTCCATAAACCCAATATGTAATAGACAAGACCTACTCCTTCCTCAGTGAACTGGACTCAACACGCCCTATTCATCGCCCAAGAATATATCTGACTAGTAAGAATCTTAAAACCTATGTATTTATATCTCTCTGTAAGTGAGTGAAGTGGGTGAAAAGCGGCATAACCACAGCAGTGAAAAGCAGCTAAACCCCATTATACAAATCAATTACTTTTAAAAACCCGTGAAACAAAGACAGTGAAAGAGAGAGAAATTCTGACAAAATTCGTTCAGGGGCTGTGATGCAACCTGGATTGACCATATGTAGACCCACAGATGGATGAGACATAAGGGTGGACACTCTTGGGGCTGAGAGGTTTGGTGAGGTTGGGTGAGCAAACGCAGACCCTTTAAAGTAATACTGTGTGGTACCCATCCCATGGGTCCCAAATCTCCAGGTTCAAGGGCATCTTCCTACATCAAAAACATGCATGAGAAACCCAGAAGATGGTACACCGTGTGATCGGGAAAGGTTTCTAAAACGCACCTCATTTCTCATCTCCTTGTGCTCCGGTTCGCCATTCCAGCCGCTATACTAGCAATCTCCCTGCTTGGAGAATCAGCACCTTTAACCTCCTGTTCCGTACAGGTTGCAATTTGTCCTGAGGATGAACGGGAAGAGGGGGAACCAATGAGAGACTAGCTCTAGGTGTTGGGACAGGCACAGGTCGCTCTATTTTCCCATCAGGAAGAAGAATTAACCACAGGCTCAGCTTGCCGCCCGGAGCCAGAATAGGGCCTGAAGCAATCCTGCGCTTTGCAGCCAGCTCCCAAGAAAGCGAGTTGAAAAATGGAGCTCAGGGGCACTGCAATTCACAAACCTGCAGACTTAGAAATGATAACTCTCATCCACAAATATATTGAGGGATGGCAACGAAGAGGATTTGAAAGCAAGGCAGAATTGCAGGAAACAGATTTCAGGAGGTAGATTCGAATCGCCTTTAAAGCACAGGAAAAGCGGCAAAACCTCGACAATGATGCCCTTGGCCAAAAAGGGCGTATTCGTTTTTTCCTGAATATATTTAGGAAAAAACGCATACGCCCTTTTTGGCCAACCAAGCAACCTGGAAAGGCAAATCAGCGCTACAAAGAAGTCTCGCTTCCCATCGGTCAAAAGGGCCAGGCTGAATAAAGTGTCAAAACCAGAAATGCAGGACAGGCCATGGAGAAATGGGAGCCTTGCTACGCTGATGGGCGGGATGTAAATTGCCAACAGCCACTCTGGAGAAGTGTACGGTGTGTCCTGAAACATCTAAAAAACTCAGCTTAGAGAGCATAGGGCACTTCCACTCATGGGCGTATAAATTGCGAAAACTAAAAATCAGCAAGACACAGGCACCCCAAAGTTTAGGGCTGCTCTGTTGACAAGAACCTCCACTTTGTTACACCTTAAATATCCCAGGAAAGACAAGAATGGATAAAGAAATTGTGGTCCTTATGTACAATGGAATATCACTCAGCCATGATATCAACGTCATAAGGCTAGTAGCAGCATGATGAGTGGATTTGGGTACGACGATTCTAAGTGAAATAAGTCACACAGAAAAAGACACTTATCATAAGATATCACTTATAGAGGGAATGTAAAAACCGCTACCCTTGAACTGAATTACATAACAGGTCAGAGTCACACGTTTAGAAAACACACTAGGGCTGCTTAACGGGAAAGGTGAGGTGGGGTGATGCATAAAACAAGGGTTTCAAATTAGCTCAGATAGCGTTCCATAAACCCAATATGTAATAGACAAGACCTACTCCTTGCTCAGTGAACTGGACAAAACAACCCCTATTCACCGCCCAAGAATATATCTGACTAGTAAGAATCTTAAAACCTATGTATTTATATCTCTCTGTAAGTGAGTGAAGTGGGTGAAAAGCGGCATAACCACAGCAGTGAAAAGCAGCTAAACCCCATTATACAAATCAATTACTTTTAAAAACCCGTGAAACAAAGACAGTGAAAGAGAGAGAAATCCTGACAAAATTCGTTCAGGGGCTGTGATGCAACCTGGATTGACCATA
Source organism: Balaenoptera ricei (assembly GCF_028023285.1). Lineage (NCBI taxonomy): Eukaryota > Metazoa > Chordata > Mammalia > Artiodactyla > Balaenopteridae > Balaenoptera > Balaenoptera ricei. The sequence goes on along the minus strand of NC_082640.1, from coordinate 87,713,862 downwards.
TGTAGACCCACAGATGGTTGGGACATGAGGGTGGACACTCTTGGGGCTGAGAGGTTTGGTGAGGTTGCGTGAGCAAACGCAGACCCTTTAAAGTAATACTGCGTGGTACCCATCCCATGGGTCCCAAATCTCCAGGTTCAAGGGCATCTTCATACATCGAAAACATGCATGAGAAACCCCGAAGATGGTACACCGTGTGAACGGGAATGGTTTCTAAAATGCACCTCATTTCTCATCTCCTTGTGCTCCGGTTCGCCATTCCAGCCGCTATACTACCAATCTCCCTGCTTGCAGAATCAGCACCTTTAACCTCCTGTTCCGAACAGGTTGCAATTTGTCCTGAGGATGAACGGGAAGAGGGGGAACCAATGAGAGACTAGCTCTAGGTGTTGGGACAGGCACAGGTCACTCTATTTTCCCATCAGGAAGAAGAATTAACCACAGGCTCAGCCTGCCGCCCGGAGCCAGAATAGGGCCTTAAGCAATCTGCGCTTTTGCGGCCAGCTCCCAAGAAAGCGAGTTGAAAAATGGAGCTCAGGGGCACTGCAATTCACAAACCTGCAGACTTAGAAATGATAACTCTCGTCCACCAATATATTTAGGGAAGGCAACGAAGAGGATTTGAAAGCAAGGCAGAATTGCAGGAAACAGATTTCAGGAGGTAGATTCGAATCGCCTTTAAAGCACAGGAAAAGCGGCAAAACCTCGACAATGATGCCCTTGGCCAAAAAGGGCGTATGCGTTTTTTCCTGAATATATTCAGGAAAAAACGCATACGCCCTTTTTGGCCAACCAAGCAACCTGGAAAGGCAAATCAGCGCTACAAAGAAGTCTCGCTTCCCATCGGTCAAAAGGGCCAGGCTGAATAAAGTGTCAAAACCAGAAATGCAGGACAGGCCATGGAGAAATGGCAGCCTTGCTACGCTGATGGGCGGGATGGAAATTGCCAACAGCCACTCTGGAGAAGTGTACGGTGTGTCCTGAAACATCTAAAAAACTCAGCTTAGAGAGCATAGGGCACTTCCACTCATGGGCGTATAAATTGGGAAAACTAAAAATCAGCAAGACACAGGCACCCCAAAGTTTAGGGCTGCTCTGTTGACAAGAACCTCCACTTTGTTACACCTTAAATATCCCAGGAAAGACAAGAATGGATAAAGAAATTGTGGTCCTTATGTACAATGGAATATCACTCAGCCATGAAATCAACGTCATAAGGCTAGGAGCAGCATGATGAGTGGATTTGGGTACGACGATTCTAAGTGAAATAAGTCACACAGAAAAAGACACTTATCATAAGATATCACTTATAGAGGGAATGTAAAAACCGCTACCCTTGAACTGAATTACATAACAGGTCAGAGTCACACGTTTAGAAAACACACTAGGGCTGCTTAACGGGAAAGGTGAGGTGGGGTGATGCATAAAACAAGGGTTTCAAATTAGCTCAGATAGCGTTCCATAAACCCAATATGTAATAGACAAGACCTACTCCTTCCTCAGTGAACTGGACTCAACACGCCCTATTCATCGCCCAAGAATATATCTGACTAGTAAGAATCTTAAAACCTATGTATTGATATCTCTCTGTAAGTGAGTGAAGTGGGTGAAAAGCGGCATAACCACAGCAGTGAAAAGCAGCTAAACCCCATTATACAAATCAATTACTTTTAAAAACCCGTGAAACAAAGACAGTGAAAGAGAGAGAAATTCTGACAAAATTCGTTCAGGGGCTGTGATGCAACCTGGATTGACCATATGTAGACCCACAGATGGATGAGACATAAGGGTGGACACTCTTGGGGCTGAGAGGTTTGGTGAGGTTGGGTGAGCAAACGCAGACCCTTTAAAGTAATACTGTGTGGTACCCATCCCATGGGTCCCAAATCTCCAGGTTCAAGGGCATCTTCCTACATCGAAAACATGCATGAGAAACCCAGAAGATGGTACACCGTGTGATCGGGAAAGGTTTCTAAAACGCACCTCATTTCTCATCTCCTTGTGCTCCGGTTCGCCATTCCAGCCGCTATACTAGCAATCTCCCTGCTTGGAGAATCAGCACCTTTAACCTCCTGTTCCGTACAGGTTGCAATTTGTCCTGAGGATGAACGGGAAGAGGGGGAACCAATGAGAGACTAGCTCTAGGTGTTGGGACAGGCACAGGTCACTCTATTTTCCCATCAGGAAGAAGAATTAACCACAGGCTCAGCTTGCCGCCCGGAGCCAGAATAGGGCCTGAAGCAATCCTGCGCTTTTGCAGCCAGCTCCCAAGAAAGCGAGTTGAAAAATGGAGCTCAGGGGCACTGCAATTTACAAACCTGCAGACTTAGAAATGATAACTCTCATCCACAAATATATTGAGGGACGGCAACGAAGAGGATTTGAAAGCAAGGCAGAATTGCAGGAAACAGATTTCAGGAGGTAGATTCGAATCGCCTTTAAAGCACAGGAAAAGCGGCAAAACCTCGACAATGATGCCCTTGGCCAAAAAGGGCGTATGCGTTTTTTCCTGAATATATTCAGGAAAAAACGCATACGCCCTTTTTGGCCAACCAAGCAACCTGGAAAGGCAAATCAGCGCTACAAAGAAGTCTCGCTTCCCATCGGTCAAAAGGGCCAGGCTGAATAAAGTGTCAAAACCAGAAATGCAGGACAGGCCATGGAGAAATGGCAGCCTTGCTACGCTGATGGGCGGGATGGAAATTGCCAACAGCCACTCTGGAGAAGTGTACGGTGTGTCCTGAAACATCTAAAAAACTCAGCTTAGAGAGCATAGGGCACTTCCAATCATGGGCGTATAAATTGGGAAAACTAAAAATCAGCAAGACACAGGCACCCCAAAGTTTAGGGCTGCTCTGTTGACAAGAACCTCCACTTTGTTACACCTTAAATATCCCAGGAAAGACAAGAATGGATAAAGAAGTTGTGGTCCTTATGTACAATGGAATATCATTCAGCCATGAAATCAACGTCATAAGGCTAGTAGCAGCATGATGAGTGGATTTGGGTACGACGATTCTAAGTGAAATAAGTCACACAGAAAAAGACACTTATCATAAGATATCACTTATAGAGGGAATGTAAAAACCGCTACCCTTGAACTGAATTACATAACAGGTCAGAGTCACACGTTTAGAAAACACACTAGGGCTGCTTAACGGGAAAGGTGAGGTGGGGTGATGCATAAAACAAGGGTTTCAAATTAGCTCAGATAGCGTTCCATAAACCCAATATGTAATAGACAAGACCTACTCCTTCCTCAGTGAACTGGACTCAACACGCCCTATTCATCGCCCAAGAATATATCTGACTAGTAAGAATCTTAAAACCTATGTATTGATATCTCTCTGTAAGTGAGTGAAGTGGGTGAAAAGCGGCATAACCACAGCAGTGAAAAGCAGCTAAACCCCATTATACAAATCAATTACTTTTAAAAACCCGTGAAACAAAGACAGTGAAAGAGAGAGAAATTCTGACAAAATTCGTTCAGGGGCTGTGATGCAACCTGGATTGACCATATGTAGACCCACAGATGGATGAGACATAAGGGTGGACACTCTTGGGGCTGAGAGGTTTGGTGAGGTTGGGTGAGCAAACGCAGACCCTTTAAAGTAATACTGTGTGGTACCCATCCCATGGGTCCCAAATCTCCAGGTTCAAGGGCATCTTCCTACATCAAAAACATGCATGAGAAACCCAGAAGATGGTACACCGTGTGATCGGGAAAGGTTTCTAAAACGCACCTCATTTCTCATCTCCTTGTGCTCCGGTTCGCCATTCCAGCCGCTATACTAGCAATCTCCCTGCTTGGAGAATCAGCACCTTTAACCTCCTGTTCCGTACAGGTTGCAATTTGTCCTGAGGATGAACGGGAAGAGGGGGAACCAATGAGAGACTAGCTCTAGGTGTTGGGACAGGCACAGGTCGCTCTATTTTCCCATCAGGAAGAAGAATTAACCACAGGCTCAGCTTGCCGCCCGGAGCCAGAATAGGGCCTGAAGCAATCCTGCGCTTTGCAGCCAGCTCCCAAGAAAGCGAGTTGAAAAATGGAGCTCAGGGGCACTGCAATTCACAAACCTGCAGACTTAGAAATGATAACTCTCATCCACAAATATATTGAGGGATGGCAACGAAGAGGATTTGAAAGCAAGGCAGAATTGCAGGAAACAGATTTCAGGAGGTAGATTCGAATCGCCTTTAAAGCACAGGAAAAGCGGCAAAACCTCGACAATGATGCCCTTGGCCAAAAAGGGCGTATTCGTTTTTTCCTGAATATATTTAGGAAAAAACGCATACGCCCTTTTTGGCCAACCAAGCAACCTGGAAAGGCAAATCAGCGCTACAAAGAAGTCTCGCTTCCCATCGGTCAAAAGGGCCAGGCTGAATAAAGTGTCAAAACCACAAATGCAGGACAGGCCATGGAGAAATGGGAGCCTTGCTACGCTGATGGGCGGGATGTAAATTGCCAACAGCCACTCTGGAGAAGTGTACGGTGTGTCCTGAAACATCTAAAAAACTCAGCTTAGAGAGCATAGGGCACTTCCACTCATGGGCGTATAAATTGCGAAAACTAAAAATCAGCAAGACACAGGCACCCCAAAGTTTAGGGCTGCTCTGTTGACAAGAACCTCCACTTTGTTACACCTTAAATATCCCAGGAAAGACAAGAATGGATAAAGAAATTGTGGTCCTTATGTACAATGGAATATCACTCAGCCATGAAATCAACGTCATAAGGCTAGTAGCAGCATGATGAGTGGATTTGGGTACGACGATTCTAAGTGAAATAAGTCACACAGAAAAAGACACTTATCATAAGATATCACTTATAGAGGGAATGTAAAAACCGCTACCCTTGAACTGAATTACATAACAGGTCAGAGTCACACGTTTAGAAAACACACTAGGGCTGCTTAACGGGAAAGGTGAGGTGGGGTGATGCATAAAACAAGGGTTTCAAATTAGCTCAGATAGCGTTCCATAAACCCAATATGTAATAGACAAGACCTACTCCTTGCTCAGTGAACTGGACAAAACAACCCCTATTCACCGCCCAAGAATATATCTGACTAGTAAGAATCTTAAAACCTATGTATTTATATCTCTCTGTAAGTGAGTGAAGTGGGTGAAAAGCGGCATAACCACAGCAGTGAAAAGCAGCTAAACCCCATTATACAAATCAATTACTTTTAAAAACCCGTGAAACAAAGACAGTGAAAGAGAGAGAAATCCTGACAAAATTCGTTCAGGGGCTGTGATGCAACCTGGATTGACCATATGTAGACCCACAGATGGTTGGGACATGAGGGTGGACACTCTTGGGGCTGAGAGGTTTGGTGAGGTTGCGTGAGCAAACGCAGACCCTTTAAAGTAATACTGCGTGGTACCCATCCCATGGGTCCCAAATCTCCAGGTTCAAGGGCATCTTCATACATCGAAAACATGCATGAGAAACCCCGAAGATGGTACACCGTGTGAACGGGAATGGTTTCTAAAATGCACCTCATTTCTCATCTCCTTGTGCTCCGGTTCGCCATTCCAGCCGCTATACTACCAATCTCCCTGCTTGCAGAATCAGCACCTTTAACCTCCTGTTCCGAACAGGTTGCAATTTGTCCTGAGGATGAACGGGAAGAGGGGGAACCAATGAGAGACTAGCTCTAGGTGTTGGGACAGGCACAGGTCACTCTATTTTCCCATCAGGAAGAAGAATTAACCACAGGCTCAGCCTGCCGCCCGGAGCCAGAATAGGGCCTTAAGCAATCTGCGCTTTTGCGGCCAGCTCCCAAGAAAGCGAGTTGAAAAATGGAGCTCAGGGGCACTGCAATTCACAAACCTGCAGACTTAGAAATGATAACTCTCGTCCACCAATATATTTAGGGAAGGCAACGAAGAGGATTTGAAAGCAAGGCAGAATTGCAGGAAACAGATTTCAGGAGGTAGATTCGAATCGCCTTTAAAGCACAGGAAAAGCGGCAAAACCTCGACAATGATGCCCTTGGCCAAAAAGGGCGTATGCGTTTTTTCCTGAAAAAACGCATACGCCCTTTTTGGCCAACCAAGCAACCTGGAAAGGCAAATCAGCGCTACAAAGAAGTCTCGCTTCCCATCGGTCAAAAGGGCCAGGCTGAATAAAGTGTCAAAACCAGAAATGCAGGACAGGCCATGGAGAAATGGGAGCCTTGCTACGCTGATGGGCGGGATGGAAATTGCCAACAGCCACTCTGGAGAAGTGTACGGTGTGTCCTGAAACATCTAAAAAACTCAGCTTAGAGAGCATAGGGCACTTCCACTCATGGGCGTATAAATTGGGAAAACTAAAAATCAGCAACACACAGGCACCCCAAAGTTTAGGGCTGCTCTATTGACAAGAACGTCCACTTTGTTACACCTTAAATATCCCAGGATAGACAAGAATGGATAAAGAAGTTGTGGTCCTTATGTACAATGGAATATCACTCAGCCATGAAATCAACGTCATAAGGCTAGTAGCAGCATGATGAGTGGATTTGGGTACGACGATTCTAAGTGAAATAAGTCACACAGAAAAAGACACTTATCATAAGATATCACTTATAGAGGGAATGTAAAAACCGCTACCCTTGAACTGAATTACATAACAGGTCAGAGTCACACGTTTAGAAAACACACTAGGGCTGCTTAACGGGAAAGGTGAGGTGGGGTGATGCATAAAACAAGGGTTTCAAATTAGCTCAGATAGCGTTCCATAAACCCAATATGTAATAGACAAGACCTACTCCTTCCTCAGTGAACTGGACTCAACACGCCCTATTCATCGCCCAAGAATATATCTGACTAGTAAGAATCTTAAAACCTATGTATTTATATCTCTCTGTAAGTGAGTGAAGTGGGTGAAAAGCGGCATAACCACAGCAGTGAAAAGCAGCTAAACCCCATTATACAAATCAATTACTTTTAAAAACCCGTGAAACAAAGACAGTGAAAGAGAGAGAAATTCTGACAAAATTCGTTCAGGGGCTGTGATGCAACCTGGATTGACCATATGTAGACCCACAGATGGATGAGACATAAGGGTGGACACTCTTGGGGCTGAGAGGTTTGGTGAGGTTGGGTGAGCAAACGCAGACCCTTTAAAGTAATACTGTGTGGTACCCATCCCATGAGTCCCAAATCTCCAGGTTCAAGGGCATCTTCCTACATCAAAAACATGCATGAGAAACCCAGAAGATGGTACACCGTGTGATCGGGAAAGGTTTCTAAAACGCACCTCATTTCTCATCTCCTTGTGCTCCGGTTCGCCATTCCAGCCGCTATACTAGCAATCTCCCTGCTTGGAGAATCAGCACCTTTAACCTCCTGTTCCGTACAGGTTGCAATTTGTCCTGAGGATGAACGGGAAGAGGGGGAACCAATGAGAGACTAGCTCTAGGTGTTGGGACAGGCACAGGTCGCTCTATTTTCCCATCAGGAAGAAGAATTAACCACAGGCTCAGCTTGCCGCCCGGAGCCAGAATAGGGCCTGAAGCAATCCTGCGCTTTGCAGCCAGCTCCCAAGAAAGCAAGTTGAAAAATGGAGCTCAGGGGCACTGCAATTCACAAACCTGCAGACTTAGAAATGATAACTCTCATCCACAAATATATTGAGGGATGGCAACGAAGAGGATTTGAAAGCAAGGCAGAATTGCAGGAAACAGATTTCAGGAGGTAGATTCGAATCGCCTTTAAAGCACAGGAAAAGCGGCAAAACCTCGACAATGATGCCCTTGGCCAAAAAGGGCGTATTCGTTTTTTCCTGAATATATTTAGGAAAAAACGCATACGCCCTTTTTGGCCAACCAAGCAACCTGGAAAGGCAAATCAGCGCTACAAAGAAGTCTCGCTTCCCATCGGTCAAAAGGGCCAGGCTGAATAAAGTGTCAAAACCAGAAATGCAGGACAGGCCATGGAGAAATGGGAGCCTTGCTACGCTGATGGGCGGGATGTAAATTGCCAACAGCCACTCTGGAGAAGTGTACGGTGTGTCCTGAAACATCTAAAAAACTCAGCTTAGAGAGCATAGGGCACTTCCACTCATGGGCGTATAAATTGCGAAAACTAAAAATCAGCAAGACACAGGCACCCCAAAGTTTAGGGCTGCTCTGTTGACAAGAACCTCCACTTTGTTACACCTTAAATATCCCAGGAAAGACAAGAATGGATAAAGAAATTGTGGTCCTTATGTACAATGGAATATCACTCAGCCATGAAATCAACGTCATAAGGCTAGTAGCAGCATGATGAGTGGATTTGGGTACGACGATTCTAAGTGAAATAAGTCACACAGAAAAAGACACTTATCATAAGATATCACTTATAGAGGGAATGTAAAAACCGCTACCCTTGAACTGAATTACATAACAGGTCAGAGTCACACGTTTAGAAAACACACTAGGGCTGCTTAACGGGAAAGGTGAGGTGGGGTGATGCATAAAACAAGGGTTTCAAATTAGCTCAGATAGCGTTCCATAAACCCAATATGTAATAGACAAGACCTACTCCTTGCTCAGTGAACTGGACAAAACAACCCCTATTCACCGCCCAAGAATATATCTGACTAGTAAGAATCTTAAAACCTATGTATTTATATCTCTCTGTAAGTGAGTGAAGTGGGTGAAAAGCGGCATAACCACAGCAGTGAAAAGCAGCTAAACCCCATTATACAAATCAATTACTTTTAAAAACCCGTGAAACAAAGACAGTGAAAGAGAGAGAAATCCTGACAAAATTCGTTCAGGGGCTGTGATGCAACCTGGATTGACCATATGTAGACCCACAGATGGATGGGACATGAGGGTGGACACTCTTGGGGCTGAGAGGTTTGGTGAGGTTGCGTGAGCAAACGCAGACCCTTTAAAGTAATACTGCGTGGTACCCATCCCATGGGTCCCAAATCTCCAGGTTCAAGGGCATCTTCATACATTGAAAACATGCATGAGAAACCCCGAAGATGGTACACCGTGTGAACGGGAATGGTTTCTAAAATGCACCTCATTTCTCATCTCCTTGTGCTCCGGTTCGCCATTCCAGCCGCTATACTACCAATCTCCCTGCTTGCAGAATCAGCACCTTTAACCTCCTGTTCCGAACAGGTTGCAATTTGTCCTGAGGATGAACGGGAAGAGGGGGAACCAATGAGAGACTAGCTCTAGGTGTTGGGACAGGCACAGGTCACTCTATTTTCCCATCAGGAAGAAGAATTAACCACAGGCTCAGCCTGCCGCCCGGAGCCAGAATAGGGCCTTAAGCAATCTGCGCTTTTGCGGCCAGCTCCCAAGAAAGCGAGTTGAAAAATGGAGCTCAGGGGCACTGCAATTCACAAACCTGCAGACTTAGAAATGATAACTCTCGTCCACCAATATATTTAGGGAAGGCAACGAAGAGGATTTGAAAGCAAGGCAGAATTGCAGGAAACAGATTTCAGGAGGTAGATTCGAATCGCCTTTAAAGCACAGGAAAAGCGGCAAAACCTCGACAATGATGCCCTTGGCCAAAAAGGGCGTATGCGTTTTTTCCTGAATATATTCAGGAAAAAACGCATACGCCCTTTTTGGCCAACCAAGCAACCTGGAAAGGCAAATCAGCGCTACAAAGAAGTCTCGCTTCCCATCGGTCAAAAGGGCCAGGCTGAATAAAGTGTCAAAACCAGAAATGCAGGACAGGCCATGGAGAAATGGGAGCCTTGCTACGCTGATGGGCGGGATGGAAATTGCCAACAGCCACTCTGGAGAAGTGTACGGTGTGTCCTGAAACATCTAAAAAACTCAGCTTAGAGAGCATAGGGCACTTCCACTCATGGGCGTATAAATTGCGAAAACTAAAAATCAGCAAGACACAGGCACCCCAAAGTTTAGGGCTGCTCTGTTGACAAGAACCTCCACTTTGTTACACCTTAAATATCCCAGGAAAGACAAGAATGGATAAAGAAATTGTGGTCCTTATGTACAATGGAATATCACTCAGCCATGAAATCAACGTCATAAGGCTAGTAGCAGCATGATGAGTGGATTTGGGTACGACGATTCTAAGTGAAATAAGTCACACAGAAAAAGACACTTATCATAAGATATCACTTATAGAGGGAATGTAAAAACCGCTACCCTTGAACTGAATTACATAACAGGTCAGAGTCACACGTTTAGAAAACACACTAGGGCTGCTTAACGGGAAAGGTGAGGTGGGGTGATGCATAAAACAAGGGTTTCAAATTAGCTCAGATAGCGTTCCATAAACCCAATATGTAATAGACAAGACCTACTCCTTGCTCAGTGAACTGGACAAAACAACCCCTATTCACCGCCCAAGAATATATCTGACTAGTAAGAATCTTAAAACCTATGTATTTATATCTCTCTGTAAGTGAGTGAAGTGGGTGAAAAGCGGCATAACCACAGCAGTGAAAAGCAGCTAAACCCCATTATACAAATCAATTACTTTTAAAAACCCGTGAAACAAAGACAGTGAAAGAGAGAGAAATCCTGACAAAATTCGTTCAGGGGCTGTGATGCAACCTGGATTGACCATATGTAGACCCACAGATGGTTGGGACATGAGGGTGGACACTCTTGGGGCTGAGAGGTTTGGTGAGGTTGCGTGAGCAAACGCAGACCCTTTAAAGTAATACTGCGTGGTACCCATCCCATGGGTCCCAAATCTCCAGGTTCAAGGGCATCTTCATACATCGAAAACATGCATGAGAAACCCCGAAGATGGTACACCGTGTGAACGGGAATGGTTTCTAAAATGCACCTCATTTCTCATCTCCTTGTGCTCCGGTTCGCCATTCCAGCCGCTATACTACCAATCTCCCTGCTTGCAGAATCAGCACCTTTAACCTCCTGTTCCGAACAGGTTGCAATTTGTCCTGAGGATGAACGGGAAGAGGGGGAACCAATGAGAGACTAGCTCTAGGTGTTGGGACAGGCACAGGTCACTCTATTTTCCCATCAGGAAGAAGAATTAACCACAGGCTCAGCCTGCCGCCCGGAGCCAGAATAGGGCCTTAAGCAATCTGCGCTTTTGCGGCCAGCTCCCAAGAAAGCGAGTTGAAAAATGGAGCTCAGGGGCACTGCAATTCACAAACCTGCAGACTTAGAAATGATAACTCTCGTCCACCAATATATTTAGGGAAGGCAACGAAGAGGATTTGAAAGCAAGGCAGAATTGCAGGAAACAGATTTCAGGAGGTAGATTCGAATCGCCTTTAAAGCACAGGAAAAGCGGCAAAACCTCGACAATGATGCCCTTGGCCAAAAAGGGCGTATGCGTTTTTTCCTGAAAAAACGCATACGCCCTTTTTGGCCAACCAAGCAACCTGGAAAGGCAAATCAGCGCTACAAAGAAGTCTCGCTTCCCATCGGTCAAAAGGGCCAGGCTGAATAAAGTGTCAAAACCAGAAATGCAGGACAGGCCATGGAGAAATGGGAGCCTTGCTACGCTGATGGGCGGGATGGAAATTGCCAACAGCCACTCTGGAGAAGTGTACGGTGTGTCCTGAAACATCTAAAAAACTCAGCTTAGAGAGCATAGGGCACTTCCACTCATGGGCGTATAAATTGGGAAAACTAAAAATCAGCAACACACAGGCACCCCAAAGTTTAGGGCTGCTCTATTGACAAGAACGTCCACTTTGTTACACCTTAAATATCCCAGGATAGACAAGAATGGATAAAGAAGTTGTGGTCCTTATGTACAATGGAATATCACTCAGCCATGAAATCAACGTCATAAGGCTAGTAGCAGCATGATGAGTGGATTTGGGTACGACGATTCTAAGTGAAATAAGTCACACAGAAAAAGACACTTATCATAAGATATCACTTATAGAGGGAATGTAAAAACCGCTACCCTTGAACTGAATTACATAACAGGTCAGAGTCACACGTTTAGAAAACACACTAGGGCTGCTTAACGGGAAAGGTGAGGTGGGGTGATGCATAAAACAAGGGTTTCAAATTAGCTCAGATAGCGTTCCATAAACCCAATATGTAATAGACAAGACCTACTCCTTCCTCAGTGAACTGGACTCAACACGCCCTATTCATCGCCCAAGAATATATCTGACTAGTAAGAATCTTAAAACCTATGTATTTATATCTCTCTGTAAGTGAGTGAAGTGGGTGAAAAGCGGCATAACCACAGCAGTGAAAAGCAGCTAAACCCCATTATACAAATCAATTACTTTTAAAAACCCGTGAAACAAAGACAGTGAAAGAGAGAGAAATTCTGACAAAATTCGTTCAGGGGCTGTGATGCAACCTGGATTGACCATATGTAGACCCACAGATGGATGAGACATAAGGGTGGACACTCTTGGGGCTGAGAGGTTTGGTGAGGTTGGGTGAGCAAACGCAGACCCTTTAAAGTAATACTGTGTGGTACCCATCCCATGAGTCCCAAATCTCCAGGTTCAAGGGCATCTTCCTACATCAAAAACATGCATGAGAAACCCAGAAGATGGTACACCGTGTGATCGGGAAAGGTTTCTAAAACGCACCTCATTTCTCATCTCCTTGTGCTCCGGTTCGCCATTCCAGCCGCTATACTAGCAATCTCCCTGCTTGGAGAATCAGCACCTTTAACCTCCTGTTCCGTACAGGTTGCAATTTGTCCTGAGGATGAACGGGAAGAGGGGGAACCAATGAGAGACTAGCTCTAGGTGTTGGGACAGGCACAGGTCGCTCTATTTTCCCATCAGGAAGAAGAATTAACCACAGGCTCAGCTTGCCGCCCGGAGCCAGAATAGGGCCTGAAGCAATCCTGCGCTTTGCAGCCAGCTCCCAAGAAAGCAAGTTGAAAAATGGAGCTCAGGGGCACTGCAATTCACAAACCTGCAGACTTAGAAATGATAACTCTCATCCACAAATATATTGAGGGATGGCAACGAAGAGGATTTGAAAGCAAGGCAGAATTGCAGGAAACAGATTTCAGGAGGTAGATTCGAATCGCCTTTAAAGCACAGGAAAAGCGGCAAAACCTCGACAATGATGCCCTTGGCCAAAAAGGGCGTATTCGTTTTTTCCTGAATATATTTAGGAAAAAACGCATACGCCCTTTTTGGCCAACCAAGCAACCTGGAAAGGCAAATCAGCGCTACAAAGAAGTCTCGCTTCCCATCGGTCAAAAGGGCCAGGCTGAATAAAGTGTCAAAACCAGAAATGCAGGACAGGCCATGGAGAAATGGGAGCCTTGCTACGCTGATGGGCGGGATGTAAATTGCCAACAGCCACTCTGGAGAAGTGTACGGTGTGTCCTGAAACATCTAAAAAACTCAGCTTAGAGAGCATAGGGCACTTCCACTCATGGGCGTATAAATTGCGAAAACTAAAAATCAGCAAGACACAGGCACCCCAAAGTTTAGGGCTGCTCTGTTGACAAGAACCTCCACTTTGTTACACCTTAAATATCCCAGGAAAGACAAGAATGGATAAAGAAATTGTGGTCCTTATGTACAATGGAATATCACTCAGCCATGAAATCAACGTCATAAGGCTAGTAGCAGCATGATGAGTGGATTTGGGTACGACGATTCTAAGTGAAATAAGTCACACAGAAAAAGACACTTATCATAAGATATCACTTATAGAGGGAATGTAAAAACCGCTACCCTTGAACTGAATTACATAACAGGTCAGAGTCACACGTTTAGAAAACACACTAGGGCTGCTTAACGGGAAAGGTGAGGTGGGGTGATGCATAAAACAAGGGTTTCAAATTAGCTCAGATAGCGTTCCATAAACCCAATATGTAATAGACAAGACCTACTCCTTGCTCAGTGAACTGGACAAAACAACCCCTATTCACCGCCCAAGAATATATCTGACTAGTAAGAATCTTAAAACCTATGTATTTATATCTCTCTGTAAGTGAGTGAAGTGGGTGAAAAGCGGCATAACCACAGCAGTGAAAAGCAGCTAAACCCCATTATACAAATCAATTACTTTTAAAAACCCGTGAAACAAAGACAGTGAAAGAGAGAGAAATCCTGACAAAATTCGTTCAGGGGCTGTGATGCAACCTGGATTGACCATATGTAGACCCACAGATGGATGGGACATGAGGGTGGACACTCTTGGGGCTGAGAGGTTTGGTGAGGTTGCGTGAGCAAACGCAGACCCTTTAAAGTAATACTGCGTGGTACCCATCCCATGGGTCCCAAATCTCCAGGTTCAAGGGCATCTTCATACATTGAAAACATGCATGAGAAACCCCGAAGATGGTACACCGTGTGAACGGGAATGGTTTCTAAAATGCACCTCATTTCTCATCTCCTTGTGCTCCGGTTCGCCATTCCAGCCGCTATACTACCAATCTCCCTGCTTGCAGAATCAGCACCTTTAACCTCCTGTTCCGAACAGGTTGCAATTTGTCCTGAGGATGAACGGGAAGAGGGGGAACCAATGAGAGACTAGCTCTAGGTGTTGGGACAGGCACAGGTCACTCTATTTTCCCATCAGGAAGAAGAATTAACCACAGGCTCAGCCTGCCGCCCGGAGCCAGAATAGGGCCTTAAGCAATCTGCGCTTTTGCGGCCAGCTCCCAAGAAAGCGAGTTGAAAAATGGAGCTCAGGGGCACTGCAATTCACAAACCTGCAGACTTAGAAATGATAACTCTCGTCCACCAATATATTTAGGGAAGGCAACGAAGAGGATTTGAAAGCAAGGCAGAATTGCAGGAAACAGATTTCAGGAGGTAGATTCGAATCGCCTTTAAAGCACAGGAAAAGCGGCAAAACCTCGACAATGATGCCCTTGGCCAAAAAGGGCGTATGCGTTTTTTCCTGAATATATTCAGGAAAAAACGCATACGCCCTTTTTGGCCAACCAAGCAACCTGGAAAGGCAAATCAGCGCTACAAAGAAGTCTCGCTTCCCATCGGTCAAAAGGGCCAGGCTGAATAAAGTGTCAAAACCAGAAATGCAGGACAGGCCATGGAGAAATGGGAGCCTTGCTACGCTGATGGGCGGGATGGAAATTGCCAACAGCCACTCTGGAGAAGTGTACGGTGTGTCCTGAAACATCTAAAAAACTCAGCTTAGAGAGCATAGGGCACTTCCACTCATGGGCGTATAAATTGGGAAAACTAAAAATCAGCAACACAAAGGCACCCCAAAGTTTAGGGCTGCTCTGTTGACAAGAACGTCCACTTTGTTACACCTTAAATATCCCAGGATAGACAAGAATGGATAAAGAAGTTGTGGTCCTTATGTACAATGGAATATCACTCAGCCATGAAATCAACGTCATAAGGCTAGTAGCAGCATGATGAGTGGATTTGGGTACGACGATTCTAAGTGAAATAAGTCACACAGAAAAAGACACTTATCATAAGATATCACTTATAGAGGGAATGTAAAAACCGCTACCCTTGAACTGAATTACATAACAGGTCAGAGTCACACGTTTAGAAAACACACTAGGGCTGCTTAACGGGAAAGGTGAGGTGGGGTGATGCATAAAACAAGGGTTTCAAAGTAGCTCAGATAGCGTTCCATAAACCCAATATGTAATAGACAAGACCTACTCCTTCCTCAGTGAACTGGACTCAACACGCCCTATTCATCGCCCAAGAATATATCTGACTAGTAAGAATCTTAAAACCTATGTATTTATATCTCTCTGTAAGTGAGTGAAGTGGGTGAAAAGCGGCATAACCACAGCAGTGAAAAGCAGCTAAACCCCATTTTACAAATCAATTACTTTTAAAAACCCGTGAAACAAAGACAGTGAAAGAGAGAGAAATTCTGACAAAATTCGTTCAGGGGCTGTGATGCAACCTGGATTGACCATATGTAGACCCACAGATGGATGAGACATAAGGGTGGACACTCTTGGGGCTGAGAGGTTCGGTGAGATTGGGTGAGCAAACGCAGACCCTTTAAAGTAATACTGTGTGGTACCCATCCCATGGGTCTCAAATCTCCAGGTTCAAGGGCATCTTCCTACATCGAAAACATGCATGAGAAACCCAGAAGATGGTACACCGTGTGATCGGGAAAGGTTTCTAAAACGCACCTCATTTCTCATCTCCTTGTGCTCCAGTTCGCCATTCCAGCCGCTATACTAGCAATCTCCCTGCTTGGAGAATCAGCACCTTTAAGCTCCTGTTCCGTACAGGTTGCAATTTGTCCTGAGGATGAACGGGAAGAGGGGGAACCAATGAGAGACTAGCTCTAGGTGTTGGGACAGGCACAGGTCTCTCTATTTTCCCATCAGGAAGAAGAATTAACCACAGGCTCAGCTTGCCGCCCGGAGCCAGAATAGGGCCTGAAGCTATCCTGCGCTTTTGCGGCCAGCTCCCAAGAAAGCGAGTTGAAAAATGGAGCTCAGGGGCACTGCAATTCACAAACCTGCAGACTTAGAAATGACAACTCTCGTCCACAAATATATTGAGGGAAGGCAACGAAGAGGATTTGAAAGCAAGGCAGAATTGCAGGAAACAGATTTCAGGAGGTAGATTCGAATCGCCTTTAAAGCACAGGAAAAGCGGCAAAACCTCGACAATGATGCCCTTGGCCAAAAAGGGCGTATGCGTTTTTTCCTGAATATATTCAGGAAAAAACGCATACGCCCTTTTTGGCCAACCAAGCAACCTGGAAAGGCAAATCAGCGCTACAAAGAAGTCTCGCTTCCCATCGGTCAAAAGGGCCAGGCTGAATAAAGTGTCAAAACCAGAAATGCAGGACAGGCCATGGAGAAATGGCAGCCTTGCTACGCTGATGGGCGGGATGGAAATTGCCAACAGCCACTCTGGAGAAGTGTACGGTGTGTCCTGAAACATCTAAAAAACTCAGCTTAGAGAGCATAGGGCACTTCCACTCATGGGCGTATAAATTGGGAAAACTAAAAATCAGCAAGACACAGGCACCCCAAAGTTTAGGGCTGCTCTGTTGACAAGAACCTCCACTTTGTTACACCTTAAATATCCCAGGAAAGACAAGAATGGATAAAGAAATTGTGGTCCTTATGTACAATGGAATATCACTCAGCCATGAAATCAACGTCATAAGGCTAGGAGCAGCATGATGAGTGGATTTGGGTACGACGATTCTAAGTGAAATAAGTCACACAGAAAAAGACACTTATCATAAGATATCACTTATAGAGGGAATGTAAAAACCGCTACCCTTGAACTGAATTACATAACAGGTCAGAGTCACACGTTTAGAAAACACACTAGGGCTGCTTAACGGGAAAGGTGAGGTGGGGTGATGCATAAAAGAAGGGTTTCAAATTAGCTCAGATAGCGTTCCATAAACCCAATATGTAATAGACAAGACCTACTCCTTCCTCAGTGAACTGGACTCAACACGCCCTATTCATCGCCCAAGAATATATCTGACTAGTAAGAATCTTAAAACCTATGTATTTATATCTCTCTGTAAGTGAGTGAAGTGGGTGAAAAGCGGCATAACCACAGCAGTGAAAAGCAGCTAAACCCCATTATACAAATCAATTACTTTTAAAAACCCGTGAAACAAAGACAGTGAAAGAGAGAGAAATTCTGACAAAATTCGTTCAGGGGCTGTGATGCAACCTGGATTGACCATATGTAGACCCACAGATGGATGAGACATAAGGGTGGACACTCTTGGGGCTGAGAGGTTTGGTGAGGTTGGGTGAGCAAACGCAGACCCTTTAAAGTAATACTGTGTGGTACCCATCCCATGGGTCCCAAATCTCCAGGTTCAAGGGCATCTTCCTACATCGAAAACATGCATGAGAAACCCAGAAGATGGTACACCGTGTGATCGGGAAAGGTTTCTAAAACGCACCTCATTTCTCATCTCCTTGTGCTCCGGTTCGCCATTCCAGCCGCTATACTAGCAATCTCCCTGCTTGGAGAATCAGCACCTTTAACCTCCTGTTCCGTACAGGTTGCAATTTGTCCTGAGGATGAACGGGAAGAGGGGGAACCAATGAGAGACTAGCTCTAGGTGTTGGGACAGGCACAGGTCACTCTATTTTCCCATCAGGAAGAAGAATTAACCACAGGCTCAGCTTGCCGCCCGGAGCCAGAATAGGGCCTGAAGCAATCCTGCGCTTTTGCAGCCAGCTCCCAAGAAAGCGAGTTGAAAAATGGAGCTCAGGGGCACTGCAATTCACAAACCTGCAGACTTAGAAATGATAACTCTCATCCACAAATATATTGAGGGACGGCAACGAAGAGGATTTGAAAGCAAGGCAGAATTGCAGGAAACAGATTTCAGGAGGTAGATTCGAATCGCCTTTAAAGCACAGGAAAAGCGGCAAAACCTCGACAATGATGCCCTTGGCCAAAAAGGGCGTATGCGTTTTTTCCTGAATATATTCAGGAAAAAACGGATACGCCCTTTTTGGCCAACCAAGCAACCTGGAAAGGCAAATCAGCGCTACAAAGAAGTCTCGCTTCCCATCGGTCAAAAGGGCCAGGCTGAATAAAGTGTCAAAACCAGAAATGCAGGACAGGCCATGGAGAAATGGCAGCCTTGCTACGCTGATGGGCGGGATGGAAATTGCCAACAGCCACTCTGGAGAAGTGTACGGTGTGTCCTGAAACATCTAAAAAACTCAGCTTAGAGAGCATAGGGCACTTCCAATCATGGGCGTATAAATTGGGAAAACTAAAAATCAGCAAGACACAGGCACCCCAAAGTTTAGGGCTGCTCTGTTGACAAGAACCTCCACTTTGTTACACCTTAAATATCCCAGGAAAGACAAGAATGGATAAAGAAGTTGTGGTCCTTATGTACAATGGAATATCATTCAGCCATGAAATCAACGTCATAAGGCTAGTAGCAGCATGATGAGTGGATTTGGGTACGACGATTCTAAGTGAAATAAGTCACACAGAAAAAGACACTTATCATAAGATATCACTTATAGAGGGAATGTAAAAACCGCTACCCTTGAACTGAATTACATAACAGGTCAGAGTCACACGTTTAGAAAACACACTAGGGCTGCTTAACGGGAAAGGTGAGGTGGGGTGATGCATAAAACAAGGGTTTCAAATTAGCTCAGATAGCGTTCCATAAACCCAATATGTAATAGACAAGACCTACTCCTTGCTCAGTGAACTGGACAAAACAACCCCTATTCACCGCCCAAGAATATATCTGACTAGTAAGAATCTTAAAACCTATGTATTTATATCTCTCTGTAAGTGAGTGAAGTGGGTGAAAAGCGGCATAACCACAGCAGTGAAAAGCAGCTAAACCCCATTATACAAATCAATTACTTTTAAAAACCCGTGAAACAAAGACAGTGAAAGAGAGAGAAATCCTGACAAAATTCGTTCAGGGGCTGTGATGCAACCTGGATTGACCATATGTAGACCCACAGATGGTTGGGACATGAGGGTGGACACTCTTGGGGCTGAGAGGTTTGGTGAGGTTGCGTGAGCAAACGCAGACCCTTTAAAGTAATACTGCGTGGTACCCATCCCATGGGTCCCAAATCTCCAGGTTCAAGGGCATCTTCATACATCGAAAACATGCATGAGAAATCCCGAAGATGGTACACCGTGTGAACGGGAATGGTTTCTAAAATGCACCTCATTTCTCATCTCCTTGTGCTCCGGTTCGCCATTCCAGCCGCTATACTACCAATCTCCCTGCTTGCAGAATCAGCACCTTTAACCTCCTGTTCCGAACAGGTTGCAATTTGTCCTGAGGATGAACGGGAAGAGGGGGAACCAATGAGAGACTAGCTCTAGGTGTTGGGACAGGCACAGGTCACTCTATTTTCCCATCAGGAAGAAGAATTAACCACAGGCTCAGCCTGCCGCCCGGAGCCAGAATAGGGCCTTAAGCAATCTGCGCTTTTGCGGCCAGCTCCCAAGAAAGCGAGTTGAAAAATGGAGCTCAGGGGCACTGCAATTCACAAACCTGCAGACTTAGAAATGATAACTCTCGTCCACCAATATATTTAGGGAAGGCAACGAAGAGGATTTGAAAGCAAGGCAGAATTGCAGGAAACAGATTTCAGGAGGTAGATTCGAATCGCCTTTAAAGCACAGGAAAAGCGGCAAAACCTCGACAATGATGCCCTTGGCCAAAAAGGGCGTATGCGTTTTTTCCTGAAAAAACGCATACGCCCTTTTTGGCCAACCAAGCAACCTGGAAAGGCAAATCAGCGCTACAAAGAAGTCTCGCTTCCCATCGGTCAAAAGGGCCAGGCTGAATAAAGTGTCAAAACCAGAAATGCAGGACAGGCCATGGAGAAATGGGAGCCTTGCTACGCTGATGGGCGGGATGGAAATTGCCAACAGCCACTCTGGAGAAGTGTACGGTGTGTCCTGAAACATCTAAAAAACTCAGCTTAGAGAGCATAGGGCACTTCCACTCATGGGCGTATAAATTGGGAAAACTAAAAATCAGCAACACACAGGCACCCCAAAGTTTAGGGCTGCTCTATTGACAAGAACGTCCACTTTGTTACACCTTAAATATCCCAGGATAGACAAGAATGGATAAAGAAGTTGTGGTCCTTATGTACAATGGAATATCACTCAGCCATGAAATCAACGTCATAAGGCTAGTAGCAGCATGATGAGTGGATTTGGGTACGACGATTCTAAGTGAAATAAGTCACACAGAAAAAGACACTTATCATAAGATATCACTTATAGAGGGAATGTAAAAACCGCTACCCTTGAACTGAATTACATAACAGGTCAGAGTCACACGTTTAGAAAACACACTAGGGCTGCTTAACGGGAAAGGTGAGGTGGGGTGATGCATAAAACAAGGGTTTCAAATTAGCTCAGATAGCGTTCCATAAACCCAATATGTAATAGACAAGACCTACTCCTTCCTCAGTGAACTGGACTCAACACGCCCTATTCATCGCCCAAGAATATATCTGACTAGTAAGAATCTTAAAACCTATGTATTTATATCTCTCTGTAAGTGAGTGAAGTGGGTGAAAAGCGGCATAACCACAGCAGTGAAAAGCAGCTAAACCCCATTATACAAATCAATTACTTTTAAAAACCCGTGAAACAAAGACAGTGAAAGAGAGAGAAATTCTGACAAAATTCGTTCAGGGGCTGTGATGCAACCTGGATTGACCATATGTAGACCCACAGATGGATGAGACATAAGGGTGGACACTCTTGGGGCTGAGAGGTTCGGTGAGGTTGGGTGAGCAAACGCAGACCCTTTAAAGTAATACTGTGTGGTACCCATCCCATGGGTCCCAAATCTCCAGGTTCAAGGGCATCTTCCTACATCGAAAACATGCATGAGAAACCCAGAAGATGGTACACCGTGTGATCGGGAAAGGTTTCTAAAACGCACCTCATTTCTCATCTCCTTGTGCTCCGGTTCGCCATTCCAGCCGCTATACTAGCAATCTCCCTGCTTGGAGAATCAGCACCTTTAACCTCCTGTTCCGTACAGGTTGCAATTTGTCCTGAGGATGAACGGGAAGAGGGGGAACCAATGAGAGACTAGCTCTAGGTGTTGGGACAGGCACAGGTCGCTCTATTTTCCCATCAGGAAGAAGAATTAACCACAGGCTCAGCTTGCCGCCCGGAGCCAGAATAGGGCCTGAAGCAATCCTGCGCTTTGCAGCCAGCTCCCAAGAAAGCGAGTTGAAAAATGGAGCTCAGGGGCACTGCAATTCACAAACCTGCAGACTTAGAAATGATAACTCTCATCCACAAATATATTGAGGGATGGCAACGAAGAGGATTTGAAAGCAAGGCAGAATTGCAGGAAACAGATTTCAGGAGGTAGATTCGAATCGCCTTTAAAGCACAGGAAAAGCGGCAAAACCTCGACAATGATGCCCTTGGCCAAAAAGGGCGTATTCGTTTTTTCCTGAATATATTTAGGAAAAAACGCATACGCCCTTTTTGGCCAACCAAGCAACCTGGAAAGGCAAATCAGCGCTACAAAGAAGTCTCGCTTCCCATCGGTCAAAAGGGCCAGGCTGAATAAAGTGTCAAAACCAGAAATGCAGGACAGGCCATGGAGAAATGGGAGCCTTGCTACGCTGATGGGCGGGATGTAAATTGCCAACAGCCACTCTGGAGAAGTGTACGGTGTGTCCTGAAACATCTAAAAAACTCAGCTTAGAGAGCATAGGGCACTTCCACTCATGGGCGTATAAATTGCGAAAACTAAAAATCAGCAAGACACAGGCACCCCAAAGTTTAGGGCTGCTCTGTTGACAAGAACCTCCACTTTGTTACACCTTAAATATCCCAGGAAAGACAAGAATGGATAAAGAAATTGTGGTCCTTATGTACAATGGAATATCACTCAGCCATGAAATCAACGTCATAAGGCTAGTAGCAGCATGATGAGTGGATTTGGGTACGACGATTCTAAGTGAAATAAGTCACACAGAAAAAGACACTTATCATAAGATATCACTTATAGAGGGAATGTAAAAACCGCTACCCTTGAACTGAATTACATAACAGGTCAGAGTCACACGTTTAGAAAACACACTAGGGCTGCTTAACGGGAAAGGTGAGGTGGGGTGATGCATAAAACAAGGGTTTCAAATTAGCTCAGATAGCGTTCCATAAACCCAATATGTAATAGACAAGACCTACTCCTTGCTCAGTGAACTGGACAAAACAACCCCTATTCACCGCCCAAGAATATATCTGACTAGTAAGAATCTTAAAACCTATGTATTTATATCTCTCTGTAAGTGAGTGAAGTGGGTGAAAAGCGGCATAACCACAGCAGTGAAAAGCAGCTAAACCCCATTATACAAATCAATTACTTTTAAAAACCCGTGAAACAAAGACAGTGAAAGAGAGAGAAATCCTGACAAAATTCGTTCAGGGGCTGTGATGCAACCTGGATTGACCATATGTAGACCCACAGATGGATGGGACATGAGGGTGGACACTCTTGGGGCTGAGAGGTTTGGTGAGGTTGCGTGAGCAAACGCAGACCCTTTAAAGTAATACTGCGTGGTACCCATCCCATGGGTCCCAAATCTCCAGGTTCAAGGGCATCTTCATACATTGAAAACATGCATGAGAAACCCCGAAGATGGTACACCGTGTGAACGGGAATGGTTTCTAAAATGCACCTCATTTCTCATCTCCTTGTGCTCCGGTTCGCCATTCCAGCCGCTATACTACCAATCTCCCTGCTTGCAGAATCAGCACCTTTAACCTCCTGTTCCGAACAGGTTGCAATTTGTCCTGAGGATGAACGGGAAGAGGGGGAACCAATGAGAGACTAGCTCTAGGTGTTGGGACAGGCACAGGTCACTCTATTTTCCCATCAGGAAGAAGAATTAACCACAGGCTCAGCCTGCCGCCCGGAGCCAGAATAGGGCCTTAAGCAATCTGCGCTTTTGCGGCCAGCTCCCAAGAAAGCGAGTTGAAAAATGGAGCTCAGGGGCACTGCAATTCACAAACCTGCAGACTTAGAAATGATAACTCTCGTCCACCAATATATTTAGGGAAGGCAACGAAGAGGATTTGAAAGCAAGGCAGAATTGCAGGAAACAGATTTCAGGAGGTAGATTCGAATCGCCTTTAAAGCACAGGAAAAGCGGCAAAACCTCGACAATGATGCCCTTGGCCAAAAAGGGCGTATGCGTTTTTTCCTGAATATATTCAGGAAAAAACGCATACGCCCTTTTTGGCCAACCAAGCAACCTGGAAAGGCAAATCAGCGCTACAAAGAAGTCTCGCTTCCCATCGGTCAAAAGGGCCAGGCTGAATAAAGTGTCAAAACCAGAAATGCAGGACAGGCCATGGAGAAATGGGAGCCTTGCTACGCTGATGGGCGGGATGGAAATTGCCAACAGCCACTCTGGAGAAGTGTACGGTGTGTCCTGAAACATCTAAAAAACTCAGCTTAGAGAGCATAGGGCACTTCCACTCATGGGCGTATAAATTGGGAAAACTAAAAATCAGCAACACAAAGGCACCCCAAAGTTTAGGGCTGCTCTGTTGACAAGAACGTCCACTTTGTTACACCTTAAATATCCCAGGATAGACAAGAATGGATAAAGAAGTTGTGGTCCTTATGTACAATGGAATATCACTCAGCCATGAAATCAACGTCATAAGGCTAGTAGCAGCATGATGAGTGGATTTGGGTACGACGATTCTAAGTGAAATAAGTCACACAGAAAAAGACACTTATCATAAGATATCACTTATAGAGGGAATGTAAAAACCGCTACCCTTGAACTGAATTACATAACAGGTCAGAGTCACACGTTTAGAAAACACACTAGGGCTGCTTAACGGGAAAGGTGAGGTGGGGTGATGCATAAAACAAGGGTTTCAAAGTAGCTCAGATAGCGTTCCATAAACCCAATATGTAATAGACAAGACCTACTCCTTCCTCAGTGAACTGGACTCAACACGCCCTATTCATCGCCCAAGAATATATCTGACTAGTAAGAATCTTAAAACCTATGTATTTATATCTCTCTGTAAGTGAGTGAAGTGGGTGAAAAGCGGCATAACCACAGCAGTGAAAAGCAGCTAAACCCCATTTTACAAATCAATTACTTTTAAAAACCCGTGAAACAAAGACAGTGAAAGAGAGAGAAATTCTGACAAAATTCGTTCAGGGGCTGTGATGCAACCTGGATTGACCATATGTAGACCCACAGATGGATGAGACATAAGGGTGGACACTCTTGGGGCTGAGAGGTTCGGTGAGATTGGGTGAGCAAACGCAGACCCTTTAAAGTAATACTGTGTGGTACCCATCCCATGGGTCTCAAATCTCCAGGTTCAAGGGCATCTTCCTACATCGAAAACATGCATGAGAAACCCAGAAGATGGTACACCGTGTGATCGGGAAAGGTTTCTAAAACGCACCTCATTTCTCATCTCCTTGTGCTCCAGTTCGCCATTCCAGCCGCTATACTAGCAATCTCCCTGCTTGGAGAATCAGCACCTTTAAGCTCCTGTTCCGTACAGGTTGCAATTTGTCCTGAGGATGAACGGGAAGAGGGGGAACCAATGAGAGACTAGCTCTAGGTGTTGGGACAGGCACAGGTCTCTCTATTTTCCCATCAGGAAGAAGAATTAACCACAGGCTCAGCTTGCCGCCCGGAGCCAGAATAGGGCCTGAAGCTATCCTGCGCTTTTGCGGCCAGCTCCCAAGAAAGCGAGTTGAAAAATGGAGCTCAGGGGCACTGCAATTCACAAACCTGCAGACTTAGAAATGACAACTCTCGTCCACAAATATATTGAGGGAAGGCAACGAAGAGGATTTGAAAGCAAGGCAGAATTGCAGGAAACAGATTTCAGGAGGTAGATTCGAATCGCCTTTAAAGCACAGGAAAAGCGGCAAAACCTCGACAATGATGCCCTTGGCCAAAAAGGGCGTATGCGTTTTTTCCTGAATATATTCAGGAAAAAACGCATACGCCCTTTTTGGCCAACCAAGCAACCTGGAAAGGCAAATCAGCGCTACAAAGAAGTCTCGCTTCCCATCGGTCAAAAGGGCCAGGCTGAATAAAGTGTCAAAACCAGAAATGCAGGACAGGCCATGGAGAAATGGCAGCCTTGCTACGCTGATGGGCGGGATGGAAATTGCCAACAGCCACTCTGGAGAAGTGTACGGTGTGTCCTGAAACATCTAAAAAACTCAGCTTAGAGAGCATAGGGCACTTCCACTCATGGGCGTATAAATTGGGAAAACTAAAAATCAGCAAGACACAGGCACCCCAAAGTTTAGGGCTGCTCTGTTGACAAGAACCTCCACTTTGTTACACCTTAAATATCCCAGGAAAGACAAGAATGGATAAAGAAATTGTGGTCCTTATGTACAATGGAATATCACTCAGCCATGAAATCAACGTCATAAGGCTAGGAGCAGCATGATGAGTGGATTTGGGTACGACGATTCTAAGTGAAATAAGTCACACAGAAAAAGACACTTATCATAAGATATCACTTATAGAGGGAATGTAAAAACCGCTACCCTTGAACTGAATTACATAACAGGTCAGAGTCACACGTTTAGAAAACACACTAGGGCTGCTTAACGGGAAAGGTGAGGTGGGGTGATGCATAAAAGAAGGGTTTCAAATTAGCTCAGATAGCGTTCCATAAACCCAATATGTAATAGACAAGACCTACTCCTTCCTCAGTGAACTGGACTCAACACGCCCTATTCATCGCCCAAGAATATATCTGACTAGTAAGAATCTTAAAACCTATGTATTTATATCTCTCTGTAAGTGAGTGAAGTGGGTGAAAAGCGGCATAACCACAGCAGTGAAAAGCAGCTAAACCCCATTATACAAATCAATTACTTTTAAAAACCCGTGAAACAAAGACAGTGAAAGAGAGAGAAATTCTGACAAAATTCGTTCAGGGGCTGTGATGCAACCTGGATTGACCATATGTAGACCCACAGATGGATGAGACATAAGGGTGGACACTCTTGGGGCTGAGAGGTTTGGTGAGGTTGGGTGAGCAAACGCAGACCCTTTAAAGTAATACTGTGTGGTACCCATCCCATGGGTCCCAAATCTCCAGGTTCAAGGGCATCTTCCTACATCGAAAACATGCATGAGAAACCCAGAAGATGGTACACCGTGTGATCGGGAAAGGTTTCTAAAACGCACCTCATTTCTCATCTCCTTGTGCTCCGGTTCGCCATTCCAGCCGCTATACTAGCAATCTCCCTGCTTGGAGAATCAGCACCTTTAACCTCCTGTTCCGTACAGGTTGCAATTTGTCCTGAGGATGAACGGGAAGAGGGGGAACCAATGAGAGACTAGCTCTAGGTGTTGGGACAGGCACAGGTCTCTCTATTTTCCCATCAGGAAGAAGAATTAACCACAGGCTCAGCTTGCCGCCCGGAGCCAGAATAGGGCCTGAAGCAATCCTGCGCTTTTGCAGCCAGCTCCCAAGAAAGCGAGTTGAAAAATGGAGCTCAGGGGCACTGCAATTTACAAACCTGCAGACTTAGAAATGATAACTCTCATCCACAAATATATTGAGGGACGGCAACGAAGAGGATTTGAAAGCAAGGCAGAATTGCAGGAAACAGATTTCAGGAGGTAGATTCGAATCGCCTTTAAAGCACAGGAAAAGCGGCAAAACCTCGACAATGATGCCCTTGGCCAAAAAGGGCGTATGCGTTTTTTCCTGAATATATTCAGGAAAAAACGGATACGCCCTTTTTGGCCAACCAAGCAACCTGGAAAGGCAAATCAGCGCTACAAAGAAGTCTCGCTTCCCATCGGTCAAAAGGGCCAGGCTGAATAAAGTGTCAAAACCAGAAATGCAGGACAGGCCATGGAGAAATGGCAGCCTTGCTACGCTGATGGGCGGGATGGAAATTGCCAACAGCCACTCTGGAGAAGTGTACGGTGTGTCCTGAAACATCTAAAAAACTCAGCTTAGAGAGCATAGGGCACTTCCAATCATGGGCGTATAAATTGGGAAAACTAAAAATCAGCAAGACACAGGCACCCCAAAGTTTAGGGCTGCTCTGTTGACAAGAACCTCCACTTTGTTACACCTTAAATATCCCAGGAAAGACAAGAATGGATAAAGAAGTTGTGGTCCTTATGTACAATGGAATATCATTCAGCCATGAAATCAACGTCATAAGGCTAGTAGCAGCATGATGAGTGGATTTGGGTACGACGATTCTAAGTGAAATAAGTCACACAGAAAAAGACACTTATCATAAGATATCACTTATAGAGGGAATGTAAAAACCGCTACCCTTGAACTGAATTACATAACAGGTCAGAGTCACACGTTTAGAAAACACACTAGGGCTGCTTAACGGGAAAGGTGAGGTGGGGTGATGCATAAAACAAGGGTTTCAAATTAGCTCAGATAGCGTTCCATAAACCCAATATGTAATAGACAAGACCTACTCCTTCCTCAGTGAACTGGACTCAACACGCCCTATTCATCGCCCAAGAATATATCTGACTAGTAAGAATCTTAAAACCTATGTATTGATATCTCTCTGTAAGTGAGTGAAGTGGGTGAAAAGCGGCATAACCACAGCAGTGAAAAGCAGCTAAACCCCATTATACAAATCAATTACTTTTAAAAACCCGTGAAACAAAGACAGTGAAAGAGAGAGAAATTCTGACAAAATTCGTTCAGGGGCTGTGATGCAACCTGGATTGACCATATGTAGACCCACAGATGGATGAGACATAAGGGTGGACACTCTTGGGGCTGAGAGGTTCGGTGAGGTTGGGTGAGCAAACGCAGACCCTTTAAAGTAATACTGTGTGGTACCCATCCCATGGGTCCCAAATCTCCAGGTTCAAGGGCATCTTCCTACATCGAAAACATGCATGAGAAACCCAGAAGATGGTACACCGTGTGATCGGGAAAGGTTTCTAAAACGCACCTCATTTCTCATCTCCTTGTGCTCCGGTTCGCCATTCCAGCCGCTATACTAGCAATCTCCCTGCTTGGAGAATCAGCACCTTTAACCTCCTGTTCCGTACAGGTTGCAATTTGTCCTGAGGATGAACGGGAAGAGGGGGAACCAATGAGAGACTAGCTCTAGGTGTTGGGACAGGCACAGGTCGCTCTATTTTCCCATCAGGAAGAAGAATTAACCACAGGCTCAGCTTGCCGCCCGGAGCCAGAATAGGGCCTGAAGCAATCCTGCGCTTTGCAGCCAGCTCCCAAGAAAGCGAGTTGAAAAATGGAGCTCAGGGGCACTGCAATTCACAAACCTGCAGACTTAGAAATGATAACTCTCATCCACAAATATATTGAGGGATGGCAACGAAGAGGATTTGAAAGCAAGGCAGAATTGCAGGAAACAGATTTCAGGAGGTAGATTCGAATCGCCTTTAAAGCACAGGAAAAGCGGCAAAACCTCGACAATGATGCCCTTGGCCAAAAAGGGCGTATTCGTTTTTTCCTGAATATATTTAGGAAAAAACGCATACGCCCTTTTTGGCCAACCAAGCAACCTGGAAAGGCAAATCAGCGCTACAAAGAAGTCTCGCTTCCCATCGGTCAAAAGGGCCAGGCTGAATAAAGTGTCAAAACCACAAATGCAGGACAGGCCATGGAGAAATGGGAGCCTTGCTACGCTGATGGGCGGGATGTAAATTGCCAACAGCCACTCTGGAGAAGTGTACGGTGTGTCCTGAAACATCTAAAAAACTCAGCTTAGAGAGCATAGGGCACTTCCACTCATGGGCGTATAAATTGCGAAAACTAAAAATCAGCAAGACACAGGCACCCCAAAGTTTAGGGCTGCTCTGTTGACAAGAACCTCCACTTTGTTACACCTTAAATATCCCAGGAAAGACAAGAATGGATAAAGAAATTGTGGTCCTTATGTACAATGGAATATCACTCAGCCATGAAATCAACGTCATAAGGCTAGGAGCAGCATGATGAGTGGATTTGGGTACGACGATTCTAAGTGAAATAAGTCACACAGAAAAAGACACTTATCATAAGATATCACTTATAGAGGGAATGTAAAAACCGCTACCCTTGAACTGAATTACATAACAGGTCAGAGTCACACGTTTAGAAAACACACTAGGGCTGCTTAACGGGAAAGGTGAGGTGGGGTGATGCATAAAACAAGGGTTTCAAATTAGCTCAGATAGCGTTCCATAAACCCAATATGTAATAGACAAGACCTACTCCTTCCTCAGTGAACTGGACTCAACACGCCCTATTCATCGCCCAAGAATATATCTGACTAGTAAGAATCTTAAAACCTATGTATTGATATCTCTCTGTAAGTGAGTGAAGTGGGTGAAAAGCGGCATAACCACAGCAGTGAAAAGCAGCTAAACCCCATTATACAAATCAATTACTTTTAAAAACCCGTGAAACAAAGACAGTGAAAGAGAGAGAAATTCTGACAAAATTCGTTCAGGGGCTGTGATGCAACCTGGATTGACCATATGTAGACCCACAGATGGATGAGACATAAGGGTGGACACTCTTGGGGCTGAGAGGTTTGGTGAGGTTGGGTGAGCAAACGCAGACCCTTTAAAGTAATACTGTGTGGTACCCATCCCATGGGTCCCAAATCTCCAGGTTCAAGGGCATCTTCCTACATCGAAAACATGCATGAGAAACCCAGAAGATGGTACACCGTGTGATCGGGAAAGGTTTCTAAAACGCACCTCATTTCTCATCTCCTTGTGCTCCGGTTCGCCATTCCAGCCGCTATACTAGCAATCTCCCTGCTTGGAGAATCAGCACCTTTAACCTCCTGTTCCGTACAGGTTGCAATTTGTCCTGAGGATGAACGGGAAGAGGGGGAACCAATGAGAGACTAGCTCTAGGTGTTGGGACAGGCACAGGTCACTCTATTTTCCCATCAGGAAGAAGAATTAACCACAGGCTCAGCTTGCCGCCCGGAGCCAGAATAGGGCCTGAAGCAATCCTGCGCTTTTGCAGCCAGCTCCCAAGAAAGCGAGTTGAAAAATGGAGCTCAGGGGCACTGCAATTTACAAACCTGCAGACTTAGAAATGATAACTCTCATCCACAAATATATTGAGGGACGGCAACGAAGAGGATTTGAAAGCAAGGCAGAATTGCAGGAAACAGATTTCAGGAGGTAGATTCGAATCGCCTTTAAAGCACAGGAAAAGCGGCAAAACCTCGACAATGATGCCCTTGGCCAAAAAGGGCGTATGCGTTTTTTCCTGAATATATTCAGGAAAAAACGGATACGCCCTTTTTGGCCAACCAAGCAACCTGGAAAGGCAAATCAGCGCTACAAAGAAGTCTCGCTTCCCATCGGTCAAAAGGGCCAGGCTGAATAAAGTGTCAAAACCAGAAATGCAGGACAGGCCATGGAGAAATGGCAGCCTTGCTACGCTGATGGGCGGGATGTAAATTGCCAACAGCCACTCTGGAGAAGTGTACGGTGTGTCCTGAAACATCTAAAAAACTCAGCTTAGAGAGCATAGGGCACTTCCAATCATGGGCGTATAAATTGGGAAAACTAAAAATCAGCAAGACACAGGCACCCCAAAGTTTAGGGCTGCTCTGTTGACAAGAACCTCCACTTTGTTACACCTTAAATATCCCAGGAAAGACAAGAATGGATAAAGAAGTTGTGGTCCTTATGTACAATGGAATATCATTCAGCCATGAAATCAACGTCATAAGGCTAGTAGCAGCATGATGAGTGGATTTGGGTACGACGATTCTAAGTGAAATAAGTCACACAGAAAAAGACACTTATCATAAGATATCACTTATAGAGGGAATGTAAAAACCGCTACCCTTGAACTGAATTACATAACAGGTCAGAGTCACACGTTTAGAAAACACACTAGGGCTGCTTAACGGGAAAGGTGAGGTGGGGTGATGCATAAAACAAGGGTTTCAAATTAGCTCAGATAGCGTTCCATAAACCCAATATGTAATAGACAAGACCTACTCCTTCCTCAGTGAACTGGACTCAACACGCCCTATTCATCGCCCAAGAATATATCTGACTAGTAAGAATCTTAAAACCTATGTATTGATATCTCTCTGTAAGTGAGTGAAGTGGGTGAAAAGCGGCATAACCACAGCAGTGAAAAGCAGCTAAACCCCATTATACAAATCAATTACTTTTAAAAACCCGTGAAACAAAGACAGTGAAAGAGAGAGAAATTCTGACAAAATTCGTTCAGGGGCTGTGATGCAACCTGGATTGACCATATGTAGACCCACAGATGGATGAGACATAAGGGTGGACACTCTTGGGGCTGAGAGGTTTGGTGAGGTTGGGTGAGCAAACGCAGACCCTTTAAAGTAATACTGTGTGGTACCCATCCCATGGGTCCCAAATCTCCAGGTTCAAGGGCATCTTCCTACATCGAAAACATGCATGAGAAACCCAGAAGATGGTACACCGTGTGATCGGGAAAGGTTTCTAAAACGCACCTCATTTCTCATCTCCTTGTGCTCCGGTTCGCCATTCCAGCCGCTATACTAGCAATCTCCCTGGTTGGAGAATCAGCACCTTTAACCTCCTGTTCCGTACAGGTTGCAATTTGTCCTGAGGATGAACGGGAAGAGGGGGAACCAATGAGAGACTAGCTCTAGGTGTTGGGACAGGCACAGGTCGCTCTATTTTCCCATCAGGAAGAAGAATTAACCACAGGCTCAGCTTGCCGCCCGGAGCCAGAATAGGGCCTGAAGCAATCCTGCGCTTTGCAGCCAGCTCCCAAGAAAGCGAGTTGAAAAATGGAGCTCAGGGGCACTGCAATTCACAAACCTGCAGACTTAGAAATGATAACTCTCATCCACAAATATATTGAGGGATGGCAACGAAGAGGATTTGAAAGCAAGGCAGAATTGCAGGAAACAGATTTCAGGAGGTAGATTCGAATCGCCTTTAAAGCACAGGAAAAGCGGCAAAACCTCGACAATGATGCCCTTGGCCAAAAAGGGCGTATTCGTTTTTTCCTGAATATATTTAGGAAAAAACGCATACGCCCTTTTTGGCCAACCAAGCAACCTGGAAAGGCAAATCAGCGCTACAAAGAAGTCTCGCTTCCCATCGGTCAAAAGGGCCAGGCTGAATAAAGTGTCAAAACCAGAAATGCAGGACAGGCCATGGAGAAATGGGAGCCTTGCTACGCTGATGGGCGGGATGGAAATTGCCAACAGCCACTCTGGAGAAGTGTACGGTGTGTCCTGAAACATCTAAAAAACTCAGCTTAGAGAGCATAGGGCACTTCCACTCATGGGCGTATAAATTGCGAAAACTAAAAATCAGCAAGACACAGGCACCCCAAAGTTTAGGGCTGCTCTGTTGACAAGAACCTCCACTTTGTTACACCTTAAATATCCCAGGAAAGACAAGAATGGATAAAGAAATTGTGGTCCTTATGTACAATGGAATATCACTCAGCCATGAAATCAACGTCATAAGGCTAGGAGCAGCATGATGAGTGGATTTGGGTACGACGATTCTAAGTGAAATAAGTCACACAGAAAAAGACACTTATCATAAGATATCACTTATAGAGGGAATGTAAAAACCGCTACCCTTGAACTGAATTACATAACAGGTCAGAGTCACACGTTTAGAAAACACACTAGGGCTGCTTAACGGGAAAGGTGAGGTGGGGTGATGCATAAAACAAGGGTTTCAAATTAGCTCAGATAGCGTTCCATAAACCCAATATGTAATAGACAAGACCTACTCCTTCCTCAGTGAACTGGACTCAACACGCCCTATTCATCGCCCAAGAATATATCTGACTAGTAAGAATCTTAAAACCTATGTATTTATATCTCTCTGTAAGTGAGTGAAGTGGGTGAAAAGCGGCATAACCACAGCAGTGAAAAGCAGCTAAACCCCATTATACAAATCAATTACTTTTAAAAACCCGTGAAACAAAGACAGTGAAAGAGAGAGAAATTCTGACAAAATTCGTTCAGGGGCTGTGATGCAACCTGGATTGACCATATGTAGACCCACAGATGGATGAGACATAAGGGTGGACACTCTTGGGGCTGAGAGGTTTGGTGAGGTTGGGTGAGCAAACGCAGACCCTTTAAAGTAATACTGTGTGGTACCCATCCCATGGGTCCCAAATCTCCAGGTTCAAGGGCATCTTCCTACATCGAAAACATGCATGAGAAACCCAGAAGATGGTACACCGTGTGATCGGGAAAGGTTTCTAAAACGCACCTCATTTCTCATCTCCTTGTGCTCCGGTTCGCCATTCCAGCCGCTATACTAGCAATCTCCCTGCTTGGAGAATCAGCACCTTTAACCTCCTGTTCCGTACAGGTTGCAATTTGTCCTGAGGATGAACGGGAAGAGGGGGAACCAATGAGAGACTAGCTCTAGGTGTTGGGACAGGCACAGGTCACTCTATTTTCCCATCAGGAAGAAGAATTAACCACAGGCTCAGCTTGCCGCCCGGAGCTAGAATAGGGCCTGAAGCAATCCTGCGCTTTTGCAGCCAGCTCCCAAGAAAGCGAGTTGAAAAATGGAGCTCAGGGGCACTGCAATTTACAAACCTGCAGATTTAGAAATGATAACTCTCATCCACAAATATATTGAGGGACGGCAACGAAGAGGATTTGAAAGCAAGGCAGAATTGCAGGAAACAGATTTCAGGAGGTAGATTCGAATCGCCTTTAAAGCACAGGAAAAGCGGCAAAACCTCGACAATGATGCCCTTGGCCAAAAAGGGCGTATGCGTTTTTTCCTGAATATATTCAGGAAAAAACGCATACGCCCTTTTTGGCCAACCAAGCAACCTGGAAAGGCAAATCAGCGCTACAAAGAAGTCTCGCTTCCCATCGGTCAAAAGGGCCAGGCTGAATAAAGTGTCAAAACCAGAAATGCAGGACAGGCCATGGAGAAATGGCAGCCTTGCTACGCTGATGGGCGGGATGGAAATTGCCAACAGCCACTCTGGAGAAGTGTACGGTGTGTCCTGAAACATCTAAAAAACTCAGCTTAGAGAGCATAGGGCACTTCCAATCATGGGCGTATAAATTGGGAAAACTAAAAATCAGCAAGACACAGGCACCCCAAAGTTTAGGGCTGCTCTGTTGACAAGAACCTCCACTTTGTTACACCTTAAATATCCCAGGAAAGACAAGAATGGATAAAGAAGTTGTGGTCCTTATGTACAATGGAATATCATTCAGCCATGAAATCAACGTCATAAGGCTAGTAGCAGCATGATGAGTGGATTTGGGTACGACGATTCTAAGTGAAATAAGTCACACAGAAAAAGACACTTATCATAAGATATCACTTATAGAGGGAATGTAAAAACCGCTACCCTTGAACTGAATTACATAACAGGTCAGAGTCACACGTTTAGAAAACACACTAGGGCTGCTTAACGGGAAAGGTGAGGTGGGGTGATGCATAAAACAAGGGTTTCAAATTAGCTCAGATAGCGTTCCATAAACCCAATATGTAATAGACAAGACCTACTCCTTCCTCAGTGAACTGGACTCAACACGCCCTATTCATCGCCCAAGAATATATCTGACTAGTAAGAATCTTAAAACCTATGTATTGATATCTCTCTGTAAGTGAGTGAAGTGGGTGAAAAGCGGCATAACCACAGCAGTGAAAAGCAGCTAAACCCCATTATACAAATCAATTACTTTTAAAAACCCGTGAAACAAAGACAGTGAAAGAGAGAGAAATTCTGACAAAATTCGTTCAGGGGCTGTGATGCAACCTGGATTGACCATATGTAGACCCACAGATGGATGAGACATAAGGGTGGACACTCTTGGGGCTGAGAGGTTTGGTGAGGTTGGGTGAGCAAACGCAGACCCTTTAAAGTAATACTGTGTGGTACCCATCCCATGGGTCCCAAATCTCCAGGTTCAAGGGCATCTTCCTACATCAAAAACATGCATGAGAAACCCAGAAGATGGTACACCGTGTGATCGGGAAAGGTTTCTAAAACGCACCTCATTTCTCATCTCCTTGTGCTCCGGTTCGCCATTCCAGCCGCTATACTAGCAATCTCCCTGCTTGGAGAATCAGCACCTTTAACCTCCTGTTCCGTACAGGTTGCAATTTGTCCTGAGGATGAACGGGAAGAGGGGGAACCAATGAGAGACTAGCTCTAGGTGTTGGGACAGGCACAGGTCGCTCTATTTTCCCATCAGGAAGAAGAATTAACCACAGGCTCAGCTTGCCGCCCGGAGCCAGAATAGGGCCTGAAGCAATCCTGCGCTTTGCAGCCAGCTCCCAAGAAAGCGAGTTGAAAAATGGAGCTCAGGGGCACTGCAATTCACAAACCTGCAGACTTAGAAATGATAACTCTCATCCACAAATATATTGAGGGATGGCAACGAAGAGGATTTGAAAGCAAGGCAGAATTGCAGGAAACAGATTTCAGGAGGTAGATTCGAATCGCCTTTAAAGCACAGGAAAAGCGGCAAAACCTCGACAATGATGCCCTTGGCCAAAAAGGGCGTATTCGTTTTTTCCTGAATATATTTAGGAAAAAACGCATACGCCCTTTTTGGCCAACCAAGCAACCTGGAAAGGCAAATCAGCGCTACAAAGAAGTCTCGCTTCCCATCGGTCAAAAGGGCCAGGCTGAATAAAGTGTCAAAACCAGAAATGCAGGACAGGCCATGGAGAAATGGGAGCCTTGCTACGCTGATGGGCGGGATGTAAATTGCCAACAGCCACTCTGGAGAAGTGTACGGTGTGTCCTGAAACATCTAAAAAACTCAGCTTAGAGAGCATAGGGCACTTCCACTCATGGGCGTATAAATTGCGAAAACTAAAAATCAGCAAGACACAGGCACCCCAAAGTTTAGGGCTGCTCTGTTGACAAGAACCTCCACTTTGTTACACCTTAAATATCCCAGGAAAGACAAGAATGGATAAAGAAATTGTGGTCCTTATGTACAATGGAATATCACTCAGCCATGAAATCAACGTCATAAGGCTAGTAGCAGCATGATGAGTGGATTTGGGTACGACGATTCTAAGTGAAATAAGTCACACAGAAAAAGACACTTATCATAAGATATCACTTATAGAGGGAATGTAAAAACCGCTACCCTTGAACTGAATTACATAACAGGTCAGAGTCACACGTTTAGAAAACACACTAGGGCTGCTTAACGGGAAAGGTGAGGTGGGGTGATGCATAAAACAAGGGTTTCAAATTAGCTCAGATAGCGTTCCATAAACCCAATATGTAATAGACAAGACCTACTCCTTGCTCAGTGAACTGGACAAAACAACCCCTATTCACCGCCCAAGAATATATCTGACTAGTAAGAATCTTAAAACCTATGTATTTATATCTCTCTGTAAGTGAGTGAAGTGGGTGAAAAGCGGCATAACCACAGCAGTGAAAAGCAGCTAAACCCCATTATACAAATCAATTACTTTTAAAAACCCGTGAAACAAAGACAGTGAAAGAGAGAGAAATCCTGACAAAATTCGTTCAGGGGCTGTGATGCAACCTGGATTGACCATATGTAGACCCACAGATGGTTGGGACATGAGGGTGGACACTCTTGGGGCTGAGAGGTTTGGTGAGGTTGCGTGAGCAAACGCAGACCCTTTAAAGTAATACTGCGTGGTACCCATCCCATGGGTCCCAAATCTCCAGGTTCAAGGGCATCTTCATACATCGAAAACATGCATGAGAAACCCCGAAGATGGTACACCGTGTGAACGGGAATGGTTTCTAAAATGCACCTCATTTCTCATCTCCTTGTGCTCCGGTTCGCCATTCCAGCCGCTATACTACCAATCTCCCTGCTTGCAGAATCAGCACCTTTAACCTCCTGTTCCGAACAGGTTGCAATTTGTCCTGAGGATGAACGGGAAGAGGGGGAACCAATGAGAGACTAGCTCTAGGTGTTGGGACAGGCACAGGTCACTCTATTTTCCCATCAGGAAGAAGAATTAACCACAGGCTCAGCCTGCCGCCCGGAGCCAGAATAGGGCCTTAAGCAATCTGCGCTTTTGCGGCCAGCTCCCAAGAAAGCGAGTTGAAAAATGGAGCTCAGGGGCACTGCAATTCACAAACCTGCAGACTTAGAAATGATAACTCTCGTCCACCAATATATTTAGGGAAGGCAACGAAGAGGATTTGAAAGCAAGGCAGAATTGCAGGAAACAGATTTCAGGAGGTAGATTCGAATCGCCTTTAAAGCACAGGAAAAGCGGCAAAACCTCGACAATGATGCCCTTGGCCAAAAAGGGCGTATGCGTTTTTTCCTGAATATATTCAGGAAAAAACGCATACGCCCTTTTTGGCCAACCAAGCAACCTGGAAAGGCAAATCAGCGCTACAAAGAAGTCTCGCTTCCCATCGGTCAAAAGGGCCAGGCTGAATAAAGTGTCAAAACCAGAAATGCAGGACAGGCCATGGAGAAATGGGAGCCTTGCTACGCTGATGGGCGGGATGGAAATTGCCAACAGCCACTCTGGAGAAGTGTACGGTGTGTCCTGAAACATCTAAAAAACTCAGCTTAGAGAGCATAGGGCACTTCCACTCATGGGCGTATAAATTGGGAAAACTAAAAATCAGCAACACACAGGCACCCCAAAGTTTAGGGCTGCTCTGTTGACAAGAACGTCCACTTTGTTACACCTTAAATATCCCAGGATAGACAAGAATGGATAAAGAAGTTGTGGTCCTTATGTACAATGGAATATCACTCAGCCATGAAATCAACGTCATAAGGCTAGTAGCAGCATGATGAGTGGATTTGGGTACGACGATTCTAAGTGAAATAAGTCACACAGAAAAAGACACTTATCATAAGATATCACTTATAGAGGGAATGTAAAAACCGCTACCCTTGAACTGAATTACATAACAGGTCAGAGTCACACGTTTAGAAAACACACTAGGGCTGCTTAACGGGAAAGGTGAGGTGGGGTGATGCATAAAACAAGGGTTTCAAATTAGCTCAGATAGCGTTCCATAAACCCAATATGTAATAGACAAGACCTACTCCTTCCTCAGTGAACTGGACTCAACACGCCCTATTCATCGCCCAAGAATATATCTGACTAGTAAGAATCTTAAAACCTATGTATTTATATCTCTCTGTAAGTGAGTGAAGTGGGTGAAAAGCGGCATAACCACAGCAGTGAAAAGCAGCTAAACCCCATTATACAAATCAATTACTTTTAAAAACCCGTGAAACAAAGACAGTGAAAGAGAGAGAAATTCTGACAAAATTCGTTCAGGGGCTGTGATGCAACCTGGATTGACCATATGTAGACCCACAGATGGATGAGACATAAGGGTGGACACTCTTGGGGCTGAGAGGTTTGGTGAGGTTGGGTGAGCAAACGCAGACCCTTTAAAGTAATACTGTGTGGTACCCATCCCATGAGTCCCAAATCTCCAGGTTCAAGGGCATCTTCCTACATCAAAAACATGCATGAGAAATCCAGAAGATGGTACACCGTGTGATCGGGAAAGGTTTCTAAAACGCACCTCATTTCTCATCTCCTTGTGCTCCGGTTCGCCATTCCAGCCGCTATACTAGCAATCTCCCTGCTTGGAGAATCAGCACCTTTAACCTCCTGTTCCGTACAGGTTGCAATTTGTCCTGAGGATGAACGGGAAGAGGGGGAACCAATGAGAGACTAGCTCTAGGTGTTGGGACAGGCACAGGTCACTCTATTTTCCCATCAGGAAGAAGAATTAACCACAGGCTCAGCCTGCCGCCCGGAGCCAGAATAGGGCCTTAAGCAATCTGCGCTTTTGCGGCCAGCTCCCAAGAAAGCGAGTTGAAAAATGGAGCTCAGGGGCACTGCAATTCACAAACCTGCAGACTTAGAAATGATAACTCTCGTCCACCAATATATTTAGGGAAGGCAACGAAGAGGATTTGAAAGCAAGGCAGAATTGCAGGAAACAGATTTCAGGAGGTAGATTCGAATCGCCTTTAAAGCACAGGAAAAGCGGCAAAACCTCGACAATGATGCCCTTGGCCAAAAAGGGCGTATGCGTTTTTTCCTGAATATATTCAGGAAAAAACGCATACGCCCTTTTTGGCCAACCAAGCAACCTGGAAAGGCAAATCAGCGCTACAAAGAAGTCTCGCTTCCCATCGGTCAAAAGGGCCAGGCTGAATAAAGTGTCAAAACCAGAAATGCAGGACAGGCCATGGAGAAATGGGAGCCTTGCTACGCTGATGGGCGGGATGGAAATTGCCAACAGCCACTCTGGAGAAGTGTACGGTGTGTCCTGAAACATCTAAAAAACTCAGCTTAGAGAGCATAGGGCACTTCCACTCATGGGCGTATAAATTGGGAAAACTAAAAATCAGCAACACAAAGGCACCCCAAAGTT
Organism: Balaenoptera ricei; assembly: GCF_028023285.1. Taxonomy (NCBI): domain Eukaryota; kingdom Metazoa; phylum Chordata; class Mammalia; order Artiodactyla; family Balaenopteridae; genus Balaenoptera; species Balaenoptera ricei. The sequence continues at coordinate 87,674,108 of NC_082640.1, read as the reverse complement.
TAGGGCTGCTCTGTTGACAAGAACCTCCACTTTGTTACACCTTAAATATCCCAGGAAAGACAAGAATGGATAAAGAAATTGTGGTCCTTATGTACAATGGAATATCACTCAGCCATGAAATCAACGTCATAAGGCTAGGAGCAGCATGATGAGTGGATTTGGGTACGACGATTCTAAGTGAAATAAGTCACACAGAAAAAGACACTTATCATAAGATATCACTTATAGAGGGAATGTAAAAACCGCTACCCTTGAACTGAATTACATAACAGGTCAGAGTCACACGTTTAGAAAACACACTAGGGCTGCTTAACGGGAAAGGTGAGGTGGGGTGATGCATAAAACAAGGGTTTCAAATTAGCTCAGATAGCGTTCCATAAACCCAATATGTAATAGACAAGACCTACTCCTTGCTCAGTGAACTGGACAAAACAACCCCTATTCACCGCCCAAGAATATATCTGACTAGTAAGAATCTTAAAACCTATGTATTTATATCTCTCTGTAAGTGAGTGAAGTGGGTGAAAAGCGGCATAACCACAGCAGTGAAAAGCAGCTAAACCCCATTATACAAATCAATTACTTTTAAAAACCCGTGAAACAAAGACAGTGAAAGAGAGAGAAATTCTGACAAAATTCGTTCAGGGGCTGTGATGCAACCTGGATTGACCATATGTAGACCCACAGATGGATGAGACATAAGGGTGGACACTCTTGGGGCTGAGAGGTTTGGTGAGGTTGGGTGAGCAAACGCAGACCCTTTAAAGTAATACTGTGTGGTACCCATCCCATGGGTCCCAAATCTCCAGGTTCAAGGGCATCTTCCTACATCGAAAACATGCATGAGAAACCCAGAAGATGGTACACCGTGTGATCGGGAAAGGTTTCTAAAACGCACCTCATTTCTCATCTCCTTGTGCTCCGGTTCGCCATTCCAGCCGCTATACTAGCAATCTCCCTGCTTGGAGAATCAGCACCTTTAACCTCCTGTTCCGTACAGGTTGCAATTTGTCCTGAGGATGAACGGGAAGAGGGGGAACCAATGAGAGACTAGCTCTAGGTGTTGGGACAGGCACAGGTCACTCTATTTTCCCATCAGGAAGAAGAATTAACCACAGGCTCAGCTTGCCGCCCGGAGCCAGAATAGGGCCTGAAGCAATTCTGCGCTTTTGCAGCCAGCTCCCAAGAAAGCGAGTTGAAAAATGGAGCTCAGGGGCACTGCAATTTACAAACCTGCAGACTTAGAAATGATAACTCTCATCCACAAATATATTGAGGGACGGCAACGAAGAGGATTTGAAAGCAAGGCAGAATTGCAGGAAACAGATTTCAGGAGGTAGATTCGAATCGCCTTTAAAGCACAGGAAAAGCGGCAAAACCTCGACAATGATGCCCTTGGCCAAAAAGGGCGTATGCGTTTTTTCCTGAATATATTCAGGAAAAAACGCATACGCCCTTTTTGGCCAACCAAGCAACCTGGAAAGGCAAATCAGCGCTACAAAGAAGTCTCGCTTCCCATCGGTCAAAAGGGCCAGGCTGAATAAAGTGTCAAAACCAGAAATGCAGGACAGGCCATGGAGAAATGGCAGCCTTGCTACGCTGATGGGCGGGATGTAAATTGCCAACAGCCACTCTGGAGAAGTGTACGGTGTGTCCTGAAACATCTAAAAAACTCAGCTTAGAGAGCATAGGGCACTTCCAATCATGGGCGTATAAATTGGGAAAACTAAAAATCAGCAAGACACAGGCACCCCAAAGTTTAGGGCTGCTCTGTTGACAAGAACCTCCACTTTGTTACACCTTAAATATCCCAGGAAAGACAAGAATGGATAAAGAAGTTGTGGTCCTTATGTACAATGGAATATCATTCAGCCATGAAATCAACGTCATAAGGCTAGTAGCAGCATGATGAGTGGATTTGGGTACGACGATTCTAAGTGAAATAAGTCACACAGAAAAAGACACTTATCATAAGATATCACTTATAGAGGGAATGTAAAAACCGCTACCCTTGAACTGAATTACATAACAGGTCAGAGTCACACGTTTAGAAAACACACTAGGGCTGCTTACCGGGAAAGGTGAGGTGGGGTGATGCATAAAACAAGGGTTTCAAATTAGCTCAGATAGCGTTCCATAAACCCAATATGTAATAGACAAGACCTACTCCTTCCTCAGTGAACTGGACTCAACACGCCCTATTCATCGCCCAAGAATATATCTGACTAGTAAGAATCTTAAAACCTATGTATTGATATCTCTCTGTAAGTGAGTGAAGTGGGTGAAAAGCGGCATAACCACAGCAGTGAAAAGCAGCTAAACCCCATTATACAAATCAATTACTTTTAAAAACCCGTGAAACAAAGACAGTGAAAGAGAGAGAAATTCTGACAAAATTCGTTCAGGGGCTGTGATGCAACCTGGATTGACCATATGTAGACCCACAGATGGATGAGACATAAGGGTGGACACTCTTGGGGCTGAGAGGTTTGGTGAGGTTGGGTGAGCAAACGCAGACCCTTTAAAGTAATACTGTGTGGTACCCATCCCATGGGTCCCAAATCTCCAGGTTCAAGGGCATCTTCCTACATCGAAAACATGCATGAGAAACCCAGAAGATGGTACACCGTGTGATCGGGAAAGGTTTCTAAAACGCACCTCATTTCTCATCTCCTTGTGCTCCGGTTCGCCATTCCAGCCGCTATACTAGCAATCTCCCTGCTTGGAGAATCAGCACCTTTAACCTCCTGTTCCGTACAGGTTGCAATTTGTCCTGAGGATGAACGGGAAGAGGGGGAACCAATGAGAGACTAGCTCTAGGTGTTGGGACAGGCACAGGTCACTCTATTTTCCCATCAGGAAGAAGAATTAACCACAGGCTCAGCTTGCCGCCCGGAGCCAGAATAGGGCCTGAAGCAATCCTGCGCTTTGCAGCCAGCTCCCAAGAAAGCGAGTTGAAAAATGGAGCTCAGGGGCACTGCAATTCACAAACCTGCAGACTTAGAAATGATAACTCTCATCCACAAATATATTGAGGGATGGCAACGAAGAGGATTTGAAAGCAAGGCAGAATTGCAGGAAACAGATTTCAGGAGGTAGATTCGAATCGCCTTTAAAGCACAGGAAAAGCGGCAAAACCTCGACAATGATGCCCTTGGCCAAAAAGGGCGTATTCGTTTTTTCCTGAATATATTTAGGAAAAAACGCATACGCCCTTTTTGGCCAACCAAGCAACCTGGAAAGGCAAATCAGCGCTACAAAGAAGTCTCGCTTCCCATCGGTCAAAAGGGCCAGGCTGAATAAAGTGTCAAAACCACAAATGCAGGACAGGCCATGGAGAAATGGGAGCCTTGCTACGCTGATGGGCGGGATGTAAATTGCCAACAGCCACTCTGGAGAAGTGTACGGTGTGTCCTGAAACATCTAAAAAACTCAGCTTAGAGAGCATAGGGCACTTCCACTCATGGGCGTATAAATTGCGAAAACTAAAAATCAGCAAGACACAGGCACCCCAAAGTTTAGGGCTGCTCTGTTGACAAGAACCTCCACTTTGTTACACCTTAAATATCCCAGGAAAGACAAGAATGGATAAAGAAATTGTGGTCCTTATGTACAATGGAATATCACTCAGCCATGAAATCAACGTCATAAGGCTAGGAGCAGCATGATGAGTGGATTTGGGTACGACGATTCTAAGTGAAATAAGTCACACAGAAAAAGACACTTATCATAAGATATCACTTATAGAGGGAATGTAAAAACCGCTACCCTTGAACTGAATTACATAACAGGTCAGAGTCACACGTTTAGAAAACACACTAGGGCTGCTTAACGGGAAAGGTGAGGTGGGGTGATGCATAAAACAAGGGTTTCAAATTAGCTCAGATAGCGTTCCATAAACCCAATATGTAATAGACAAGACCTACTCCTTCCTCAGTGAACTGGACTCAACACGCCCTATTCATCGCCCAAGAATATATCTGACTAGTAAGAATCTTAAAACCTATGTATTTATATCTCTCTGTAAGTGAGTGAAGTGGGTGAAAAGCGGCATAACCACAGCAGTGAAAAGCAGCTAAACCCCATTATACAAATCAATTACTTTTAAAAACCCGTGAAACAAAGACAGTGAAAGAGAGAGAAATTCTGACAAAATTCGTTCAGGGGCTGTGATGCAACCTGGATTGACCATATGTAGACCCACAGATGGATGAGACATAAGGGTGGACACTCTTGGGGCTGAGAGGTTTGGTGAGGTTGGGTGAGCAAACGCAGACCCTTTAAAGTAATACTGTGTGGTACCCATCCCATGGGTCCCAAATCTCCAGGTTCAAGGGCATCTTCCTACATCGAAAACATGCATGAGAAACCCAGAAGATGGTACACCGTGTGATCGGGAAAGGTTTCTAAAACGCACCTCATTTCTCATCTCCTTGTGCTCCGGTTCGCCATTCCAGCCGCTATACTAGCAATCTCCCTGCTTGGAGAATCAGCACCTTTAACCTCCTGTTCCGTACAGGTTGCAATTTGTCCTGAGGATGAACGGGAAGAGGGGGAACCAATGAGAGACTAGCTCTAGGTGTTGGGACAGGCACAGGTCACTCTATTTTCCCATCAGGAAGAAGAATTAACCACAGGCTCAGCTTGCCGCCCGGAGCTAGAATAGGGCCTGAAGCAATCCTGCGCTTTTGCCGCCAGCTCCCAAGAAAGCGAGTTGAAAAATGGAGCTCAGGGGCACTGCAATTTACAAACCTGCAGACTTAGAAATGATAACTCTCATCCACAAATATATTGAGGGACGGCAACGAAGAGGATTTGAAAGCAAGGCAGAATTGCAGGAAACAGATTTCAGGAGGTAGATTCGAATCGCCTTTAAAGCACAGGAAAAGCGGCAAAACCTCGACAATGATGCCCTTGGCCAAAAAGGGCGTATGCGTTTTTTCCTGAATATATTCAGGAAAAAACGCATACTCCCTTTTTGGCCAACCAAGCAACCTGGAAAGGCAAATCAGCGCTACAAAGAAGTCTCGCTTCCCATCGGTCAAAAGGGCCAGGCTGAATAAAGTGTCAAAACCAGAAATGCAGGACAGGCCATGGAGAAATGGCAGCCTTGCTACGCTGATGGGCGGGATGTAAATTGCCAACAGCCACTCTGGAGAAGTGTACGGTGTGTCCTGAAACATCTAAAAAACTCAGCTTAGAGAGCATAGGGCACTTCCACTCATGGGCGTATAAATTGCGAAAACTAAAAATCAGCAAGACACAGGCACCCCAAAGTTTAGGGCTGCTCTGTTGACAAGAACCTCCACTTTGTTACACCTTAAATATCCCAGGAAAGACAAGAATGGATAAAGAAGTTGTGGTCCTTATGTACAATGGAATATCATTCAGCCATGAAATCAACGTCATAAGGCTAGTAGCAGCATGATGAGTGGATTTGGGTACGACGATTCTAAGTGAAATAAGTCACACAGAAAAAGACACTTATCATAAGATATCACTTATAGAGGGAATGTAAAAACCGCTACCCTTGAACTGAATTACATAACAGGTCAGAGTCACACGTTTAGAAAACACACTAGGGCTGCTTAATGGGAAAGGTGAGGTGGGGTGATGCATAAAACAAGGGTTTCAAATTAGCTCAGATAGCGTTCCATAAACCCAATATGTAATAGACAAGACCTACTCCTTCCTCAGTGAACTGGACTCAACACGCCCTATTCATCGCCCAAGAATATATCTGACTAGTAAGAATCTTAAAACCTATGTATTGATATCTCTCTGTAAGTGAGTGAAGTGGGTGAAAAGCGGCATAACCACAGCAGTGAAAAGCAGCTAAACCCCATTATACAAATCAATTACTTTTAAAAACCCGTGAAACAAAGACAGTGAAAGAGAGAGAAATTCTGACAAAATTCGTTCAGGGGCTGTGATGCAACCTGGATTGACCATATGTAGACCCACAGATGGATGAGACATAAGGGTGGACACTCTTGGGGCTGAGAGGTTTGGTGAGGTTGGGTGAGCAAACGCAGACCCTTTAAAGTAATACTGTGTGGTACCCATCCCATGGGTCCCAAATCTCCAGGTTCAAGGGCATCTTCCTACATCGAAAACATGCATGAGAAACCCAGAAGATGGTACACCGTGTGATCGGGAAAGGTTTCTAAAACGCACCTCATTTCTCATCTCCTTGTGCTCCGGTTCGCCATTCCAGCCGCTATACTAGCAATCTCCCTGCTTGGAGAATCAGCACCTTTAACCTCCTGTTCCGTACAGGTTGCAATTTGTCCTGAGGATGAACGGGAAGAGGGGGAACCAATGAGAGACTAGCTCTAGGTGTTGGGACAGGCACAGGTCGCTCTATTTTCCCATCAGGAAGAAGAATTAACCACAGGCTCAGCTTGCCGCCCGGAGCCAGAATAGGGCCTGAAGCAATCCTGCGCTTTGCAGCCAGCTCCCAAGAAAGCGAGTTGAAAAATGGAGCTCAGGGGCACTGCAATTCACAAACCTGCAGACTTAGAAATGATAACTCTCATCCACAAATATATTGAGGGATGGCAACGAAGAGGATTTGAAAGCAAGGCAGAATTGCAGGAAACAGATTTCAGGAGGTAGATTCGAATCGCCTTTAAAGCACAGGAAAAGCGGCAAAACCTCGACAATGATGCCCTTGGCCAAAAAGGGCGTATTCGTTTTTTCCTGAATATATTTAGGAAAAAACGCATACGCCCTTTTTGGCCAACCAAGCAACCTGGAAAGGCAAATCAGCGCTACAAAGAAGTCTCGCTTCCCATCGGTCAAAAGGGCCAGGCTGAATAAAGTGTCAAAACCACAAATGCAGGACAGGCCATGGAGAAATGGGAGCCTTGCTACGCTGATGGGCGGGATGTAAATTGCCAACAGCCACTCTGGAGAAGTGTACGGTGTGTCCTGAAACATCTAAAAAACTCAGCTTAGAGAGCATAGGGCACTTCCACTCATGGGCGTATAAATTGCGAAAACTAAAAATCAGCAAGACACAGGCACCCCAAAGTTTAGGGCTGCTCTGTTGACAAGAACCTCCACTTTGTTACACCTTAAATATCCCAGGAAAGACAAGAATGGATAAAGAAATTGTGGTCCTTATGTACAATGGAATATCACTCAGCCATGAAATCAACGTCATAAGGCTAGGAGCAGCATGATGAGTGGATTTGGGTACGACGATTCTAAGTGAAATAAGTCACACAGAAAAAGACACTTATCATAAGATATCACTTATAGAGGGAATGTAAAAACCGCTACCCTTGAACTGAATTACATAACAGGTCAGAGTCACACGTTTAGAAAACACACTAGGGCTGCTTAACGGGAAAGGTGAGGTGGGGTGATGCATAAAACAAGGGTTTCAAATTAGCTCAGATAGCGTTCCATAAACCCAATATGTAATAGACAAGACCTACTCCTTCCTCAGTGAACTGGACTCAACACGCCCTATTCATCGCCCAAGAATATATCTGACTAGTAAGAATCTTAAAACCTATGTATTGATATCTCTCTGTAAGTGAGTGAAGTGGGTGAAAAGCGGCATAACCACAGCAGTGAAAAGCAGCTAAACCCCATTATACAAATCAATTACTTTTAAAAACCCGTGAAACAAAGACAGTGAAAGAGAGAGAAATTCTGACAAAATTCGTTCAGGGGCTGTGATGCAACCTGGATTGACCATATGTAGACCCACAGATGGATGAGACATAAGGGTGGACACTCTTGGGGCTGAGAGGTTTGGTGAGGTTGGGTGAGCAAACGCAGACCCTTTAAAGTAATACTGTGTGGTACCCATCCCATGGGTCCCAAATCTCCAGGTTCAAGGGCATCTTCCTACATCGAAAACATGCATGAGAAACCCAGAAGATGGTACACCGTGTGATCGGGAAAGGTTTCTAAAACGCACCTCATTTCTCATCTCCTTGTGCTCCGGTTCGCCATTCCAGCCGCTATACTAGCAATCTCCCTGCTTGGAGAATCAGCACCTTTAACCTCCTGTTCCGTACAGGTTGCAATTTGTCCTGAGGATGAACGGGAAGAGGGGGAACCAATGAGAGACTAGCTCTAGGTGTTGGGACAGGCACAGGTCACTCTATTTTCCCATCAGGAAGAAGAATTAACCACAGGCTCAGCTTGCCGCCCGGAGCTAGAATAGGGCCTGAAGCAATCCTGCGCTTTTGCCGCCAGCTCCCAAGAAAGCGAGTTGAAAAATGGAGCTCAGGGGCACTGCAATTTACAAACCTGCAGACTTAGAAATGATAACTCTCATCCACAAATATATTGAGGGACGGCAACGAAGAGGATTTGAAAGCAAGGCAGAATTGCAGGAAACAGATTTCAGGAGGTAGATTCGAATCGCCTTTAAAGCACAGGAAAAGCGGCAAAACCTCGACAATGATGCCCTTGGCCAAAAAGGGCGTATGCGTTTTTTCCTGAATATATTCAGGAAAAAACGCATACGCCCTTTTTGGCCAACCAAGCAACCTGGAAAGGCAAATCAGCGCTACAAAGAAGTCTCGCTTCCCATCGGTCAAAAGGGCCAGGCTGAATAAAGTGTCAAAACCAGAAATGCAGGACAGGCCATGGAGAAATGGCAGCCTTGCTACGCTGATGGGCGGGATGTAAATTGCCAACAGCCACTCTGGAGAAGTGTACGGTGTGTCCTGAAACATCTAAAAAACTCAGCTTAGAGAGCATAGGGCACTTCCACTCATGGGCGTATAAATTGCGAAAACTAAAAATCAGCAAGACACAGGCACCCCAAAGTTTAGGGCTGCTCTGTTGACAAGAACCTCCACTTTGTTACACCTTAAATATCCCAGGAAAGACAAGAATGGATAAAGAAGTTGTGGTCCTTATGTACAATGGAATATCATTCAGCCATGAAATCAACGTCATAAGGCTAGTAGCAGCATGATGAGTGGATTTGGGTACGACGATTCTAAGTGAAATAAGTCACACAGAAAAAGACACTTATCATAAGATATCACTTATAGAGGGAATGTAAAAACCGCTACCCTTGAACTGAATTACATAACAGGTCAGAGTCACACGTTTAGAAAACACACTAGGGCTGCTTAATGGGAAAGGTGAGGTGGGGTGATGCATAAAACAAGGGTTTCAAATTAGCTCAGATAGCGTTCCATAAACCCAATATGTAATAGACAAGACCTACTCCTTCCTCAGTGAACTGGACTCAACACGCCCTATTCATCGCCCAAGAATATATCTGACTAGTAAGAATCTTAAAACCTATGTATTGATATCTCTCTGTAAGTGAGTGAAGTGGGTGAAAAGCGGCATAACCACAGCAGTGAAAAGCAGCTAAACCCCATTATACAAATCAATTACTTTTAAAAACCCGTGAAACAAAGACAGTGAAAGAGAGAGAAATTCTGACAAAATTCGTTCAGGGGCTGTGATGCAACCTGGATTGACCATATGTAGACCCACAGATGGATGAGACATAAGGGTGGACACTCTTGGGGCTGAGAGGTTTGGTGAGGTTGGGTGAGCAAACGCAGACCCTTTAAAGTAATACTGTGTGGTACCCATCCCATGGGTCCCAAATCTCCAGGTTCAAGGGCATCTTCCTACATCGAAAACATGCATGAGAAACCCAGAAGATGGTACACCGTGTGATCGGGAAAGGTTTCTAAAACGCACCTCATTTCTCATCTCCTTGTGCTCCGGTTCGCCATTCCAGCCGCTATACTAGCAATCTCCCTGCTTGGAGAATCAGCACCTTTAACCTCCTGTTCCGTACAGGTTGCAATTTGTCCTGAGGATGAACGGGAAGAGGGGGAACCAATGAGAGACTAGCTCTAGGTGTTGGGACAGGCACAGGTCGCTCTATTTTCCCATCAGGAAGAAGAATTAACCACAGGCTCAGCTTGCCGCCCGGAGCCAGAATAGGGCCTGAAGCAATCCTGCGCTTTGCAGCCAGCTCCCAAGAAAGCGAGTTGAAAAATGGAGCTCAGGGGCACTGCAATTCACAAACCTGCAGACTTAGAAATGATAACTCTCATCCACAAATATATTGAGGGATGGCAACGAAGAGGATTTGAAAGCAAGGCAGAATTGCAGGAAACAGATTTCAGGAGGTAGATTCGAATCGCCTTTAAAGCACAGGAAAAGCGGCAAAACCTCGACAATGATGCCCTTGGCCAAAAAGGGCGTATTCGTTTTTTCCTGAATATATTTAGGAAAAAACGCATACGCCCTTTTTGGCCAACCAAGCAACCTGGAAAGGCAAATCAGCGCTACAAAGAAGTCTCGCTTCCCATCGGTCAAAAGGGCCAGGCTGAATAAAGTGTCAAAACCAGAAATGCAGGACAGGCCATGGAGAAATGGGAGCCTTGCTACGCTGATGGGCGGGATGTAAATTGCCAACAGCCACTCTGGAGAAGTGTACGGTGTGTCCTGAAACATCTAAAAAACTCAGCTTAGAGAGCATAGGGCACTTCCACTCATGGGCGTATAAATTGCGAAAACTAAAAATCAGCAAGACACAGGCACCCCAAAGTTTAGGGCTGCTCTGTTGACAAGAACCTCCACTTTGTTACACCTTAAATATCCCAGGAAAGACAAGAATGGATAAAGAAATTGTGGTCCTTATGTACAATGGAATATCACTCAGCCATGAAATCAACGTCATAAGGCTAGGAGCAGCATGATGAGTGGATTTGGGTACGACGATTCTAAGTGAAATAAGTCACACAGAAAAAGACACTTATCATAAGATATCACTTATAGAGGGAATGTAAAAACCGCTACCCTTGAACTGAATTACATAACAGGTCAGAGTCACACGTTTAGAAAACACACTAGGGCTGCTTAACGGGAAAGGTGAGGTGGGGTGATGCATAAAACAAGGGTTTCAAATTAGCTCAGATAGCGTTCCATAAACCCAATATGTAATAGACAAGACCTACTCCTTCCTCAGTGAACTGGACTCAACACGCCCTATTCATCGCCCAAGAATATATCTGACTAGTAAGAATCTTAAAACCTATGTATTGATATCTCTCTGTAAGTGAGTGAAGTGGGTGAAAAGCGGCATAACCACAGCAGTGAAAAGCAGCTAAACCCCACTATACAAATCAATTACTTTTAAAAACCCGTGAAACAAAGACAGTGAAAGAGAGAGAAATTCTGACAAAATTCGTTCAGGGGCTGTGATGCAACCTGGATTGACCATATGTAGACCCACAGATGGATGAGACATAAGGGTGGACACTCTTGGGGCTGAGAGGTTTGGTGAGGTTGGGTGAGCAAACGCAGACCCTTTAAAGTAATACTGTGTGGTACCCATCCCATGGGTCCCAAATCTCCAGGTTCAAGGGCATCTTCCTACATCGAAAACATGCATGAGAAACCCAGAAGATGGTACACCGTGTGATCGGGAAAGGTTTCTAAAACGCACCTCATTTCTCATCTCCTTGTGCTCCGGTTCGCCATTCCAGCCGCTATACTAGCAATCTCCCTGCTTGGAGAATCAGCACCTTTAACCTCCTGTTCCGTACAGGTTGCAATTTGTCCTGAGGATGAACGGGAAGAGGGGGAACCAATGAGAGACTAGCTCTAGGTGTTGGGACAGGCACAGGTCGCTCTATTTTCCCATCAGGAAGAAGAATTAACCACAGGCTCAGCTTGCCGCCCGGAGCCAGAATAGGGCCTGAAGCAATTCTGCGCTTTGCAGCCAGCTCCCAAGAAAGCGAGTTGAAAAATGGAGCTCAGGGGCACTGCAATTCACAAACCTGCAGACTTAGAAATGATAACTCTCATCCACAAATATATTGAGGGATGGCAACGAAGAGGATTTGAAAGCAAGGCAGAATTGCAGGAAACAGATTTCAGGAGGTAGATTCGAATCGCCTTTAAAGCACAGGAAAAGCGGCAAAACCTCGACAATGATGCCCTTGGCCAAAAAGGGCGTATTCGTTTTTTCCTGAATATATTTAGGAAAAAACGCATACGCCCTTTTTGGCCAACCAAGCAACCTGGAAAGGCAAATCAGCGCTACAAAGAAGTCTCGCTTCCCATCGGTCAAAAGGGCCAGGCTGAATAAAGTGTCAAAACCAGAAATGCAGGACAGGCCATGGAGAAATGGGAGCCTTGCTACGCTGATGGGCGGGATGTAAATTGCCAACAGCCACTCTGGAGAAGTGTACGGTGTGTCCTGAAACATCTAAAAAACTCAGCTTAGAGAGCATAGGGCACTTCCACTCATGGGCGTATAAATTGCGAAAACTAAAAATCAGCAAGACACAGGCACCCCAAAGTTTAGGGCTGCTCTGTTGACAAGAACCTCCACTTTGTTACACCTTAAATATCCCAGGAAAGACAAGAATGGATAAAGAAATTGTGGTCCTTATGTACAATGGAATATCACTCAGCCATGAAATCAACGTCATAAGGCTAGGAGCAGCATGATGAGTGGATTTGGGTACGACGATTCTAAGTGAAATAAGTCACACAGAAAAAGACACTTATCATAAGATATCACTTATAGAGGGAATGTAAAAACCGCTACCCTTGAACTGAATTACATAACAGGTCAGAGTCACACGTTTAGAAAACACACTAGGGCTGCTTAACGGGAAAGGTGAGGTGGGGTGATGCATAAAACAAGGGTTTCAAATTAGCTCAGATAGCGTTCCATAAACCCAATATGTAATAGACAAGACCTACTCCTTGCTCAGTGAACTGGACAAAACAACCCCTATTCACCGCCCAAGAATATATCTGACTAGTAAGAATCTTAAAACCTATGTATTTATATCTCTCTGTAAGTGAGTGAAGTGGGTGAAAAGCGGCATAACCACAGCAGTGAAAAGCAGCTAAACCCCATTATACAAATCAATTACTTTTAAAAACCCGTGAAACAAAGACAGTGAAAGAGAGAGAAATCCTGACAAAATTCGTTCAGGGGCTGTGATGCAACCTGGATTGACCATATGTAGACCCACAGATGGATGGGACATGAGGGTGGACACTCTTGGGGCTGAGAGGTTTGGTGAGGTTGGGTGAGCAAACGCAGACCCTTTAAAGTAATACTGCGTGGTACCCATCCCATGGGTCCCAAATCTCCAGGTTCAAGGGCATCTTCCTACATCGAAAACATGCATGAGAAACCCCGAAGATGGTACACCGTGTGATCGGGAATGGTTTCTAAAATGCACCTCATTTCTCATCTCCTTGTGCTCCGGTTCGCCATTCCAGCCGCTATACTACCAATCTCCCTGCTTGCAGAATCAGCACCTTTAACCTCCTGTTCCGAACAGGTTGCAATTTGTCCTGAGGATGAACGGGAAGAGGGGGAACCAATGAGAGACTAGCTCTAGGTGTTGGGACAGGCACAGGTCACTCTATTTTCCCATCAGGAAGAAGAATTAACCACAGGCTCAGCCTGCCGCCCGGAGCCAGAATAGGGCCTTAAGCAATCTGCGCTTTTGCGGCCAGCTCCCAAGAAAGCGAGTTGAAAAATGGAGCTCAGGGGCACTGCAATTCACAAACCTGCAGACTTAGAAATGATAACTCTCGTCCACCAATATATTTAGGGAAGGCAACGAAGAGGATTTGAAAGCAAGGCAGAATTGCAGGAAACAGATTTCAGGAGGTAGATTCGAATCGCCTTTAAAGCACAGGAAAAGCGGCAAAACCTCGACAATGATGCCCTTGGCCAAAAAGGGCGTATGCGTTTTTTCCTGAATATATTCAGGAAAAAACGCATACGCCCTTTTTGGCCAACCAAGCAACCTGGAAAGGCAAATCAGCGCTACAAAGAAGTCTCGCTTCCCATCGGTCAAAAGGGCCAGGCTGAATAAAGTGTCAAAACCAGAAATGCAGGACAGGCCATGGAGAAATGGCAGCCTTGCTACGCTGATGGGCGGGATGTAAATTGCCAACAGCCACTCTGGAGAAGTGTACGGTGTGTCCTGAAACATCTAAAAAACTCAGCTTAGAGAGCATAGGGCACTTCCAATCATGGGCGTATAAATTGGGAAAACTAAAAATCAGCAAGCCACAGGCACCCCAAAGTTTAGGGCTGCTCTGTTGACAAGAACCTCCACTTTGTTACACCTTAAATATCCCAGGAAAGACAAGAATGGATAAAGAAGTTGTGGTCCTTATGTACAATGGAATATCATTCAGCCATGAAATCAACGTCATAAGGCTAGTAGCAGCATGATGAGTGGATTTGGGTACGACGATTCTAAGTGAAATAAGTCACACAGAAAAAGACACTTATCATAAGATATCACTTATAGAGGGAATGTAAAAACTGCTACCCTTGAACTGAATTACATAACAGGTCAGAGTCACACGTTTAGAAAACACACTAGGGCTGCTTAACGGGAAAGGTGAGGTGGGGTGATGCATAAAACAAGGGTTTCAAATTAGCTCAGATAGCGTTCCATAAACCCAATATGTAATAGACAAGACCTACTCCTTCCTCAGTGAACTGGACTCAACACGCCCTATTCATCGCCCAAGAATATATCTGACTAGTAAGAATCTTAAAACCTATGTATTTATATCTCTCTGTAAGTGAGTGAAGTGGGTGAAAAGCGGCATAACCACAGCAGTGAAAAGCAGCTAAACCCCATTATACAAATCAATTACTTTTAAAAACCCGTGAAACAAAGACAGTGAAAGAGAGAGAAATTCTGACAAAATTCGTTCAGGGGCTGTGATGCAACCTGGATTGACCATATGTAGACCCACAGATGGATGAGACATAAGGGTGGACACTCTTGGGGCTGAGAGGTTTGGTGAGGTTGGGTGAGCAAACGCAGACCCTTTAAAGTAATACTGTGTGGTACCCATCCCATGGGTCCCAAATCTCCAGGTTCAAGGGCATCTTCCTACATCGAAAACATGCATGAGAAACCCAGAAGATGGTACACCGTGTGATCGGGAAAGGTTTCTAAAACGCACCTCATTTCTCATCTCCTTGTGCTCCGGTTCGCCATTCCAGCCGCTATACTAGCAATCTCCCTGCTTGGAGAATCAGCACCTTTAACCTCCTGTTCCGTACAGGTTGCAATTTGTCCTGAGGATGAACGGGAAGAGGGGGAACCAATGAGAGACTAGCTCTAGGTGTTGGGACAGGCACAGGTCACTCTATTTTCCCATCAGGAAGAAGAATTAACCACAGGCTCAGCTTGCCGCCCGGAGCCAGAATAGGGCCTGAAGCAATCCTGCGCTTTTGCAGCCAGCTCCCAAGAAAGCGAGTTGAAAAATGGAGCTCAGGGGCACTGCAATTTACAAACCTGCAGACTTAGAAATGATAACTCTCATCCACAAATATATTGAGGGACGGCAACGAAGAGGATTTGAAAGCAAGGCAGAATTGCAGGAAACAGATTTCAGGAGGTAGATTCGAATCGCCTTTAAAGCACAGGAAAAGCGGCAAAACCTCGACAATGATGCCCTTGGCCAAAAAGGGCGTATGCGTTTTTTCCTGAATATATTCAGGAAAAAACGCATACGCCCTTTTTGGCCAACCAAGCAACCTGGAAAGGCAAATCAGCGCTACAAAGAAGTCTCGCTTCCCATCGGTCAAAAGGGCCAGGCTGAATAAAGTGTCAAAACCAGAAATGCAGGACAGGCCATGGAGAAATGGAAGCCTTGCTACGCTGATGGGCGGGATGTAAATTGCCAACAGCCACTCTGGAGAAGTGTACGGTGTGTCCTGAAACATCTAAAAAACTCAGCTTAGAGAGCATAGGGCACTTCCAATCATGGGCGTATAAATTGGGAAAACTAAAAATCAGCAAGACACAGGCACCCCAAAGTTTAGGGCTGCTCTGTTGACAAGAACCTCCACTTTGTTACACCTTAAATATCCCAGGAAAGACAAGAATGGATAAAGAAGTTGTGGTCCTTATGTACAATGGAATATCATTCAGCCATGAAATCAACGTCATAAGGCTAGTAGCAGCATGATGAGTGGATTTGGGTACGACGATTCTAAGTGAAATAAGTCACACAGAAAAAGACACTTATCATAAGATATCACTTATAGAGGGAATGTAAAAACCGCTACCCTTGAACTGAATTACATAACAGGTCAGAGTCACACGTTTAGAAAACACACTAGGGCTGCTTAACGGGAAAGGTGAGGTGGGGTGATGCATAAAACAAGGGTTTCAAATTAGCTCAGATAGCGTTCCATAAACCCAATATGTAATAGACAAGACCTACTCCTTCCTCAGTGAACTGGACTCAACACGCCCTATTCATCGCCCAAGAATATATCTGACTAGTAAGAATCTTAAAACCTATGTATTTATATCTCTCTGTAAGTGAGTGAAGTGGGTGAAAAGCGGCATAACCACAGCAGTGAAAAGCAGCTAAACCCCACTATACAAATCAATTACTTTTAAAAACCCGTGAAACAAAGACAGTGAAAGAGAGAGAAATTCTGACAAAATTCGTTCAGGGGCTGTGATGCAACCTGGATTGACCATATGTAGACCCACAGATGGATGAGACATAAGGGTGGACACTCTTGGGGCTGAGAGGTTTGGTGAGGTTGGGTGAGCAAACGCAGACCCTTTAAAGTAATACTGTGTGGTACCCATCCCATGGGTCCCAAATCTCCAGGTTCAAGGGCATCTTCCTACATCAAAAACATGCATGAGAAACCCAGAAGATGGTACACCGTGTGATCGGGAAAGGTTTCTAAAACGCACCTCATTTCTCATCTCCTTGTGCTCCGGTTCGCCATTCCAGCCGCTATACTAGCAATCTCCCTGCTTGGAGAATCAGCACCTTTAACCTCCTGTTCCGTACAGGTTGCAATTTGTCCTGAGGATGAACGGGAAGAGGGGGAACCAATGAGAGACTAGCTCTAGGTGTTGGGACAGGCACAGGTCGCTCTATTTTCCCATCAGGAAGAAGAATTAACCACAGGCTCAGCTTGCCGCCCGGAGCCAGAATAGGGCCTGAAGCAATTCTGCGCTTTGCAGCCAGCTCCCAAGAAAGCGAGTTGAAAAATGGAGCTCAGGGGCACTGCAATTCACAAACCTGCAGACTTAGAAATGATAACTCTCATCCACAAATATATTGAGGGATGGCAACGAAGAGGATTTGAAAGCAAGGCAGAATTGCAGGAAACAGATTTCAGGAGGTAGATTCGAATCGCCTTTAAAGCACAGGAAAAGCGGCAAAACCTCGACAATGATGCCCTTGGCCAAAAAGGGCGTATTCGTTTTTTCCTGAATATATTTAGGAAAAAACGCATACGCCCTTTTTGGCCAACCAAGCAACCTGGAAAGGCAAATCAGCGCTACAAAGAAGTCTCGCTTCCCATCGGTCAAAAGGGCCAGGCTGAATAAAGTGTCAAAACCAGAAATGCAGGATAGGCCATGGAGAAATGGGAGCCTTGCTACGCTGATGGGCGGGATGTAAATTGCCAACAGCCACTCTGGAGAAGTGTACGGTGTGTCCTGAAACATCTAAAAAACTCAGCTTAGAGAGCATAGGGCACTTCCACTCATGGGCGTATAAATTGCGAAAACTAAAAATCAGCAAGACACAGGCACCCCAAAGTTTAGGGCTGCTCTGTTGACAAGAACCTCCACTTTGTTACACCTTAAATATCCCAGGAAAGACAAGAATGGATAAAGAAATTGTGGTCCTTATGTACAATGGAATATCACTCAGCCATGAAATCAACGTCATAAGGCTAGGAGCAGCATGATGAGTGGATTTGGGTACGACGATTCTAAGTGAAATAAGTCACACAGAAAAAGACACTTATCATAAGATATCACTTATAGAGGGAATGTAAAAACCGCTACCCTTGAACTGAATTACATAACAGGTCAGAGTCACACGTTTAGAAAACACACTAGGGCTGCTTAACGGGAAAGGTGAGGTGGGGTGATGCATAAAACAAGGGTTTCAAATTAGCTCAGATAGCGTTCCATAAACCCAATATGAAATAGACAAGACCTACTCCTTGCTCAGTGAACTGGACAAAACAACCCCTATTCACCGCCCAAGAATATATCTGACTAGTAAGAATCTTAAAACCTATGTATTTATATCTCTCTGTAAGTGAGTGAAGTGGGTGAAAAGCGGCATAACCACAGCAGTGAAAAGCAGCTAAACCCCATTATACAAATCAATTACTTTTAAAAACCCGTGAAACAAAGACAGTGAAAGAGAGAGAAATCCTGACAAAATTCGTTCAGGGGCTGTGATGCAACCTGGATTGACCATATGTAGACCCACAGATGGATGGGACATGAGGGTGGACACTCTTGGGGCTGAGAGGTTTGGTGAGGTTGGGTGAGCAAACGCAGACCCTTTAAAGTAATACTGCGTGGTACCCATCCCATGGGTCCCAAATCTCCAGGTTCAAGGGCATCTTCATACATCGAAAACATGCATGAGAAACCCCGAAGATGGTACACCGTGTGATCGGGAATGGTTTCTAAAATGCACCTCATTTCTCATCTCCTTGTGCTCCGGTTCGCCATTCCAGCCGCTATACTACCAATCTCCCTGCTTGCAGAATCAGCACCTTTAACCTCCTGTTCCGAACAGGTTGCAATTTGTCCTGAGGATGAACGGGAAGAGGGGGAACCAATGAGAGACTAGCTCTAGGTGTTGGGACAGGCACAGGTCACTCTATTTTCCCATCAGGAAGAAGAATTAACCACAGGCTCAGCCTGCCGCCCGGAGCCAGAATAGGGCCTTAAGCAATCTGCGCTTTTGCGGCCAGCTCCCAAGAAAGCGAGTTGAAAAATGGAGCTCAGGGGCACTGCAATTCACAAACCTGCAGACTTAGAAATGATAACTCTCGTCCACCAATATATTTAGGGAAGGCAACGAAGAGGATTTGAAAGCAAGGCAGAATTGCAGGAAACAGATTTCAGGAGGTAGATTCGAATCGCCTTTAAAGCACAGGAAAAGCGGCAAAACCTCGACAATGATGCCCTTGGCCAAAAAGGGCGTATGCGTTTTTTCCTGAATATATTCAGGAAAAAACGCATACGCCCTTTTTGGCCAACCAAGCAACCTGGAAAGGCAAATCAGCGCTACAAAGAAGTCTCGCTTCCCATCGGTCAAAAGGGCCAGGCTGAATAAAGTGTCAAAACCAGAAATGCAGGACAGGCCATGGAGAAATGGCAGCCTTGCTACGCTGATGGGCGGGATGTAAATTGCCAACAGCCACTCTGGAGAAGTGTACGGTGTGTCCTGAAACATCTAAAAAACTCAGCTTAGAGAGCATAGGGCACTTCCACTCATGGGCGTATAAATTGGGAAAACTAAAAATCAGCAAGACACAGGCACCCCAAAGTTTAGGGCTGCTCTGTTGACAAGAACCTCCACTTTGTTACACCTTAAATATCCCAGGAAAGACAAGAATGGATAAAGAAGTTGTGGTCCTTATGTACAATGGAATATCATTCAGCCATGAAATCAACGTCATAAGGCTAGTAGCAGCATGATGAGTGGATTTGGGTACGACGATTCTAAGTGAAATAAGTCACACAGAAAAAGACACTTATCATAAGATATCACTTATAGAGGGAATGTAAAAACCGCTACCCTTGAACTGAATTACATAACAGGTCAGAGTCACACGTTTAGAAAACACACTAGGGCTGCTTAACGGGAAAGGTGAGGTGGGGTGATGCATAAAACAAGGGTTTCAAATTAGCTCAGATAGCGTTCCATAAACCCAATATGTAATAGACAAGACCTACTCCTTCCTCAGTGAACTGGACTCAACACGCCCTATTCATCGCCCAAGAATATATCTGACTACTAAGAATCTTAAAACCTATGTATTTATATCTCTCTGTAAGTGAGTGAAGTGGGTGAAAAGCGGCATAACCACAGCAGTGAAAAGCAGCTAAACCCCATTATACAAATCAATTACTTTTAAAAACCCGTGAAACAAAGACAGTGAAAGAGAGAGAAATTCTGACAAAATTCGTTCAGGGGCTGTGATGCAACCTGGATTGACCATATGTAGACACACAGATGGATGAGACATAAGGGTGGACACTCTTGGGGCTGAGAGGTTTGGTGAGGTTGGGTGAGCAAACGCAGACCCTTTAAAGTAATACTGTGTGGTACCCATCCCATGGGTCCCAAATCACCAGGTTCAAGGGCATCTTCCTACATCGAAAACATGCATGAGAAACCCAGAAGATGGTACACCGTGTGATCGGGAAAGGTTTCTAAAACGCACCTCATTTCTCATCTCCTTGTGCTCCGGTTCGCCATTCCAGCCGCTATACTAGCAATCTCCCTGCTTGGAGAATCAGCACCTTTAACCTCCTGTTCCGTACAGGTTGCAATTTGTCCTGAGGATGAACGGGAAGAGGGGGAACCAATGAGAGACTAGCTCTAGGTGTTGGGACAGGCACAGGTCACTCTATTTTCCCATCAGGAAGAAGAATTAACCACAGGCTCAGCTTGCCGCCCGGAGCCAGAATAGGGCCTGAAGCAATCCTGCGCTTTGCAGCCAGCTCCCAAGAAAGCGAGTTGAAAAATGGAGCTCAGGGGCACTGCAATTCACAAACCTGCAGACTTAGAAATGATAACTCTCATCCACAAATATATTGAGGGATGGCAACGAAGAGGATTTGAAAGCAAGGCAGAATTGCAGGAAACAGATTTCAGGAGGTAGATTCGAATCGCCTTTAAAGCACAGGAAAAGCGGCAAAACCTCGACAATGATGCCCTTGGCCAAAAAGGGCGTATGCGTTTTTTCCTGAATATATTCAGGAAAAAACGCATACGCCCTTTTTGGCCAACCAAGCAACCTGGAAAGGCAAATCAGCGCTACAAAGAAGTCTCGCTTCCCATCGGTCAAAAGGGCCAGGCTGAATAAAGTGTCAAAACCAGAAATGCAGGACAGACCATGGAGAAACGGGAGCCTTGCTACGCTGATGGGCCGGATGTAAATTGCCAACAGCCACTCTGGAGAAGTGTACGGTGTGTCCTGAAACATCTAAAAAACTCAGCTTAGAGAGCATAGGGCACTTCCACTCATGGGCGTATAAATTGGGAAAACTAAAAATCAGCAAGACACAGGCACCCCAAAGTTTAGGGCTGCTCTGTTGACAAGAACCTCCACTTTGTTACACCTTAAATATCCCAGGAAAGACAAGAATGGATAAAGAAGTTGTGGTCCTTATGTACAATGGAATATCACTCAGCCATGAAATCAACGTCATAAGGCTAGTAGCAGCATGATGAGTGGATTTGGGTACGACGATTCTAAGTGAAATAAGTCACACAGAAAAAGACACTTATCATAAGATATCACTTATAGAGGGAATGTAAAAACCGCTACCCTTGAACTGAATTACATAACAGGTCAGAGTCACACGTTTAGAAAACACACTAGGGCTGCTTAACGGGAAAGGTGAGGTGGGGTGATGCATAAAACAAGGGTTTCAAATTAGCTCAGATAGCGTTCCATAAACCCAATATGTAATAGACAAGACCTACTCCTTCCTCAGTGAACTGGACTCAACACGCCCTATTCATCACCCAAGAATATATCTGACTAGTAAGAATCTTAAAACCTATGTATTTATATCTCTCTGTAAGTGAGTGAAGTGGGTGAAAAGCGGCATAACCACAGCAGTGAAAAGCAGCTAAACCCCATTATACAAATCAATTACTTTTAAAAACCCGTGAAACAAAGACAGTGAAAGAGAGAGAAATTCTGACAAAATTCGTTCAGGGGCTGTGATGCAACCTGGATTGACCATATGTAGACCCACAGATGGATGAGACATAAGGGTGGACACTCTTGGGGCTGAGAGGTTTGGTGAGGTTGGGTGAGCAAACGCAGACCCTTTAAAGTAATACTGTGTGGTACCCATCCCATGGGTCTCAAATCTCCAGGTTCAAGGGCATCTTCCTACATCGAAAACATGCATGAGAAACCCAGAAGATGGTACACTGTGTGATCGGGAAAGGTTTCTAAAACGCACCTCATTTCTCATCTCCTTGTGCTCCGGTTCGCCATTCCAGCTGCTATACTAGCAATCTCCCTGCTTGGAGAATCAGCACCTTTAACCTCCTGTTCCGTACAGGTTGCAATTTGTCCTGAGGATGAACGGGAAGAGGGGGAACCAATGAGAGACTAGCTCTAGGTGTTGGGACAGGCACAGGTCACTCTATTTTCCCATCAGGAAGAAGAATTAACCTCAGGCTCAGCTTGCCGCCCGGAGCCAGAATAGGGCCTGAAGCAATCCTGCGCTTTTGCGGCCAGCTCCCAAGAAAGCGAGTTGAAAAATGGAGCTCAGGGGCACTGCAATTCACAAACCTGCAGACTTAGAAATGATAACTCTCGTCCACAAATATATTGAGGGACGGCAACGAAGAGGATTTGAAAGCAAGGCAGAATTGCAGGAAACAGATTTCAGGAGGTAGATTCGAATCGCCTTTAAAGCACAGGAAAAGCGGCAAAACCTCGACAATGATGCCCTTGGCCAAAAAGGGCGTATGCGTTTTTTCCTGAATATATTCAGGAAAAAACGCATACGCCCTTTTTGGCCAACCAAGCAACCTGGAAAGGCAAATCAGCGCTACAAAGAAGTCTCGCTTCCCATCGGTCAAAAGGGCCAGGCTGAATAAAGTGTCAAAACCAGAAATGCAGGACAGGCCATGGAGAAATGGCAGCCTTGCTACGCTGATGGGCGGGATGTAAATTGCCAACAGCCACTCTGGAGAAGTGTACGGTGTGTCCTGAAACATCTAAAAAACTCAGCTTAGAGAGCATAGGGCACTTCCACTCATGGGCGTATAAATTGGGAAAATTAAAAATCAGCAAGACACAGGCACCCCAAAGTTTAGGGCTGCTCTGTTGACAAGAACCTCCACTTTGTTACACCTTAAATATCCCAGGAAAGACAAGAATGGATAAAGAAGTTGTGGTCCTTATGTACAATGGAATATCATTCAGCCATGAAATCAACGTCATAAGGCTAGTAGCAGCATGATGAGTGGATTTGGGTACGACGATTCTAAGTGAAATAAGTCACACAGAAAAAGACACTTATCATAAGATATCACTTATAGAGGGAATGTAAAAACCGCTACCCTTGAACTGAATTACATAACAGGTCAGAGTCACACGTTTAGAAAACACACTAGGGCTGCTTAACGGGAAAGGTGAGGTGGGGTGATGCATAAAACAAGGGTTTCAAATTAGCTCAGATAGCGTTCCATAAACCCAATATGTAATAGACAAGACCTACTCCTTCCTCAGTGAACTGGACTCAACACGCCCTATTCATCGCCCAAGAATATATCTGACTAGTAAGAATCTTAAAACCTATGTATTTATATCTC
This sequence comes from Balaenoptera ricei, assembly GCF_028023285.1. Taxonomy (NCBI): domain Eukaryota; kingdom Metazoa; phylum Chordata; class Mammalia; order Artiodactyla; family Balaenopteridae; genus Balaenoptera; species Balaenoptera ricei. The sequence continues at coordinate 87,650,735 of NC_082640.1, read as the reverse complement.
TCTGTAAGTGAGTGAAGTGGGTGAAAAGCGGCATAACCACAGCAGTGAAAAGCAGCTAAACCCCATTATACAAATCAATTACTTTTAAAAACCCGTGAAACAAAGACAGTGAAAGAGAGAGAAATTCTGACAAAATTCGTTCAGGGGCTGTGATGCAACCTGGATTGACCATATGTAGACCCACAGATGGATGAGACATAAGGGTGGACACTCTTGGGGCTGAGAGGTTTGGTGAGGTTGGGTGAGCAAACGCAGACCCTTTAAAGTAATACTGTGTGGTACCCATCCCATGGGTCCCAAATCACCAGGTTCAAGGGCATCTTCCTACATCGAAAACATGCATGAGAAACCCAGAAGATGGTACACCGTGTGATCGGGAAAGGTTTCTAAAACGCACCTCATTTCTCATCTCCTTGTGCTCCGGTTCGCCATTCCAGCCGCTATACTAGCAATCTCCCTGCTTGGAGAATCAGCACCTTTAACCTCCTGTTCCGTACAGGTTGCAATTTGTCCTGAGGATGAACGGGAAGAGGGGGAACCAATGAGAGACTAGCTCTAGGTGTTGGGACAGGCACAGATCACTCTATTTTCCCATCAGGAAGAAGAATTAACCACAGGCTCAGCTTGCCGCCCGGAGCCAGAATAGGGCCTGAAGCAATCCTGCGCTTTGCAGCCAGCTCCCAAGAAAGCGAGTTGAAAAATGGAGCTCAGGGGCACTGCAATTCACAAACCTGCAGACTTAGAAATGATAACTCTCATCCACAAATATATTGAGGGATGGCAACGAAGAGGATTTGAAAGCAAGGCAGAATTGCAGGAAACAGATTTCAGGAGGTAGATTCGAATCGCCTTTAAAGCACAGGAAAAGCGGCAAAACCTCGACAATGATGCCCTTGGCCAAAAAGGGCGTATGCGTTTTTTCCTGAATATATTCAGGAAAAAACGCATACGCCCTTTTTGGCCAACCAAGCAACCTGGAAAGGCAAATCAGCGCTACAAAGAAGTCTCGCTTCCCATCGGTCAAAAGGGCCAGGCTGAATAAAGTGTCAAAACCAGAAATGCAGGACAGACCATGGAGAAACGGGAGCCTTGCTACGCTGATGGGCCGGATGTAAATTGCCAACAGCCACTCTGGAGAAGTGTACGGTGTGTCCTGAAACATCTAAAAAACTCAGCTTAGAGAGCATAGGGCACTTCCACTCATGGGCGTATAAATTGGGAAAACTAAAAATCAGCAAGACACAGGCACCCCAAAGTTTAGGGCTGCTCTGTTGACAAGAACCTCCACTTTGTTACACCTTAAATATCCCAGGAAAGACAAGAATGGATAAAGAAGTTGTGGTCCTTATGTACAATGGAATATCACTCAGCCATGAAATCAACGTCATAAGGCTAGTAGCAGCATGATGAGTGGATTTGGGTACGACGATTCTAAGTGAAATAAGTCACACAGAAAAAGACACTTATCATAAGATATCACTTATAGAGGGAATGTAAAAACCGCTACCCTTGAACTGAATTACATAACAGGTCAGAGTCACACGTTTAGAAAACACACTAGGGCTGCTTAACGGGAAAGGTGAGGTGGGGTGATGCATAAAACAAGGGTTTCAAATTAGCTCAGATAGCGTTCAATAAACCCAATATGTAATAGACAAGACCTACTCCTTCCTCAGTGAACTGGACTCAACACGCCCTATTCATCACCCAAGAATATATCTGACTAGTAAGAATCTTAAAACCTATGTATTTATATCTCTCTGTAAGTGAGTGAAGTGGGTGAAAAGCGGCATAACCACAGCAGTGAAAAGCAGCTAAACCCCATTATACAAATCAATTACTTTTAAAAACCCGTGAAACAAAGACAGTGAAAGAGAGAGAAATTCTGACAAAATTCGTTCAGGGGCTGTGATGCAACCTGGATTGACCATATGTAGACCCACAGATGGATGAGACATAAGGGTGGACACTCTTGGGGCTGAGAGGTTTGGTGAGGTTGGGTGAGCAAACGCAGACCCTTTAAAGTAATACTGTGTGGTACCCATCCCATGGGTCTCAAATCTCCAGGTTCAAGGGGATCTTCCTACATCGAAAACATGCATGAGAAACCCAGAAGATGGTACACTGTGTGATCGGGAAAGGTTTCTAAAACGCACCTCATTTCTCATCTCCTTGTGCTCCGGTTCGCCATTCCAGCCGCTATACTAGCAATCTCCCTGCTTGGAGAATCAGCACCTTTAACCTCCTGTTCCGTACAGGTTGCAATTTGTCCTGAGGATGAACGGGAAGAGGGGGAACCAATGAGAGACTAGCTCTAGGTGTTGGGACAGGCACAGGTCACTCTATTTTCCCATCAGGAAGAAGAATTAACCTCAGGCTCAGCTTGCCGCCCGGAGCCAGAATAGGGCCTGAAGCAATCCTGCGCTTTTGCGGCCAGCTCCCAAGAAAGCGAGTTGAAAAATGGAGCTCAGGGGCACTGCAATTCACAAACCTGCAGACTTAGAAATGATAACTCTCGTCCACAAATATATTGAGGGACGGCAACGAAGAGGATTTGAAAGCAAGGCAGAATTGCAGGAAACAGATTTCAGGAGGTAGATTCGAATCGCCTTTAAAGCACAGGAAAAGCGGCAAAACCTCGACAATGATGCCCTTGGCCAAAAAGGGCGTATGCGTTTTTTCCTGAATATATTCAGGAAAAAACGCATACGCCCTTTTTGGCCAACCAAGCAACCTGGAAAGGCAAATCAGCGCTACAAAGAAGTCTCGCTTCCCATCGGTCAAAAGGGCCAGGCTGAATAAAGTGTCAAAACCAGAAATGCAGGACAGGCCATGGAGAAATGGCAGCCTTGCTACGCTGATGGGCGGGATGTAAATTGCCAACAGCCACTCTGGAGAAGTGTACGGTGTGTCCTGAAACATCTAAAAAACTCAGCTTAGAGAGCATAGGGCACTTCCACTCATGGGCGTATAAATTGGGAAAACTAAAAATCAGCAAGACACAGGCACCCCAAAGTTTAGGGCTGCTCTGTTGACAAGAACCTCCACTTTGTTACACCTTAAATATCCCAGGAAAGACAAGAATGGATAAAGAAGTTGTGGTCCTTATGTACAATGGAATATCACTCAGCCATGAAATCAACGTCATAAGGCTAGTAGCAGCATGATGAGTGGATTTGGGTACGACGATTCTAAGTGAAATAAGTCACACAGAAAAAGACACTTATCATAAGATATCACTTATAGAGGGAATGTAAAAACCGCTACCCTTGAACTGAATTACATAACAGGTCAGAGTCACACGTTTAGAAAACACACTAGGGCTGCTTAACGGGAAAGGTGAGGTGGGGTGATGCATAAAACAAGGGTTTCAAATTAGCTCAGATAGCGTTCCATAAACCCAATATGTAATAGACAAGACCTACTCCTTCCTCAGTGAACTGGACTCAACACGCCCTATTCATCACCCAAGAATATATCTGACTAGTAAGAATCTTAAAACCTATGTATTTATATCTCTCTGTAAGTGAGTGAAGTGGGTGAAAAGCGGCATAACCACAGCAGTGAAAAGCAGCTAAACCCCATTATACAAATCAATTACTTTTAAAAACCCGTGAAACAAAGACAGTGAAAGAGAGAGAAATTCTGACAAAATTCGTTCAGGGGCTGTGATGCAACCTGGATTGACCATATGTAGACCCACAGATGGATGAGACATAAGGGTGGACACTCTTGGGGCTGAGAGGTTTGGTGAGGTTGGGTGAGCAAACGCAGACCCTTTAAAGTAATACTGTGTGGTACCCATCCCATGGGTCTCAAATCTCCAGGTTCAAGGGGATCTTCCTACATCGAAAACATGCATGAGAAACCCAGAAGATGGTACACTGTGTGATCGGGAAAGGTTTCTAAAACGCACCTCATTTCTCATCTCCTTGTGCTCCGGTTCGCCATTCCAGCCGCTATACTAGCAATCTCCCTGCTTGGAGAATCAGCACCTTTAACCTCCTGTTCCGTACAGGTTGCAATTTGTCCTGAGGATGAACGGGAAGAGGGGGAACCAATGAGAGACTAGCTCTAGGTGTTGGGACAGGCACAGGTCACTCTATTTTCCCATCAGGAAGAAGAATTAACCTCAGGCTCAGCTTGCCGCCCGGAGCCAGAATAGGGCCTGAAGCAATCCTGCGCTTTTGCGGCCAGCTCCCAAGAAAGCGAGTTGAAAAATGGAGCTCAGGGGCACTGCAATTCACAAACCTGCAGACTTAGAAATGATAACTCTCGTCCACAAATATATTGAGGGACGGCAACGAAGAGGATTTGAAAGCAAGGCAGAATTGCAGGAAACAGATTTCAGGAGGTAGATTCGAATCGCCTTTAAAGCACAGGAAAAGCGGCAAAACCTCGACAATGATGCCCTTGGCCAAAAAGGGCGTATGCGTTTTTTCCTGAATATATTCAGGAAAAAACGCATACGCCCTTTTTGGCCAACCAAGCAACCTGGAAAGGCAAATCAGCGCTACAAAGAAGTCTCGCTTCCCATCGGTCAAAAGGGCCAGGCTGAATAAAGTGTCAAAACCAGAAATGCAGGACAGGCCATGGAGAAATGGCAGCCTTGCTACGCTGATGGGCGGGATGTAAATTGCCAACAGCCACTCTGGAGAAGTGTACGGTGTGTCCTGAAACATCTAAAAAACTCAGCTTAGAGAGCATAGGGCACTTCCACTCATGGGCGTATAAATTGGGAAAACTAAAAATCAGCAAGACACAGGCACCCCAAAGTTTAGGGCTGCTCTGTTGACAAGAACCTCCACTTTGTTACACCTTAAATATCCCAGGAAAGACAAGAATGGATAAAGAAGTTGTGGTCCTTATGTACAATGGAATATCATTCAGCCATGAAATCAACGTCATAAGGCTAGTAGCAGCATGATGAGTGGATTTGGGTACGACGATTCTAAGTGAAATAAGTCACACAGAAAAAGACACTTATCATAAGATATCACTTATAGAGGGAATGTAAAAACCGCTACCCTTGAACTGAATTACATAACAGGTCAGAGTCACACGTTTAGAAAACACACTAGGGCTGCTTAACGGGAAAGGTGAGGTGGGGTGATGCATAAAACAAGGGTTTCAAATTAGCTCAGATAGCGTTCCATAAACCCAATATGTAATAGACAAGACCTACTCCTTCCTCAGTGAACTGGACTCAACACGCCCTATTCATCGCCCAAGAATATATCTGACTAGTAAGAATCTTAAAACCTATGTATTTATATCTCTCTGTAAGTGAGTGAAGTGGGTGAAAAGCGGCATAACCACAGCAGTGAAAAGCAGCTAAACCCCATTATACAAATCAATTACTTTTAAAAACCCGTGAAACAAAGACAGTGAAAGAGAGAGAAATTCTGACAAAATTCGTTCAGGGGCTGTGATGCAACCTGGATTGACCATATGTAGACCCACAGATGGATGAGACATAAGGGTGGACACTCTTGGGGCTGAGAGGTTTGGTGAGGTTGGGTGAGCAAACGCAGACCCTTTAAAGTAATACTGTGTGGTACCCATCCCATGGGTCCCAAATCACCAGGTTCAAGGGCATCTTCCTACATCGAAAACATGCATGAGAAACCCAGAAGATGGTACACCGTGTGATCGGGAAAGGTTTCTAAAACGCACCTCATTTCTCATCTCCTTGTGCTCCGGTTCGCCATTCCAGCCGCTATACTAGCAATCTCCCTGCTTGGAGAATCAGCACCTTTAACCTCCTGTTCCGTACAGGTTGCAATTTGTCCTGAGGATGAACGGGAAGAGGGGGAACCAATGAGAGACTAGCTCTAGGTGTTGGGACAGGCACAGATCACTCTATTTTCCCATCAGGAAGAAGAATTAACCACAGGCTCAGCTTGCCGCCCGGAGCCAGAATAGGGCCTGAAGCAATCCTGCGCTTTGCAGCCAGCTCCCAAGAAAGCGAGTTGAAAAATGGAGCTCAGGGGCACTGCAATTCACAAACCTGCAGACTTAGAAATGATAACTCTCATCCACAAATATATTGAGGGATGGCAACGAAGAGGATTTGAAAGCAAGGCAGAATTGCAGGAAACAGATTTCAGGAGGTAGATTCGAATCGCCTTTAAAGCACAGGAAAAGCGGCAAAACCTCGACAATGATGCCCTTGGCCAAAAAGGGCGTATGCGTTTTTTCCTGAATATATTCAGGAAAAAACGCATACGCCCTTTTTGGCCAACCAAGCAACCTGGAAAGGCAAATCAGCGCTACAAAGAAGTCTCGCTTCCCATCGGTCAAAAGGGCCAGGCTGAATAAAGTGTCAAAACCAGAAATGCAGGACAGACCATGGAGAAACGGGAGCCTTGCTACGCTGATGGGCCGGATGTAAATTGCCAACAGCCACTCTGGAGAAGTGTACGGTGTGTCCTGAAACATCTAAAAAACTCAGCTTAGAGAGCATAGGGCACTTCCACTCATGGGCGTATAAATTGGGAAAACTAAAAATCAGCAAGACACAGGCACCCCAAAGTTTAGGGCTGCTCTGTTGACAAGAACCTCCACTTTGTTACACCTTAAATATCCCAGGAAAGACAAGAATGGATAAAGAAGTTGTGGTCCTTATGTACAATGGAATATCACTCAGCCATGAAATCAACGTCATAAGGCTAGTAGCAGCATGATGAGTGGATTTGGGTACGACGATTCTAAGTGAAATAAGTCACACAGAAAAAGACACTTATCATAAGATATCACTTATAGAGGGAATGTAAAAACCGCTACCCTTGAACTGAATTACATAACAGGTCAGAGTCACACGTTTAGAAAACACACTAGGGCTGCTTAACGGGAAAGGTGAGGTGGGGTGATGCATAAAACAAGGGTTTCAAATTAGCTCAGATAGCGTTCAATAAACCCAATATGTAATAGACAAGACCTACTCCTTCCTCAGTGAACTGGACTCAACACGCCCTATTCATCACCCAAGAATATATCTGACTAGTAAGAATCTTAAAACCTATGTATTTATATCTCTCTGTAAGTGAGTGAAGTGGGTGAAAAGCGGCATAACCACAGCAGTGAAAAGCAGCTAAACCCCATTATACAAATCAATTACTTTTAAAAACCCGTGAAACAAAGACAGTGAAAGAGAGAGAAATTCTGACAAAATTCGTTCAGGGGCTGTGATGCAACCTGGATTGACCATATGTAGACCCACAGATGGATGAGACATAAGGGTGGACACTCTTGGGGCTGAGAGGTTTGGTGAGGTTGGGTGAGCAAACGCAGACCCTTTAAAGTAATACTGTGTGGTACCCATCCCATGGGTCTCAAATCTCCAGGTTCAAGGGGATCTTCCTACATCGAAAACATGCATGAGAAACCCAGAAGATGGTACACTGTGTGATCGGGAAAGGTTTCTAAAACGCACCTCATTTCTCATCTCCTTGTGCTCCGGTTCGCCATTCCAGCCGCTATACTAGCAATCTCCCTGCTTGGAGAATCAGCACCTTTAACCTCCTGTTCCGTACAGGTTGCAATTTGTCCTGAGGATGAACGGGAAGAGGGGGAACCAATGAGAGACTAGCTCTAGGTGTTGGGACAGGCACAGGTCACTCTATTTTCCCATCAGGAAGAAGAATTAACCTCAGGCTCAGCTTGCCGCCCGGAGCCAGAATAGGGCCTGAAGCAATCCTGCGCTTTTGCGGCCAGCTCCCAAGAAAGCGAGTTGAAAAATGGAGCTCAGGGGCACTGCAATTCACAAACCTGCAGACTTAGAAATGATAACTCTCGTCCACAAATATATTGAGGGACGGCAACGAAGAGGATTTGAAAGCAAGGCAGAATTGCAGGAAACAGATTTCAGGAGGTAGATTCGAATCGCCTTTAAAGCACAGGAAAAGCGGCAAAACCTCGACAATGATGCCCTTGGCCAAAAAGGGCGTATGCGTTTTTTCCTGAATATATTCAGGAAAAAACGCATACGCCCTTTTTGGCCAACCAAGCAACCTGGAAAGGCAAATCAGCGCTACAAAGAAGTCTCGCTTCCCATCGGTCAAAAGGGCCAGGCTGAATAAAGTGTCAAAACCAGAAATGCAGGACAGGCCATGGAGAAATGGCAGCCTTGCTACGCTGATGGGCGGGATGTAAATTGCCAACAGCCACTCTGGAGAAGTGTACGGTGTGTCCTGAAACATCTAAAAAACTCAGCTTAGAGAGCATAGGGCACTTCCACTCATGGGCGTATAAATTGGGAAAACTAAAAATCAGCAAGACACAGGCACCCCAAAGTTTAGGGCTGCTCTGTTGACAAGAACCTCCACTTTGTTACACCTTAAATATCCCAGGAAAGACAAGAATGGATAAAGAAGTTGTGGTCCTTATGTACAATGGAATATCACTCAGCCATGAAATCAACGTCATAAGGCTAGTAGCAGCATGATGAGTGGATTTGGGTACGACGATTCTAAGTGAAATAAGTCACACAGAAAAAGACACTTATCATAAGATATCACTTATAGAGGGAATGTAAAAACCGCTACCCTTGAACTGAATTACATAACAGGTCAGAGTCACACGTTTAGAAAACACACTAGGGCTGCTTAACGGGAAAGGTGAGGTGGGGTGATGCATAAAACAAGGGTTTCAAATTAGCTCAGATAGCGTTCCATAAACCCAATATGTAATAGACAAGACCTACTCCTTCCTCAGTGAACTGGACTCAACACGCCCTATTCATCACCCAAGAATATATCTGACTAGTAAGAATCTTAAAACCTATGTATTTATATCTCTCTGTAAGTGAGTGAAGTGGGTGAAAAGCGGCATAACCACAGCAGTGAAAAGCAGCTAAACCCCATTATACAAATCAATTACTTTTAAAAACCCGTGAAACAAAGACAGTGAAAGAGAGAGAAATTCTGACAAAATTCGTTCAGGGGCTGTGATGCAACCTGGATTGACCATATGTAGACCCACAGATGGATGAGACATAAGGGTGGACACTCTTGGGGCTGAGAGGTTTGGTGAGGTTGGGTGAGCAAACGCAGACCCTTTAAAGTAATACTGTGTGGTACCCATCCCATGGGTCTCAAATCTCCAGGTTCAAGGGGATCTTCCTACATCGAAAACATGCATGAGAAACCCAGAAGATGGTACACTGTGTGATCGGGAAAGGTTTCTAAAACGCACCTCATTTCTCATCTCCTTGTGCTCCGGTTCGCCATTCCAGCCGCTATACTAGCAATCTCCCTGCTTGGAGAATCAGCACCTTTAACCTCCTGTTCCGTACAGGTTGCAATTTGTCCTGAGGATGAACGGGAAGAGGGGGAACCAATGAGAGACTAGCTCTAGGTGTTGGGACAGGCACAGGTCACTCTATTTTCCCATCAGGAAGAAGAATTAACCTCAGGCTCAGCTTGCCGCCCGGAGCCAGAATAGGGCCTGAAGCAATCCTGCGCTTTTGCGGCCAGCTCCCAAGAAAGCGAGTTGAAAAATGGAGCTCAGGGGCACTGCAATTCACAAACCTGCAGACTTAGAAATGATAACTCTCGTCCACAAATATATTGAGGGACGGCAACGAAGAGGATTTGAAAGCAAGGCAGAATTGCAGGAAACAGATTTCAGGAGGTAGATTCGAATCGCCTTTAAAGCACAGGAAAAGCGGCAAAACCTCGACAATGATGCCCTTGGCCAAAAAGGGCGTATGCGTTTTTTCCTGAATATATTCAGGAAAAAACGCATACGCCCTTTTTGGCCAACCAAGCAACCTGGAAAGGCAAATCAGCGCTACAAAGAAGTCTCGCTTCCCATCGGTCAAAAGGGCCAGGCTGAATAAAGTGTCAAAACCAGAAATGCAGGACAGGCCATGGAGAAATGGCAGCCTTGCTACGCTGATGGGCGGGATGTAAATTGCCAACAGCCACTCTGGAGAAGTGTACGGTGTGTCCTGAAACATCTAAAAAACTCAGCTTAGAGAGCATAGGGCACTTCCACTCATGGGCGTATAAATTGGGAAAACTAAAAATCAGCAAGACACAGGCACCCCAAAGTTTAGGGCTGCTCTGTTGACAAGAACCTCCACTTTGTTACACCTTAAATATCCCAGGAAAGACAAGAATGGATAAAGAAGTTGTGGTCCTTATGTACAATGGAATATCATTCAGCCATGAAATCAACGTCATAAGGCTAGTAGCAGCATGATGAGTGGATTTGGGTACGACGATTCTAAGTGAAATAAGTCACACAGAAAAAGACACTTATCATAAGATATCACTTATAGAGGGAATGTAAAAACCGCTACCCTTGAACTGAATTACATAACAGGTCAGAGTCACACGTTTAGAAAACACACTAGGGCTGCTTAACGGGAAAGGTGAGGTGGGGTGATGCATAAAACAAGGGTTTCAAATTAGCTCAGATAGCGTTCCATAAACCCAATATGTAATAGACAAGACCTACTCCTTCCTCAGTGAACTGGACTCAACACGCCCTATTCATCGCCCAAGAATATATCTGACTAGTAAGAATCTTAAAACCTATGTATTTATATCTCTCTGTAAGTGAGTGAAGTGGGTGAAAAGCGGCATAACCACAGCAGTGAAAAGCAGCTAAACCCCATTATACAAATCAATTACTTTTAAAAACCCGTGAAACAAAGACAGTGAAAGAGAGAGAAATTCTGACAAAATTCGTTCAGGGGCTGTGATGCAACCTGGATTGACCATATGTAGACCCACAGATGGATGAGACATAAGGGTGGACACTCTTGGGGCTGAGAGGTTTGGTGAGGTTGGGTGAGCAAACGCAGACCCTTTAAAGTAATACTGTGTGGTACCCATCCCATGGGTCCCAAATCACCAGGTTCAAGGGCATCTTCCTACATCGAAAACATGCATGAGAAACCCAGAAGATGGTACACCGTGTGATCGGGAAAGGTTTCTAAAACGCACCTCATTTCTCATCTCCTTGTGCTCCGGTTCGCCATTCCAGCCGCTATACTAGCAATCTCCCTGCTTGGAGAATCAGCACCTTTAACCTCCTGTTCCGTACAGGTTGCAATTTGTCCTGAGGATGAACGGGAAGAGGGGGAACCAATGAGAGACTAGCTCTAGGTGTTGGGACAGGCACAGATCACTCTATTTTCCCATCAGGAAGAAGAATTAACCACAGGCTCAGCTTGCCGCCCGGAGCCAGAATAGGGCCTGAAGCAATCCTGCGCTTTGCAGCCAGCTCCCAAGAAAGCGAGTTGAAAAATGGAGCTCAGGGGCACTGCAATTCACAAACCTGCAGACTTAGAAATGATAACTCTCATCCACAAATATATTGAGGGATGGCAACGAAGAGGATTTGAAAGCAAGGCAGAATTGCAGGAAACAGATTTCAGGAGGTAGATTCGAATCGCCTTTAAAGCACAGGAAAAGCGGCAAAACCTCGACAATGATGCCCTTGGCCAAAAAGGGCGTATGCGTTTTTTCCTGAATATATTCAGGAAAAAACGCATACGCCCTTTTTGGCCAACCAAGCAACCTGGAAAGGCAAATCAGCGCTACAAAGAAGTCTCGCTTCCCATCGGTCAAAAGGGCCAGGCTGAATAAAGTGTCAAAACCAGAAATGCAGGACAGACCATGGAGAAACGGGAGCCTTGCTACGCTGATGGGCCGGATGTAAATTGCCAACAGCCACTCTGGAGAAGTGTACGGTGTGTCCTGAAACATCTAAAAAACTCAGCTTAGAGAGCATAGGGCACTTCCACTCATGGGCGTATAAATTGGGAAAACTAAAAATCAGCAAGACACAGGCACCCCAAAGTTTAGGGCTGCTCTGTTGACAAGAACCTCCACTTTGTTACACCTTAAATATCCCAGGAAAGACAAGAATGGATAAAGAAGTTGTGGTCCTTATGTACAATGGAATATCACTCAGCCATGAAATCAACGTCATAAGGCTAGTAGCAGCATGATGAGTGGATTTGGGTACGACGATTCTAAGTGAAATAAGTCACACAGAAAAAGACACTTATCATAAGATATCACTTATAGAGGGAATGTAAAAACCGCTACCCTTGAACTGAATTACATAACAGGTCAGAGTCACACGTTTAGAAAACACACTAGGGCTGCTTAACGGGAAAGGTGAGGTGGGGTGATGCATAAAACAAGGGTTTCAAATTAGCTCAGATAGCGTTCAATAAACCCAATATGTAATAGACAAGACCTACTCCTTCCTCAGTGAACTGGACTCAACACGCCCTATTCATCACCCAAGAATATATCTGACTAGTAAGAATCTTAAAACCTATGTATTTATATCTCTCTGTAAGTGAGTGAAGTGGGTGAAAAGCGGCATAACCACAGCAGTGAAAAGCAGCTAAACCCCATTATACAAATCAATTACTTTTAAAAACCCGTGAAACAAAGACAGTGAAAGAGAGAGAAATTCTGACAAAATTCGTTCAGGGGCTGTGATGCAACCTGGATTGACCATATGTAGACCCACAGATGGATGAGACATAAGGGTGGACACTCTTGGGGCTGAGAGGTTTGGTGAGGTTGGGTGAGCAAACGCAGACCCTTTAAAGTAATACTGTGTGGTACCCATCCCATGGGTCTCAAATCTCCAGGTTCAAGGGGATCTTCCTACATCGAAAACATGCATGAGAAACCCAGAAGATGGTACACTGTGTGATCGGGAAAGGTTTCTAAAACGCACCTCATTTCTCATCTCCTTGTGCTCCGGTTCGCCATTCCAGCCGCTATACTAGCAATCTCCCTGCTTGGAGAATCAGCACCTTTAACCTCCTGTTCCGTACAGGTTGCAATTTGTCCTGAGGATGAACGGGAAGAGGGGGAACCAATGAGAGACTAGCTCTAGGTGTTGGGACAGGCACAGGTCACTCTATTTTCCCATCAGGAAGAAGAATTAACCTCAGGCTCAGCTTGCCGCCCGGAGCCAGAATAGGGCCTGAAGCAATCCTGCGCTTTTGCGGCCAGCTCCCAAGAAAGCGAGTTGAAAAATGGAGCTCAGGGGCACTGCAATTCACAAACCTGCAGACTTAGAAATGATAACTCTCGTCCACAAATATATTGAGGGACGGCAACGAAGAGGATTTGAAAGCAAGGCAGAATTGCAGGAAACAGATTTCAGGAGGTAGATTCGAATCGCCTTTAAAGCACAGGAAAAGCGGCAAAACCTCGACAATGATGCCCTTGGCCAAAAAGGGCGTATGCGTTTTTTCCTGAATATATTCAGGAAAAAACGCATACGCCCTTTTTGGCCAACCAAGCAACCTGGAAAGGCAAATCAGCGCTACAAAGAAGTCTCGCTTCCCATCGGTCAAAAGGGCCAGGCTGAATAAAGTGTCAAAACCAGAAATGCAGGACAGGCCATGGAGAAATGGCAGCCTTGCTACGCTGATGGGCGGGATGTAAATTGCCAACAGCCACTCTGGAGAAGTGTACGGTGTGTCCTGAAACATCTAAAAAACTCAGCTTAGAGAGCATAGGGCACTTCCACTCATGGGCGTATAAATTGGGAAAACTAAAAATCAGCAAGACACAGGCACCCCAAAGTTTAGGGCTGCTCTGTTGACAAGAACCTCCACTTTGTTACACCTTAAATATCCCAGGAAAGACAAGAATGGATAAAGAAGTTGTGGTCCTTATGTACAATGGAATATCATTCAGCCATGAAATCAACGTCATAAGGCTAGTAGCAGCATGATGAGTGGATTTGGGTACGACGATTCTAAGTGAAATAAGTCACACAGAAAAAGACACTTATCATAAGATATCACTTATAGAGGGAATGTAAAAACCGCTACCCTTGAACTGAATTACATAACAGGTCAGAGTCACACGTTTAGAAAACACACTAGGGCTGCTTAACGGGAAAGGTGAGGTGGGGTGATGCATAAAACAAGGGTTTCAAATTAGCTCAGATAGCGTTCCATAAACCCAATATGTAATAGACAAGACCTACTCCTTCCTCAGTGAACTGGACTCAACACGCCCTATTCATCACCCAAGAATATATCTGACTAGTAAGAATCTTAAAACCTATGTATTTATATCTCTCTGTAAGTGAGTGAAGTGGGTGAAAAGCGGCATAACCACAGCAGTGAAAAGCAGCTAAACCCCATTATACAAATCAATTACTTTTAAAAACCCGTGAAACAAAGACAGTGAAAGAGAGAGAAATTCTGACAAAATTCGTTCAGGGGCTGTGATGCAACCTGGATTGACCATATGTAGACCCACAGATGGATGAGACATAAGGGTGGACACTCTTGGGGCTGAGAGGTTTGGTGAGGTTGGGTGAGCAAACGCAGACCCTTTAAAGTAATACTGTGTGGTACCCATCCCATGGGTCTCAAATCTCCAGGTTCAAGGGCATCTTCCTACATCGAAAACATGCATGAGAAACCCAGAAGATGGTACACTGTGTGATCGGGAAAGGTTTCTAAAACGCACCTCATTTCTCATCTCCTTGTGCTCCGGTTCGCCATTCCAGCTGCTATACTAGCAATCTCCCTGCTTGGAGAATCAGCACCTTTAACCTCCTGTTCCGTACAGGTTGCAATTTGTCCTGAGGATGAACGGGAAGAGGGGGAACCAATGAGAGACTAGCTCTAGGTGTTGGGACAGGCACAGGTCACTCTATTTTCCCATCAGGAAGAAGAATTAACCTCAGGCTCAGCTTGCCGCCCGGAGCCAGAATAGGGCCTGAAGCAATCCTGCGCTTTTGCGGCCAGCTCCCAAGAAAGCGAGTTGAAAAATGGAGCTCAGGGGCACTGCAATTCACAAACCTGCAGACTTAGAAATGATAACTCTCGTCCACAAATATATTGAGGGACGGCAACGAAGAGGATTTGAAAGCAAGGCAGAATTGCAGGAAACAGATTTCAGGAGGTAGATTCGAATCGCCTTTAAAGCACAGGAAAAGCGGCAAAACCTCGACAATGATGCCCTTGGCCAAAAAGGGCGTATGCGTTTTTTCCTGAATATATTCAGGAAAAAACGCATACGCCCTTTTTGGCCAACCAAGCAACCTGGAAAGGCAAATCAGCGCTACAAAGAAGTCTCGCTTCCCATCGGTCAAAAGGGCCAGGCTGAATAAAGTGTCAAAACCAGAAATGCAGGACAGGCCATGGAGAAATGGCAGCCTTGCTACGCTGATGGGCGGGATGTAAATTGCCAACAGCCACTCTGGAGAAGTGTACGGTGTGTCCTGAAACATCTAAAAAACTCAGCTTAGAGAGCATAGGGCACTTCCACTCATGGGCGTATAAATTGGGAAAATTAAAAATCAGCAAGACACAGGCACCCCAAAGTTTAGGGCTGCTCTGTTGACAAGAACCTCCACTTTGTTACACCTTAAATATCCCAGGAAAGACAAGAATGGATAAAGAAGTTGTGGTCCTTATGTACAATGGAATATCATTCAGCCATGAAATCAACGTCATAAGGCTAGTAGCAGCATGATGAGTGGATTTGGGTACGACGATTCTAAGTGAAATAAGTCACACAGAAAAAGACACTTATCATAAGATATCACTTATAGAGGGAATGTAAAAACCGCTACCCTTGAACTGAATTACATAACAGGTCAGAGTCACACGTTTAGAAAACACACTAGGGCTGCTTAACGGGAAAGGTGAGGTGGGGTGATGCATAAAACAAGGGTTTCAAATTAGCTCAGATAGCGTTCCATAAACCCAATATGTAATAGACAAGACCTACTCCTTCCTCAGTGAACTGGACTCAACACGCCCTATTCATCGCCCAAGAATATATCTGACTAGTAAGAATCTTAAAACCTATGTATTTATATCTCTCTGTAAGTGAGTGAAGTGGGTGAAAAGCGGCATAACCACAGCAGTGAAAAGCAGCTAAACCCCATTATACAAATCAATTACTTTTAAAAACCCGTGAAACAAAGACAGTGAAAGAGAGAGAAATTCTGACAAAATTCGTTCAGGGGCTGTGATGCAACCTGGATTGACCATATGTAGACCCACAGATGGATGAGACATAAGGGTGGACACTCTTGGGGCTGAGAGGTTTGGTGAGGTTGGGTGAGCAAACGCAGACCCTTTAAAGTAATACTGTGTGGTACCCATCCCATGGGTCCCAAATCACCAGGTTCAAGGGCATCTTCCTACATCGAAAACATGCATGAGAAACCCAGAAGATGGTACACCGTGTGATCGGGAAAGGTTTCTAAAACGCACCTCATTTCTCATCTCCTTGTGCTCCGGTTCGCCATTCCAGCCGCTATACTAGCAATCTCCCTGCTTGGAGAATCAGCACCTTTAACCTCCTGTTCCGTACAGGTTGCAATTTGTCCTGAGGATGAACGGGAAGAGGGGGAACCAATGAGAGACTAGCTCTAGGTGTTGGGACAGGCACAGATCACTCTATTTTCCCATCAGGAAGAAGAATTAACCACAGGCTCAGCTTGCCGCCCGGAGCCAGAATAGGGCCTGAAGCAATCCTGCGCTTTGCAGCCAGCTCCCAAGAAAGCGAGTTGAAAAATGGAGCTCAGGGGCACTGCAATTCACAAACCTGCAGACTTAGAAATGATAACTCTCATCCACAAATATATTGAGGGATGGCAACGAAGAGGATTTGAAAGCAAGGCAGAATTGCAGGAAACAGATTTCAGGAGGTAGATTCGAATCGCCTTTAAAGCACAGGAAAAGCGGCAAAACCTCGACAATGATGCCCTTGGCCAAAAAGGGCGTATGCGTTTTTTCCTGAATATATTCAGGAAAAAACGCATACGCCCTTTTTGGCCAACCAAGCAACCTGGAAAGGCAAATCAGCGCTACAAAGAAGTCTCGCTTCCCATCGGTCAAAAGGGCCAGGCTGAATAAAGTGTCAAAACCAGAAATGCAGGACAGACCATGGAGAAACGGGAGCCTTGCTACGCTGATGGGCCGGATGTAAATTGCCAACAGCCACTCTGGAGAAGTGTACGGTGTGTCCTGAAACATCTAAAAAACTCAGCTTAGAGAGCATAGGGCACTTCCACTCATGGGCGTATAAATTGGGAAAACTAAAAATCAGCAAGACACAGGCACCCCAAAGTTTAGGGCTGCTCTGTTGACAAGAACCTCCACTTTGTTACACCTTAAATATCCCAGGAAAGACAAGAATGGATAAAGAAGTTGTGGTCCTTATGTACAATGGAATATCACTCAGCCATGAAATCAACGTCATAAGGCTAGTAGCAGCATG
The DNA here is from genome assembly GCF_028023285.1 of Balaenoptera ricei. NCBI lineage: Eukaryota > Metazoa > Chordata > Mammalia > Artiodactyla > Balaenopteridae > Balaenoptera > Balaenoptera ricei. The sequence continues at coordinate 87,633,492 of NC_082640.1, read as the reverse complement.
ATGAGTGGATTTGGGTACGACGATTCTAAGTGAAATAAGTCACACAGAAAAAGACACTTATCATAAGATATCACTTATAGAGGGAATGTAAAAACCGCTACCCTTGAACTGAATTACATAACAGGTCAGAGTCACACGTTTAGAAAACACACTAGGGCTGCTTAACGGGAAAGGTGAGGTGGGGTGATGCATAAAACAAGGGTTTCAAATTAGCTCAGATAGCGTTCCATAAACCCAATATGTAATAGACAAGACCTACTCCTTCCTCAGTGAACTGGACTCAACACGCCCTATTCATCACCCAAGAATATATCTGACTAGTAAGAATCTTAAAACCTATGTATTTATATCTCTCTGTAAGTGAGTGAAGTGGGTGAAAAGCGGCATAACCACAGCAGTGAAAAGCAGCTAAACCCCATTATACAAATCAATTACTTTTAAAAACCCGTGAAACAAAGACAGTGAAAGAGAGAGAAATTCTGACAAAATTCGTTCAGGGGCTGTGATGCAACCTGGATTGACCATATGTAGACCCACAGATGGATGAGACATAAGGGTGGACACTCTTGGGGCTGAGAGGTTTGGTGAGGTTGGGTGAGCAAACGCAGACCCTTTAAAGTAATACTGTGTGGTACCCATCCCATGGGTCTCAAATCTCCAGGTTCAAGGGGATCTTCCTACATCGAAAACATGCATGAGAAACCCAGAAGATGGTACACTGTGTGATCGGGAAAGGTTTCTAAAACGCACCTCATTTCTCATCTCCTTGTGCTCCGGTTCGCCATTCCAGCCGCTATACTAGCAATCTCCCTGCTTGGAGAATCAGCACCTTTAACCTCCTGTTCCGTACAGGTTGCAATTTGTCCTGAGGATGAACGGGAAGAGGGGGAACCAATGAGAGACTAGCTCTAGGTGTTGGGACAGGCACAGGTCACTCTATTTTCCCATCAGGAAGAAGAATTAACCTCAGGCTCAGCTTGCCGCCCGGAGCCAGAATAGGGCCTGAAGCAATCCTGCGCTTTTGCGGCCAGCTCCCAAGAAAGCGAGTTGAAAAATGGAGCTCAGGGGCACTGCAATTCACAAACCTGCAGACTTAGAAATGATAACTCTCGTCCACAAATATATTGAGGGACGGCAACGAAGAGGATTTGAAAGCAAGGCAGAATTGCAGGAAACAGATTTCAGGAGGTAGATTCGAATCGCCTTTAAAGCACAGGAAAAGCGGCAAAACCTCGACAATGATGCCCTTGGCCAAAAAGGGCGTATGCGTTTTTTCCTGAATATATTCAGGAAAAAACGCATACGCCCTTTTTGGCCAACCAAGCAACCTGGAAAGGCAAATCAGCGCTACAAAGAAGTCTCGCTTCCCATCGGTCAAAAGGGCCAGGCTGAATAAAGTGTCAAAACCAGAAATGCAGGACAGGCCATGGAGAAATGGCAGCCTTGCTACGCTGATGGGCGGGATGTAAATTGCCAACAGCCACTCTGGAGAAGTGTACGGTGTGTCCTGAAACATCTAAAAAACTCAGCTTAGAGAGCATAGGGCACTTCCACTCATGGGCGTATAAATTGGGAAAACTAAAAATCAGCAAGACACAGGCACCCCAAAGTTTAGGGCTGCTCTGTTGACAAGAACCTCCACTTTGTTACACCTTAAATATCCCAGGAAAGACAAGAATGGATAAAGAAGTTGTGGTCCTTATGTACAATGGAATATCATTCAGCCATGAAATCAACGTCATAAGGCTAGTAGCAGCATGATGAGTGGATTTGGGTACGACGATTCTAAGTGAAATAAGTCACACAGAAAAAGACACTTATCATAAGATATCACTTATAGAGGGAATGTAAAAACCGCTACCCTTGAACTGAATTACATAACAGGTCAGAGTCACACGTTTAGAAAACACACTAGGGCTGCTTAACGGGAAAGGTGAGGTGGGGTGATGCATAAAACAAGGGTTTCAAATTAGCTCAGATAGCGTTCCATAAACCCAATATGTAATAGACAAGACCTACTCCTTCCTCAGTGAACTGGACTCAACACGCCCTATTCATCGCCCAAGAATATATCTGACTAGTAAGAATCTTAAAACCTATGTATTTATATCTCTCTGTAAGTGAGTGAAGTGGGTGAAAAGCGGCATAACCACAGCAGTGAAAAGCAGCTAAACCCCATTATACAAATCAATTACTTTTAAAAACCCGTGAAACAAAGACAGTGAAAGAGAGAGAAATTCTGACAAAATTCGTTCAGGGGCTGTGATGCAACCTGGATTGACCATATGTAGACCCACAGATGGATGAGACATAAGGGTGGACACTCTTGGGGCTGAGAGGTTTGGTGAGGTTGGGTGAGCAAACGCAGACCCTTTAAAGTAATACTGTGTGGTACCCATCCCATGGGTCCCAAATCACCAGGTTCAAGGGCATCTTCCTACATCGAAAACATGCATGAGAAACCCAGAAGATGGTACACCGTGTGATCGGGAAAGGTTTCTAAAACGCACCTCATTTCTCATCTCCTTGTGCTCCGGTTCGCCATTCCAGCCGCTATACTAGCAATCTCCCTGCTTGGAGAATCAGCACCTTTAACCTCCTGTTCCGTACAGGTTGCAATTTGTCCTGAGGATGAACGGGAAGAGGGGGAACCAATGAGAGACTAGCTCTAGGTGTTGGGACAGGCACAGATCACTCTATTTTCCCATCAGGAAGAAGAATTAACCACAGGCTCAGCTTGCCGCCCGGAGCCAGAATAGGGCCTGAAGCAATCCTGCGCTTTGCAGCCAGCTCCCAAGAAAGCGAGTTGAAAAATGGAGCTCAGGGGCACTGCAATTCACAAACCTGCAGACTTAGAAATGATAACTCTCATCCACAAATATATTGAGGGATGGCAACGAAGAGGATTTGAAAGCAAGGCAGAATTGCAGGAAACAGATTTCAGGAGGTAGATTCGAATCGCCTTTAAAGCACAGGAAAAGCGGCAAAACCTCGACAATGATGCCCTTGGCCAAAAAGGGCGTATGCGTTTTTTCCTGAATATATTCAGGAAAAAACGCATACGCCCTTTTTGGCCAACCAAGCAACCTGGAAAGGCAAATCAGCGCTACAAAGAAGTCTCGCTTCCCATCGGTCAAAAGGGCCAGGCTGAATAAAGTGTCAAAACCAGAAATGCAGGACAGACCATGGAGAAACGGGAGCCTTGCTACGCTGATGGGCCGGATGTAAATTGCCAACAGCCACTCTGGAGAAGTGTACGGTGTGTCCTGAAACATCTAAAAAACTCAGCTTAGAGAGCATAGGGCACTTCCACTCATGGGCGTATAAATTGGGAAAACTAAAAATCAGCAAGACACAGGCACCCCAAAGTTTAGGGCTGCTCTGTTGACAAGAACCTCCACTTTGTTACACCTTAAATATCCCAGGAAAGACAAGAATGGATAAAGAAGTTGTGGTCCTTATGTACAATGGAATATCACTCAGCCATGAAATCAACGTCATAAGGCTAGTAGCAGCATGATGAGTGGATTTGGGTACGACGATTCTAAGTGAAATAAGTCACACAGAAAAAGACACTTATCATAAGATATCACTTATAGAGGGAATGTAAAAACCGCTACCCTTGAACTGAATTACATAACAGGTCAGAGTCACACGTTTAGAAAACACACTAGGGCTGCTTAACGGGAAAGGTGAGGTGGGGTGATGCATAAAACAAGGGTTTCAAATTAGCTCAGATAGCGTTCAATAAACCCAATATGTAATAGACAAGACCTACTCCTTCCTCAGTGAACTGGACTCAACACGCCCTATTCATCACCCAAGAATATATCTGACTAGTAAGAATCTTAAAACCTATGTATTTATATCTCTCTGTAAGTGAGTGAAGTGGGTGAAAAGCGGCATAACCACAGCAGTGAAAAGCAGCTAAACCCCATTATACAAATCAATTACTTTTAAAAACCCGTGAAACAAAGACAGTGAAAGAGAGAGAAATTCTGACAAAATTCGTTCAGGGGCTGTGATGCAACCTGGATTGACCATATGTAGACCCACAGATGGATGAGACATAAGGGTGGACACTCTTGGGGCTGAGAGGTTTGGTGAGGTTGGGTGAGCAAACGCAGACCCTTTAAAGTAATACTGTGTGGTACCCATCCCATGGGTCTCAAATCTCCAGGTTCAAGGGGATCTTCCTACATCGAAAACATGCATGAGAAACCCAGAAGATGGTACACTGTGTGATCGGGAAAGGTTTCTAAAACGCACCTCATTTCTCATCTCCTTGTGCTCCGGTTCGCCATTCCAGCCGCTATACTAGCAATCTCCCTGCTTGGAGAATCAGCACCTTTAACCTCCTGTTCCGTACAGGTTGCAATTTGTCCTGAGGATGAACGGGAAGAGGGGGAACCAATGAGAGACTAGCTCTAGGTGTTGGGACAGGCACAGGTCACTCTATTTTCCCATCAGGAAGAAGAATTAACCTCAGGCTCAGCTTGCCGCCCGGAGCCAGAATAGGGCCTGAAGCAATCCTGCGCTTTTGCGGCCAGCTCCCAAGAAAGCGAGTTGAAAAATGGAGCTCAGGGGCACTGCAATTCACAAACCTGCAGACTTAGAAATGATAACTCTCGTCCACAAATATATTGAGGGACGGCAACGAAGAGGATTTGAAAGCAAGGCAGAATTGCAGGAAACAGATTTCAGGAGGTAGATTCGAATCGCCTTTAAAGCACAGGAAAAGCGGCAAAACCTCGACAATGATGCCCTTGGCCAAAAAGGGCGTATGCGTTTTTTCCTGAATATATTCAGGAAAAAACGCATACGCCCTTTTTGGCCAACCAAGCAACCTGGAAAGGCAAATCAGCGCTACAAAGAAGTCTCGCTTCCCATCGGTCAAAAGGGCCAGGCTGAATAAAGTGTCAAAACCAGAAATGCAGGACAGGCCATGGAGAAATGGCAGCCTTGCTACGCTGATGGGCGGGATGTAAATTGCCAACAGCCACTCTGGAGAAGTGTACGGTGTGTCCTGAAACATCTAAAAAACTCAGCTTAGAGAGCATAGGGCACTTCCACTCATGGGCGTATAAATTGGGAAAACTAAAAATCAGCAAGACACAGGCACCCCAAAGTTTAGGGCTGCTCTGTTGACAAGAACCTCCACTTTGTTACACCTTAAATATCCCAGGAAAGACAAGAATGGATAAAGAAGTTGTGGTCCTTATGTACAATGGAATATCACTCAGCCATGAAATCAACGTCATAAGGCTAGTAGCAGCATGATGAGTGGATTTGGGTACGACGATTCTAAGTGAAATAAGTCACACAGAAAAAGACACTTATCATAAGATATCACTTATAGAGGGAATGTAAAAACCGCTACCCTTGAACTGAATTACATAACAGGTCAGAGTCACACGTTTAGAAAACACACTAGGGCTGCTTAACGGGAAAGGTGAGGTGGGGTGATGCATAAAACAAGGGTTTCAAATTAGCTCAGATAGCGTTCCATAAACCCAATATGTAATAGACAAGACCTACTCCTTCCTCAGTGAACTGGACTCAACACGCCCTATTCATCACCCAAGAATATATCTGACTAGTAAGAATCTTAAAACCTATGTATTTATATCTCTCTGTAAGTGAGTGAAGTGGGTGAAAAGCGGCATAACCACAGCAGTGAAAAGCAGCTAAACCCCATTATACAAATCAATTACTTTTAAAAACCCGTGAAACAAAGACAGTGAAAGAGAGAGAAATTCTGACAAAATTCGTTCAGGGGCTGTGATGCAACCTGGATTGACCATATGTAGACCCACAGATGGATGAGACATAAGGGTGGACACTCTTGGGGCTGAGAGGTTTGGTGAGGTTGGGTGAGCAAACGCAGACCCTTTAAAGTAATACTGTGTGGTACCCATCCCATGGGTCTCAAATCTCCAGGTTCAAGGGGATCTTCCTACATCGAAAACATGCATGAGAAACCCAGAAGATGGTACACTGTGTGATCGGGAAAGGTTTCTAAAACGCACCTCATTTCTCATCTCCTTGTGCTCCGGTTCGCCATTCCAGCCGCTATACTAGCAATCTCCCTGCTTGGAGAATCAGCACCTTTAACCTCCTGTTCCGTACAGGTTGCAATTTGTCCTGAGGATGAACGGGAAGAGGGGGAACCAATGAGAGACTAGCTCTAGGTGTTGGGACAGGCACAGGTCACTCTATTTTCCCATCAGGAAGAAGAATTAACCTCAGGCTCAGCTTGCCGCCCGGAGCCAGAATAGGGCCTGAAGCAATCCTGCGCTTTTGCGGCCAGCTCCCAAGAAAGCGAGTTGAAAAATGGAGCTCAGGGGCACTGCAATTCACAAACCTGCAGACTTAGAAATGATAACTCTCGTCCACAAATATATTGAGGGACGGCAACGAAGAGGATTTGAAAGCAAGGCAGAATTGCAGGAAACAGATTTCAGGAGGTAGATTCGAATCGCCTTTAAAGCACAGGAAAAGCGGCAAAACCTCGACAATGATGCCCTTGGCCAAAAAGGGCGTATGCGTTTTTTCCTGAATATATTCAGGAAAAAACGCATACGCCCTTTTTGGCCAACCAAGCAACCTGGAAAGGCAAATCAGCGCTACAAAGAAGTCTCGCTTCCCATCGGTCAAAAGGGCCAGGCTGAATAAAGTGTCAAAACCAGAAATGCAGGACAGGCCATGGAGAAATGGCAGCCTTGCTACGCTGATGGGCGGGATGTAAATTGCCAACAGCCACTCTGGAGAAGTGTACGGTGTGTCCTGAAACATCTAAAAAACTCAGCTTAGAGAGCATAGGGCACTTCCACTCATGGGCGTATAAATTGGGAAAACTAAAAATCAGCAAGACACAGGCACCCCAAAGTTTAGGGCTGCTCTGTTGACAAGAACCTCCACTTTGTTACACCTTAAATATCCCAGGAAAGACAAGAATGGATAAAGAAGTTGTGGTCCTTATGTACAATGGAATATCATTCAGCCATGAAATCAACGTCATAAGGCTAGTAGCAGCATGATGAGTGGATTTGGGTACGACGATTCTAAGTGAAATAAGTCACACAGAAAAAGACACTTATCATAAGATATCACTTATAGAGGGAATGTAAAAACCGCTACCCTTGAACTGAATTACATAACAGGTCAGAGTCACACGTTTAGAAAACACACTAGGGCTGCTTAACGGGAAAGGTGAGGTGGGGTGATGCATAAAACAAGGGTTTCAAATTAGCTCAGATAGCGTTCCATAAACCCAATATGTAATAGACAAGACCTACTCCTTCCTCAGTGAACTGGACTCAACACGCCCTATTCATCGCCCAAGAATATATCTGACTAGTAAGAATCTTAAAACCTATGTATTTATATCTCTCTGTAAGTGAGTGAAGTGGGTGAAAAGCGGCATAACCACAGCAGTGAAAAGCAGCTAAACCCCATTATACAAATCAATTACTTTTAAAAACCCGTGAAACAAAGACAGTGAAAGAGAGAGAAATTCTGACAAAATTCGTTCAGGGGCTGTGATGCAACCTGGATTGACCATATGTAGACCCACAGATGGATGAGACATAAGGGTGGACACTCTTGGGGCTGAGAGGTTTGGTGAGGTTGGGTGAGCAAACGCAGACCCTTTAAAGTAATACTGTGTGGTACCCATCCCATGGGTCCCAAATCACCAGGTTCAAGGGCATCTTCCTACATCGAAAACATGCATGAGAAACCCAGAAGATGGTACACCGTGTGATCGGGAAAGGTTTCTAAAACGCACCTCATTTCTCATCTCCTTGTGCTCCGGTTCGCCATTCCAGCCGCTATACTAGCAATCTCCCTGCTTGGAGAATCAGCACCTTTAACCTCCTGTTCCGTACAGGTTGCAATTTGTCCTGAGGATGAACGGGAAGAGGGGGAACCAATGAGAGACTAGCTCTAGGTGTTGGGACAGGCACAGATCACTCTATTTTCCCATCAGGAAGAAGAATTAACCACAGGCTCAGCTTGCCGCCCGGAGCCAGAATAGGGCCTGAAGCAATCCTGCGCTTTGCAGCCAGCTCCCAAGAAAGCGAGTTGAAAAATGGAGCTCAGGGGCACTGCAATTCACAAACCTGCAGACTTAGAAATGATAACTCTCATCCACAAATATATTGAGGGATGGCAACGAAGAGGATTTGAAAGCAAGGCAGAATTGCAGGAAACAGATTTCAGGAGGTAGATTCGAATCGCCTTTAAAGCACAGGAAAAGCGGCAAAACCTCGACAATGATGCCCTTGGCCAAAAAGGGCGTATGCGTTTTTTCCTGAATATATTCAGGAAAAAACGCATACGCCCTTTTTGGCCAACCAAGCAACCTGGAAAGGCAAATCAGCGCTACAAAGAAGTCTCGCTTCCCATCGGTCAAAAGGGCCAGGCTGAATAAAGTGTCAAAACCAGAAATGCAGGACAGACCATGGAGAAACGGGAGCCTTGCTACGCTGATGGGCCGGATGTAAATTGCCAACAGCCACTCTGGAGAAGTGTACGGTGTGTCCTGAAACATCTAAAAAACTCAGCTTAGAGAGCATAGGGCACTTCCACTCATGGGCGTATAAATTGGGAAAACTAAAAATCAGCAAGACACAGGCACCCCAAAGTTTAGGGCTGCTCTGTTGACAAGAACCTCCACTTTGTTACACCTTAAATATCCCAGGAAAGACAAGAATGGATAAAGAAGTTGTGGTCCTTATGTACAATGGAATATCACTCAGCCATGAAATCAACGTCATAAGGCTAGTAGCAGCATGATGAGTGGATTTGGGTACGACGATTCTAAGTGAAATAAGTCACACAGAAAAAGACACTTATCATAAGATATCACTTATAGAGGGAATGTAAAAACCGCTACCCTTGAACTGAATTACATAACAGGTCAGAGTCACACGTTTAGAAAACACACTAGGGCTGCTTAACGGGAAAGGTGAGGTGGGGTGATGCATAAAACAAGGGTTTCAAATTAGCTCAGATAGCGTTCAATAAACCCAATATGTAATAGACAAGACCTACTCCTTCCTCAGTGAACTGGACTCAACACGCCCTATTCATCACCCAAGAATATATCTGACTAGTAAGAATCTTAAAACCTATGTATTTATATCTCTCTGTAAGTGAGTGAAGTGGGTGAAAAGCGGCATAACCACAGCAGTGAAAAGCAGCTAAACCCCATTATACAAATCAATTACTTTTAAAAACCCGTGAAACAAAGACAGTGAAAGAGAGAGAAATTCTGACAAAATTCGTTCAGGGGCTGTGATGCAACCTGGATTGACCATATGTAGACCCACAGATGGATGAGACATAAGGGTGGACACTCTTGGGGCTGAGAGGTTTGGTGAGGTTGGGTGAGCAAACGCAGACCCTTTAAAGTAATACTGTGTGGTACCCATCCCATGGGTCTCAAATCTCCAGGTTCAAGGGGATCTTCCTACATCGAAAACATGCATGAGAAACCCAGAAGATGGTACACTGTGTGATCGGGAAAGGTTTCTAAAACGCACCTCATTTCTCATCTCCTTGTGCTCCGGTTCGCCATTCCAGCCGCTATACTAGCAATCTCCCTGCTTGGAGAATCAGCACCTTTAACCTCCTGTTCCGTACAGGTTGCAATTTGTCCTGAGGATGAACGGGAAGAGGGGGAACCAATGAGAGACTAGCTCTAGGTGTTGGGACAGGCACAGGTCACTCTATTTTCCCATCAGGAAGAAGAATTAACCTCAGGCTCAGCTTGCCGCCCGGAGCCAGAATAGGGCCTGAAGCAATCCTGCGCTTTTGCGGCCAGCTCCCAAGAAAGCGAGTTGAAAAATGGAGCTCAGGGGCACTGCAATTCACAAACCTGCAGACTTAGAAATGATAACTCTCGTCCACAAATATATTGAGGGACGGCAACGAAGAGGATTTGAAAGCAAGGCAGAATTGCAGGAAACAGATTTCAGGAGGTAGATTCGAATCGCCTTTAAAGCACAGGAAAAGCGGCAAAACCTCGACAATGATGCCCTTGGCCAAAAAGGGCGTATGCGTTTTTTCCTGAATATATTCAGGAAAAAACGCATACGCCCTTTTTGGCCAACCAAGCAACCTGGAAAGGCAAATCAGCGCTACAAAGAAGTCTCGCTTCCCATCGGTCAAAAGGGCCAGGCTGAATAAAGTGTCAAAACCAGAAATGCAGGACAGGCCATGGAGAAATGGCAGCCTTGCTACGCTGATGGGCGGGATGTAAATTGCCAACAGCCACTCTGGAGAAGTGTACGGTGTGTCCTGAAACATCTAAAAAACTCAGCTTAGAGAGCATAGGGCACTTCCACTCATGGGCGTATAAATTGGGAAAACTAAAAATCAGCAAGACACAGGCACCCCAAAGTTTAGGGCTGCTCTGTTGACAAGAACCTCCACTTTGTTACACCTTAAATATCCCAGGAAAGACAAGAATGGATAAAGAAGTTGTGGTCCTTATGTACAATGGAATATCATTCAGCCATGAAATCAACGTCATAAGGCTAGTAGCAGCATGATGAGTGGATTTGGGTACGACGATTCTAAGTGAAATAAGTCACACAGAAAAAGACACTTATCATAAGATATCACTTATAGAGGGAATGTAAAAACCGCTACCCTTGAACTGAATTACATAACAGGTCAGAGTCACACGTTTAGAAAACACACTAGGGCTGCTTAACGGGAAAGGTGAGGTGGGGTGATGCATAAAACAAGGGTTTCAAATTAGCTCAGATAGCGTTCCATAAACCCAATATGTAATAGACAAGACCTACTCCTTGCTCAGTGAACTGGACAAAACAACCCCTATTCACCGCCCAAGAATATATCTGACTAGTAAGAATCTTAAAACCTATGTATTTATATCTCTCTGTAAGTGAGTGAAGTGGGTGAAAAGCGGCATAACCACAGCAGTGAAAAGCAGCTAAACCCCATTATACAAATCAATTACTTTTAAAAACCCGTGAAACAAAGACAGTGAAAGAGAGAGAAATCCTGACAAAATTCGTTCAGGGGCTGTGATGCAACCTGGATTGACCATATGTAGACCCACAGATGGATGGGACATGAGGGTGGACACTCTTGGGGCTGAGAGGTTTGGTGAGGTTGGGTGAGCAAACGCAGACCCTTTAAAGTAATACTGCGTGGTACCCATCCCATGGGTCCCAAATCTCCAGGTTCAAGGGCATCTTCATACATCGAAAACATGCATGAGAAACCCCGAAGATGGTACACCGTGTGATCGGGAATGGTTTCTAAAATGCACCTCATTTCTCATCTCCTTGTGCTCCGGTTCGCCATTCCAGCCGCTATACTAGCAATCTCCCTGCTTGGAGAATCAGCACCTTTAACCTCCTGTTCCGTACAGGTTGCAATTTGTCCTGAGGATGAACGGGAAGAGGGGGAACCAATGAGAGACTAGCTCTAGGTGTTGGGACAGGCACAGGTCACTCTATTTTCCCATCAGGAAGAAGAATTAACCACAGGCTCAGCCTGCCGCCCGGAGCCAGAATAGGGCCTTAAGCAATCTGCGCTTTTGCGGCCAGCTCCCAAGAAAGCGAGTTGAAAAATGGAGCTCAGGGGCACTGCAATTCACAAACCTGCAGACTTAGAAATGATAACTCTCGTCCACCAATATATTTAGGGAAGGCAACGAAGAGGATTTGAAAGCAAGGCAGAATTGCAGGAAACAGATTTCAGGAGGTAGATTCGAATCGCCTTTAAAGCACAGGAAAAGCGGCAAAACCTCGACAATGATGCCCTTGGCCAAAAAGGGCGTATGCGTTTTTTCCTGAATATATTCAGGAAAAAACGCATACGCCCTTTTTGGCCAACCAAGCAACCTGGAAAGGCAAATCAGCGCTACAAAGAAGTCTCGCTTCCCATCGGTCAAAAGGGCCAGGCTGAATAAAGTGTCAAAACCAGAAATGCAGGACAGGCCATGGAGAAATGGCAGCCTTGCTACGCTGATGGGCGGGATGTAAATTGCCAACAGCCACTCTGGAGAAGTGTACGGTGTGTCCTGAAACATCTAAAAAACTCAGCTTAGAGAGCATAGGGCACTTCCAATCATGGGCGTATAAATTGGGAAAACTAAAAATCAGCAAGACACAGGCACCCCAAAGTTTAGGGCTGCTCTGTTGACAAGAACCTCCACTTTGTTACACCTTAAATATCCCAGGAAAGACAAGAATGGATAAAGAAGTTGTGGTCCTTATGTACAATGGAATATCATTCAGCCATGAAATCACCGTCATAAGGCTACTAGCAGCATGATGAGTGGATTTGGGTACGACGATTCTAAGTGAAATAAGTCACACAGAAAAAGACACTTATCATAAGATATCACTTATAGAGGGAATGTAAAAACCGCTACCCTTGAACTGAATTACATAACAGGTCAGAGTCACACGTTTAGAAAACACACTAGGGCTGCTTAACGGGAAAGGTGAGGTGGGGTGATGCATAAAACAAGGGTTTCAAATTAGCTCAGATAGCGTTCCATAAACCCAATATGTAATAGACAAGACCTACTCCTTCCTCAGTGAACTGGACTCAACACGCCCTATTCATCGCCCAAGAATATATCTGACTAGTAAGAATCTTAAAACCTATGTATTTATATCTCTCTGTAAGTGAGTGAAGTGGGTGAAAAGCGGCATAACCACAGCAGTGAAAAGCAGCTAAACCCCATTATACAAATCAATTACTTTTAAAAACCCGTGAAACAAAGACAGTGAAAGAGAGAGAAATTCTGACAAAATTCGTTCAGGGGCTGTGATGCAACCTGGATTGACCATATGTAGACCCACAGATGGATGAGACATAAGGGTGGACACTCTTGGGGCTGAGAGGTTTGGTGAGGTTGGGTGAGCAAACGCAGACCCTTTAAAGTAATACTGTGTGGTACCCATCCCATGGGTCCCAAATCTCCAGGTTCAAGGGCATCTTCCTACATCAAAAACATGCATGAGAAACCCAGAAGATGGTACACCGTGTGATCGGGAAAGGTTTCTAAAACGCACCTCATTTCTCATCTCCTTGTGCTCCGGTTCGCCATTCCAGCCGCTATACTAGCAATCTCCCTGCTTGGAGAATCAGCACCTTTAACCTCCTGTTCCGTACAGGTTGCAATTTGTCCTGAGGATGAACGGGAAGAGGGGGAACCAATGAGAGACTAGCTCTAGGTGTTGGGACAGGCACAGGTCGCTCTATTTTCCCATCAGGAAGAAGAATTAACCACAGGCTCAGCTTGCCGCCCGGAGCCAGAATAGGGCCTGAAGCAATTCTGCGCTTTGCAGCCAGCTCCCAAGAAAGCGAGTTGAAAAATGGAGCTCAGGGGCACTGCAATTCACAAACCTGCAGACTTAGAAATGATAACTCTCGTCCACCAATATATTTAGGGAAGGCAACGAAGAGGATTTGAAAGCAAGGCAGAATTGCAGGAAACAGATTTCAGGAGGTAGATTCGAATCGCCTTTAAAGCACAGGAAAAGCGGCAAAACCTCGACAATGATGCCCTTGGCCAAAAAGGGCGTATGCGTTTTTTCCTGAATATATTCAGGAAAAAACGCATACGCCCTTTTTGGCCAACCAAGCAACCTGGAAAGGCAAATCAGCGCTACAAAGAAGTCTCGCTTCCCATCGGTCAAAAGGGCCAGGCTGAATAAAGTGTCAAAACCAGAAATGCAGGACAGGCCATGGAGAAATGGCAGCCTTGCTACGCTGATGGGCGGGATGGAAATTGCCAACAGCCACTCTGGAGAAGTGTACGGTGTGTCCTGAAATATCTAAAAAACTCAGCTTAGAGAGCATAGGGCACTTCCAATCATGGGCGTATAAATTGGGAAAACTAAAAATCAGCAAGACACAGGCACCCCAAAGTTTAGGGCTGCTCTGTTGACAAGAACCTCCACTTTGTTACACCTTAAATATCCCAGGAAAGACAAGAATGGATAAAGAAGTTGTGGTCCTTATGTACAATGGAATATCATTCAGCCATGAAATCACCGTCATAAGGCTACTAGCAGCATGATGAGTGGATTTGGGTACGACGATTCTAAGTGAAATAAGTCACACAGAAAAAGACACTTATCATAAGATATCACTTATAGAGGGAATGTAAAAACCGCTACCCTTGAACTGAATTACATAACAGGTCAGAGTCACACGTTTAGAAAACACACTAGGGCTGCTTAACGGGAAAGGTGAGGTGGGGTGATGCATAAAACAAGGGTTTCAAATTAGCTCAGATAGCGTTCCATAAACCCAATATGTAATAGACAAGACCTACTCCTTCCTCAGTGAACTGGACTCAACACGCCCTATTCATCGCCCAAGAATATATCTGACTAGTAAGAATCTTAAAACCTATGTATTTATATCTCTCTGTAAGTGAGTGAAGTGGGTGAAAAGCGGCATAACCACAGCAGTGAAAAGCAGCTAAACCCCATTATACAAATCAATTACTTTTAAAAACCCGTGAAACAAAGACAGTGAAAGAGAGAGAAATTCTGACAAAATTCGTTCAGGGGCTGTGATGCAACCTGGATTGACCATATGTAGACCCACAGATGGATGAGACATAAGGGTGGACACTCTTGGGGCTGAGAGGTTTGGTGAGGTTGGGTGAGCAAACGCAGACCCTTTAAAGTAATACTGTGTGGTACCCATCCCATGGGTCCCAAATCTCCAGGTTCAAGGGCATCTTCCTACATCAAAAACATGCATGAGAAACCCAGAAGATGGTACACCGTGTGATCGGGAAAGGTTTCTAAAACGCACCTCATTTCTCATCTCCTTGTGCTCCGGTTCGCCATTCCAGCCGCTATACTAGCAATCTCCCTGCTTGGAGAATCAGCACCTTTAACCTCCTGTTCCGTACAGGTTGCAATTTGTCCTGAGGATGAACGGGAAGAGGGGGAACCAATGAGAGACTAGCTCTAGGTGTTGGGACAGGCACAGGTCGCTCTATTTTCCCATCAGGAAGAAGAATTAACCACAGGCTCAGCTTGCCGCCCGGAGCCAGAATAGGGCCTGAAGCAATTCTGCGCTTTGCAGCCAGCTCCCAAGAAAGCGAGTTGAAAAATGGAGCTCAGGGGCACTGCAATTCACAAACCTGCAGACTTAGAAATGATAACTCTCATCCACAAATATATTGAGGGATGGCAACGAAGAGGATTTGAAAGCAAGGCAGAATTGCAGGAAACAGATTTCAGGAGGTAGATTCGAATCGCCTTTAAAGCACAGGAAAAGCGGCAAAACCTCGACAATGATGCCCTTGGCCAAAAAGGGCGTATTCGTTTTTTCCTGAATATATTTAGGAAAAAACGCATACGCCCTTTTTGGCCAACCAAGCAACCTGGAAAGGCAAATCAGCGCTACAAAGAAGTCTCGCTTCCCATCGGTCAAAAGGGCCAGGCTGAATAAAGTGTCAAAACCAGAAATGCAGGACAGGCCATGGAGAAATGGGAGCCTTGCTACGCTGATGGGCGGGATGTAAATTGCCAACAGCCACTCTGGAGAAGTGTACGGTGTGTCCTGAAACATCTAAAAAACTCAGCTTAGAGAGCATAGGGCACTTCCACTCATGGGCGTATAAATTGCGAAAACTAAAAATCAGCAAGACACAGGCACCCCAAAGTTTAGGGCTGCTCTGTTGACAAGAACCTCCACTTTGTTACACCTTAAATATCCCAGGAAAGACAACAATGGATAAAGAAATTGTGGTCCTTATGTACAATGGAATATCACTCAGCCATGAAATCAACGTCATAAGGCTAGTAGCAGCATGATGAGTGGATTTGGGTACGACGATTCTAAGTGAAATAAGTCACACAGAAAAAGACACTTATCATAAGATATCACTTATAGAGGGAATGTAAAAACCGCTACCCTTGAACTGAATTACATAACAGGTCAGAGTCACACGTTTAGAAAACACACTAGGGCTGCTTAACGGGAAAGGTGAGGTGGGGTGATGCATAAAACAAGGGTTTCAAATTAGCTCAGATAGCGTTCCATAAACCCAATATGTAATAGACAAGACCTACTCCTTGCTCAGTGAACTGGACAAAACAACCCCTATTCACCGCCCAAGAATATATCTGACTAGTAAGAATCTTAAAACCTATGTATTTATATCTCTCTGTAAGTGAGTGAAGTGGGTGAAAAGCGGCATAACCACAGCAGTGAAAAGCAGCTAAACCCCATTATACAAATCAATTACTTTTAAAAACCCGTGAAACAAAGACAGTGAAAGAGAGAGAAATCCTGACAAAATTCGTTCAGGGGCTGTGATGCAACCTGGATTGACCATATATAGACCCACAGATGGATGGGACATGAGGGTGGACACTCTTGGGGCTGAGAGGTTTGGTGAGGTTGGGTGAGCAAACGCAGACCCTTTAAAGTAATACTGCGTGGTACCCATCCCATGGGTCCCAAATCTCCAGGTTCAAGGGCATCTTCATACATCGAAAACATGCATGAGAAACCCCGAAGATGGTACACCGTGTGATCGGGAATGGTTTCTAAAATGCACCTCATTTCTCATCTCCTTGTGCTCCGGTTCGCCATTCCAGCCGCTATACTACCAATCTCCCTGCTTGCAGAATCAGCACCTTTAACCTCCTGTTCCGAACAGGTTGCAATTTGTCCTGAGGATGAACGGGAAGAGGGGGAACCAATGAGAGACTAGCTCTAGGTGTTGGGACAGGCACAGGTCACTCTATTTTCCCATCAGGAAGAAGAATTAACCACAGGCTCAGCCTGCCGCCCGGAGCCACAATAGGGCCTGAAGCAATCTGCGCTTTTGCGGCCAGCTCCCAAGAAAGCGAGTTGAAAAATGGAGCTCAGGGGCACTGCAATTCACAAACCTGCAGACTTAGAAATGATAACTCTCGTCCACCAATATATTGAGGGAAGGCAACGAAGAGGATTTGAAAGCAAGGCAGAATTGCAGGAAACAGATTTCAGGAGGTAGATTCGAATCGCCTTTAAAGCACAGGAAAAGCGGCAAAACCTCGACAATGATGCCCTTGGCCAAAAAGGGCGTATGCGTTTTTTCCTGAATATATTCAGGAAAAAACGCATACGCCCTTTTTGGCCAACCAAGCAACCTGGAAAGGCAAATCAGCGCTACAAAGAAGTCTCGCTTCCCATCGGTCAAAAGGGCCAGGCTGAATAAAGTGTCAAAACCAGAAATGCAGGACAGGCCATGGAGAAATGGGAGCCTTGCTACGCTGATGGGCGGGATGTAAATTGCCAACAGCCACTCTGGAGAAGTGTACGGTGTGTCCTGAAACATCTAAAAAACTCAGCTTAGAGAGCATAGGGCACTTCCACTCATGGGCCTATAAATTGGGAAAACTAAAAATCAGCAAGACACAGGCACCCCAAAGTTTAGGGCTGCTCTGTTGACAAGAACCTCCACTTTGTTACACCTTAAATATCCCAGGAAAGACAAGAATGGATAAAGAAATTGTGGTCCTTATGTACAATGGAATATCACTCAGCCATGAAATCAACGTCATAAGGCTAGTAGCAGCATGATGAGTGGATTTGGGTACGACGATTCTAAGTGAAATAAGTCACACAGAAAAAGACACTTATCATAAGATATCACTTATAGAGGGAATGTAAAAACCGCTACCCTTGAACTGAATTACATAACAGGTCAGAGTCACACGTTTAGAAAACACACTAGGGCTGCTTAACGGGAAAGGTGAGGTGGGGTGATGCATAAAACAAGGGTTTCAAATTAGCTCAGATAGCGTTCCATAAACCCAATATGTAATAGACAAGACCTACTCCTTGCTCAGTGAACTGGACAAAACAACCCCTATTCACCGCCCAAGAATATATCTGACTAGTAAGAATCTTAAAACCTATGTATTTATATCTCTCTGTAAGTGAGTGAAGTGGGTGAAAAGCGGCATAACCACAGCAGTGAAAAGCAGCTAAACCCCATTATACAAATCAATTACTTTTAAAAACCCGTGAAACAAAGACAGTGAAAGAGAGAGAAATCCTGACAAAATTCGTTCAGGGGCTGTGATGCAACCTGGATTGACCATATGTAGACCCACAGATGGATGGGACATGAGGGTGGACACTCTTGGGGCTGAGAGGTTTGGTGAGGTTGGGTGAGCAAACGCAGACCCTTTAAAGTAATACTGCGTGGTACCCATCCCATGGGTCCCAAATCTCCAGGTTCAAGGGCATCTTCATACATCGAAAACATGCATGAGAAACCCCGAAGATGGTACACCGTGTGATCGGGAATGGTTTCTAAAATGCACCTCATTTCTCATCTCCTTGTGCTCCGGTTCGCCATTCCAGCCGCTATACTACCAATCTCCCTGCTTGCAGAATCAGCACCTTTAACCTCCTGTTCCGAACAGGTTGCAATTTGTCCTGAGGATGAACGGGAAGAGGGGGAACCAATGAGAGACTAGCTCTAGGTGTTGGGACAGGCACAGGTCACTCTATTTTCCCATCAGGAAGAAGAATTAACCACAGGCTCAGCCTGCCGCCCGGAGCCAGAATAGGGCCTTAAGCAATCTGCGCTTTTGCGGCCAGCTCCCAAGAAAGCGAGTTGAAAAATGGAGCTCAGGGGCACTGCAATTCACAAACCTGCAGACTTAGAAATGATAACTCTCGTCCACCAATATATTTAGGGAAGGCAACGAAGAGGATTTGAAAGCAAGGCAGAATTGCAGGAAACAGATTTCAGGAGGTAGATTCGAATCGCCTTTAAAGCACAGGAAAAGCGGCAAAACCTCGACAATGATGCCCTTGGCCAAAAAGGGCGTATGCGTTTTTTCCTGAATATATTCAGGAAAAAACGCATACGCCCTTTTTGGCCAACCAAGCAACCTGGAAAGGCAAATCAGCGCTACAAAGAAGTCTCGCTTCCCATCGGTCAAAAGGGCCAGGCTGAATAAAGTGTCAAAACCAGAAATGCAGGACAGGCCATGGAGAAATGGGAGCCTTGCTACGCTGATGGGCGGGATGTAAATTGCCAACAGCCACTCTGGAGAAGTGTACGGTGTGTCCTGAAACATCTAAAAAACTCAGCTTAGAGAGCATAGGGCACTTCCACTCATGGGCGTATAAATTGGGAAAACTAAAAATCAGCAAGACACAGGCACCCCAAAGTTTAGGGCTGCTCTGTTGACAAGAACCTCCACTTTGTTACACCTTAAATATCCCAGGAAAGGCAAGAATGGATAAAGAAGTTGTGGTCCTTATGTACAATGGAATATCATTCAGCCATGAAATCAACGTCATAAGGCTAGTAGCAGCATGATGAGTGGATTTGGGTACGACGATTCTAAGTGAAATAAGTCACACAGAAAAAGACACTTATCATAAGATATCACTTATAGAGGGAATGTAAAAACCGCTACCCTTGAACTGAATTACATAACAGGTCAGAGTCACACGTTTAGAAAACACACTAGGGCTGCTTAACGGGAAAGGTGAGGTGGGGTGATGCATAAAACAAGGGTTTCAAATTAGCTCAGATAGCGTTCCATAAACCCAATATGTAATAGACAAGACCTACTCCTTCCTCAGTGAACTGGACTCAACACGCCCTATTCATCGCCCAAGAATATATCTGACTAGTAAGAATCTTAAAACCTATGTATTTATATCTCTCTGTAAGTGAGTGAAGTGGGTGAAAAGCGGCATAACCACAGCAGTGAAAAGCAGCTAAACCCCATTATACAAATCAATTACTTTTAAAAACCCGTGAAACAAAGACAGTGAAAGAGAGAGAAATTCTGACAAAATTCGTTCAGGGGCTGTGATGCAACCTGGATTGACCATATGTAGACACACAGATGGATGAGACATAAGGGTGGACACTCTTGGGGCTGAGAGGTTTGGTGAGGTTGGGTGAGCAAACGCAGACCCTTTAAAGTAATACTGTGTGGTACCCATCCCATGGGTCCCAAATCACCAGGTTCAAGGGCATCTTCCTACATCGAAAACATGCATGAGAAACCCAGAAGATGGTACACCGTGTGATCGGGAAAGGTTTCTAAAACGCACCTCATTTCTCATCTCCTTGTGCTCCGGTTCGCCATTCCAGCCGCTATACTAGCAATCTCCCTGCTTGGAGAATCAGCACCTTTAACCTCCTGTTCCGTACAGGTTGCAATTTGTCCTGAGGATGAACGGGAAGAGGGGGAACCAATGAGAGACTAGCTCTAGGTGTTGGGACAGGCACAGGTCACTCTATTTTCCCATCAGGAAGAAGAATTAACCACAGGCTCAGCTTGCCGCCCGGAGCCAGAATAGGGCCTGAAGCAATCCTGCGCTTTGCAGCCAGCTCCCAAGAAAGCGAGTTGAAAAATGGAGCTCAGGGGCACTGCAATTCACAAACCTGCAGACTTAGAAATGATAACTCTCATCCACAAATATATTGAGGGATGGCAACGAAGAGGATTTGAAAGCAAGGCAGAATTGCAGGAAACAGATTTCAGGAGGTAGATTCGAATCGCCTTTAAAGCACAGGAAAAGCGGCAAAACCTCGACAATGATGCCCTTGGCCAAAAAGGGCGTATGCGTTTTTTCCTGAATATATTCAGGAAAAAACGCATACGCCCTTTTTGGCCAACCAAGCAACCTGGAAAGGCAAATCAGCGCTACAAAGAAGTCTCGCTTCCCATCGGTCAAAAGGGCCAGGCTGAATAAAGTGTCAAAACCAGAAATGCAGGACAGACCATGGAGAAACGGGAGCCTTGCTACGCTGATGGGCCGGATGTAAATTGCCAACAGCCACTCTGGAGAAGTGTACGGTGTGTCCTGAAACATCTAAAAAACTCAGCTTAGAGAGCATAGGGCACTTCCACTCATGGGCGTATAAATTGGGAAAACTAAAAATCAGCAAGACACAGGCACCCCAAAGTTTAGGGCTGCTCTGTTGACAAGAACCTCCACTTTGTTACACCTTAAATATCCCAGGAAAGACAAGAATGGATAAAGAAGTTGTGGTCCTTATGTACAATGGAATATCACTCAGCCATGAAATCAACGTCATAAGGCTAGTAGCAGCATGATGAGTGGATTTGGGTACGACGATTCTAAGTGAAATAAGTCACACAGAAAAAGACACTTATCATAAGATATCACTTATAGAGGGAATGTAAAAACCGCTACCCTTGAACTGAATTACATAACAGGTCAGAGTCACACGTTTAGAAAACACACTAGGGCTGCTTAACGGGAAAGGTGAGGTGGGGTGATGCATAAAACAAGGGTTTCAAATTAGCTCAGATAGCGTTCCATAAACCCAATATGTAATAGACAAGACCTACTCCTTCCTCAGTGAACTGGACTCAACACGCCCTATTCATCACCCAAGAATATATCTGACTAGTAAGAATCTTAAAACCTATGTATTTATATCTCTCTGTAAGTGAGTGAAGTGGGTGAAAAGCGGCATAACCACAGCAGTGAAAAGCAGCTAAACCCCATTATACAAATCAATTACTTTTAAAAACCCGTGAAACAAAGACAGTGAAAGAGAGAGAAATTCTGACAAAATTCGTTCAGGGGCTGTGATGCAACCTGGATTGACCATATGTAGACCCACAGATGGATGAGACATAAGGGTGGACACTCTTGGGGCTGAGAGGTTTGGTGAGGTTGGGTGAGCAAACGCAGACCCTTTAAAGTAATACTGTGTGGTACCCATCCCATGGGTCTCAAATCTCCAGGTTCAAGGGCATCTTCCTACATCGAAAACATGCATGAGAAACCCAGAAGATGGTACACTGTGTGATCGGGAAAGGTTTCTAAAACGCACCTCATTTCTCATCTCCTTGTGCTCCGGTTCGCCATTCCAGCTGCTATACTAGCAATCTCCCTGCTTGGAGAATCAGCACCTTTAACCTCCTGTTCCGTACAGGTTGCAATTTGTCCTGAGGATGAACGGGAAGAGGGGGAACCAATGAGAGACTAGCTCTAGGTGTTGGGACAGGCACAGGTCACTCTATTTTCCCATCAGGAAGAAGAATTAACCTCAGGCTCAGCTTGCCGCCCGGAGCCAGAATAGGGCCTGAAGCAATCCTGCGCTTTTGCGGCCAGCTCCCAAGAAAGCGAGTTGAAAAATGGAGCTCAGGGGCACTGCAATTCACAAACCTGCAGACTTAGAAATGATAACTCTCGTCCACAAATATATTGAGGGACGGCAACGAAGAGGATTTGAAAGCAAGGCAGAATTGCAGGAAACAGATTTCAGGAGGTAGATTCGAATCGCCTTTAAAGCACAGGAAAAGCGGCAAAACCTCGACAATGATGCCCTTGGCCAAAAAGGGCGTATGCGTTTTTTCCTGAATATATTCAGGAAAAAACGCATACGCCCTTTTTGGCCAACCAAGAAACCTGGAAAGGCAAATCAGCGCTACAAAGAAGTCTCGCTTCCCATCGGTCAAAAGGGCCAGGCTGAATAAAGTGTCAAAACCAGAAATGCAGGACAGGCCATGGAGAAATGGCAGCCTTGCTACGCTGATGGGCGGGATGTAAATTGCCAACAGCCACTCTGGAGAAGTGTACGGTGTGTCCTGAAACATCTAAAAAACTCAGCTTAGAGAGCATAGGGCACTTCCACTCATGGGCGTATAAATTGGGAAAACTAAAAATCAGCAAGACACAGGCACCCCAAAGTTTAGGGCTGCTCTGTTGACAAGAACCTCCACTTTGTTACACCTTAAATATCCCAGGAAAGACAAGAATGGATAAAGAAGTTGTGGTCCTTATGTACAATGGAATATCATTCAGCCATGAAATCAACGTCATAAGGCTAGTAGCAGCATGATGAGTGGATTTGGGTACGACGATTCTAAGTGAAATAAGTCACACAGAAAAAGACACTTATCATAAGATATCACTTATAGAGGGAATGTAAAAACCGCTACCCTTGAACTGAATTACATAACAGGTCAGAGTCACACGTTTAGAAAACACACTAGGGCTGCTTAACGGGAAAGGTGAGGTGGGGTGATGCATAAAACAAGGGTTTCAAATTAGCTCAGATAGCGTTCCATAAACCCAATATGTAATAGACAAGACCTACTCCTTCCTCAGTGAACTGGACTCAACACGCCCTATTCATCGCCCAAGAATATATCTGACTAGTAAGAATCTTAAAACCTATGTATTTATATCTCTCTGTAAGTGAGTGAAGTGGGTGAAAAGCGGCATAACCACAGCAGTGAAAAGCAGCTAAACCCCATTATACAAATCAATTACTTTTAAAAACCCGTGAAACAAAGACAGTGAAAGAGAGAGAAATTCTGACAAAATTCGTTCAGGGGCTGTGATGCAACCTGGATTGACCATATGTAGACCCACAGATGGATGAGACATAAGGGTGGACACTCTTGGGGCTGAGAGGTTTGGTGAGGTTGGGTGAGCAAACGCAGACCCTTTAAAGTAATACTGTGTGGTACCCATCCCATGGGTCCCAAATCACCAGGTTCAAGGGCATCTTCCTACATCGAAAACATGCATGAGAAACCCAGAAGATGGTACACCGTGTGATCGGGAAAGGTTTCTAAAACGCACCTCATTTCTCATCTCCTTGTGCTCCGGTTCGCCATTCCAGCCGCTATACTAGCAATCTCCCTGCTTGGAGAATCAGCACCTTTAACCTCCTGTTCCGTACAGGTTGCAATTTGTCCTGAGGATGAACGGGAAGAGGGGGAACCAATGAGAGACTAGCTCTAGGTGTTGGGACAGGCACAGATCACTCTATTTTCCCATCAGGAAGAAGAATTAACCACAGGCTCAGCTTGCCGCCCGGAGCCAGAATAGGGCCTGAAGCAATCCTGCGCTTTGCAGCCAGCTCCCAAGAAAGCGAGTTGAAAAATGGAGCTCAGGGGCACTGCAATTCACAAACCTGCAGACTTAGAAATGATAACTCTCATCCACAAATATATTGAGGGATGGCAACGAAGAGGATTTGAAAGCAAGGCAGAATTGCAGGAAACAGATTTCAGGAGGTAGATTCGAATCGCCTTTAAAGCACAGGAAAAGCGGCAAAACCTCGACAATGATGCCCTTGGCCAAAAAGGGCGTATGCGTTTTTTCCTGAATATATTCAGGAAAAAACGCATACGCCCTTTTTGGCCAACCAAGCAACCTGGAAAGGCAAATCAGCGCTACAAAGAAGTCTCGCTTCCCATCGGTCAAAAGGGCCAGGCTGAATAAAGTGTCAAAACCAGAAATGCAGGACAGACCATGGAGAAACGGGAGCCTTGCTACGCTGATGGGCCGGATGTAAATTGCCAACAGCCACTCTGGAGAAGTGTACGGTGTGTCCTGAAACATCTAAAAAACTCAGCTTAGAGAGCATAGGGCACTTCCACTCATGGGCGTATAAATTGGGAAAACTAAAAATCAGCAAGACACAGGCACCCCAAAGTTTAGGGCTGCTCTGTTGACAAGAACCTCCACTTTGTTACACCTTAAATATCCCAGGAAAGACAAGAATGGATAAAGAAGTTGTGGTCCTTATGTACAATGGAATATCACTCAGCCATGAAATCAACGTCATAAGGCTAGTAGCAGCATGATGAGTGGATTTGGGTACGACGATTCTAAGTGAAATAAGTCACACAGAAAAAGACACTTATCATAAGATATCACTTATAGAGGGAATGTAAAAACCGCTACCCTTGAACTGAATTACATAACAGGTCAGAGTCACACGTTTAGAAAACACACTAGGGCTGCTTAACGGGAAAGGTGAGGTGGGGTGATGCATAAAACAAGGGTTTCAAATTAGCTCAGATAGCGTTCAATAAACCCAATATGTAATAGACAAGACCTACTCCTTCCTCAGTGAACTGGACTCAACACGCCCTATTCATCACCCAAGAATATATCTGACTAGTAAGAATCTTAAAACCTATGTATTTATATCTCTCTGTAAGTGAGTGAAGTGGGTGAAAAGCGGCATAACCACAGCAGTGAAAAGCAGCTAAACCCCATTATACAAATCAATTACTTTTAAAAACCCGTGAAACAAAGACAGTGAAAGAGAGAGAAATTCTGACAAAATTCGTTCAGGGGCTGTGATGCAACCTGGATTGACCATATGTAGACCCACAGATGGATGAGACATAAGGGTGGACACTCTTGGGGCTGAGAGGTTTGGTGAGGTTGGGTGAGCAAACGCAGACCCTTTAAAGTAATACTGTGTGGTACCCATCCCATGGGTCTCAAATCTCCAGGTTCAAGGGGATCTTCCTACATCGAAAACATGCATGAGAAACCCAGAAGATGGTACACTGTGTGATCGGGAAAGGTTTCTAAAACGCACCTCATTTCTCATCTCCTTGTGCTCCGGTTCGCCATTCCAGCTGCTATACTAGCAATCTCCCTGCTTGGAGAATCAGCACCTTTAACCTCCTGTTCCGTACAGGTTGCAATTTGTCCTGAGGATGAACGGGAAGAGGGGGAACCAATGAGAGACTAGCTCTAGGTGTTGGGACAGGCACAGGTCACTCTATTTTCCCATCAGGAAGAAGAATTAACCTCAGGCTCAGCTTGCCGCCCGGAGCCAGAATAGGGCCTGAAGCAATCCTGCGCTTTTGCGGCCAGCTCCCAAGAAAGCGAGTTGAAAAATGGAGCTCAGGGGCACTGCAATTCACAAACCTGCAGACTTAGAAATGATAACTCTCGTCCACAAATATATTGAGGGACGGCAACGAAGAGGATTTGAAAGCAAGGCAGAATTGCAGGAAACAGATTTCAGGAGGTAGATTCGAATCGCCTTTAAAGCACAGGAAAAGCGGCAAAACCTCGACAATGATGCCCTTGGCCAAAAAGGGCGTATGCGTTTTTTCCTGAATATATTCAGGAAAAAACGCATACGCCCTTTTTGGCCAACCAAGCAACCTGGAAAGGCAAATCAGCGCTACAAAGAAGTCTCGCTTCCCATCGGTCAAAAGGGCCAGGCTGAATAAAGTGTCAAAACCAGAAATGCAGGACAGGCCATGGAGAAATGGCAGCCTTGCTACGCTGATGGGCGGGATGGAAATTGCCAACAGCCACTCTGGAGAAGTGTACGGTGTGTCCTGAAACATCTAAAAAACTCAGCTTAGAGAGCATAGGGCACTTCCACTCATGGGCGTATAAATTGGGAAAACTAAAAATCAGCAAGACACAGGCACCCCAAAGTTTAGGGCTGCTCTGTTGACAAGAACCTCCACTTTGTTACACCTTAAATATCCCAGGAAAGACAAGAATGGATAAAGAAGTTGTGGTCCTTATGTACAATGGAATATCATTCAGCCATGAAATCAACGTCATAAGGCTAGTAGCAGCATGATGAGTGGATTTGGGTACGACGATTCTAAGTGAAATAAGTCACACAGAAAAAGACACTTATCATAAGATATCACTTATAGAGGGAATGTAAAAACCGCTACCCTTGAACTGAATTACATAACAGGTCAGAGTCACACGTTTAGAAAACACACTAGGGCTGCTTAACGGGAAAGGTGAGGTGGGGTGATGCATAAAACAAGGGTTTCAAATTAGCTCAGATAGCGTTCCATAAACCCAATATGTAATAGACAAGACCTACTCCTTGCTCAGTGAACTGGACAAAACAACCCCTATTCACCGCCCAAGAATATATCTGACTAGTAAGAATCTTAAAACCTATGTATTTATATCTCTCTGTAAGTGAGTGAAGTGGGTGAAAAGCGGCATAACCACAGCAGTGAAAAGCAGCTAAACCCCATTATACAAATCAATTACTTTTAAAAACCCGTGAAACAAAGACAGTGAAAGAGAGAGAAATCCTGACAAAATTCGTTCAGGGGCTGTGATGCAACCTGGATTGACCATATGTAGACCCACAGATGGATGGGACATGAGGGTGGACACTCTTGGGGCTGAGAGGTTTGGTGAGGTTGGTTGAGCAAACGCAGACCCTTTAAAGTAATACTGCGTGGTACCCATCCCATGGGTCCCAAATCTCCAGGTTCAAGGGCATCTTCATACATCGAAAACATGCATGAGAAACCCCGAAGATGGTACACCGTGTGATCGGGAATGGTTTCTAAAATGCACCTCATTTCTCATCTCCTTGTGCTCCGGTTCGCCATTCCAGCCGCTATACTAGCAATCTCCCTGCTTGGAGAATCAGCACCTTTAACCTCCTGTTCCGTACAGGTTGCAATTTGTCCTGAGGATGAACGGGAAGAGGGGGAACCAATGAGAGACTAGCTCTAGGTGTTGGGACAGGCACAGGTCACTCTATTTTCCCATCAGGAAGAAGAATTAACCACAGGCTCAGCCTGCCGCCCGGAGCCAGAATAGGGCCTTAAGCAATCTGCGCTTTTGCGGCCAGCTCCCAAGAAAGCGAGTTGAAAAATGGAGCTCAGGGGCACTGCAATTCACAAACCTGCAGACTTAGAAATGATAACTCTCGTCCACCAATATATTTAGGGAAGGCAACGAAGAGGATTTGAAAGCAAGGCAGAATTGCAGGAAACAGATTTCAGGAGGTAGATTCGAATCGCCTTTAAAGCACAGGAAAAGCGGCAAAACCTCGACAATGATGCCCTTGGCCAAAAAGGGCGTATGCGTTTTTTCCTGAATATATTCAGGAAAAAACGCATACGCCCTTTTTGGCCAACCAAGCAACCTGGAAAGGCAAATCAGCGCTACAAAGAAGTCTCGCTTCCCATCGGTCAAAAGGGCCAGGCTGAATAAAGTGTCAAAACCAGAAATGCAGGACAGGCCATGGAGAAATGGCAGCCTTGCTACGCTGATGGGCGGGATGGAAATTGCCAACAGCCACTCTGGAGAAGTGTACGGTGTGTCCTGAAATATCTAAAAAACTCAGCTTAGAGAGCATAGGGCACTTCCAATCATGGGCGTATAAATTGGGAAAACTAAAAATCAGCAAGACACAGGCACCCCAAAGTTTAGGGCTGCTCTGTTGACAAGAACCTCCACTTTGTTACACCTTAAATATCCCAGGAAAGACAAGAATGGATAAAGAAGTTGTGGTCCTTATGTACAATGGAATATCATTCAGCCATGAAATCACCGTCATAAGGCTACTAGCAGCATGATGAGTGGATTTGGGTACGACGATTCTAAGTGAAATAAGTCACACAGAAAAAGACACTTATCATAAGATATCACTTATAGAGGGAATGTAAAAACCGCTACCCTTGAACTGAATTACATAACAGGTCAGAGTCACACGTTTAGAAAACACACTAGGGCTGCTTAACGGGAAAGGTGAGGTGGGGTGATGCATAAAACAAGGGTTTCAAATTAGCTCAGATAGCGTTCCATAAACCCAATATGTAATAGACAAGACCTACTCCTTCTTCAGTGAACTGGACTCAACACGCCCTATTCATCGCCCAAGAATATATCTGACTAGTAAGAATCTTAAAACCTATGTATTTATATCTCTCTGTAAGTGAGTGAAGTGGGTGAAAAGCGGCATAACCACAGCAGTGAAAAGCAGCTAAACCCCATTATACAAATCAATTACTTTTAAAAACCCGTGAAACAAAGACAGTGAAAGAGAGAGAAATTCTGACAAAATTCGTTCAGGGGCTGTGATGCAACCTGGATTGACCATATGTAGACCCACAGATGGATGAGACATAAGGGTGGACACTCTTGGGGCTGAGAGGTTCGGTGAGATTGGGTGAGCAAACGCAGACCCTTTATAGTAATACTGTGTGGTACCCATCCCATGGGTCCCAAATCTCCAGGTTCAAGGGCATCTTCCTACATCGAAAACATGCATGAGAAACCCAGAAGATGGTACACCGTGTGATCGGGAAAGGTTTCTAAAACGCACCTCATTTCTCATCTCCTTGTGCTCCGGTTCGCCATTCCAGCCGCTATACTAGCAATCTCCCTGCTTGGAGAATCAGCACCTTTAACCTCCTGTTCCGTACAGGTTGCAATTTGTCCTGAGGATGAACGGGAAGAGGGGGAACCAATGAGAGACTAGCTCTAGGTGTTGGGACAGGCACAGGTCACTCTATTTTCCCATCAGGAAGAAGAATTAACCTCAGGCTCAGCTTGCCGCCCGGAGCCAGAATAGGGCCTGAAGCAATCCTGCGCTTTGCAGCCAGCTCCCAAGAAAGCGAGTTGAAAAATGGAGCTCAGGGGCACTGCAATTCACAAACCTGCAGACTTAGAAATGATAACTCTCGTCCACAAATATATTGAGGGACGGCAACAAAGAGGATTTGAAAGCAAGGCAGAATTGCAGGAAACAGATTTCAGGAGGTAGATTCGAATCGCCTTTAAAGCACAGGAAAAGCGGCAAAACCTCGACAATGATGCCCTTGGCCAAAAAGGGCGTATGCGTTTTTTCCTGAATATATTCAGGAAAAAACGCATACGCCCTTTTTGGCCAACCAAGCAACCTGGAAAGGCAAATCAGCGCTACAAAGAAGTCTCGCTTCCCATCGGTCAAAAGGGCCAGGCTGAATAAAGTGTCAAAACCAGAAATGCAGGACAGGCCATGGAGAAATGGCAGCCTTGCTACGCTGATGGGCGGGATGTAAATTGCCAACAGCCACTCTGGAGAAGTGTACGGTGTGTCCTGAAACATCTAAAAAACTCAGCTTAGAGAGCATAGGGCACTTCCACTCATGGGCGTATAAATTGGGAAAACTAAAAATCAGCAAGACACAGGCACCCCAAAGTTTAGGGCTGCTCTGTTGACAAGAACCTCCACTTTGTTACACCTTAAATATCCCAGGAAAGACAAGAATGGATAAAGAAATTGTGGTCCTTATGTACAATGGAATATCACTCAGCCATGAAATCAACGTCATAAGGCTAGTAGCAGCATGATGAGTGGATTTGGGTACGACGATTCTAAGTGAAATAAGTCACACAGAAAAAGACACTTATCATAAGATATCACTTATAGAGGGAATGTAAAAACCGCTACCCTTGAACTGAATTACATAACAGGTCAGAGTCACACGTTTAGAAAACACACTAGGGCTGCTTAACGGGAAAGGTGAGGTGGGGTGATGCATTAAACAAGGGTTTCAAATTAGCTCAGATAGCGTTCCATAAACCCAATATGTAATAGACAAGACCTACTCCTTCCTCAGTGAACTGGACTCAACACGCCCTATTCATCACCCAAGAATATATCTGACTAGTAAGAATCTTAAAACCTATGTATTTATATCTCTCTGTAAGTGAGTGAAGTGGGTGAAAAGCGGCATAACCACAGCAGTGAAAAGCAGCTAAACCCCATTATACAAATCAATTACTTTTAAAAACCCGTGAAACAAAGACAGTGAAAGAGAGAGAAATTCTGACAAAATTCGTTCAGGGGCTGTGATGCAACCTGGATTGACCATATGTAGACCCACAGATGGATGAGACATAAGGGTGGACACTCTTGGGGCTGAGAGGTTTGGTGAGGTTGGGTGAGCAAACGCAGACCCTTTAAAGTAATACTGTGTGGTACCCATCCCATGGGTCTCAAATCTCCAGGTTCAAGGGCATCTTCCTACATCGAAAACATGCATGAGAAACCCAGAAGATGGTACACTGTGTGATCGGGAAAGGTTTCTAAAACGCACCTCATTTCTCATCTCCTTGTGCTCCGGTTCGCCATTCCAGCTGCTATACTAGCAATCTCCCTGCTTGGAGAATCAGCACCTTTAACCTCCTGTTCCGTACAGGTTGCAATTTGTCCTGAGGATGAACGGGAAGAGGGGGAACCAATGAGAGACTAGCTCTAGGTGTTGGGACAGGCACAGGTCACTCTATTTTCCCATCAGGAAGAAGAATTAACCTCAGACTCAGCTTGCCGCCCGGAGCCAGAATAGGGCCTGAAGCAATCCTGCGCTTTTGCGGCCAGCTCCCAAGAAAGCGAGTTGAAAAATGGAGCTCAGGGGCACTGCAATTCACAAACCTGCAGACTTAGAAATGATAACTCTCGTCCACAAATATATTGAGGGACGGCAACGAAGAGGATTTGAAAGCAAGGCAGAATTGCAGGAAACAGATTTCAGGAGGTAGATTCGAATCGCCTTTAAAGCACAGGAAAAGCGGCAAAACCTCGACAATGATGCCCTTGGCCAAAAAGGGCGTATGCGTTTTTTCCTGAATATATTCAGGAAAAAACGCATACGCCCTTTTTGGCCAACCAAGCAACCTGGAAAGGCAAATCAGCGCTACAAAGAAGTCTCGCTTCCCATCGGTCAAAAGGGCCAGGCTGAATAAAGTGTCAAAACCAGAAATGCAGGACAGGCCATGGAGAAATGGCAGCCTTGCTACGCTGATGGGCGGGATGGAAATTGCCAACAGCCACTCTGGAGAAGTGTACGGTGTGTCCTGAAACATCTAAAAAACTCAGCTTAGAGAGCATAGGGCACTTCCACTCATGGGCGTATAAATTGGGAAAACTAAAAATCAGCAAGACACAGGCACCCCAAAGTTTAGGGCTGCTCTGTTGACAAGAACCTCCACTTTGTTACACCTTAAATATCCCAGGAAAGACAAGAATGGATAAAGAAGTTGTGGTCCTTATGTACAATGGAATATCATTCAGCCATGAAATCAACGTCATAAGGCTAGTAGCAGCATGATGAGTGGATTTGGGTACGACGATTCTAAGTGAAATAAGTCACACAGAAAAAGACACTTATCATAAGATATCACTTATAGAGGGAATGTAAAAACCGCTACCCTTGAACTGAATTACATAACAGGTCAGAGTCACACGTTTAGAAAACACACTAGGGCTGCTTAACGGGAAAGGTGAGGTGGGGTGATGCATAAAACAAGGGTTTCAAATTAGCTCAGATAGCGTTCCATAAACCCAATATGTAATAGACAAGACCTACTCCTTCCTCAGTGAACTGGACTCAACACGCCCTATTCATCACCCAAGAATATATCTGACTAGTAAGAATCTTAAAACCTATGTATTTATATCTCTCTGTAAGTGAGTGAAGTGGGTGAAAAGCGGCATAACCACAGCAGTGAAAAGCAGCTAAACCCCATTATACAAATCAATTACTTTTAAAAACCCGTGAAACAAAGACAGTGAAAGAGAGAGAAATTCTGACAAAATTCGTTCAGGGGCTGTGATGCAACCTGGATTGACCATATGTAGACCCACAGATGGATGAGACATAAGGGTGGACACTCTTGGGGCTGAGAGGTTTGGTGAGGTTGGGTGAGCAAACGCAGACCCTTTAAAGTAATACTGCGTGGTACCCATCCCATGGGTCCCAAATCTCCAGGTTCAAGGGCATCTTCCTACATCGAAAACATGCATGAGAAACCCAGAAGATGGTACACCGTGTGATCGGGAAAGGTTTCTAAAACGCACCTCATTTCTCATCTCCTTGTGCTCCGGTTCGCCATTCCAGCTGCTATACTAGCAATCTCCCTGCTTGGAGAATCAGCACCTTTAACCTCCTGTTCGTACAGGTTGCAATTTGTCCTGAGGATGAACGGGAAGAGGGGGAACCAATGAGAGACTAGCTCTAGGTGTTGGGACAGGCAAAAGTCTCTCTATTTTCCCATCAGGAAGAAGAATTAACCACAGGCTCAGCTTGCCGCCCGGAGCCAGAATAGGGCCTGAAGCAATCCTGCGCTTTTGCGGCCAGCTCCCAAGAAAGCGAGTTGAAAAATGGAGCTCAGGGGCACTGCAATTCACAAACCTGCAGAGTTAGAAATGATAACTCTCGTCCACAAATATATTGAGGGAAGGCAACGAAGAGGATTTGAAAGCAAGGCAGAATTGCAGGAAACAGATTTCAGGAGGTAGATTCGAATCGCCTTTAAAGCACAGGAAAAGCGGCTAAACCTCGACAATGATGCCCTTGGCCAAAAAGGGCGTATGCGTTTTTTCCTGAATATATTCAGGAAAAAACGCATACGCCCTTTTTGGCCAACCAAGCAACCTGGAAAGGCAAATCAGCGCTACAAAGAAGTCTCGCTTCCCATCGGTCAAAAGGGCCAGGCTGAATAAAGTGTCAAAACCAGAAATGCAGGACAGGCCATGGAGAAATGGGAGCCTTGCTACGCTGATGGGCGGGATGGAAATTGCCAACAGCCACTCTGGAGAAGTGTACGGTGTGTCCTGAAACATCTAAAAAACTCAGCTTAGAGAGCATAGGGCACTTCCACTCATGGGCGTATAAATTGGGAAAACTAAAAATCAGCAAGACACAGGCACCCCAAAGTTTAGGGCTGCTCTGTTGACAAGAACCTCCACTTTGTTACACCTTAAATATCCCAGGATAGACAAGAATGGATAAAGAAGTTGTGGTCCTTATGTACAATGGAATATCACTCAGCCATGAAATCAACGTCATAAGGCTAGTAGCAGCATGATGAGTGGATTTGGGTACGACGATTCTAAGTGAAATAAGTCACACAGAAAAAGACACTTATCATAAGATATCACTTATAGAGGGAATGTAAAAACCGCTACCCTTGAACTGAATTACATAACAGGTCAGAGTCACACGTTTAGAAAACACACTAGGGCTGCTTAACGGGAAAGGTGAGGTGGGGTGATGCATAAAACAAGGGTTTCAAAGTAGCTCAGATAGCGTTCCATAAACCCAATATGTAATAGACAAGACCTACTCCTTCCTCAGTGAACTGGACTCAACACGCCCTATTCATCGCCCAAGAATATATCTGACTAGTAAGAATCTTAAAACCTATGTATTTATATCTCTCTGTAAGTGAGTGAAGTGGGTGAAAAGCGGCATAACCACAGCAGTGAAAAGCAGCTAAACCCCATTATACAAATCAATTACTTTTAAAATCCCGTGAAACAGAGACAGTGAAAGAGAGAGAAATTCTGACAAAATTCGTTCAGGGGCTGTGATGCAACCTGGATTGACCATATGTAGACCCACAGATGGATGAGACATAAGGGTGGACACTCTTAGGGCTGAGAGGTTTGGTGAGGTTGGGTGAGCAAACGCAGACCCTTTAAAGTAATACTGCGTGGAACCCATCCCATGGGTCCCAAATCTCCAGGTTCAAGGGCATCTTCCTACATCGAAAACATGCATGAGAAACCCCGAAGATGGTACACCGTGTGATCGGGAAAGGTTTCTAAAACGCACCTCATTTCTCATCTCCTTGTGCTCCGGTTCGCCATTCCAGCCGCTATACTAGCAATCTCTCTGCTTGGAGAATCAGCACCTTTAACCTGTTCCGTACAGGTTGCAATTTGTCCTGAGGATGAACGGGAAGAGGGGGAACCAATGAGAGACTAGCTCTAGGTGTTGGGACAGGCACAGGTCTCTCTATTTTCCCATCAGGAAGAAGAATTAACCACAGGCTCAGCTTGCCGCCCGGAGCCAGAATAGGGCCTGAAGCAATCCTGCGCTTTTGCGGCCAGCTCCCAAGAAAGCGAGTTGAAAAATGGAGCTCAGGGGCACTGCAATTCACAAACCTGCAGACTTAGAAATGATAACTCTCGTCCACAAATATATTGAGGGAAGGCAACGAAGAGGATTTGAAAGCAAGGCAGAATTGCAGGAAACAGATTTCAGGAGGTAGATTCGAATCGCCTTTAAAGCACAGGAAAAGCGGCAAAACCTCGACAATGATGCCCTTGGCCAAAAAGGGCGTATGCGTTTTTTCCTGAATATATTCAGGAAAAAACGCATACGCCCTTTTTGGCCAACCAAGCAACCTGGAAAGGCAAATCAGCGCTACAAAGAAGTCTCGCTTCCCATCGGTCAAAAGGGCCAGGCTGAATAAAGTGTCAAAACCAGAAATGCAGGACAGGCCATGGAGAAATGGCAGCCTTGCTACGCTGATGGGCGGGATGTAAATTGCCAACAGCCACTCTGGAGAAGTGTACGGTGTGTCCTGAAACATCTAAAAAACTCAGCTTAGAGAGCATAGGGCACTTCCAATCATGGGCGTATAAATTGGGAAAACTAAAAATCAGCAAGACACAGGCACCCCAAAGTTTAGGGCTGCTCTGTTGACAAGAACCTCCACTTTGTTACACCTTAAATATCCCAGGAAAGACAAGAATGGATAAAGAAGTTGTGGTCCTTATGTACAATGGAATATCATTCAGCCATGAAATCACCGTCATAAGGCTACTAGCAGCATGATGAGTGGATTTGGGTACGACGATTCTAAGTGAAATAAGTCACACAGAAAAAGACACTTATCATAAGATATCACTTATAGAGGGAATGTAAAAACCGCTACCCTTGAACTGAATTACATAACAGGTCAGAGTCACACGTTTAGAAAACACACTAGGGCTGCTTAACGGGAAAGGTGAGGTGGGGTGATGCATAAAACAAGGGTTTCAAATTAGCTCAGATAGCGTTCCATAAACCCAATATGTAATAGACAAGACCTACTCCTTCCTCAGTGAACTGGACTCAACACGCCCTATTCATCGCCCAAGAATATATCTGACTAGTAAGAATCTTAAAACCTATGTATTTATATCTCTCTGTAAGTGAGTGAAGTGGGTGAAAAGCGGCATAACCACAGCAGTGAAAAGCAGCTAAACCCCATTATACAAATCAATTACTTTTAAAAACCCGTGAAACAAAGACAGTGAAAGAGAGAGAAATTCTGACAAAATTCGTTCAGGGGCTGTGATGCAACCTGGATTGACCATATGTAGACCCACAGATGGATGAGACATAAGGGTGGACACTCTTGGGGCTGAGAGGTTTGGTGAGGTTGGGTGAGCAAACGCAGACCCTTTAAAGTAATACTGTGTGGTACCCATCCCATGGGTCCCAAATCTCCAGGTTCAAGGGCATCTTCCTACATCAAAAACATGCATGAGAAACCCAGAAGATGGTACACCGTGTGATCGGGAAAGGTTTCTAAAACGCACCTCATTTCTCATCTCCTTGTGCTCCGGTTCGCCATTCCAGCCGCTATACTAGCAATCTCCCTGCTTGGAGAATCAGCACCTTTAACCTCCTGTTCCGTACAGGTTGCAATTTGTCCTGAGGATGAACGGGAAGAGGGGGAACCAATGAGAGACTAGCTCTAGGTGTTGGGACAGGCACAGGTCGCTCTATTTTCCCATCAGGAAGAAGAATTAACCACAGGCTCAGCTTGCCGCCCGGAGCCAGAATAGGGCCTGAAGCAATTCTGCGCTTTGCAGCCAGCTCCCAAGAAAGCGAGTTGAAAAATGGAGCTCAGGGGCACTGCAATTCACAAACCTGCAGACTTAGAAATGATAACTCTCGTCCACCAATATATTTAGGGAAGGCAACGAAGAGGATTTGAAAGCAAGGCAGAATTGCAGGAAACAGATTTCAGGAGGTAGATTCGAATCGCCTTTAAAGCACAGGAAAAGCGGCAAAACCTCGACAATGATGCCCTTGGCCAAAAAGGGCGTATGCGTTTTTTCCTGAATATATTCAGGAAAAAACGCATACGCCCTTTTTGGCCAACCAAGCAACCTGGAAAGGCAAATCAGCGCTACAAAGAAGTCTCGCTTCCCATCGGTCAAAAGGGCCAGGCTGAATAAAGTGTCAAAACCAGAAATGCAGGACAGGCCATGGAGAAATGGCAGCCTTGCTACGCTGATGGGCGGGATGGAAATTGCCAACAGCCACTCTGGAGAAGTGTACGGTGTGTCCTGAAATATCTAAAAAACTCAGCTTAGAGAGCATAGGGCACTTCCAATCATGGGCGTATAAATTGGGAAAACTAAAAATCAGCAAGACACAGGCACCCCAAAGTTTAGGGCTGCTCTGTTGACAAGAACCTCCACTTTGTTACACCTTAAATATCCCAGGAAAGACAAGAATGGATAAAGAAGTTGTGGTCCTTATGTACAATGGAATATCATTCAGCCATGAAATCACCGTCATAAGGCTACTAGCAGCATGATGAGTGGATTTGGGTACGACGATTCTAAGTGAAATAAGTCACACAGAAAAAGACACTTATCATAAGATATCACTTATAGAGGGAATGTAAAAACCGCTACCCTTGAACTGAATTACATAACAGGTCAGAGTCACACGTTTAGAAAACACACTAGGGCTGCTTAACGGGAAAGGTGAGGTGGGGTGATGCATAAAACAAGGGTTTCAAATTAGCTCAGATAGCGTTCCATAAACCCAATATGTAATAGACAAGACCTACTCCTTCCTCAGTGAACTGGACTCAACACGCCCTATTCATCGCCCAAGAATATATCTGACTAGTAAGAATCTTAAAACCTATGTATTTATATCTCTCTGTAAGTGAGTGAAGTGGGTGAAAAGCGGCATAACCACAGCAGTGAAAAGCAGCTAAACCCCATTATACAAATCAATTACTTTTAAAAACCCGTGAAACAAAGACAGTGAAAGAGAGAGAAATTCTGACAAAATTCGTTCAGGGGCTGTGATGCAACCTGGATTGACCATATGTAGACCCACAGATGGATGAGACATAAGGGTGGACACTCTTGGGGCTGAGAGGTTTGGTGAGGTTGGGTGAGCAAACGCAGACCCTTTAAAGTAATACTGTGTGGTACCCATCCCATGGGTCCCAAATCTCCAGGTTCAAGGGCATCTTCCTACATCAAAAACATGCATGAGAAACCCAGAAGATGGTACACCGTGTGATCGGGAAAGGTTTCTAAAACGCACCTCATTTCTCATCTCCTTGTGCTCCGGTTCGCCATTCCAGCCGCTATACTAGCAATCTCCCTGCTTGGAGAATCAGCACCTTTAACCTCCTGTTCCGTACAGGTTGCAATTTGTCCTGAGGATGAACGGGAAGAGGGGGAACCAATGAGAGACTAGCTCTAGGTGTTGGGACAGGCACAGGTCGCTCTATTTTCCCATCAGGAAGAAGAATTAACCACAGGCTCAGCTTGCCGCCCGGAGCCAGAATAGGGCCTGAAGCAATTCTGCGCTTTGCAGCCAGCTCCCAAGAAAGCGAGTTGAAAAATGGAGCTCAGGGGCACTGCAATTCACAAACCTGCAGACTTAGAAATGATAACTCTCATCCACAAATATATTGAGGGATGGCAACGAAGAGGATTTGAAAGCAAGGCAGAATTGCAGGAAACAGATTTCAGGAGGTAGATTCGAATCGCCTTTAAAGCACAGGAAAAGCGGCAAAACCTCGACAATGATGCCCTTGGCCAAAAAGGGCGTATTCGTTTTTTCCTGAATATATTTAGGAAAAAACGCATACGCCCTTTTTGGCCAACCAAGCAACCTGGAAAGGCAAATCAGCGCTACAAAGAAGTCTCGCTTCCCATCGGTCAAAAGGGCCAGGCTGAATAAAGTGTCAAAACCAGAAATGCAGGACAGGCCATGGAGAAATGGGAGCCTTGCTACGCTGATGGGCGGGATGTAAATTGCCAACAGCCACTCTGGAGAAGTGTACGGTGTGTCCTGAAACATCTAAAAAACTCAGCTTAGAGAGCATAGGGCACTTCCACTCATGGGCGTATAAATTGCGAAAACTAAAAATCAGCAAGACACAGGCACCCCAAAGTTTAGGGCTGCTCTGTTGACAAGAACCTCCACTTTGTTACACCTTAAATATCCCAGGAAAGACAACAATGGATAAAGAAATTGTGGTCCTTATGTACAATGGAATATCACTCAGCCATGAAATCAACGTCATAAGGCTAGTAGCAGCATGATGAGTGGATTTGGGTACGACGATTCTAAGTGAAATAAGTCACACAGAAAAAGACACTTATCATAAGATATCACTTATAGAGGGAATGTAAAAACCGCTACCCTTGAACTGAATTACATAACAGGTCAGAGTCACACGTTTAGAAAACACACTAGGGCTGCTTAACGGGAAAGGTGAGGTGGGGTGATGCATAAAACAAGGGTTTCAAATTAGCTCAGATAGCGTTCCATAAACCCAATATGTAATAGACAAGACCTACTCCTTGCTCAGTGAACTGGACAAAACAACCCCTATTCACCGCCCAAGAATATATCTGACTAGTAAGAATCTTAAAACCTATGTATTTATATCTCTCTGTAAGTGAGTGAAGTGGGTGAAAAGCGGCATAACCACAGCAGTGAAAAGCAGCTAAACCCCATTATACAAATCAATTACTTTTAAAAACCCGTGAAACAAAGACAGTGAAAGAGAGAGAAATCCTGACAAAATTCGTTCAGGGGCTGTGATGCAACCTGGATTGACCATATATAGACCCACAGATGGATGGGACATGAGGGTGGACACTCTTGGGGCTGAGAGGTTTGGTGAGGTTGGGTGAGCAAACGCAGACCCTTTAAAGTAATACTGCGTGGTACCCATCCCATGGGTCCCAAATCTCCAGGTTCAAGGGCATCTTCATACATCGAAAACATGCATGAGAAACCCCGAAGATGGTACACCGTGTGATCGGGAATGGTTTCTAAAATGCACCTCATTTCTCATCTCCTTGTGCTCCGGTTCGCCATTCCAGCCGCTATACTACCAATCTCCCTGCTTGCAGAATCAGCACCTTTAACCTCCTGTTCCGAACAGGTTGCAATTTGTCCTGAGGATGAACGGGAAGAGGGGGAACCAATGAGAGACTAGCTCTAGGTGTTGGGACAGGCACAGGTCACTCTATTTTCCCATCAGGAAGAAGAATTAACCACAGGCTCAGCCTGCCGCCCGGAGCCACAATAGGGCCTGAAGCAATCTGCGCTTTTGCGGCCAGCTCCCAAGAAAGCGAGTTGAAAAATGGAGCTCAGGGGCACTGCAATTCACAAACCTGCAGACTTAGAAATGATAACTCTCGTCCACCAATATATTGAGGGAAGGCAACGAAGAGGATTTGAAAGCAAGGCAGAATTGCAGGAAACAGATTTCAGGAGGTAGATTCGAATCGCCTTTAAAGCACAGGAAAAGCGGCAAAACCTCGACAATGATGCCCTTGGCCAAAAAGGGCGTATGCGTTTTTTCCTGAATATATTCAGGAAAAAACGCATACGCCCTTTTTGGCCAACCAAGCAACCTGGAAAGGCAAATCAGCGCTACAAAGAAGTCTCGCTTCCCATCGGTCAAAAGGGCCAGGCTGAATAAAGTGTCAAAACCAGAAATGCAGGACAGGCCATGGAGAAATGGGAGCCTTGCTACGCTGATGGGCGGGATGTAAATTGCCAACAGCCACTCTGGAGAAGTGTACGGTGTGTCCTGAAACATCTAAAAAACTCAGCTTAGAGAGCATAGGGCACTTCCACTCATGGGCGTATAAATTGGGAAAACTAAAAATCAGCAAGACACAGGCACCCCAAAGTTTAGGGCTGCTCTGTTGACAAGAACCTCCACTTTGTTACACCTTAAATATCCCAGGAAAGACAAGAATGGATAAAGAAATTGTGGTCCTTATGTACAATGGAATATCACTCAGCCATGAAATCAACGTCATAAGGCTAGTAGCAGCATGATGAGTGGATTTGGGTACGACGATTCTAAGTGAAATAAGTCACACAGAAAAAGACACTTATCATAAGATATCACTTATAGAGGGAATGTAAAAACCGCTACCCTTGAACTGAATTACATAACAGGTCAGAGTCACACGTTTAGAAAACACACTAGGGCTGCTTAACGGGAAAGGTGAGGTGGGGTGATGCATAAAACAAGGGTTTCAAATTAGCTCAGATAGCGTTCCATAAACCCAATATGTAATAGACAAGACCTACTCCTTGCTCAGTGAACTGGACAAAACAACCCCTATTCACCGCCCAAGAATATATCTGACTAGTAAGAATCTTAAAACCTATGTATTTATATCTCTCTGTAAGTGAGTGAAGTGGGTGAAAAGCGGCATAACCACAGCAGTGAAAAGCAGCTAAACCCCATTATACAAATCAATTACTTTTAAAAACCCGTGAAACAAAGACAGTGAAAGAGAGAGAAATCCTGACAAAATTCGTTCAGGGGCTGTGATGCAACCTGGATTGACCATATGTAGACCCACAGATGGATGGGACATGAGGGTGGACACTCTTGGGGCTGAGAGGTTTGGTGAGGTTGGGTGAGCAAACGCAGACCCTTTAAAGTAATACTGCGTGGTACCCATCCCATGGGTCCCAAATCTCCAGGTTCAAGGGCATCTTCATACATCGAAAACATGCATGAGAAACCCCGAAGATGGTACACCGTGTGATCGGGAATGGTTTCTAAAATGCACCTCATTTCTCATCTCCTTGTGCTCCGGTTCGCCATTCCAGCCGCTATACTACCAATCTCCCTGCTTGCAGAATCAGCACCTTTAACCTCCTGTTCCGAACAGGTTGCAATTTGTCCTGAGGATGAACGGGAAGAGGGGGAACCAATGAGAGACTAGCTCTAGGTGTTGGGACAGGCACAGGTCACTCTATTTTCCCATCAGGAAGAAGAATTAACCACAGGCTCAGCCTGCCGCCCGGAGCCAGAATAGGGCCTTAAGCAATCTGCGCTTTTGCGGCCAGCTCCCAAGAAAGCGAGTTGAAAAATGGAGCTCAGGGGCACTGCAATTCACAAACCTGCAGACTTAGAAATGATAACTCTCGTCCACCAATATATTTAGGGAAGGCAACGAAGAGGATTTGAAAGCAAGGCAGAATTGCAGGAAACAGATTTCAGGAGGTAGATTCGAATCGCCTTTAAAGCACAGGAAAAGCGGCAAAACCTCGACAATGATGCCCTTGGCCAAAAAGGGCGTATGCGTTTTTTCCTGAATATATTCAGGAAAAAACGCATACGCCCTTTTTGGCCAACCAAGCAACCTGGAAAGGCAAATCAGCGCTACAAAGAAGTCTCGCTTCCCATCGGTCAAAAGGGCCAGGCTGAATAAAGTGTCAAAACCAGAAATGCAGGACAGGCCATGGAGAAATGGGAGCCTTGCTACGCTGATGGGCGGGATGTAAATTGCCAACAGCCACTCTGGAGAAGTGTACGGTGTGTCCTGAAACATCTAAAAAACTCAGCTTAGAGAGCATAGGGCACTTCCACTCATGGGCGTATAAATTGGGAAAACTAAAAATCAGCAAGACACAGGCACCCCAAAGTTTAGGGCTGCTCTGTTGACAAGAACCTCCACTTTGTTACACCTTAAATATCCCAGGAAAGGCAAGAATGGATAAAGAAGTTGTGGTCCTTATGTACAATGGAATATCATTCAGCCATGAAATCAACGTCATAAGGCTAGTAGCAGCATGATGAGTGGATTTGGGTACGACGATTCTAAGTGAAATAAGTCACACAGAAAAAGACACTTATCATAAGATATCACTTATAGAGGGAATGTAAAAACCGCTACCCTTGAACTGAATTACATAACAGGTCAGAGTCACACGTTTAGAAAACACACTAGGGCTGCTTAACGGGAAAGGTGAGGTGGGGTGATGCATAAAACAAGGGTTTCAAATTAGCTCAGATAGCGTTCCATAAACCCAATATGTAATAGACAAGACCTACTCCTTCCTCAGTGAACTGGACTCAACACGCCCTATTCATCGCCCAAGAATATATCTGACTAGTAAGAATCTTAAAACCTATGTATTTATATCTCTCTGTAAGTGAGTGAAGTGGGTGAAAAGCGGCATAACCACAGCAGTGAAAAGCAGCTAAACCCCATTATACAAATCAATTACTTTTAAAAACCCGTGAAACAAAGACAGTGAAAGAGAGAGAAATTCTGACAAAATTCGTTCAGGGGCTGTGATGCAACCTGGATTGACCATATGTAGACACACAGATGGATGAGACATAAGGGTGGACACTCTTGGGGCTGAGAGGTTTGGTGAGGTTGGGTGAGCAAACGCAGACCCTTTAAAGTAATACTGTGTGGTACCCATCCCATGGGTCCCAAATCACCAGGTTCAAGGGCATCTTCCTACATCGAAAACATGCATGAGAAACCCAGAAGATGGTACACCGTGTGATCGGGAAAGGTTTCTAAAACGCACCTCATTTCTCATCTCCTTGTGCTCCGGTTCGCCATTCCAGCCGCTATACTAGCAATCTCCCTGCTTGGAGAATCAGCACCTTTAACCTCCTGTTCCGTACAGGTTGCAATTTGTCCTGAGGATGAACGGGAAGAGGGGGAACCAATGAGAGACTAGCTCTAGGTGTTGGGACAGGCACAGGTCACTCTATTTTCCCATCAGGAAGAAGAATTAACCACAGGCTCAGCTTGCCGCCCGGAGCCAGAATAGGGCCTGAAGCAATCCTGCGCTTTGCAGCCAGCTCCCAAGAAAGCGAGTTGAAAAATGGAGCTCAGGGGCACTGCAATTCACAAACCTGCAGACTTAGAAATGATAACTCTCATCCACAAATATATTGAGGGATGGCAACGAAGAGGATTTGAAAGCAAGGCAGAATTGCAGGAAACAGATTTCAGGAGGTAGATTCGAATCGCCTTTAAAGCACAGGAAAAGCGGCAAAACCTCGACAATGATGCCCTTGGCCAAAAAGGGCGTATGCGTTTTTTCCTGAATATATTCAGGAAAAAACGCATACGCCCTTTTTGGCCAACCAAGCAACCTGGAAAGGCAAATCAGCGCTACAAAGAAGTCTCGCTTCCCATCGGTCAAAAGGGCCAGGCTGAATAAAGTGTCAAAACCAGAAATGCAGGACAGACCATGGAGAAACGGGAGCCTTGCTACGCTGATGGGCCGGATGTAAATTGCCAACAGCCACTCTGGAGAAGTGTACGGTGTGTCCTGAAACATCTAAAAAACTCAGCTTAGAGAGCATAGGGCACTTCCACTCATGGGCGTATAAATTGGGAAAACTAAAAATCAGCA
The DNA here is from genome assembly GCF_028023285.1 of Balaenoptera ricei. Classification (NCBI taxonomy): domain Eukaryota; kingdom Metazoa; phylum Chordata; class Mammalia; order Artiodactyla; family Balaenopteridae; genus Balaenoptera; species Balaenoptera ricei. The sequence goes on along the minus strand of NC_082640.1, from coordinate 87,589,681 downwards.
AGACACAGGCACCCCAAAGTTTAGGGCTGCTCTGTTGACAAGAACCTCCACTTTGTTACACCTTAAATATCCCAGGAAAGACAAGAATGGATAAAGAAGTTGTGGTCCTTATGTACAATGGAATATCACTCAGCCATGAAATCAACGTCATAAGGCTAGTAGCAGCATGATGAGTGGATTTGGGTACGACGATTCTAAGTGAAATAAGTCACACAGAAAAAGACACTTATCATAAGATATCACTTATAGAGGGAATGTAAAAACCGCTACCCTTGAACTGAATTACATAACAGGTCAGAGTCACACGTTTAGAAAACACACTAGGGCTGCTTAACGGGAAAGGTGAGGTGGGGTGATGCATAAAACAAGGGTTTCAAATTAGCTCAGATAGCGTTCCATAAACCCAATATGTAATAGACAAGACCTACTCCTTCCTCAGTGAACTGGACTCAACACGCCCTATTCATCACCCAAGAATATATCTGACTAGTAAGAATCTTAAAACCTATGTATTTATATCTCTCTGTAAGTGAGTGAAGTGGGTGAAAAGCGGCATAACCACAGCAGTGAAAAGCAGCTAAACCCCATTATACAAATCAATTACTTTTAAAAACCCGTGAAACAAAGACAGTGAAAGAGAGAGAAATTCTGACAAAATTCGTTCAGGGGCTGTGATGCAACCTGGATTGACCATATGTAGACCCACAGATGGATGAGACATAAGGGTGGACACTCTTGGGGCTGAGAGGTTTGGTGAGGTTGGGTGAGCAAACGCAGACCCTTTAAAGTAATACTGTGTGGTACCCATCCCATGGGTCTCAAATCTCCAGGTTCAAGGGCATCTTCCTACATCGAAAACATGCATGAGAAACCCAGAAGATGGTACACTGTGTGATCGGGAAAGGTTTCTAAAACGCACCTCATTTCTCATCTCCTTGTGCTCCGGTTCGCCATTCCAGCTGCTATACTAGCAATCTCCCTGCTTGGAGAATCAGCACCTTTAACCTCCTGTTCCGTACAGGTTGCAATTTGTCCTGAGGATGAACGGGAAGAGGGGGAACCAATGAGAGACTAGCTCTAGGTGTTGGGACAGGCACAGGTCACTCTATTTTCCCATCAGGAAGAAGAATTAACCTCAGGCTCAGCTTGCCGCCCGGAGCCAGAATAGGGCCTGAAGCAATCCTGCGCTTTTGCGGCCAGCTCCCAAGAAAGCGAGTTGAAAAATGGAGCTCAGGGGCACTGCAATTCACAAACCTGCAGACTTAGAAATGATAACTCTCGTCCACAAATATATTGAGGGACGGCAACGAAGAGGATTTGAAAGCAAGGCAGAATTGCAGGAAACAGATTTCAGGAGGTAGATTCGAATCGCCTTTAAAGCACAGGAAAAGCGGCAAAACCTCGACAATGATGCCCTTGGCCAAAAAGGGCGTATGCGTTTTTTCCTGAATATATTCAGGAAAAAACGCATACGCCCTTTTTGGCCAACCAAGAAACCTGGAAAGGCAAATCAGCGCTACAAAGAAGTCTCGCTTCCCATCGGTCAAAAGGGCCAGGCTGAATAAAGTGTCAAAACCAGAAATGCAGGACAGGCCATGGAGAAATGGCAGCCTTGCTACGCTGATGGGCGGGATGTAAATTGCCAACAGCCACTCTGGAGAAGTGTACGGTGTGTCCTGAAACATCTAAAAAACTCAGCTTAGAGAGCATAGGGCACTTCCACTCATGGGCGTATAAATTGGGAAAACTAAAAATCAGCAAGACACAGGCACCCCAAAGTTTAGGGCTGCTCTGTTGACAAGAACCTCCACTTTGTTACACCTTAAATATCCCAGGAAAGACAAGAATGGATAAAGAAGTTGTGGTCCTTATGTACAATGGAATATCATTCAGCCATGAAATCAACGTCATAAGGCTAGTAGCAGCATGATGAGTGGATTTGGGTACGACGATTCTAAGTGAAATAAGTCACACAGAAAAAGACACTTATCATAAGATATCACTTATAGAGGGAATGTAAAAACCGCTACCCTTGAACTGAATTACATAACAGGTCAGAGTCACACGTTTAGAAAACACACTAGGGCTGCTTAACGGGAAAGGTGAGGTGGGGTGATGCATAAAACAAGGGTTTCAAATTAGCTCAGATAGCGTTCCATAAACCCAATATGTAATAGACAAGACCTACTCCTTCCTCAGTGAACTGGACTCAACACGCCCTATTCATCGCCCAAGAATATATCTGACTAGTAAGAATCTTAAAACCTATGTATTTATATCTCTCTGTAAGTGAGTGAAGTGGGTGAAAAGCGGCATAACCACAGCAGTGAAAAGCAGCTAAACCCCATTATACAAATCAATTACTTTTAAAAACCCGTGAAACAAAGACAGTGAAAGAGAGAGAAATTCTGACAAAATTCGTTCAGGGGCTGTGATGCAACCTGGATTGACCATATGTAGACCCACAGATGGATGAGACATAAGGGTGGACACTCTTGGGGCTGAGAGGTTTGGTGAGGTTGGGTGAGCAAACGCAGACCCTTTAAAGTAATACTGTGTGGTACCCATCCCATGGGTCCCAAATCACCAGGTTCAAGGGCATCTTCCTACATCGAAAACATGCATGAGAAACCCAGAAGATGGTACACCGTGTGATCGGGAAAGGTTTCTAAAACGCACCTCATTTCTCATCTCCTTGTGCTCCGGTTCGCCATTCCAGCCGCTATACTAGCAATCTCCCTGCTTGGAGAATCAGCACCTTTAACCTCCTGTTCCGTACAGGTTGCAATTTGTCCTGAGGATGAACGGGAAGAGGGGGAACCAATGAGAGACTAGCTCTAGGTGTTGGGACAGGCACAGATCACTCTATTTTCCCATCAGGAAGAAGAATTAACCACAGGCTCAGCTTGCCGCCCGGAGCCAGAATAGGGCCTGAAGCAATCCTGCGCTTTGCAGCCAGCTCCCAAGAAAGCGAGTTGAAAAATGGAGCTCAGGGGCACTGCAATTCACAAACCTGCAGACTTAGAAATGATAACTCTCATCCACAAATATATTGAGGGATGGCAACGAAGAGGATTTGAAAGCAAGGCAGAATTGCAGGAAACAGATTTCAGGAGGTAGATTCGAATCGCCTTTAAAGCACAGGAAAAGCGGCAAAACCTCGACAATGATGCCCTTGGCCAAAAAGGGCGTATGCGTTTTTTCCTGAATATATTCAGGAAAAAACGCATACGCCCTTTTTGGCCAACCAAGCAACCTGGAAAGGCAAATCAGCGCTACAAAGAAGTCTCGCTTCCCATCGGTCAAAAGGGCCAGGCTGAATAAAGTGTCAAAACCAGAAATGCAGGACAGACCATGGAGAAACGGGAGCCTTGCTACGCTGATGGGCCGGATGTAAATTGCCAACAGCCACTCTGGAGAAGTGTACGGTGTGTCCTGAAACATCTAAAAAACTCAGCTTAGAGAGCATAGGGCACTTCCACTCATGGGCGTATAAATTGGGAAAACTAAAAATCAGCAAGACACAGGCACCCCAAAGTTTAGGGCTGCTCTGTTGACAAGAACCTCCACTTTGTTACACCTTAAATATCCCAGGAAAGACAAGAATGGATAAAGAAGTTGTGGTCCTTATGTACAATGGAATATCACTCAGCCATGAAATCAACGTCATAAGGCTAGTAGCAGCATGATGAGTGGATTTGGGTACGACGATTCTAAGTGAAATAAGTCACACAGAAAAAGACACTTATCATAAGATATCACTTATAGAGGGAATGTAAAAACCGCTACCCTTGAACTGAATTACATAACAGGTCAGAGTCACACGTTTAGAAAACACACTAGGGCTGCTTAACGGGAAAGGTGAGGTGGGGTGATGCATAAAACAAGGGTTTCAAATTAGCTCAGATAGCGTTCAATAAACCCAATATGTAATAGACAAGACCTACTCCTTCCTCAGTGAACTGGACTCAACACGCCCTATTCATCACCCAAGAATATATCTGACTAGTAAGAATCTTAAAACCTATGTATTTATATCTCTCTGTAAGTGAGTGAAGTGGGTGAAAAGCGGCATAACCACAGCAGTGAAAAGCAGCTAAACCCCATTATACAAATCAATTACTTTTAAAAACCCGTGAAACAAAGACAGTGAAAGAGAGAGAAATTCTGACAAAATTCGTTCAGGGGCTGTGATGCAACCTGGATTGACCATATGTAGACCCACAGATGGATGAGACATAAGGGTGGACACTCTTGGGGCTGAGAGGTTTGGTGAGGTTGGGTGAGCAAACGCAGACCCTTTAAAGTAATACTGTGTGGTACCCATCCCATGGGTCTCAAATCTCCAGGTTCAAGGGGATCTTCCTACATCGAAAACATGCATGAGAAACCCAGAAGATGGTACACTGTGTGATCGGGAAAGGTTTCTAAAACGCACCTCATTTCTCATCTCCTTGTGCTCCGGTTCGCCATTCCAGCTGCTATACTAGCAATCTCCCTGCTTGGAGAATCAGCACCTTTAACCTCCTGTTCCGTACAGGTTGCAATTTGTCCTGAGGATGAACGGGAAGAGGGGGAACCAATGAGAGACTAGCTCTAGGTGTTGGGACAGGCACAGGTCACTCTATTTTCCCATCAGGAAGAAGAATTAACCTCAGGCTCAGCTTGCCGCCCGGAGCCAGAATAGGGCCTGAAGCAATCCTGCGCTTTTGCGGCCAGCTCCCAAGAAAGCGAGTTGAAAAATGGAGCTCAGGGGCACTGCAATTCACAAACCTGCAGACTTAGAAATGATAACTCTCGTCCACAAATATATTGAGGGACGGCAACGAAGAGGATTTGAAAGCAAGGCAGAATTGCAGGAAACAGATTTCAGGAGGTAGATTCGAATCGCCTTTAAAGCACAGGAAAAGCGGCAAAACCTCGACAATGATGCCCTTGGCCAAAAAGGGCGTATGCGTTTTTTCCTGAATATATTCAGGAAAAAACGCATACGCCCTTTTTGGCCAACCAAGCAACCTGGAAAGGCAAATCAGCGCTACAAAGAAGTCTCGCTTCCCATCGGTCAAAAGGGCCAGGCTGAATAAAGTGTCAAAACCAGAAATGCAGGACAGGCCATGGAGAAATGGCAGCCTTGCTACGCTGATGGGCGGGATGGAAATTGCCAACAGCCACTCTGGAGAAGTGTACGGTGTGTCCTGAAACATCTAAAAAACTCAGCTTAGAGAGCATAGGGCACTTCCACTCATGGGCGTATAAATTGGGAAAACTAAAAATCAGCAAGACACAGGCACCCCAAAGTTTAGGGCTGCTCTGTTGACAAGAACCTCCACTTTGTTACACCTTAAATATCCCAGGAAAGACAAGAATGGATAAAGAAGTTGTGGTCCTTATGTACAATGGAATATCATTCAGCCATGAAATCAACGTCATAAGGCTAGTAGCAGCATGATGAGTGGATTTGGGTACGACGATTCTAAGTGAAATAAGTCACACAGAAAAAGACACTTATCATAAGATATCACTTATAGAGGGAATGTAAAAACCGCTACCCTTGAACTGAATTACATAACAGGTCAGAGTCACACGTTTAGAAAACACACTAGGGCTGCTTAACGGGAAAGGTGAGGTGGGGTGATGCATAAAACAAGGGTTTCAAATTAGCTCAGATAGCGTTCCATAAACCCAATATGTAATAGACAAGACCTACTCCTTGCTCAGTGAACTGGACAAAACAACCCCTATTCACCGCCCAAGAATATATCTGACTAGTAAGAATCTTAAAACCTATGTATTTATATCTCTCTGTAAGTGAGTGAAGTGGGTGAAAAGCGGCATAACCACAGCAGTGAAAAGCAGCTAAACCCCATTATACAAATCAATTACTTTTAAAAACCCGTGAAACAAAGACAGTGAAAGAGAGAGAAATCCTGACAAAATTCGTTCAGGGGCTGTGATGCAACCTGGATTGACCATATGTAGACCCACAGATGGATGGGACATGAGGGTGGACACTCTTGGGGCTGAGAGGTTTGGTGAGGTTGGTTGAGCAAACGCAGACCCTTTAAAGTAATACTGCGTGGTACCCATCCCATGGGTCCCAAATCTCCAGGTTCAAGGGCATCTTCATACATCGAAAACATGCATGAGAAACCCCGAAGATGGTACACCGTGTGATCGGGAATGGTTTCTAAAATGCACCTCATTTCTCATCTCCTTGTGCTCCGGTTCGCCATTCCAGCCGCTATACTAGCAATCTCCCTGCTTGGAGAATCAGCACCTTTAACCTCCTGTTCCGTACAGGTTGCAATTTGTCCTGAGGATGAACGGGAAGAGGGGGAACCAATGAGAGACTAGCTCTAGGTGTTGGGACAGGCACAGGTCACTCTATTTTCCCATCAGGAAGAAGAATTAACCACAGGCTCAGCCTGCCGCCCGGAGCCAGAATAGGGCCTTAAGCAATCTGCGCTTTTGCGGCCAGCTCCCAAGAAAGCGAGTTGAAAAATGGAGCTCAGGGGCACTGCAATTCACAAACCTGCAGACTTAGAAATGATAACTCTCGTCCACCAATATATTTAGGGAAGGCAACGAAGAGGATTTGAAAGCAAGGCAGAATTGCAGGAAACAGATTTCAGGAGGTAGATTCGAATCGCCTTTAAAGCACAGGAAAAGCGGCAAAACCTCGACAATGATGCCCTTGGCCAAAAAGGGCGTATGCGTTTTTTCCTGAATATATTCAGGAAAAAACGCATACGCCCTTTTTGGCCAACCAAGCAACCTGGAAAGGCAAATCAGCGCTACAAAGAAGTCTCGCTTCCCATCGGTCAAAAGGGCCAGGCTGAATAAAGTGTCAAAACCAGAAATGCAGGACAGGCCATGGAGAAATGGCAGCCTTGCTACGCTGATGGGCGGGATGGAAATTGCCAACAGCCACTCTGGAGAAGTGTACGGTGTGTCCTGAAATATCTAAAAAACTCAGCTTAGAGAGCATAGGGCACTTCCAATCATGGGCGTATAAATTGGGAAAACTAAAAATCAGCAAGACACAGGCACCCCAAAGTTTAGGGCTGCTCTGTTGACAAGAACCTCCACTTTGTTACACCTTAAATATCCCAGGAAAGACAAGAATGGATAAAGAAGTTGTGGTCCTTATGTACAATGGAATATCATTCAGCCATGAAATCACCGTCATAAGGCTACTAGCAGCATGATGAGTGGATTTGGGTACGACGATTCTAAGTGAAATAAGTCACACAGAAAAAGACACTTATCATAAGATATCACTTATAGAGGGAATGTAAAAACCGCTACCCTTGAACTGAATTACATAACAGGTCAGAGTCACACGTTTAGAAAACACACTAGGGCTGCTTAACGGGAAAGGTGAGGTGGGGTGATGCATAAAACAAGGGTTTCAAATTAGCTCAGATAGCGTTCCATAAACCCAATATGTAATAGACAAGACCTACTCCTTCTTCAGTGAACTGGACTCAACACGCCCTATTCATCGCCCAAGAATATATCTGACTAGTAAGAATCTTAAAACCTATGTATTTATATCTCTCTGTAAGTGAGTGAAGTGGGTGAAAAGCGGCATAACCACAGCAGTGAAAAGCAGCTAAACCCCATTATACAAATCAATTACTTTTAAAAACCCGTGAAACAAAGACAGTGAAAGAGAGAGAAATTCTGACAAAATTCGTTCAGGGGCTGTGATGCAACCTGGATTGACCATATGTAGACCCACAGATGGATGAGACATAAGGGTGGACACTCTTGGGGCTGAGAGGTTCGGTGAGATTGGGTGAGCAAACGCAGACCCTTTAAAGTAATACTGTGTGGTACCCATCCCATGGGTCCCAAATCTCCAGGTTCAAGGGCATCTTCCTACATCGAAAACATGCATGAGAAACCCAGAAGATGGTACACCGTGTGATCGGGAAAGGTTTCTAAAACGCACCTCATTTCTCATCTCCTTGTGCTCCGGTTCGCCATTCCAGCCGCTATACTAGCAATCTCCCTGCTTGGAGAATCAGCACCTTTAACCTCCTGTTCCGTACAGGTTGCAATTTGTCCTGAGGATGAACGGGAAGAGGGGGAACCAATGAGAGACTAGCTCTAGGTGTTGGGACAGGCACAGGTCACTCTATTTTCCCATCAGGAAGAAGAATTAACCTCAGGCTCAGCTTGCCGCCCGGAGCCAGAATAGGGCCTGAAGCAATCCTGCGCTTTGCAGCCAGCTCCCAAGAAAGCGAGTTGAAAAATGGAGCTCAGGGGCACTGCAATTCACAAACCTGCAGACTTAGAAATGATAACTCTCGTCCACAAATATATTGAGGGACGGCAACAAAGAGGATTTGAAAGCAAGGCAGAATTGCAGGAAACAGATTTCAGGAGGTAGATTCGAATCGCCTTTAAAGCACAGGAAAAGCGGCAAAACCTCGACAATGATGCCCTTGGCCAAAAAGGGCGTATGCGTTTTTTCCTGAATATATTCAGGAAAAAACGCATACGCCCTTTTTGGCCAACCAAGCAACCTGGAAAGGCAAATCAGCGCTACAAAGAAGTCTCGCTTCCCATCGGTCAAAAGGGCCAGGCTGAATAAAGTGTCAAAACCAGAAATGCAGGACAGGCCATGGAGAAATGGCAGCCTTGCTACGCTGATGGGCGGGATGTAAATTGCCAACAGCCACTCTGGAGAAGTGTACGGTGTGTCCTGAAACATCTAAAAAACTCAGCTTAGAGAGCATAGGGCACTTCCACTCATGGGCGTATAAATTGGGAAAACTAAAAATCAGCAAGACACAGGCACCCCAAAGTTTAGGGCTGCTCTGTTGACAAGAACCTCCACTTTGTTACACCTTAAATATCCCAGGAAAGACAAGAATGGATAAAGAAGTTGTGGTCCTTATGTACAATGGAATATCATTCAGCCATGAAATCAACGTCATAAGGCTAGTAGCAGCATGATGAGTGGATTTGGGTACGACGATTCTAAGTGAAATAAGTCACACAGAAAAAGACACTTATCATAAGATATCACTTATAGAGGGAATGTAAAAACCGCTACCCTTGAACTGAATTACATAACAGGTCAGAGTCACACGTTTAGAAAACACACTAGGGCTGCTTAACGGGAAAGGTGAGGTGGGGTGATGCATAAAACAAGGGTTTCAAATTAGCTCAGATAGCGTTCCATAAACCCAATATGTAATAGACAAGACCTACTCCTTCCTCAGTGAACTGGACTCAACACGCCCTATTCATCGCCCAAGAATATATCTGACTAGTAAGAATCTTAAAACCTATGTATTTATATCTCTCTGTAAGTGAGTGAAGTGGGTGAAAAGCGGCATAACCACAGCAGTGAAAAGCAGCTAAACCCCATTATACAAATCAATTACTTTTAAAAACCCGTGAAACAAAGACAGTGAAAGAGAGAGAAATTCTGACAAAATTCGTTCAGGGGCTGTGATGCAACCTGGATTGACCATATGTAGACCCACAGATGGATGAGACATAAGGGTGGACACTCTTGGGGCTGAGAGGTTTGGTGAGGTTGGGTGAGCAAACGCAGACCCTTTAAAGTAATACTGTGTGGTACCCATCCCATGGGTCCCAAATCACCAGGTTCAAGGGCATCTTCCTACATCGAAAACATGCATGAGAAACCCAGAAGATGGTACACCGTGTGATCGGGAAAGGTTTCTAAAACGCACCTCATTTCTCATCTCCTTGTGCTCCGGTTCGCCATTCCAGCCGCTATACTAGCAATCTCCCTGCTTGGAGAATCAGCACCTTTAACCTCCTGTTCCGTACAGGTTGCAATTTGTCCTGAGGATGAACGGGAAGAGGGGGAACCAATGAGAGACTAGCTCTAGGTGTTGGGACAGGCACAGATCACTCTATTTTCCCATCAGGAAGAAGAATTAACCACAGGCTCAGCTTGCCGCCCGGAGCCAGAATAGGGCCTGAAGCAATCCTGCGCTTTGCAGCCAGCTCCCAAGAAAGCGAGTTGAAAAATGGAGCTCAGGGGCACTGCAATTCACAAACCTGCAGACTTAGAAATGATAACTCTCATCCACAAATATATTGAGGGATGGCAACGAAGAGGATTTGAAAGCAAGGCAGAATTGCAGGAAACAGATTTCAGGAGGTAGATTCGAATCGCCTTTAAAGCACAGGAAAAGCGGCAAAACCTCGACAATGATGCCCTTGGCCAAAAAGGGCGTATGCGTTTTTTCCTGAATATATTCAGGAAAAAACGCATACGCCCTTTTTGGCCAACCAAGCAACCTGGAAAGGCAAATCAGCGCTACAAAGAAGTCTCGCTTCCCATCGGTCAAAAGGGCCAGGCTGAATAAAGTGTCAAAACCAGAAATGCAGGACAGACCATGGAGAAACGGGAGCCTTGCTACGCTGATGGGCCGGATGTAAATTGCCAACAGCCACTCTGGAGAAGTGTACGGTGTGTCCTGAAACATCTAAAAAACTCAGCTTAGAGAGCATAGGGCACTTCCACTCATGGGCGTATAAATTGGGAAAACTAAAAATCAGCAAGACACAGGCACCCCAAAGTTTAGGGCTGCTCTGTTGACAAGAACCTCCACTTTGTTACACCTTAAATATCCCAGGAAAGACAAGAATGGATAAAGAAGTTGTGGTCCTTATGTACAATGGAATATCACTCAGCCATGAAATCAACGTCATAAGGCTAGTAGCAGCATGATGAGTGGATTTGGGTACGACGATTCTAAGTGAAATAAGTCACACAGAAAAAGACACTTATCATAAGATATCACTTATAGAGGGAATGTAAAAACCGCTACCCTTGAACTGAATTACATAACAGGTCAGAGTCACACGTTTAGAAAACACACTAGGGCTGCTTAACGGGAAAGGTGAGGTGGGGTGATGCATAAAACAAGGGTTTCAAATTAGCTCAGATAGCGTTCAATAAACCCAATATGTAATAGACAAGACCTACTCCTTCCTCAGTGAACTGGACTCAACACGCCCTATTCATCACCCAAGAATATATCTGACTAGTAAGAATCTTAAAACCTATGTATTTATATCTCTCTGTAAGTGAGTGAAGTGGGTGAAAAGCGGCATAACCACAGCAGTGAAAAGCAGCTAAACCCCATTATACAAATCAATTACTTTTAAAAACCCGTGAAACAAAGACAGTGAAAGAGAGAGAAATTCTGACAAAATTCGTTCAGGGGCTGTGATGCAACCTGGATTGACCATATGTAGACCCACAGATGGATGAGACATAAGGGTGGACACTCTTGGGGCTGAGAGGTTTGGTGAGGTTGGGTGAGCAAACGCAGACCCTTTAAAGTAATACTGTGTGGTACCCATCCCATGGGTCTCAAATCTCCAGGTTCAAGGGGATCTTCCTACATCGAAAACATGCATGAGAAACCCAGAAGATGGTACACTGTGTGATCGGGAAAGGTTTCTAAAACGCACCTCATTTCTCATCTCCTTGTGCTCCGGTTCGCCATTCCAGCTGCTATACTAGCAATCTCCCTGCTTGGAGAATCAGCACCTTTAACCTCCTGTTCCGTACAGGTTGCAATTTGTCCTGAGGATGAACGGGAAGAGGGGGAACCAATGAGAGACTAGCTCTAGGTGTTGGGACAGGCACAGGTCACTCTATTTTCCCATCAGGAAGAAGAATTAACCTCAGGCTCAGCTTGCCGCCCGGAGCCAGAATAGGGCCTGAAGCAATCCTGCGCTTTTGCGGCCAGCTCCCAAGAAAGCGAGTTGAAAAATGGAGCTCAGGGGCACTGCAATTCACAAACCTGCAGACTTAGAAATGATAACTCTCGTCCACAAATATATTGAGGGACGGCAACGAAGAGGATTTGAAAGCAAGGCAGAATTGCAGGAAACAGATTTCAGGAGGTAGATTCGAATCGCCTTTAAAGCACAGGAAAAGCGGCAAAACCTCGACAATGATGCCCTTGGCCAAAAAGGGCGTATGCGTTTTTTCCTGAATATATTCAGGAAAAAACGCATACGCCCTTTTTGGCCAACCAAGCAACCTGGAAAGGCAAATCAGCGCTACAAAGAAGTCTCGCTTCCCATCGGTCAAAAGGGCCAGGCTGAATAAAGTGTCAAAACCAGAAATGCAGGACAGGCCATGGAGAAATGGCAGCCTTGCTACGCTGATGGGCGGGATGGAAATTGCCAACAGCCACTCTGGAGAAGTGTACGGTGTGTCCTGAAACATCTAAAAAACTCAGCTTAGAGAGCATAGGGCACTTCCACTCATGGGCGTATAAATTGGGAAAACTAAAAATCAGCAAGACACAGGCACCCCAAAGTTTAGGGCTGCTCTGTTGACAAGAACCTCCACTTTGTTACACCTTAAATATCCCAGGAAAGACAAGAATGGATAAAGAAGTTGTGGTCCTTATGTACAATGGAATATCATTCAGCCATGAAATCAACGTCATAAGGCTAGTAGCAGCATGATGAGTGGATTTGGGTACGACGATTCTAAGTGAAATAAGTCACACAGAAAAAGACACTTATCATAAGATATCACTTATAGAGGGAATGTAAAAACCGCTACCCTTGAACTGAATTACATAACAGGTCAGAGTCACACGTTTAGAAAACACACTAGGGCTGCTTAACGGGAAAGGTGAGGTGGGGTGATGCATAAAACAAGGGTTTCAAATTAGCTCAGATAGCGTTCCATAAACCCAATATGTAATAGACAAGACCTACTCCTTGCTCAGTGAACTGGACAAAACAACCCCTATTCACCGCCCAAGAATATATCTGACTAGTAAGAATCTTAAAACCTATGTATTTATATCTCTCTGTAAGTGAGTGAAGTGGGTGAAAAGCGGCATAACCACAGCAGTGAAAAGCAGCTAAACCCCATTATACAAATCAATTACTTTTAAAAACCCGTGAAACAAAGACAGTGAAAGAGAGAGAAATCCTGACAAAATTCGTTCAGGGGCTGTGATGCAACCTGGATTGACCATATGTAGACCCACAGATGGATGGGACATGAGGGTGGACACTCTTGGGGCTGAGAGGTTTGGTGAGGTTGGTTGAGCAAACGCAGACCCTTTAAAGTAATACTGCGTGGTACCCATCCCATGGGTCCCAAATCTCCAGGTTCAAGGGCATCTTCATACATCGAAAACATGCATGAGAAACCCCGAAGATGGTACACCGTGTGATCGGGAATGGTTTCTAAAATGCACCTCATTTCTCATCTCCTTGTGCTCCGGTTCGCCATTCCAGCCGCTATACTAGCAATCTCCCTGCTTGGAGAATCAGCACCTTTAACCTCCTGTTCCGTACAGGTTGCAATTTGTCCTGAGGATGAACGGGAAGAGGGGGAACCAATGAGAGACTAGCTCTAGGTGTTGGGACAGGCACAGGTCACTCTATTTTCCCATCAGGAAGAAGAATTAACCACAGGCTCAGCCTGCCGCCCGGAGCCAGAATAGGGCCTTAAGCAATCTGCGCTTTTGCGGCCAGCTCCCAAGAAAGCGAGTTGAAAAATGGAGCTCAGGGGCACTGCAATTCACAAACCTGCAGACTTAGAAATGATAACTCTCGTCCACCAATATATTTAGGGAAGGCAACGAAGAGGATTTGAAAGCAAGGCAGAATTGCAGGAAACAGATTTCAGGAGGTAGATTCGAATCGCCTTTAAAGCACAGGAAAAGCGGCAAAACCTCGACAATGATGCCCTTGGCCAAAAAGGGCGTATGCGTTTTTTCCTGAATATATTCAGGAAAAAACGCATACGCCCTTTTTGGCCAACCAAGCAACCTGGAAAGGCAAATCAGCGCTACAAAGAAGTCTCGCTTCCCATCGGTCAAAAGGGCCAGGCTGAATAAAGTGTCAAAACCAGAAATGCAGGACAGGCCATGGAGAAATGGCAGCCTTGCTACGCTGATGGGCGGGATGGAAATTGCCAACAGCCACTCTGGAGAAGTGTACGGTGTGTCCTGAAATATCTAAAAAACTCAGCTTAGAGAGCATAGGGCACTTCCAATCATGGGCGTATAAATTGGGAAAACTAAAAATCAGCAAGACACAGGCACCCCAAAGTTTAGGGCTGCTCTGTTGACAAGAACCTCCACTTTGTTACACCTTAAATATCCCAGGAAAGACAAGAATGGATAAAGAAGTTGTGGTCCTTATGTACAATGGAATATCATTCAGCCATGAAATCACCGTCATAAGGCTACTAGCAGCATGATGAGTGGATTTGGGTACGACGATTCTAAGTGAAATAAGTCACACAGAAAAAGACACTTATCATAAGATATCACTTATAGAGGGAATGTAAAAACCGCTACCCTTGAACTGAATTACATAACAGGTCAGAGTCACACGTTTAGAAAACACACTAGGGCTGCTTAACGGGAAAGGTGAGGTGGGGTGATGCATAAAACAAGGGTTTCAAATTAGCTCAGATAGCGTTCCATAAACCCAATATGTAATAGACAAGACCTACTCCTTCTTCAGTGAACTGGACTCAACACGCCCTATTCATCGCCCAAGAATATATCTGACTAGTAAGAATCTTAAAACCTATGTATTTATATCTCTCTGTAAGTGAGTGAAGTGGGTGAAAAGCGGCATAACCACAGCAGTGAAAAGCAGCTAAACCCCATTATACAAATCAATTACTTTTAAAAACCCGTGAAACAAAGACAGTGAAAGAGAGAGAAATTCTGACAAAATTCGTTCAGGGGCTGTGATGCAACCTGGATTGACCATATGTAGACCCACAGATGGATGAGACATAAGGGTGGACACTCTTGGGGCTGAGAGGTTCGGTGAGATTGGGTGAGCAAACGCAGACCCTTTAAAGTAATACTGTGTGGTACCCATCCCATGGGTCCCAAATCTCCAGGTTCAAGGGCATCTTCCTACATCGAAAACATGCATGAGAAACCCAGAAGATGGTACACCGTGTGATCGGGAAAGGTTTCTAAAACGCACCTCATTTCTCATCTCCTTGTGCTCCGGTTCGCCATTCCAGCCGCTATACTAGCAATCTCCCTGCTTGGAGAATCAGCACCTTTAACCTCCTGTTCCGTACAGGTTGCAATTTGTCCTGAGGATGAACGGGAAGAGGGGGAACCAATGAGAGACTAGCTCTAGGTGTTGGGACAGGCACAGGTCACTCTATTTTCCCATCAGGAAGAAGAATTAACCTCAGGCTCAGCTTGCCGCCCGGAGCCAGAATAGGGCCTGAAGCAATCCTGCGCTTTGCAGCCAGCTCCCAAGAAAGCGAGTTGAAAAATGGAGCTCAGGGGCACTGCAATTCACAAACCTGCAGACTTAGAAATGATAACTCTCGTCCACAAATATATTGAGGGACGGCAACAAAGAGGATTTGAAAGCAAGGCAGAATTGCAGGAAACAGATTTCAGGAGGTAGATTCGAATCGCCTTTAAAGCACAGGAAAAGCGGCAAAACCTCGACAATGATGCCCTTGGCCAAAAAGGGCGTATGCGTTTTTTCCTGAATATATTCAGGAAAAAACGCATACGCCCTTTTTGGCCAACCAAGCAACCTGGAAAGGCAAATCAGCGCTACAAAGAAGTCTCGCTTCCCATCGGTCAAAAGGGCCAGGCTGAATAAAGTGTCAAAACCAGAAATGCAGGACAGGCCATGGAGAAATGGCAGCCTTGCTACGCTGATGGGCGGGATGTAAATTGCCAACAGCCACTCTGGAGAAGTGTACGGTGTGTCCTGAAACATCTAAAAAACTCAGCTTAGAGAGCATAGGGCACTTCCACTCATGGGCGTATAAATTGGGAAAACTAAAAATCAGCAAGACACAGGCACCCCAAAGTTTAGGGCTGCTCTGTTGACAAGAACCTCCACTTTGTTACACCTTAAATATCCCAGGAAAGACAAGAATGGATAAAGAAATTGTGGTCCTTATGTACAATGGAATATCACTCAGCCATGAAATCAACGTCATAAGGCTAGTAGCAGCATGATGAGTGGATTTGGGTACGACGATTCTAAGTGAAATAAGTCACACAGAAAAAGACACTTATCATAAGATATCACTTATAGAGGGAATGTAAAAACCGCTACCCTTGAACTGAATTACATAACAGGTCAGAGTCACACGTTTAGAAAACACACTAGGGCTGCTTAACGGGAAAGGTGAGGTGGGGTGATGCATTAAACAAGGGTTTCAAATTAGCTCAGATAGCGTTCCATAAACCCAATATGTAATAGACAAGACCTACTCCTTCCTCAGTGAACTGGACTCAACACGCCCTATTCATCACCCAAGAATATATCTGACTAGTAAGAATCTTAAAACCTATGTATTTATATCTCTCTGTAAGTGAGTGAAGTGGGTGAAAAGCGGCATAACCACAGCAGTGAAAAGCAGCTAAACCCCATTATACAAATCAATTACTTTTAAAAACCCGTGAAACAAAGACAGTGAAAGAGAGAGAAATTCTGACAAAATTCGTTCAGGGGCTGTGATGCAACCTGGATTGACCATATGTAGACCCACAGATGGATGAGACATAAGGGTGGACACTCTTGGGGCTGAGAGGTTTGGTGAGGTTGGGTGAGCAAACGCAGACCCTTTAAAGTAATACTGTGTGGTACCCATCCCATGGGTCTCAAATCTCCAGGTTCAAGGGCATCTTCCTACATCGAAAACATGCATGAGAAACCCAGAAGATGGTACACTGTGTGATCGGGAAAGGTTTCTAAAACGCACCTCATTTCTCATCTCCTTGTGCTCCGGTTCGCCATTCCAGCTGCTATACTAGCAATCTCCCTGCTTGGAGAATCAGCACCTTTAACCTCCTGTTCCGTACAGGTTGCAATTTGTCCTGAGGATGAACGGGAAGAGGGGGAACCAATGAGAGACTAGCTCTAGGTGTTGGGACAGGCACAGGTCACTCTATTTTCCCATCAGGAAGAAGAATTAACCTCAGACTCAGCTTGCCGCCCGGAGCCAGAATAGGGCCTGAAGCAATCCTGCGCTTTTGCGGCCAGCTCCCAAGAAAGCGAGTTGAAAAATGGAGCTCAGGGGCACTGCAATTCACAAACCTGCAGACTTAGAAATGATAACTCTCGTCCACAAATATATTGAGGGACGGCAACGAAGAGGATTTGAAAGCAAGGCAGAATTGCAGGAAACAGATTTCAGGAGGTAGATTCGAATCGCCTTTAAAGCACAGGAAAAGCGGCAAAACCTCGACAATGATGCCCTTGGCCAAAAAGGGCGTATGCGTTTTTTCCTGAATATATTCAGGAAAAAACGCATACGCCCTTTTTGGCCAACCAAGCAACCTGGAAAGGCAAATCAGCGCTACAAAGAAGTCTCGCTTCCCATCGGTCAAAAGGGCCAGGCTGAATAAAGTGTCAAAACCAGAAATGCAGGACAGGCCATGGAGAAATGGCAGCCTTGCTACGCTGATGGGCGGGATGTAAATTGCCAACAGCCACTCTGGAGAAGTGTACGGTGTGTCCTGAAACATCTAAAAAACTCAGCTTAGAGAGCATAGGGCACTTCCACTCATGGGCGTATAAATTGGGAAAACTAAAAATCAGCAAGACACAGGCACCCCAAAGTTTAGGGCTGCTCTGTTGACAAGAACCTCCACTTTGTTACACCTTAAATATCCCAGGAAAGACAAGAATGGATAAAGAAGTTGTGGTCCTTATGTACAATGGAATATCATTCAGCCATGAAATCAACGTCATAAGGCTAGTAGCAGCATGATGAGTGGATTTGGGTACGACGATTCTAAGTGAAATAAGTCACACAGAAAAAGACACTTATCATAAGATATCACTTATAGAGGGAATGTAAAAACCGCTACCCTTGAACTGAATTACATAACAGGTCAGAGTCACACGTTTAGAAAACACACTAGGGCTGCTTAACGGGAAAGGTGAGGTGGGGTGATGCATAAAACAAGGGTTTCAAATTAGCTCAGATAGCGTTCCATAAACCCAATATGTAATAGACAAGACCTACTCCTTCCTCAGTGAACTGGACTCAACACGCCCTATTCATCACCCAAGAATATATCTGACTAGTAAGAATCTTAAAACCTATGTATTTATATCTCTCTGTAAGTGAGTGAAGTGGGTGAAAAGCGGCATAACCACAGCAGTGAAAAGCAGCTAAACCCCATTATACAAATCAATTACTTTTAAAAACCCGTGAAACAAAGACAGTGAAAGAGAGAGAAATTCTGACAAAATTCGTTCAGGGGCTGTGATGCAACCTGGATTGACCATATGTAGACCCACAGATGGATGAGACATAAGGGTGGACACTCTTGGGGCTGAGAGGTTTGGTGAGGTTGGGTGAGCAAACGCAGACCCTTTAAAGTAATACTGCGTGGTACCCATCCCATGGGTCCCAAATCTCCAGGTTCAAGGGCATCTTCCTACATCGAAAACATGCATGAGAAACCCAGAAGATGGTACACCGTGTGATCGGGAAAGGTTTCTAAAACGCACCTCATTTCTCATCTCCTTGTGCTCCGGTTCGCCATTCCAGCCGCTATACTAGCAATCTCTCTGCTTGGAGAATCAGCACCTTTAACCTGTTCCGTACAGGTTGCAATTTGTCCTGAGGATGAACGGGAAGAGGGGGAACCAATGAGAGACTAGCTCTAGGTTTTGGGACAGGCACAGGTCTCTCTATTTTCCCATCAGGAAGAAGAATTAACCACAGGCTCAGCTTGCCGCCCGGAGCCAGAATAGGGCCTGAAGCAATCCTGCGCTTTTGCGGCCAGCTCCCAAGAAAGCGAGTTGAAAAATGGAGCTCAGGGGCACTGCAATTCACAAACCTGCAGACTTAGAAATGATAACTCTCGTCCACAAATATATTGAGGGAAGGCAACGAAGAGGATTTGAAAGCAAGGCAGAATTGCAGGAAACAGATTTCAGGAGGTAGATTCGAATCGCCTTTAAAGCACAGGAAAAGCGGCAAAACCTCGACAATGATGCCCTTGGCCAAAAAGGGCGTATGCGTTTTTTCCTGAATATATTCAGGAAAAAACGCATACGCCCTTTTTGGCCAACCAAGCAACCTGGAAAGGCAAATCAGCGCTACAAAGAAGTCTCGCTTCCCATCGGTCAAAAGGGCCAGGCTGAATAAAGTGTCAAAACCAGAAATGCAGGACAGGCCATGGAGAAATGGGAGCCTTGCTACGCTGATGGGCGGGATGTAAATTGCCAACAGCCACTCTGGAGAAGTGTACGGTGTGTCCTGAAACATCTAAAAAACTCAGCTTAGAGAGCATAGGGCACTTCCACTCATGGGCGTATAAATTGGGAAAACTAAAAATCAGCAGGACACAGGCACCCCAAAGTTTAGGGCTGCTCTGTTGACAAGAACCTCCACTTTGTTACACCTTAAATATCCCAGGAAAGACAAGAATGGATAAAGAAGTTGTGGTCCTTATGTACAATGGAATATCACTCAGCCATGAAATCAACGTCATAAGGCTAGTAGCAGCATGATGAGTGGATTTGGGTACGACGATTCTAAGTGAAATAAGTCACACAGAAAAAGACACTTATCATAAGATATCACTTATAGAGGGAATGTAAAAACCGCTACCCTTGAACTGAATTACATAACAGGTCAGTGTCACACGTTTAGAAAACACACTAGGGCTGCTTAACGGGAAAGGTGAGGTGGGGTGATGCATAAAACAAGGGTTTCAAATTAGCTCAGATAGCGTTCCATAAACCCAATATGTAATAGACAAGACCTACTCCTTCCTCAGTGAACTGGACTCAACACGCCCTATTCATCGCCCAAGAATATATCTGACTAGTAAGAATCTTAAAACCTATGTATTGATATCTCTCTGTATGTGAGTCAAGTGGATGTAAAGCGGCATAAACACAGCAGTGAAAAGCAGCTAAACCCCATTATAAAAATCAAATACTTTTAAAAACCCTTGAAACAAAGACAGTGAAAGAGAGAGAAATTCTGACAAAATTCGTTCAGGGGCTGTGATGCAACCTGGATTGACCATATGTAGACCCACAGATGGATGAGACATAAGGGTGGACACTCTTGGGGCTGAGAGGTTTGGTGAGGTTGGGTGAGCAAACGCAGACCCTTTAAAGTAATACTGCGTGGTACCCATCCCATGGGTCCCAAATCTCCAGGTTCAAGGGCATCTTCCTACATCGAAAACATGCATGAGAAACCCAGAAGATGGTACACCGTGTGATCGGGAAAGGTTTCTAAAACGCACCTCATTTCTCATCTCCTTGTGCTCCGGTTCGCCATTCCAGCTGCTATACTAGCAATCTCCCTGCTTGGAGAATCAGCACCTTTAACCTCCTGTTCGTACAGGTTGCAATTTGTCCTGAGGATGAACGGGAAGAGGGGGAACCAATGAGAGACTAGCTCTAGGTGTTGGGACAGGCAAAAGTCTCTCTATTTTCCCATCAGGAAGAAGAATTAACCACAGGCTCAGCTTGCTGCCCGGAGCCAGAATAGGGCCTGAAGCAATCCTGCGCTTTTGCGGCCAGCTCCCAAGAAAGCGAGTTGAAAAATGGAGCTCAGGGGCACTGCAATTTACAAACCTGCAGACTTAGAAATGATAACTCTCGTCCACAAATATATTGAGGGAAGGCAACGAAGAGGATTTGAAAGCAAGGCAGAATTGCAGGAAACAGATTTCAGGAGGTAGATTCGAATCGCCTTTAAAGCACAGGAAAAGCGGCAAAACCTCGACAATGATGCCCTTGGCCAAAAAGGGCGTATGCGTTTTTTCCTGAATATATTCAGGAAAAAACGCATACGCCCTTTTTGGCCAACCAAGCAACCTGGAAAGGCAAATCAGCGCTACAAAGAAGTCTCGCTTCCCATCGGTCAAAAGGGCCAGGCTGAATAAAGTGTCAAAACCAGAAATGCAGGACAGGCCATGGAGAAATGGGAGCCTTGCTACGCTGATGGGCGGGATGGAAATTGCCAACAGCCACTCTGGAGAAGTGTACGGTGTGTCCTGAAACATCTAAAAAACTCAGCTTAGAGAGCATAGGGCACTTCCACTCATGGGCGTATAAATTGGGAAAACTAAAAATCAGCAAGACACAGGCACCCCAAAGTTTAGGGCTGCTCTGTTGACAAGAACCTCCACTTTGTTACACCTTAAATATCCCACGATAGACAAGAATGGATAAAGAAGTTGTGGTCCTTATGTACAATGGAATATCACTCAGCCATGAAATCAACGTCATAAGGCTAGTAGCAGCATGATGAGTGGATTTGGGTACGACGATTCTAAGTGAAATAAGTCACACAGAAAAAGACACTTATCATAAGATATCACTTATAGAGGGAATGTAAAAACCGCTACCCTTGAACTGAATTACATAACAGGTCAGAGTCACACGTTTAGAAAACACACTAGGGCTGCTTAACGGGAAAGGTGAGGTGGGGTGATGCATAAAACAAGGGTTTCAAAGTAGCTCAGATAGCGTTCCATAAACCCAGTATGTAATAGACAAGACCTACTCCTTCCTCAGTGAACTGGACTCAACACGCCCTATTCATCGCCCAAGAATATATCTGACTAGTAAGAATCTTAAAACCTATGTATTTATATCTCTCTGTAAGTGAGTGAAGTGGGTGAAAAGCGGCATAACCACAGCAGTGAAAAGCAGCTAAACCCCATTTTACAAATCAATTACTTTTAAAAACCCGTGAAACAAAGACAGTGAAAGAGAGAGAAATTCTGACAAAATTCGTTCAGGGGCTGTGATGCAACCTGGATTGACCATATGTAGACCCACAGATGGATGAGACATAAGGGTGGACACTCTTGGGGCTGAGAGGTTCGGTGAGATTGGGTGAGCAAACGCAGACCCTTTAAAGTAATACTGTGTGGTACCCATCCCATGGGTCTCAAATGTCCAGGTTCAAGGGCATCTTCCTACATCGAAAACATGCATGAGAAACCCAGAAGATGGTACACCGTGTGATCGGGAAAGGTTTCTAAAACGCACCTCATTTCTCATCTCCTTGTGCTCCGGTTCGCCATTCCAGCCGCTATACTAGCAATCTCCCTGCTTGGAGAATCAGCACCTTTAACCTCCTGTTCCGTACAGGTTGCAATTTGTCCTGAGGATGAACGGGAAGAGGGGGAACCAATGAGAGACTAGCTCTAGGTTTTGGGACAGGCACAGGTCTCTCTATTTTCCCATCAGGAAGAAGAATTAACCACAGGCTCAGCTTGCCGCCCGGAGCCAGAATAGGGCCTGAAGCAATCCTGCGCTTTTGCGGCCAGCTCCCAAGAAAGCGAGTTGAAAAATGGAGCTCAGGGGCACTGCAATTCACAAACCTGCAGACTTAGAAATGACAACTCTCGTCCACAAATATATTGAGGGAAGGCAACGAAGAGGATTTGAAAGCAAGGCAGAATTGCAGGAAACAGATTTCAGGAGGTAGATTCGAATCGCCTTTAAAGCACAGGAAAAGCGGCAAAACCTCGACAATGATGCCCTTGGCCAAAAAGGGCGTATGCGTTTTTTCCTGAATATATTCAGGAAAAAACGCATACGCCCTTTTTGGCCAACCAAGCAACCTGGAAAGGCAAATCAGCGCTACAAAGAAGTCTCGCTTCCCATCGGTCAAAAGGGCCAGGCTGAATAAAGTGTCAAAACCAGAAATGCAGGACAGGCCATGGAGAAATGGCAGCCTTGCTACGCTGATGGGCGGGATGGAAATTGCCAACAGCCACTCTGGAGAAGTGTACGGTGTGTCCTGAAACATCTAAAAAACTCAGCTTAGAGAGCATAGGGCACTTCCACTCATGGGCGTATAAATTGGGAAAACTAAAAATCAGCAAGACACAGGCACCCCAAAGTTTAGGGCTGCTCTGTTGACAAGAACCTCCACTTTGTTACACCTTAAATATCCCAGGAAAGACAAGAATGGATAAAGAAATTGTGGTCCTTATGTACAATGGAATATCACTCAGCCATGAAATCAACGTCATAAGGCTAGGAGCAGCATGATGAGTGGATTTGGGTACGACGATTCTAAGTGAAATAAGTCACACAGAAAAAGACACTTATCATAAGATATCACTTATAGAGGGAATGTAAAAACCGCTACCCTTGAACTGAATTACATAACAGGTCAGAGTCACACGTTTAGAAAACACACTAGGGCTGCTTAACGGGAAAGGTGAGGTGGGGTGATGCATAAAACAAGGGTTTCAAATTAGCTCAGATAGCGTTCCATAAACCCAATATGTAATAGACAAGACCTACTCCTTCCTCAGTGAACTGGACTCAACACGCCCTATTCATCGCCCAAGAATATATCTGACTAGTAAGAATCTTAAAACCTATGTATTGATATCTCTCTGTAAGTGAGTGAAGTGGGTGAAAAGCGGCATAACCACAGCAGTGAAAAGCAGCTAAACCCCATTATACAAATCAATTACTTTTAAAAACCCGTGAAACAAAGACAGTGAAAGAGAGAGAAATTCTGACAAAATTCGTTCAGGGGCTGTGATGCAACCTGGATTGACCATATGTAGACCCACAGATGGATGAGACATAAGGGTGGACACTCTTGGGGCTGAGAGGTTTGGTGAGGTTGGGTGAGCAAACGCAGACCCTTTAAAGTAATACTGTGTGGTACCCATCCCATGGGTCCCAAATCTCCAGGTTCAAGGGCATCTTCCTACATCGAAAACATGCATGAGAAACCCAGAAGATGGTACACCGTGTGATCGGGAAAGGTTTCTAAAACGCACCTCATTTCTCATCTCCTTGTGCTCCGGTTCGCCATTCCAGCCGCTATACTAGCAATCTCCCTGCTTGGAGAATCAGCACCTTTAACCTCCTGTTCCGTACAGGTTGCAATTTGTCCTGAGGATGAACGGGAAGAGGGGGAACCAATGAGAGACTAGCTCTAGGTGTTGGGACAGGCACAGGTCACTCTATTTTCCCATCAGGAAGAAGAATTAACCACAGGCTCAGCTTGCCGCCCGGAGCCAGAATAGGGCCTGAAGCAATCCTGCGCTTTTGCAGCCAGCTCCCAAGAAAGCGAGTTGAAAAATGGAGCTCAGGGGCACTGCAATTTACAAACCTGCAGACTTAGAAATGATAACTCTCATCCACAAATATATTGAGGGACGGCAACGAAGAGGATTTGAAAGCAAGGCAGAATTGCAGGAAACAGATTTCAGGAGGTAGATTCGAATCGCCTTTAAAGCACAGGAAAAGCGGCAAAACCTCGACAATGATGCCCTTGGCCAAAAAGGGCGTATGCGTTTTTTCCTGAATATATTCAGGAAAAAACGCATACGCCCTTTTTGGCCAACCAAGCAACCTGGAAAGGCAAATCAGCGCTACAAAGAAGTCTCGCTTCCCATCGGTCAAAAGGGCCAGGCTGAATAAAGTGTCAAAACCAGAAATGCAGGACAGGCCATGGAGAAATGGCAGCCTTGCTACGCTGATGGGCGGGATGGAAATTGCCAACAGCCACTCTGGAGAAGTGTACGGTGTGTCCTGAAACATCTAAAAAACTCAGCTTAGAGAGCATAGGGCACTTCCAATCATGGGCGTATAAATTGGGAAAACTAAAAATCAGCAAGACACAGGCACCCCAAAGTTTAGGGCTGCTCTGTTGACAAGAACCTCCACTTTGTTACACCTTAAATATCCCAGGAAAGACAAGAATGGATAAAGAAGTTGTGGTCCTTATGTACAATGGAATATCATTCAGCCATGAAATCAACGTCATAAGGCTAGTAGCAGCATGATGAGTGGATTTGGGTACGACGATTCTAAGTGAAATAAGTCACACAGAAAAAGACACTTATCATAAGATATCACTTATAGAGGGAATGTAAAAACCGCTACCCTTGAACTGAATTACATAACAGGTCAGAGTCACACGTTTAGAAAACACACTAGGGCTGCTTAACGGGAAAGGTGAGGTGGGGTGATGCATAAAACAAGGGTTTCAAATTAGCTCAGATAGCGTTCCATAAACCCAATATGTAATAGACAAAACCTACTCCTTCCTCAGTGAACTGGACTCAACACGCCCTATTCATCGCCCAAGAATATATCTGACTAGTAAGAATCTTAAAACCTATGTATTTATATCTCTCTGTAAGTGAGTGAAGTGGGTGAAAAGCGGCATAACCACAGCAGTGAAAAGCAGCTAAACCCCATTATACAAATCAATTACTTTTAAAAACCCGTGAAACAAAGACAGTGAAAGAGAGAGAAATTCTGACAAAATTCGTTCAGGGGCTGTGATGCAACCTGGATTGACCATATGTAGACCCACAGATGGATGAGACATAAGGGTGGACACTCTTGGGGCTGAGAGGTTTGGTGAGGTTGGGTGAGCAAACGCAGACCCTTTAAAGTAATACTGTGTGGTACCCATCCCATGGGTCCCAAATCTCCAGGTTCAAGGGCATCTTCCTACATCAAAAACATGCATGAGAAACCCAGAAGATGGTACACCGTGTGATCGGGAAAGGTTTCTAAAACGCACCTCATTTCTCATCTCCTTGTGCTCCGGTTCGCCATTCCAGCCGCTATACTAGCAATCTCCCTGCTTGGAGAATCAGCACCTTTAACCTCCTGTTCCGTACAGGTTGCAATTTGTCCTGAGGATGAACGGGAAGAGGGGGAACCAATGAGAGACTAGCTCTAGGTGTTGGGACAGGCACAGGTCGCTCTATTTTCCCATCAGGAAGAAGAATTAACCACAGGCTCAGCTTGCCGCCCGGAGCCAGAATAGGGCCTGAAGCAATCCTGCGCTTTGCAGCCAGCTCCCAAGAAAGCGAGTTGAAAAATGGAGCTCAGGGGCACTGCAATTCACAAACCTGCAGACTTAGAAATGATAACTCTCATCCACAAATATATTGAGGGATGGCAACGAAGAGGATTTGAAAGCAAGGCAGAATTGCAGGAAACAGATTTCAGGAGGTAGATTCGAATCGCCTTTAAAGCACAGGAAAAGCGGCAAAACCTCGACAATGATGCCCTTGGCCAAAAAGGGCGTATTCGTTTTTTCCTGAATATATTTAGGAAAAAACGCATACGCCCTTTTTGGTCAACCAAGCAACCTGGAAAGGCAAATCAGCGCTACAAAGAAGTCTCGCTTCCCATCGGTCAAAAGGGCCAGGCTGAATAAAGTGTCAAAACCAGAAATGCAGGACAGGCCATGGAGAAATGGGAGCCTTGCTACGCTGATGGGCGGGATGTAAATTGCCAACAGCCACTCTGGAGAAGTGTACGGTGTGTCCTGAAACATCTAAAAAACTCAGCTTAGAGAGCATAGGGCACTTCCACTCATGGGCGTATAAATTGCGAAAACTAAAAATCAGCAAGACACAGGCACCCCAAAGTTTAGGGCTGCTCTGTTGACAAGAACCTCCACTTTGTTACACCTTAAATATCCCAGGAAAGACAAGAATGGATAAAGAAATTGTGGTCCTTATGTACAATGGAATATGACTCAGCCATGAAATCAACGTCATAAGGCTAGTAGCAGCATGATGAGTGGATTTGGGTACGACGATTCTAAGTGAAATAAGTCACACAGAAAAAGACACTTATCATAAGATATCACTTATAGAGGGAATGTAAAAACCGCTACCCTTGAACTGAATTACATAACAGGTCAGAGTCACACGTTTAGAAAACACACTAGGGCTGCTTAACGGGAAAGGTGAGGTGGGGTGATGCATAAAACAAGGGTTTCAAATTAGCTCAGATAGCGTTCCATAAACCCAATATGTAATAGACAAGACCTACTCCTTGCTCAGTGAACTGGACAAAACAACCCCTATTCACCGCCCAAGAATATATCTGACTAGTAAGAATCTTAAAACCTATGTATTTATATCTCTCTGTAAGTGAGTGAAGTGGTTGAAAAGCGGCATAACCACAGCAGTGAAAAGCAGCTAAACCCCATTATACAAATCAATTACTTTTAAAAACCCGTGAAACAAAGACAGTGAAAGAGAGAGAAATCCTGACAAAATTCGTTCAGGGGCTGTGATGCAACCTGGATTGACCATATGTAGACCCACAGATGGTTGGGACATGAGGGTGGACACTCTTGGGGCTGAGAGGTTTGGTGAGGTTGCGTGAGCAAACGCAGACCCTTTAAAGTAATACTGCGTGGTACCCATCCCATGGGTCCCAAATCTCCAGGTTCAAGGGCATCTTCATACATCGAAAACATGCATGAGAAACCCCGAAGATGGTACACCGTGTGAACGGGAATGGTTTCTAAAATGCACCTCATTTCTCATCTCCTTGTGCTCCGGTTCGCCATTCCAGCCGCTATACTACCAATCTCCCTGCTTGCAGAATCAGCACCTTTAACCTCCTATTCCGAACAGGTTGCAATTTGTCCTGAGGATGAACGGGAAGAGGGGGAACCAATGAGAGACTAGCTCTAGGTGTTGGGACAGGCACAGGTCACTCTATTTTCCCATCAGGAAGAAGAATTAACCACAGGCTCAGCCTGCCGCCCGGAGCCAGAATAGGGCCTTAAGCAATCTGCGCTTTTGCGGCCAGCTCCCAAGAAAGCGAGTTGAAAAATGGAGCTCAGGGGCACTGCAATTCACAAACCTGCAGACTTAGAAATGATAACTCTCGTCCACCAATATATTTAGGGAAGGCAACGAAGAGGATTTGAAAGCAAGGCAGAATTGCAGGAAACAGATTTCAGGAGGTAGATTCGAATCGCCTTTAAAGCACAGGAAAAGCGGCAAAACCTCGACAATGATGCCCTTGGCCAAAAAGGGCGTATGCGTTTTTTCCTGAATATATTCAGGAAAAAACGCATACGCCCTTTTTGGCCAACCAAGCAACCTGGAAAGGCAAATCAGCGCTACAAAGAAGTCTCGCTTCCCATCGGTCAAAAGGGCCAGGCTGAATAAAGTGTCAAAACCAGAAATGCAGGACAGGCCATGGAGAAATGGCAGCCTTGCTACGCTGATGGGCGGGATGGAAATTGCCAACAGCCACTCTGGAGAAGTGTACGGTGTGTCCTGAAACATCTAAAAAACTCAGCTTAGAGAGCATAAGGCACTTCCACTCATGGGCGTATAAATTGGGAAAACTAAAAATCAGCAACACACAGGCACCCCAAAGTTTAGGGCTGCTCTGTTGACAAGAACGTCCACTTTGTTACACCTTAAATATCCCAGGATAGACAAGAATGGATAAAGAAGTTGTGGTCCTTATGTACAATGGAATATCACTCAGCCATGAAATCAACGTCATAAGGCTAGTAGCAGCATGATGAGTGGATTTGGGTACGACGATTCTAAGTGAAATAAGTCACACAGAAAAAGACACTTATCATAAGATATCACTTATAGAGGGAATGTAAAAACCGCTACCCTTGAACTGAATTACATAACAGGTCAGAGTCACACGTTTAGAAAACACACTAGGGCTGCTTAACGGGAAAGGTGAGGTGGGGTGATGCATAAAACAAGGGTTTCAAATTAGCTCAGATAGCGTTCCATAAACCCAATATGTAATAGACAAGACCTACTCCTTCCTCAGTGAACTGGACTCAACACGCCCTATTCATCGCCCAAGAATATATCTGACTAGTAAGAATCTTAAAACCTATGTATTGATATCTCTCTGTAAGTGAGTGAAGTGGGTGAAAAGCGGCATAACCACAGCAGTGAAAAGCAGCTAAACCCCATTATACAAATCAATTACTTTTAAAAACCCGTGAAACAAAGACAGTGAAAGAGAGAGAAATTCTGACAAAATTCGTTCAGGGGCTGTGATGCAACCTGGATTGACCATATGTAGACCCACAGATGGATGAGACATAAGGGTGGACACTCTTGGGGCTGAGAGGTTTGGTGAGGTTGGGTGAGCAAACGCAGACCCTTTAAAGTAATACTGTGTGGTACCCATCCCATGGGTCCCAAATCTCCAGGTTCAAGGGCATCTTCCTACATCGAAAACATGCATGAGAAACCCAGAAGATGGTACACCGTGTGATCGGGAAAGGTTTCTAAAACGCACCTCATTTCTCATCTCCTTGTGCTCCGGTTCGCCATTCCAGCCGCTATACTAGCAATCTCCCTGCTTGGAGAATCAGCACCTTTAACCTCCTGTTCCGTACAGGTTGCAATTTGTCCTGAGGATGAACGGGAAGAGGGGGAACCAATGAGAGACTAGCTCTAGGTGTTGGGACAGGCACAGGTCACTCTATTTTCCCATCAGGAAGAAGAATTAACCACAGGCTCAGCTTGCCGCCCGGAGCCAGAATAGGGCCTGAAGCAATCCTGCGCTTTTGCAGCCAGCTCCCAAGAAAGCGAGTTGAAAAATGGAGCTCAGGGGCACTGCAATTTACAAACCTGCAGACTTAGAAATGATAACTCTCATCCACAAATATATTGAGGGACGGCAACGAAGAGGATTTGAAAGCAAGGCAGAATTGCAGGAAACAGATTTCAGGAGGTAGATTCGAATCGCCTTTAAAGCACAGGAAAAGCGGCAAAACCTCGACAATGATGCCCTTGGCCAAAAAGGGCGTATGCGTTTTTTCCTGAATATATTCAGGAAAAAACGCATACGCCCTTTTTGGCCAACCAAGCAACCTGGAAAGGCAAATCAGCGCTACAAAGAAGTCTCGCTTCCCATCGGTCAAAAGGGCCAGGCTGAATAAAGTGTCAAAACCAGAAATGCAGGACAGGCCATGGAGAAATGGCAGCCTTGCTACGCTGATGGGCGGGATGGAAATTGCCAACAGCCACTCTGGAGAAGTGTACGGTGTGTCCTGAAACATCTAAAAAACTCAGCTTAGAGAGCATAGGGCACTTCCAATCATGGGCGTATAAATTGGGAAAACTAAAAATCAGCAAGACACAGGCACCCCAAAGTTTAGGGCTGCTCTGTTGACAAGAACCTCCACTTTGTTACACCTTAAATATCCCAGGAAAGACAAGAATGGATAAAGAAGTTGTGGTCCTTATGTACAATGGAATATCATTCAGCCATGAAATCAACGTCATAAGGCTAGGAGCAGCATGATGAGTGGATTTGGGTACGACGATTCTAAGTGAAATAAGTCACACAGAAAAAGACACTTATCATAAGATATCACTTATAGAGGGAATGTAAAAACCGCTACCCTTGAACTGAATTACATAACAGGTCAGAGTCACACGTTTAGAAAACACACTAGGGCTGCTTAACGGGAAAGGTGAGGTGGGGTGATGCATAAAACAAGGGTTTCAAATTAGCTCAGATAGCGTTCCATAAACCCAATATGTAATAGACAAGACCTACTCCTTCCTCAGTGAACTGGACTCAACACGCCCTATTCATCGCCCAAGAATATATCTGACTAGTAAGAATCTTAAAACCTATGTATTTATATCTCTCTGTAAGTGAGTGAAGTGGGTGAAAAGCGGCATAACCACAGCAGTGAAAAGCAGCTAAACCCCATTATACAAATCAATTACTTTTAAAAACCCGTGAAACAAAGACAGTGAAAGAGAGAGAAATTCTGACAAAATTCGTTCAGGGGCTGTGATGCAACCTGGATTGACCATATGTAGACCCACAGATGGATGAGACATAAGGGTGGACACTCTTGGGGCTGAGAGGTTTGGTGAGGTTGGGTGAGCAAACGCAGACCCTTTAAAGTAATACTGTGTGGTACCCATCCCATGGGTCCCAAATCTCCAGGTTCAAGGGCATCTTCCTACATCAAAAACATGCATGAGAAACCCAGAAGATGGTACACCGTGTGATCGGGAAAGGTTTCTAAAACGCACCTCATTTCTCATCTCCTTGTGCTCCGGTTCGCCATTCCAGCCGCTATACTAGCAATCTCCCTGCTTGGAGAATCAGCACCTTTAACCTCCTGTTCCGTACAGGTTGCAATTTGTCCTGAGGATGAACGGGAAGAGGGGGAACCAATGAGAGACTAGCTCTAGGTGTTGGGACAGGCACAGGTCGCTCTATTTTCCCATCAGGAAGAAGAATTAACCACAGGCTCAGCTTGCCGCCCGGAGCCAGAATAGGGCCTGAAGCAATCCTGCGCTTTGCAGCCAGCTCCCAAGAAAGCGAGTTGAAAAATGGAGCTCAGGGGCACTGCAATTCACAAACCTGCAGACTTAGAAATGATAACTCTCATCCACAAATATATTGAGGGATGGCAACGAAGAGGATTTGAAAGCAAGGCAGAATTGCAGGAAACAGATTTCAGGAGGTAGATTCGAATCGCCTTTAAAGCACAGGAAAAGCGGCAAAACCTCGACAATGATGCCCTTGGCCAAAAAGGGCGTATTCGTTTTTTCCTGAATATATTTAGGAAAAAACGCATACGCCCTTTTTGGCCAACCAAGCAACCTGGAAAGGCAAATCAGCGCTACAAAGAAGTCTCGCTTCCCATCGGTCAAAAGGGCCAGGCTGAATAAAGTGTCAAAACCAGAAATGCAGGACAGGCCATGGAGAAATGGGAGCCTTGCTACGCTGATGGGCGGGATGTAAATTGCCAACAGCCACTCTGGAGAAGTGTACGGTGTGTCCTGAAACATCTAAAAAACTCAGCTTAGAGAGCATAGGGCACTTCCACTCATGGGCGTATAAATTGCGAAAACTAAAAATCAGCAAGACACAGGCACCCCAAAGTTTAGGGCTGCTCTGTTGACAAGAACCTCCACTTTGTTACACATTAAATATCCCAGGAAAGACAAGAATGGATAAAGAAATTGTGGTCCTTATGTACAATGGAATATCACTCAGCCATGAAATCAACGTCATAAGGCTAGTAGCAGCATGATGAGTGGATTTGGGTACGACGATTCTAAGTGAAATAAGTCACACAGAAAAAGACACTTATCATAAGATATCACTTATAGAGGGAATGTAAAAACCGCTACCCTTGAACTGAATTACATAACAGGTCAGAGTCACACGTTTAGAAAACACACTAGGGCTGCTTAACGGGAAAGGTGAGGTGGGGTGATGCATAAAACAAGGGTTTCAAATTAGCTCAGATAGCGTTCCATAAACCCAATATGAAATAGACAAGACCTACTCCTTGCTCAGTGAACTGGACAAAACAACCCCTATTCACCGCCCAAGAATATATCTGACTAGTAAGAATCTTAAAACCTATGTATTTATATCTCTCTGTAAGTGAGTGAAGTGGGTGAAAAGCGGCATAACCACAGCAGTGAAAAGCAGCTAAACCCCATTATACAAATCAATTACTTTTAAAAACCCGTGAAACAAAGACAGTGAAAGAGAGAGAAATCCTGACAAAATTCGTTCAGGGGCTGTGATGCAACCTGGATTGACCATATGTAGACCCACAGATGGTTGGGACATGAGGGTGGACACTCTTGGGGCTGAGAGGTTTGGTGAGGTTGCGTGAGCAAACGCAGACCCTTTAAAGTAATACTGCGTGGTACCCATCCCATGGGTCCCAAATCTCCAGGTTCAAGGGCATCTTCATACATCGAAAACATGCATGAGAAACCCCGAAGATGGTACACCGTGTGAACGGGAATGGTTTCTAAAATGCACCTCATTTCTCATCTCCTTGTGCTCCGGTTCGCCATTCCAGCCGCTATACTACCAATCTCCCTGCTTGCAGAATCAGCACCTTTAACCTCCTGTTCCGAACAGGTTGCAATTTGTCCTGAGGATGAACGGGAAGAGGGGGAACCAATGAGAGACTAGCTCTAGGTGTTGGGACAGGCACAGGTCACTCTATTTTCCCATCAGGAAGAAGAATTAACCACAGGCTCAGCCTGCCGCCCGGAGCCAGAATAGGGCCTTAAGCAATCTGCGCTTTTGCGGCCAGCTCCCAAGAAAGCGAGTTGAAAAATGGAGCTCAGGGGCACTGCAATTCACAAACCTGCAGACTTAGAAATGATAACTCTCGTCCACCAATATATTTAGGGAAGGCAACGAAGAGGATTTGAAAGCAAGGCAGAATTGCAGGAAACAGATTTCAGGAGGTAGATTCGAATCGCCTTTAAAGCACAGGAAAAGCGGCAAAACCTCGACAATGATGCCCTTGGCCAAAAAGGGCGTATGCGTTTTTTCCTGAATATATTCAGGAAAAAACGCATACGCCCTTTTTGGCCAACCAAGCAACCTGGAAAGGCAAATCAGCGCTACAAAGAAGTCTCGCTTCCCATCGGTCAAAAGGGCCAGGCTGAATAAAGTGTCAAAACCAGAAATGCAGGACAGGCCATGGAGAAATGGGAGCCTTGCTACGCTGATGGGCCGGATCGAAATTGCCAACAGCCACTCTGGAGAAGTGTACGGTGTGTCCTGAAACATCTAAAAAACTCAGCTTAGAGAGCATAGGGCACTTCCACTCATGGGCGTATAAATTGGGAAAACTAAAAATCAGCAACACACAGGCACCCCAAAGTTTAGGGCTGCTCTGTTGACAAGAACGTCCACTTTGTTACACCTTAAATATCCCAGGATAGACAAGAATGGATAAAGAAGTTGTGGTCCTTATGTACAATGGAATATCACTCAGCCATGAAATCAACGTCATAAGGCTAGTAGCAGCATGATGAGTGGATTTGGGTACGACGATTCTAAGTGAAATAAGTCACACAGAAAAAGACACTTATCATAAGATATCACTTATAGAGGGAATGTAAAAACCGCTACCCTTGAACTGAATTACATAACAGGTCAGAGTCACACGTTTAGAAAACACACTAGGGCTGCTTAACGGGAAAGGTGAGGTGGGGTGATGCATAAAACAAGGGTTTCAAATTAGCTCAGATAGCGTTCCATAAACCCAATATGTAATAGACAAGACCTACTCCTTCCTCAGTGAACTGGACTCAACACGCCCTATTCATCGCCCAAGAATATATCTGACTAGTAAGAATCTTAAAACCTATGTATTTATATCTCTCTGTAAGTGAGTGAAGTGGGTGAAAAGCGGCATAACCACAGCAGTGAAAAGCAGCTAAACCCCATTATACAAATCAATTACTTTTAAAAACCCGTGAAACAAAGACAGTGAAAGAGAGAGAAATTCTGACAAAATTCGTTCAGGGGCTGTGATGCAACCTGGATTGACCATATGTAGACCCACAGATGGATGAGACATAAGGGTGGACACTCTTGGGGCTGAGAGGTTTGGTGAGGTTGGGTGAGCAAACGCAGACCCTTTAAAGTAATACTGTGTGGTACCCATCCCATGGGTCCCAAATCTCCAGGTTCAAGGGCATCTTCCTACATCAAAAACATGCATGAGAAACCCAGAAGATGGTACACCGTGTGATCGGGAAAGGTTTCTAAAACGCACCTCATTTCTCATCTCCTTGTGCTCCGGTTCGCCATTCCAGCCGCTATACTAGCAATCTCCCTGCTTGGAGAATCAGCACCTTTAACCTCCTGTTCCGTACAGGTTGCAATTTGTCCTGAGGATGAACGGGAAGAGGGGGAACCAATGAGAGACTAGCTCTAGGTGTTGGGACAGGCACAGGTCGCTCTATTTTCCCATCAGGAAGAAGAATTAACCACAGGCTCAGCTTGCCGCCCGGAGCCAGAATAGGGCCTGAAGCAATCCTGCGCTTTGCAGCCAGCTCCCAAGAAAGCGAGTTGAAAAATGGAGCTCAGGGGCACTGCAATTCACAAACCTGCAGACTTAGAAATGATAACTCTCATCCACAAATATATTGAGGGATGGCAACGAAGAGGATTTGAAAGCAAGGCAGAATTGCAGGAAACAGATTTCAGGAGGTAGATTCGAATCGCCTTTAAAGCACAGGAAAAGCGGCAAAACCTCGACAATGATGCCCTTGGCCAAAAAGGGCGTATTCGTTTTTTCCTGAATATATTTAGGAAAAAACGCATACGCCCTTTTTGGCCAACCAAGCAACCTGGAAAGGCAAATCAGCGCTACAAAGAAGTCTCGCTTCCCATCGGTCAAAAGGGCCAGGCTGAATAAAGTGTCAAAACCAGAAATGCAGGACAGGCCATGGAGAAATGGGAGCCTTGCTACGCTGATGGGCGGGATGTAAATTGCCAACAGCCACTCTGGAGAAGTGTACGGTGTGTCCTGAAACATCTAAAAAACTCAGCTTAGAGAGCATAGGGCACTTCCACTCATGGGCGTATAAATTGCGAAAACTAAAAATCAGCAAGACACAGGCACCCCAAAGTTTAGGGCTGCTCTGTTGACAAGAACCTCCACTTTGTTACACCTTAAATATCCCAGGAAAGACAAGAATGGATAAAGAAATTGTGGTCCTTATGTACAATGGAATATCACTCAGCCATGAAATCAACGTCATAAGGCTAGGAGCAGCATGATGAGTGGATTTGGGTACGACGATTCTAAGTGAAATAAGTCACACAGAAAAAGACACTTATCATAAGATATCACTTATAGAGGGAATGTAAAAACCGCTACCCTTGAACTGAATTACATAACAGGTCAGAGTCACACGTTTAGAAAACACACTAGGGCTGCTTAACGGGAAAGGTGAGGTGGGGTGATGCATAAAACAAGGGTTTCAAATTAGCTCAGATAGCGTTCCATAAACCCAATATGTAATAGACAAGACCTACTCCTTGCTCAGTGAACTGGACAAAACAACCCCT
Organism: Balaenoptera ricei; assembly: GCF_028023285.1. Lineage (NCBI taxonomy): Eukaryota > Metazoa > Chordata > Mammalia > Artiodactyla > Balaenopteridae > Balaenoptera > Balaenoptera ricei. The sequence goes on along the minus strand of NC_082640.1, from coordinate 87,554,035 downwards.
ATTCACCGCCCAAGAATATATCTGACTAGTAAGAATCTTAAAACCTATGTATTTATATCTCTCTGTAAGTGAGTGAAGTGGGTGAAAAGCGGCATAACCACAGCAGTGAAAAGCAGCTAAACCCCATTATACAAATCAATTACTTTTAAAAACCCGTGAAACAAAGACAGTGAAAGAGAGAGAAATCCTGACAAAATTCGTTCAGGGGCTGTGATGCAACCTGGATTGACCATATGTAGACCCACAGATGGATGGGACATGAGGGTGGACACTCTTGGGGCTGAGAGGTTTGGTGAGGTTGCGTGAGCAAACGCAGACCCTTTAAAGTAATACTGCGTGGTACCCATCCCATGGGTCCCAAATCTCCAGGTTCAAGGGCATCTTCATACATTGAAAACATGCATGAGAAACCCCGAAGATGGTACACCGTGTGAACGGGAATGGTTTCTAAAATGCACCTCATTTCTCATCTCCTTGTGCTCCGGTTCGCCATTCCAGCCGCTATACTACCAATCTCCCTGCTTGCAGAATCAGCACCTTTAACCTCCTGTTCCGAACAGGTTGCAATTTGTCCTGAGGATGAACGGGAAGAGGGGGAACCAATGAGAGACTAGCTCTAGGTGTTGGGACAGGCACAGGTCACTCTATTTTCCCATCAGGAAGAAGAATTAACCACAGGCTCAGCCTGCCGCCCGGAGCCAGAATAGGGCCTTAAGCAATCTGCGCTTTTGCGGCCAGCTCCCAAGAAAGCGAGTTGAAAAATGGAGCTCAGGGGCACTGCAATTCACAAACCTGCAGACTTAGAAATGATAACTCTCGTCCACCAATATATTTAGGGAAGGCAACGAAGAGGATTTGAAAGCAAGGCAGAATTGCAGGAAACAGATTTCAGGAGGTAGATTCGAATCGCCTTTAAAGCACAGGAAAAGCGGCAAAACCTCGACAATGATGCCCTTGGCCAAAAAGGGCGTATGCGTTTTTTCCTGAATATATTCAGGAAAAAACGCATACGCCCTTTTTGGCCAACCAAGCAACCTGGAAAGGCAAATCAGCGCTACAAAGAAGTCTCGCTTCCCATCGGTCAAAAGGGCCAGGCTGAATAAAGTGTCAAAACCAGAAATGCAGGACAGGCCATGGAGAAATGGGAGCCTTGCTACGCTGATGGGCGGGATGGAAATTGCCAACAGCCACTCTGGAGAAGTGTACGGTGTGTCCTGAAACATCTAAAAAACTCAGCTTAGAGAGCATAGGGCACTTCCACTCATGGGCGTATAAATTGGGAAAACTAAAAATCAGCAACACAAAGGCACCCCAAAGTTTAGGGCTGCTCTGTTGACAAGAACGTCCACTTTGTTACACCTTAAATATCCCAGGATAGACAAGAATGGATAAAGAAGTTGTGGTCCTTATGTACAATGGAATATCACTCAGCCATGAAATCAACGTCATAAGGCTAGTAGCAGCATGATGAGTGGATTTGGGTACGACGATTCTAAGTGAAATAAGTCACACAGAAAAAGACACTTATCATAAGATATCACTTATAGAGGGAATGTAAAAACCGCTACCCTTGAACTGAATTACATAACAGGTCAGAGTCACACGTTTAGAAAACACACTAGGGCTGCTTAACGGGAAAGGTGAGGTGGGGTGATGCATAAAACAAGGGTTTCAAAGTAGCTCAGATAGCGTTCCATAAACCCAATATGTAATAGACAAGACCTACTCCTTCCTCAGTGAACTGGACTCAACACGCCCTATTCATCGCCCAAGAATATATCTGACTAGTAAGAATCTTAAAACCTATGTATTTATATCTCTCTGTAAGTGAGTGAAGTGGGTGAAAAGCGGCATAACCACAGCAGTGAAAAGCAGCTAAACCCCATTTTACAAATCAATTACTTTTAAAAACCCGTGAAACAAAGACAGTGAAAGAGAGAGAAATTCTGACAAAATTCGTTCAGGGGCTGTGATGCAACCTGGATTGACCATATGTAGACCCACAGATGGATGAGACATAAGGGTGGACACTCTTGGGGCTGAGAGGTTCGGTGAGATTGGGTGAGCAAACGCAGACCCTTTAAAGTAATACTGTGTGGTACCCATCCCATGGGTCTCAAATCTCCAGGTTCAAGGGCATCTTCCTACATCGAAAACATGCATGAGAAACCCAGAAGATGGTACACCGTGTGATCGGGAAAGGTTTCTAAAACGCACCTCATTTCTCATCTCCTTGTGCTCCAGTTCGCCATTCCAGCCGCTATACTAGCAATCTCCCTGCTTGGAGAATCAGCACCTTTAAGCTCCTGTTCCGTACAGGTTGCAATTTGTCCTGAGGATGAACGGGAAGAGGGGGAACCAATGAGAGACTAGCTCTAGGTGTTGGGACAGGCACAGGTCTCTCTATTTTCCCATCAGGAAGAAGAATTAACCACAGGGTCAGCTTGCCGCCCGGAGCCAGAATAGGGCCTGAAGCTATCCTGCGCTTTTGCGGCCAGCTCCCAAGAAAGCGAGTTGAAAAATGGAGCTCAGGGGCACTGCAATTCACAAACCTGCAGACTTAGAAATGACAACTCTCGTCCACAAATATATTGAGGGAAGGCAACGAAGAGGATTTGAAAGCAAGGCAGAATTGCAGGAAACAGATTTCAGGAGGTAGATTCGAATCGCCTTTAAAGCACAGGAAAAGCGGCAAAACCTCGACAATGATGCCCTTGGCCAAAAAGGGCGTATGCGTTTTTTCCTGAATATATTCAGGAAAAAACGCATACGCCCTTTTTGGCCAACCAAGCAACCTGGAAAGGCAAATCAGCGCTACAAAGAAGTCTCGCTTCCCATCGGTCAAAAGGGCCAGGCTGAATAAAGTGTCAAAACCAGAAATGCAGGACAGGCCATGGAGAAATGGCAGCCTTGCTACGCTGATGGGCGGGATGGAAATTGCCAACAGCCACTCTGGAGAAGTGTACGGTGTGTCCTGAAACATCTAAAAAACTCAGCTTAGAGAGCATAGGGCACTTCCACTCATGGGCGTATAAATTGGGAAAACTAAAAATCAGCAAGACACAGGCACCCCAAAGTTTAGGGCTGCTCTGTTGACAAGAACCTCCACTTTGTTACACCTTAAATATCCCAGGAAAGACAAGAATCGATAAAGAAATTGTGGTCCTTATGTACAATGGAATATCACTCAGCCATGAAATCAACGTCATAAGGCTAGGAGCAGCATGATGAGTGGATTTGGGTACGACGATTCTAAGTGAAATAAGTCACACAGAAAAAGACACTTATCATAAGATATCACTTATAGAGGGAATGTAAAAACCGCTACCCTTGAACTGAATTACATAACAGGTCAGAGTCACACGTTTAGAAAACACACTAGGGCTGCTTAACGGGAAAGGTGAGGTGGGGTGATGCATAAAAGAAGGGTTTCAAATTAGCTCAGATAGCGTTCCATAAACCCAATATGTAATAGACAAGACCTACTCCTTCCTCAGTGAACTGGACTCAACACGCCCTATTCATCGCCCAAGAATATATCTGACTAGTAAGAATCTTAAAACCTATGTATTTATATCTCTCTGTAAGTGAGTGAAGTGGGTGAAAAGCGGCATAACCACAGCAGTGAAAAGCAGCTAAACCCCATTATACAAATCAATTACTTTTAAAAACCCGTGAAACAAAGACAGTGAAAGAGAGAGAAATTCTGACAAAATTCGTTCAGGGGCTGTGATGCAACCTGGATTGACCATATGTAGACCCACAGATGGATGAGACATAAGGGTGGACACTCTTGGGGCTGAGAGGTTTGGTGAGGTTGGGTGAGCAAACGCAGACCCTTTAAAGTAATACTGTGTGGTACCCATCCCATGGGTCCCAAATCTCCAGGTTCAAGGGCATCTTCCTACATCGAAAACATGCATGAGAAACCCAGAAGATGGTACACCATGTGATCGGGAAAGGTTTCTAAAACGCACCTCATTTCTCATCTCCTTGTGCTCCGGTTCGCCATTCCAGCCGCTATACTAGCAATCTCCCTGCTTGGAGAATCAGCACCTTTAACCTCCTGTTCCGTACAGGTTGCAATTTGTCCTGAGGATGAACGGGAAGAGGGGGAACCAATGAGAGACTAGCTCTAGGTGTTGGGACAGGCACAGGTCACTCTATTTTCCCATCAGGAAGAAGAATTAACCACAGGCTCAGCTTGCCGCCCGGAGCCAGAATAGGGCCTGAAGCAATCCTGCGCTTTTGCAGCCAGCTCCCAAGAAAGCGAGTTGAAAAATGGAGCTCAGGGGCACTGCAATTTACAAACCTGCAGACTTAGAAATGATAACTCTCATCCACAAATATATTGAGGGACGGCAACGAAGAGGATTTGAAAGCAAGGCAGAATTGCAGGAAACAGATTTCAGGAGGTAGATTCGAATCGCCTTTAAAGCACAGGAAAAGCGGCAAAACCTCGACAATGATGCCCTTGGCCAAAAAGGGCGTATGCGTTTTTTCCTGAATATATTCAGGAAAAAACGCATACGCCCTTTTTGGCCAACCAAGCAACCTGGAAAGGCAAATCAGCGCTACAAAGAAGTCTCGCTTCCCATCGGTCAAAAGGGCCAGGCTGAATAAAGTGTCAAAACCAGAAATGCAGGACAGGCCATGGAGAAATGGGAGCCTTGCTACGCTGATGGGCGGGATGTAAATTGCCAACAGCCACTCTGGAGAAGTGTACGGTGTGTCCTGTAACATCTAAAAAACTCAGCTTAGAGAGCATAGGGCACTTCCACTCATGGGCGTATAAATTGCGAAAACTAAAAATCAGCAAGACACAGGCACCCCAAAGTTTAGGGCTGCTCTGTTGACAAGAACCTCCACTTTGTTACACCTTAAATATCCCAGGAAAGACAAGAATGGATAAAGAAATTGTGGTCCTTATGTACAATGGAATATCACTCAGCCATGAAATCAACGTCATAAGGCTAGGAGCAGCATGATGAGTGGATTTGGGTACGACGATTCTAAGTGAAATAAGTCACACAGAAAAAGACACTTATCATAAGATATCACTTATAGAGGGAATGTAAAAACCGCTACCCTTGAACTGAATTACATAACAGGTCAGAGTCACACGTTTAGAAAACACACTAGGGCTGCTTAACGGGAAAGGTGAGGTGGGGTGATGCATAAAACAAGGGTTTCAAATTAGCTCAGATAGCGTTCCATAAACCCAATATGTAATAGACAAGACCTACTCCTTCCTCAGTGAACTGGACTCAACACGCCCTATTCATCGCCCAAGAATATATCTGACTAGTAAGAATCTTAAAACCTATGTATTGATATCTCTCTGTAAGTGAGTGAAGTGGGTGAAAAGCGGCATAACCACAGCAGTGAAAAGCAGCTAAACCCCATTATACAAATCAATTACTTTTAAAAACCCGTGAAACAAAGACAGTGAAAGAGAGAGAAATTCTGACAAAATTCGTTCAGGGGCTGTGATGCAACCTGGATTGACCATATGTAGACCCACAGATGGATGAGACATAAGGGTGGACACTCTTGGGGCTGAGAGGTTTGGTGAGGTTGGGTGAGCAAACGCAGACCCTTTAAAGTAATACTGTGTGGTACCCATCCCATGGGTCCCAAATCTCCAGGTTCAAGGGCATCTTCCTACATCGAAAACATGCATGAGAAACCCAGAAGATGGTACACCGTGTGATCGGGAAAGGTTTCTAAAACGCACCTCATTTCTCATCTCCTTGTGCTCCGGTTCGCCATTCCAGCCGCTATACTAGCAATCTCCCTGCTTGGAGAATCAGCACCTTTAACCTCCTGTTCCGTACAGGTTGCAATTTGTCCTGAGGATGAACGGGAAGAGGGGGAACCAATGAGAGACTAGCTCTAGGTGTTGGGACAGGCACAGGTCACTCTATTTTCCCATCAGGAAGAAGAATTAACCACAGGCTCAGCTTGCCGCCCGGAGCCAGAATAGGGCCTGAAGCAATCCTGCGCTTTTGCAGCCAGCTCCCAAGAAAGCGAGTTGAAAAATGGAGCTCAGGGGCACTGCAATTTACAAACCTGCAGACTTAGAAATGATAACTCTCATCCACAAATATATTGAGGGACGGCAACGAAGAGGATTTGAAAGCAAGGCAGAATTGCAGGAAACAGATTTCAGGAGGTAGATTCGAATCGCCTTTAAAGCACAGGAAAAGCGGCAAAACCTCGACAATGATGCCCTTGGCCAAAAAGGGCGTATTCGTTTTTTCCTGAATATATTTAGGAAAAAACGCATACGCCCTTTTTGGCCAACCAAGCAACCTGGAAAGGCAAATCAGCGCTACAAAGAAGTCTCGCTTCCCATCGGTCAAAAGGGCCAGGCTGAATAAAGTGTCAAAACCAGAAATGCAGGACAGGCCATGGAGAAATGGGAGCCTTGCTACGCTGATGGGCGGGATGTAAATTGCCAACAGCCACTCTGGAGAAGTGTACGGTGTGTCCTGAAACATCTAAAAAACTCAGCTTAGAGAGCATAGGGCACTTCCACTCATGGGCGTATAAATTGCGAAAACTAAAAATCAGCAAGACACAGGCACCCCAAAGTTTAGGGCTGCTCTGTTGACAAGAACCTCCACTTTGTTACACCTTAAATATCCCAGGAAAGACAAGAATGGATAAAGAAATTGTGGTCCTTATGTACAATGGAATATCACTCAGCCATGAAATCAACGTCATAAGGCTAGGAGCAGCATGATGAGTGGATTTGGGTACGACGATTCTAAGTGAAATAAGTCACACAGAAAAAGACACTTATCATAAGATATCACTTATAGAGGGAATGTAAAAACCGCTACCCTTGAACTGAATTACATAACAGGTCAGAGTCACACGTTTAGAAAACACACTAGGGCTGCTTAACGGGAAAGGTGAGGTGGGGTGATGCATAAAACAAGGGTTTCAAATTAGCTCAGATAGCGTTCCATAAACCCAATATGTAATAGACAAGACCTACTCCTTGCTCAGTGAACTGGACAAAACAACCCCTATTCACCGCCCAAGAATATATCTGACTAGTAAGAATCTTAAAACCTATGTATTTATATCTCTCTGTAAGTGAGTGAAGTGGGTGAAAAGCGGCATAACCACAGCAGTGAAAAGCAGCTAAACCCCATTATACAAATCAATTACTTTTAAAAACCCGTGAAACAAAGACAGTGAAAGAGAGAGAAATCCTGACAAAATTCGTTCAGGGGCTGTGATGCAACCTGGATTGACCATATGTAGACCCACAGATGGATGGGACATGAGGGTGGACACTCTTGGGGCTGAGAGGTTTGGTGAGGTTGCGTGAGCAAACGCAGACCCTTTAAAGTAATACTGCGTGGTACCCATCCCATGGGTCCCAAATCTCCAGGTTCAAGGGCATCTTCATACATTGAAAACATGCATGAGAAACCCCGAAGATGGTACACCGTGTGAACGGGAATGGTTTCTAAAATGCACCTCATTTCTCATCTCCTTGTGCTCCGGTTCGCCATTCCAGCCGCTATACTACCAATCTCCCTGCTTGCAGAATCAGCACCTTTAACCTCCTGTTCCGAACAGGTTGCAATTTGTCCTGAGGATGAACGGGAAGAGGGGGAACCAATGAGAGACTAGCTCTAGGTGTTGGGACAGGCACAGGTCACTCTATTTTCCCATCAGGAAGAAGAATTAACCACAGGCTCAGCCTGCCGCCCGGAGCCAGAATAGGGCCTTAAGCAATCTGCGCTTTTGCGGCCAGCTCCCAAGAAAGCGAGTTGAAAAATGGAGCTCAGGGGCACTGCAATTCACAAACCTGCAGACTTAGAAATGATAACTCTCGTCCACCAATATATTTAGGGAAGGCAACGAAGAGGATTTGAAAGCAAGGCAGAATTGCAGGAAACAGATTTCAGGAGGTAGATTCGAATCGCCTTTAAAGCACAGGAAAAGCGGCAAAACCTCGACAATGATGCCCTTGGCCAAAAAGGGCGTATGCGTTTTTTCCTGAATATATTCAGGAAAAAACGCATACGCCCTTTTTGGCCAACCAAGCAACCTGGAAAGGCAAATCAGCGCTACAAAGAAGTCTCGCTTCCCATCGGTCAAAAGGGCCAGGCTGAATAAAGTGTCAAAACCAGAAATGCAGGACAGGCCATGGAGAAATGGGAGCCTTGCTACGCTGATGGGCGGGATGGAAATTGCCAACAGCCACTCTGGAGAAGTGTACGGTGTGTCCTGAAACATCTAAAAAACTCAGCTTAGAGAGCATAGGGCACTTCCACTCATGGGCGTATAAATTGGGAAAACTAAAAATCAGCAACACAAAGGCACCCCAAAGTTTAGGGCTGCTCTGTTGACAAGAACGTCCACTTTGTTACACCTTAAATATCCCAGGATAGACAAGAATGGATAAAGAAGTTGTGGTCCTTATGTACAATGGAATATCACTCAGCCATGAAATCAACGTCATAAGGCTAGTAGCAGCATGATGAGTGGATTTGGGTACGACGATTCTAAGTGAAATAAGTCACACAGAAAAAGACACTTATCATAAGATATCACTTATAGAGGGAATGTAAAAACCGCTACCCTTGAACTGAATTACATAACAGGTCAGAGTCACACGTTTAGAAAACACACTAGGGCTGCTTAACGGGAAAGGTGAGGTGGGGTGATGCATAAAACAAGGGTTTCAAATTAGCTCAGATAGCGTTCCATAAACCCAATATGTAATAGACAAGACCTACTCCTTCCTCAGTGAACTGGACTCAACACGCCCTATTCATCGCCCAAGAATATATCTGACTAGTAAGAATCTTAAAACCTATGTATTTATATCTCTCTGTAAGTGAGTGAAGTGGGTGAAAAGCGGCATAACCACAGCAGTGAAAAGCAGCTAAACCCCATTTTACAAATCAATTACTTTTAAAAACCCGTGAAACAAAGACAGTGAAAGAGAGAGAAATTCTGACAAAATTCGTTCAGGGGCTGTGATGCAACCTGGATTGACCATATGTAGACCCACAGATGGATGAGACATAAGGGTGGACACTCTTGGGGCTGAGAGGTTCGGTGAGATTGGGTGAGCAAACGCAGACCCTTTAAAGTAATACTGTGTGGTACCCATCCCATGGGTCTCAAATCTCCAGGTTCAAGGGCATCTTCCTACATCGAAAACATGCATGAGAAACCCAGAAGATGGTACACCGTGTGATCGGGAAAGGTTTCTAAAACGCACCTCATTTCTCATCTCCTTGTGCTCCAGTTCGCCATTCCAGCCGCTATACTAGCAATCTCCCTGCTTGGAGAATCAGCACCTTTAAGCTCCTGTTCCGTACAGGTTGCAATTTGTCCTGAGGATGAACGGGAAGAGGGGGAACCAATGAGAGACTAGCTCTAGGTGTTGGGACAGGCACAGGTCTCTCTATTTTCCCATCAGGAAGAAGAATTAACCACAGGCTCAGCTTGCCGCCCGGAGCCAGAATAGGGCCTGAAGCTATCCTGCGCTTTTGCGGCCAGCTCCCAAGAAAGCGAGTTGAAAAATGGAGCTCAGGGGCACTGCAATTCACAAACCTGCAGACTTAGAAATGACAACTCTCGTCCACAAATATATTGAGGGAAGGCAACGAAGAGGATTTGAAAGCAAGGCAGAATTGCAGGAAACAGATTTCAGGAGGTAGATTCGAATCGCCTTTAAAGCACAGGAAAAGCGGCAAAACCTCGACAATGATGCCCTTGGCCAAAAAGGGCGTATGCGTTTTTTCCTGAATATATTCAGGAAAAAACGCATACGCCCTTTTTGGCCAACCAAGCAACCTGGAAAGGCAAATCAGCGCTACAAAGAAGTCTCGCTTCCCATCGGTCAAAAGGGCCAGGCTGAATAAAGTGTCAAAACCAGAAATGCAGGACAGGCCATGGAGAAATGGCAGCCTTGCTACGCTGATGGGCGGGATGGAAATTGCCAACAGCCACTCTGGAGAAGTGTACGGTGTGTCCTGAAACATCTAAAAAACTCAGCTTAGAGAGCATAGGGCACTTCCACTCATGGGCGTATAAATTGGGAAAACTAAAAATCAGCAAGACACAGGCACCCCAAAGTTTAGGGCTGCTCTGTTGACAAGAACCTCCACTTTGTTACACCTTAAATATCCCAGGAAAGACAAGAATCGATAAAGAAATTGTGGTCCTTATGTACAATGGAATATCACTCAGCCATGAAATCAACGTCATAAGGCTAGGAGCAGCATGATGAGTGGATTTGGGTACGACGATTCTAAGTGAAATAAGTCACACAGAAAAAGACACTTATCATAAGATATCACTTATAGAGGGAATGTAAAAACCGCTACCCTTGAACTGAATTACATAACAGGTCAGAGTCACACGTTTAGAAAACACACTAGGGCTGCTTAACGGGAAAGGTGAGGTGGGGTGATGCATAAAAGAAGGGTTTCAAATTAGCTCAGATAGCGTTCCATAAACCCAATATGTAATAGACAAGACCTACTCCTTCCTCAGTGAACTGGACTCAACACGCCCTATTCATCGCCCAAGAATATATCTGACTAGTAAGAATCTTAAAACCTATGTATTTATATCTCTCTGTAAGTGAGTGAAGTGGGTGAAAAGCGGCATAACCACAGCAGTGAAAAGCAGCTAAACCCCATTATACAAATCAATTACTTTTAAAAACCCGTGAAACAAAGACAGTGAAAGAGAGAGAAATTCTGACAAAATTCGTTCAGGGGCTGTGATGCAACCTGGATTGACCATATGTAGACCCACAGATGGATGAGACATAAGGGTGGACACTCTTGGGGCTGAGAGGTTTGGTGAGGTTGGGTGAGCAAACGCAGACCCTTTAAAGTAATACTGTGTGGTACCCATCCCATGGGTCCCAAATCTCCAGGTTCAAGGGCATCTTCCTACATCGAAAACATGCATGAGAAACCCAGAAGATGGTACACCATGTGATCGGGAAAGGTTTCTAAAACGCACCTCATTTCTCATCTCCTTGTGCTCCGGTTCGCCATTCCAGCCGCTATACTAGCAATCTCCCTGCTTGGAGAATCAGCACCTTTAACCTCCTGTTCCGTACAGGTTGCAATTTGTCCTGAGGATGAACGGGAAGAGGGGGAACCAATGAGAGACTAGCTCTAGGTGTTGGGACAGGCACAGGTCACTCTATTTTCCCATCAGGAAGAAGAATTAACCACAGGCTCAGCTTGCCGCCCGGAGCCAGAATAGGGCCTGAAGCAATCCTGCGCTTTTGCAGCCAGCTCCCAAGAAAGCGAGTTGAAAAATGGAGCTCAGGGGCACTGCAATTTACAAACCTGCAGACTTAGAAATGATAACTCTCATCCACAAATATATTGAGGGACGGCAACGAAGAGGATTTGAAAGCAAGGCAGAATTGCAGGAAACAGATTTCAGGAGGTAGATTCGAATCGCCTTTAAAGCACAGGAAAAGCGGCAAAACCTCGACAATGATGCCCTTGGCCAAAAAGGGCGTATGCGTTTTTTCCTGAATATATTCAGGAAAAAACGCATACGCCCTTTTTGGCCAACCAAGCAACCTGGAAAGGCAAATCAGCGCTACAAAGAAGTCTCGCTTCCCATCGGTCAAAAGGGCCAGGCTGAATAAAGTGTCAAAACCAGAAATGCAGGACAGGCCATGGAGAAATGGCAGCCTTGCTACGCTGATGGGCGGGATGTAAATTGCCAACAGCCACTCTGGAGAAGTGTACGGTGTGTCCTGAAACATCTAAAAAACTCAGCTTAGAGAGCATAGGGCACTTCCAATCATGGGCGTATAAATTGGGAAAACTAAAAATCAGCAAGACACAGGCACCCCAAAGTTTAGGGCTGCTCTGTTGACAAGAACCTCCACTTTGTTACACCTTAAATATCCCAGGAAAGACAAGAATGGATAAAGAAGTTGTGGTCCTTATGTACAATGGAATATCATTCAGCCATGAAATCAACGTCATAAGGCTAGTAGCAGCATGATGAGTGGATTTGGGTACGACGATTCTAAGTGAAATAAGTCACACAGAAAAAGACACTTATCATAAGATATCACTTATAGAGGGAATGTAAAAACCGCTACCCTTGAACTGAATTACATAACAGGTCAGAGTCACACGTTTAGAAAACACACTAGGGCTGCTTAACGGGAAAGGTGAGGTGGGGTGATGCATAAAAGAAGGGTTTCAAATTAGCTCAGATAGCGTTCCATAAACCCAATATGTAATAGACAAGACCTACTCCTTCCTCAGTGAACTGGACTCAACACGCCCTATTCATCGCCCAAGAATATATCTGACTAGTAAGAATCTTAAAACCTATGTATTTATATCTCTCTGTAAGTGAGTGAAGTGGGTGAAAAGCGGCATAACCACAGCAGTGAAAAGCAGCTAAACCCCATTATACAAATCAATTACTTTTAAAAACCCGTGAAACAAAGACAGTGAAAGAGAGAGAAATTCTGACAAAATTCGTTCAGGGGCTGTGATGCAACCTGGATTGACCATATGTAGACCCACAGATGGATGAGACATAAGGGTGGACACTCTTGGGGCTGAGAGGTTCGGTGAGGTTGGGTGAGCAAACGCAGACCCTTTAAAGTAATACTGTGTGGTACCCATCCCATGGGTCCCAAATCTCCAGGTTCAAGGGCATCTTCCTACATCGAAAACATGCATGAGAAACCCAGAAGATGGTACACCGTGTGATCGGGAAAGGTTTCTAAAACGCACCTCATTTCTCATCTCCTTGTGCTCCGGTTCGCCATTCCAGCCGCTATACTAGCAATCTCCCTGCTTGGAGAATCAGCACCTTTAACCTCCTGTTCCGTACAGGTTGCAATTTGTCCTGAGGATGAACGGGAAGAGGGGGAACCAATGAGAGACTAGCTCTAGGTGTTGGGACAGGCACAGGTCGCTCTATTTTCCCATCAGGAAGAAGAATTAACCACAGGCTCAGCTTGCCGCCCGGAGCCAGAATAGGGCCTGAAGCAATCCTGCGCTTTGCAGCCAGCTCCCAAGAAAGCGAGTTGAAAAATGGAGCTCAGGGGCACTGCAATTCACAAACCTGCAGACTTAGAAATGATAACTCTCATCCACAAATATATTGAGGGATGGCAACGAAGAGGATTTGAAAGCAAGGCAGAATTGCAGGAAACAGATTTCAGGAGGTAGATTCGAATCGCCTTTAAAGCACAGGAAAAGCGGCAAAACCTCGACAATGATGCCCTTGGCCAAAAAGGGCGTATTCGTTTTTTCCTGAATATATTTAGGAAAAAACGCATACGCCCTTTTTGGCCAACCAAGCAACCTGGAAAGGCAAATCAGCGCTACAAAGAAGTCTCGCTTCCCATCGGTCAAAAGGGCCAGGCTGAATAAAGTGTCAAAACCAGAAATGCAGGACAGGCCATGGAGAAATGGGAGCCTTGCTACGCTGATGGGCGGGATGTAAATTGCCAACAGCCACTCTGGAGAAGTGTACGGTGTGTCCTGTAACATCTAAAAAACTCAGCTTAGAGAGCATAGGGCACTTCCACTCATGGGCGTATAAATTGCGAAAACTAAAAATCAGCAAGACACAGGCACCCCAAAGTTTAGGGCTGCTCTGTTGACAAGAACCTCCACTTTGTTACACCTTAAATATCCCAGGAAAGACAAGAATGGATAAAGAAATTGTGGTCCTTATGTACAATGGAATATCACTCAGCCATGAAATCAACGTCATAAGGCTAGGAGCAGCATGATGAGTGGATTTGGGTACGACGATTCTAAGTGAAATAAGTCACACAGAAAAAGACACTTATCATAAGATATCACTTATAGAGGGAATGTAAAAACCGCTACCCTTGAACTGAATTACATAACAGGTCAGAGTCACACGTTTAGAAAACACACTAGGGCTGCTTAACGGGAAAGGTGAGGTGGGGTGATGCATAAAAGAAGGGTTTCAAATTAGCTCAGATAGCGTTCCATAAACCCAATATGTAATAGACAAGACCTACTCCTTCCTCAGTGAACTGGACTCAACACGCCCTATTCATCGCCCAAGAATATATCTGACTAGTAAGAATCTTAAAACCTATGTATTGATATCTCTCTGTAAGTGAGTGAAGTGGGTGAAAAGCGGCATAACCACAGCAGTGAAAAGCAGCTAAACCCCATTATACAAATCAATTACTTTTAAAAACCCGTGAAACAAAGACAGTGAAAGAGAGAGAAATTCTGACAAAATTCGTTCAGGGGCTGTGATGCAACCTGGATTGACCATATGTAGACCCACAGATGGATGAGACATAAGGGTGGACACTCTTGGGGCTGAGAGGTTTGGTGAGGTTGGGTGAGCAAACGCAGACCCTTTAAAGTAATACTGTGTGGTACCCATCCCATGGGTCCCAAATCTCCAGGTTCAAGGGCATCTTCCTACATCGAAAACATGCATGAGAAACCCAGAAGATGGTACACCGTGTGATCGGGAAAGGTTTCTAAAACGCACCTCATTTCTCATCTCCTTGTGCTCCGGTTCGCCATTCCAGCCGCTATACTAGCAATCTCCCTGCTTGGAGAATCAGCACCTTTAACCTCCTGTTCCGTACAGGTTGCAATTTGTCCTGAGGATGAACGGGAAGAGGGGGAACCAATGAGAGACTAGCTCTAGGTGTTGGGACAGGCACAGGTCACTCTATTTTCCCATCAGGAAGAAGAATTAACCACAGGCTCAGCTTGCCGCCCGGAGCCAGAATAGGGCCTGAAGCAATCCTGCGCTTTTGCAGCCAGCTCCCAAGAAAGCGAGTTGAAAAATGGAGCTCAGGGGCACTGCAATTTACAAACCTGCAGACTTAGAAATGATAACTCTCATCCACAAATATATTGAGGGACGGCAACGAAGAGGATTTGAAAGCAAGGCAGAATTGCAGGAAACAGATTTCAGGAGGTAGATTCGAATCGCCTTTAAAGCACAGGAAAAGCGGCAAAACCTCGACAATGATGCCCTTGGCCAAAAAGGGCGTATGCGTTTTTTCCTGAATATATTCAGGAAAAAACGCATACGCCCTTTTTGGCCAACCAAGCAACCTGGAAAGGCAAATCAGCGCTACAAAGAAGTCTCGCTTCCCATCGGTCAAAAGGGCCAGGCTGAATAAAGTGTCAAAACCAGAAATGCAGGACAGGCCATGGAGAAATGGCAGCCTTGCTACGCTGATGGGCGGGATGTAAATTGCCAACAGCCACTCTGGAGAAGTGTACGGTGTGTCCTGAAACATCTAAAAAACTCAGCTTAGAGAGCATAGGGCACTTCCAATCATGGGCGTATAAATTGGGAAAACTAAAAATCAGCAAGACACAGGCACCCCAAAGTTTAGGGCTGCTCTGTTGACAAGAACCTCCACTTTGTTACACCTTAAATATCCCAGGAAAGACAAGAATGGATAAAGAAGTTGTGGTCCTTATGTACAATGGAATATCATTCAGCCATGAAATCAACGTCATAAGGCTAGTAGCAGCATGATGAGTGGATTTGGGTACGACGATTCTAAGTGAAATAAGTCACACAGAAAAAGACACTTATCATAAGATATCACTTATAGAGGGAATGTAAAAACCGCTACCCTTGAAC
Organism: Balaenoptera ricei; assembly: GCF_028023285.1. NCBI lineage: Eukaryota > Metazoa > Chordata > Mammalia > Artiodactyla > Balaenopteridae > Balaenoptera > Balaenoptera ricei. The sequence goes on along the minus strand of NC_082640.1, from coordinate 87,538,381 downwards.
TGAATTACATAACAGGTCAGAGTCACACGTTTAGAAAACACACTAGGGCTGCTTAACGGGAAAGGTGACGTGGGGTGATGCATAAAACAAGGGTTTCAAATTAGCTCAGATAGCGTTCCATAAACCCAATATGTAATAGACAAGACCTACTCCTTCCTCAGTGAACTGGACTCAACACGCCCTATTCATCGCCCAAGAATATATCTGACTAGTAAGAATCTTAAAACCTATGTATTGATATCTCTCTGTAAGTGAGTGAAGTGGGTGAAAAGCGGCATAACCACAGCAGTGAAAAGCAGCTAAACCCCATTATACAAATCAATTACTTTTAAAAACCCGTGAAACAAAGACAGTGAAAGAGAGAGAAATTCTGACAAAATTCGTTCAGGGGCTGTGATGCAACCTGGATTGACCATATGTAGACCCACAGATGGATGAGACATAAGGGTGGACACTCTTGGGGCTGAGAGGTTTGGTGAGGTTGGGTGAGCAAACGCAGACCCTTTAAAGTAATACTGTGTGGTACCCATCCCATGGGTCCCAAATCTCCAGGTTCAAGGGCATCTTCCTACATCGAAAACATGCATGAGAAACCCAGAAGATGGTACACCGTGTGATCGGGAAAGGTTTCTAAAACGCACCTCATTTCTCATCTCCTTGTGCTCCGGTTCGCCATTCCAGCCGCTATACTAGCAATCTCCCTGCTTGGAGAATCAGCACCTTTAACCTCCTGTTCCGTACAGGTTGCAATTTGTCCTGAGGATGAACGGGAAGAGGGGGAACCAATGAGAGACTAGCTCTAGGTGTTGGGACAGGCACAGGTCGCTCTATTTTCCCATCAGGAAGAAGAATTAACCACAGGCTCAGCTTGCCGCCCGGAGCCAGAATAGGGCCTGAAGCAATCCTGCGCTTTGCAGCCAGCTCCCAAGAAAGCGAGTTGAAAAATGGAGCTCAGGGGCACTGCAATTCACAAACCTGCAGACTTAGAAATGATAACTCTCATCCACAAATATATTGAGGGATGGCAACGAAGAGGATTTGAAAGCAAGGCAGAATTGCAGGAAACAGATTTCAGGAGGTAGATTCGAATCGCCTTTAAAGCACAGGAAAAGCGGCAAAACCTCGACAATGATGCCCTTGGCCAAAAAGGGCGTATTCGTTTTTTCCTGAATATATTTAGGAAAAAACGCATACGCCCTTTTTGGCCAACCAAGCAACCTGGAAAGGCAAATCAGCGCTACAAAGAAGTCTCGCTTCCCATCGGTCAAAAGGGCCAGGCTGAATAAAGTGTCAAAACCAGAAATGCAGGACAGGCCATGGAGAAATGGGAGCCTTGCTACGCTGATGGGCGGGATGTAAATTGCCAACAGCCACTCTGGAGAAGTGTACGGTGTGTCCTGAAACATCTAAAAAACTCAGCTTAGAGAGCATAGGGCACTTCCACTCATGGGCGTATAAATTGCGAAAACTAAAAATCAGCAAGACACAGGCACCCCAAAGTTTAGGGCTGCTCTGTTGACAAGAACCTCCACTTTGTTACACCTTAAATATCCCAGGAAAGACAAGAATGGATAAAGAAATTGTGGTCCTTATGTACAATGGAATATCACTCAGCCATGAAATCAACGTCATAAGGCTAGGAGCAGCATGATGAGTGGATTTGGGTACGACGATTCTAAGTGAAATAAGTCACACAGAAAAAGACACTTATCATAAGATATCACTTATAGAGGGAATGTAAAAACCGCTACCCTTGAACTGAATTACATAACAGGTCAGAGTCACACGTTTAGAAAACACACTAGGGCTGCTTAACGGGAAAGGTGAGGTGGGGTGATGCATAAAACAAGGGTTTCAAATTAGCTCAGATAGCGTTCCATAAACCCAATATGTAATAGACAAGACCTACTCCTTGCTCAGTGAACTGGACAAAACAACCCCTATTCACCGCCCAAGAATATATCTGACTAGTAAGAATCTTAAAACCTATGTATTTATATCTCTCTGTAAGTGAGTGAAGTGGGTGAAAAGCGGCATAACCACAGCAGTGAAAAGCAGCTAAACCCCATTATACAAATCAATTACTTTTAAAAACCCGTGAAACAAAGACAGTGAAAGAGAGAGAAATCCTGACAAAATTCGTTCAGGGGCTGTGATGCAACCTGGATTGACCATATGTAGACCCACAGATGGATGGGACATGAGGGTGGACACTCTTGGGGCTGAGAGGTTTGGTGAGGTTGGGTGAGCAAACGCAGACCCTTTAAAGTAATACTGCGTGGTACCCATCCCATGGGTCCCAAATCTCCAGGTTCAAGGGCATCTTCATACATCGAAAACATGCATGAGAAACCCCGAAGATGGTACACCGTGTGATCGGGAATGGTTTCTAAAATGCACCTCATTTCTCATCTCCTTGTGCTCCGGTTCGCCATTCCAGCCGCTATACTACCAATCTCCCTGCTTGCAGAATCAGCACCTTTAACCTCCTGTTCCGAACAGGTTGCAATTTGTCCTGAGGATGAACGGGAAGAGGGGGAACCAATGAGAGACTAGCTCTAGGTGTTGGGACAGGCACAGGTCACTCTATTTTCCCATCAGGAAGAAGAATTAACCACAGGCTCAGCCTGCCGCCCGGAGCCAGAATAGGGCCTTAAGCAATCTGCGCTTTTGCGGCCAGCTCCCAAGAAAGCGAGTTGAAAAATGGAGCTCAGGGGCACTGCAATTCACAAACCTGCAGACTTAGAAATGATAACTCTCGTCCACCAATATATTTAGGGAAGGCAACGAAGAGGATTTGAAAGCAAGGCAGAATTGCAGGAAACAGATTTCAGGAGGTAGATTCGAATCGCCTTTAAAGCACAGGAAAAGCGGCAAAACCTCGACAATGATGCCCTTGGCCAAAAAGGGCGTATGCGTTTTTTCCTGAATATATTCAGGAAAAAACGCATACGCCCTTTTTGGCCAACCAAGCAACCTGGAAAGGCAAATCAGCGCTACAAAGAAGTCTCGCTTCCCATCGGTCAAAAGGGCCAGGCTGAATAAAGTGTCAAAACCAGAAATGCAGGACAGGCCATGGAGAAATGGGAGCCTTGCTACGCTGATGGGCGGGATGTAAATTGCCAACAGCCACTCTGGAGAAGTGTACGGTGTGTCCTGAAACATCTAAAAAACTCAGCTTAGAGAGCATAGGGCACTTCCAATCATGGGCGTATAAATTGGGAAAACTAAAAATCAGCAAGACACAGGCACCCCAAAGTTTAGGGCTGCTCTGTTGACAAGAACCTCCACTTTGTTACACCTTAAATATCCCAGGAAAGACAAGAATGGATAAAGAAGTTGTGGTCCTTATGTACAATGGAATATCATTCAGCCATGAAATCAACGTCATAAGGCTAGTAGCAGCATGATGAGTGGATTTGGGTACGACGATTCTAAGTGAAATAAGTCACACAGAAAAAGACACTTATCATAAGATATCACTTATAGAGGGAATGTAAAAACCGCTACCCTTGAACTGAATTACATAACAGGTCAGAGTCACACGTTTAGAAAACACACTAGGGCTGCTTAACGGGAAAGGTGAGGTGGGGTGATGCATAAAACAAGGGTTTCAAATTAGCTCAGATAGCGTTCCATAAACCCAATATGTAATAGACAAGACCTACTCCTTCCTCAGTGAACTGGACTCAACACGCCCTATTCATCGCCCAAGAATATATCTGACTAGTAAGAATCTTAAAACCTATGTATTTATATCTCTCTGTAAGTGAGTGAAGTGGGTGAAAAGCGGCATAACCACAGCAGTGAAAAGCAGCTAAACCCCATTATACAAATCAATTACTTTTAAAAACCCGTGAAACAAAGACAGTGAAAGAGAGAGAAATTCTGACAAAATTCGTTCAGGGGCTGTGATGCAACCTGGATTGACCATATGTAGACCCACAGATGGATGAGACATAAGGGTGGACACTCTTGGGGCTGAGAGGTTTGGTGAGGTTGGGTGAGCAAACGCAGACCCTTTAAAGTAATACTGTGTGGTACCCATCCCATGGGTCCCAAATCTCCAGGTTCAAGGGCATCTTCCTACATCGAAAACATGCATGAGAAACCCAGAAGATGGTACACCGTGTGATCGGGAAAGGTTTCTAAAACGCACCTCATTTCTCATCTCCTTGTGCTCCGGTTCGCCATTCCAGCCGCTATACTAGCAATCTCCCTGCTTGGAGAATCAGCACCTTTAACCTCCTGTTCCGTACAGGTTGCAATTTGTCCTGAGGATGAACGGGAAGAGGGGGAACCAATGAGAGACTAGCTCTAGGTGTTGGGACAGGCACAGGTCACTCTATTTTCCCATCAGGAAGAAGAATTAACCACAGGCTCAGCTTGCCGCCCGGAGCCAGAATAGGGCCTGAAGCAATCCTGCGCTTTTGCAGCCAGCTCCCAAGAAAGCGAGTTGAAAAATGGAGCTCAGGGGCACTGCAATTTACAAACCTGCAGACTTAGAAATGATAACTCTCATCCACAAATATATTGAGGGACGGCAACGAAGAGGATTTGAAAGCAAGGCAGAATTGCAGGAAACAGATTTCAGGAGGTAGATTCGAATCGCCTTTAAAGCACAGGAAAAGCGGCAAAACCTCGACAATGATGCCCTTGGCCAAAAAGGGCGTATTCGTTTTTTCCTGAATATATTTAGGAAAAAACGCATACACCCTTTTTGGCCAACCAAGCAACCTGGAAAGGCAAATCAGCGCTACAAAGAAGTCTCGCTTCCCATCGGTCAAAAGGGCCAGGCTGAATAAAGTGTCAAAACCAGAAATGCAGGACAGGCCATGGAGAAATGGGAGCCTTGCTACGCTGATGGGCGGGATGTAAATTGCCAACAGCCACTCTGGAGAAGTGTACGGTGTGTCCTGAAACATCTAAAAAACTCAGCTTAGAGAGCATAGGGCACTTCCACTCATGGGCGTATAAATTGCGAAAACTAAAAATCAGCAAGACACAGGCACCCCAAAGTTTAGGGCTGCTCTGTTGACAAGAACCTCCACTTTGTTACACCTTAAATATCCCAGGAAAGACAAGAATGGATAAAGAAATTGTGGTCCTTATGTACAATGGAATATCACTCAGCCATGAAATCAACGTCATAAGGCTAGTAGCAGCATGATGAGTGGATTTGGGTACGACGATTCTAAGTGAAATAAGTCACACAGAAAAAGACACTTATCATAAGATATCACTTATAGAGGGAATGTAAAAACCGCTACCCTTGAACTGAATTACATAACAGGTCAGAGTCACACGTTTAGAAAACACACTAGGGCTGCTTAACGGGAAAGGTGAGGTGGGGTGATGCATAAAACAAGGGTTTCAAATTAGCTCAGATAGCGTTCCATAAACCCAATATGTAATAGACAAGACCTACTCCTTGCTCAGTGAACTGGACAAAACAACCCCTATTCACCGCCCAAGAATATATCTGACTAGTAAGAATCTTAAAACCTATGTATTTATATCTCTCTGTAAGTGAGTGAAGTGGGTGAAAAGCGGCATAACCACAGCAGTGAAAAGCAGCTAAACCCCATTATACAAATCAATTACTTTTAAAAACCCGTGAAACAAAGACAGTGAAAGAGAGAGAAATCCTGACAAAATTCGTTCAGGGGCTGTGATGCAACCCGGATTGACCATATGTAGACCCACAGATGGATGGGACATGAGGGTGGACACTCTTGGGGCTGAGAGGTTTGGTGAGGTTGGGTGAGCAAACGCAGACCCTTTAAAGTAATACTGCGTGGTACCCATCCCATGGGTCCCAAATCTCCAGGTTCAAGGGCACCTTCATACATCGAAAACATGCATGAGAAACCCCGAAGATGGTACACCGTGTGATCGGGAATGGTTTCTAAAATGCACCTCATTTCTCATCTCCTTGTGCTCTGGTTCGCCATTCCAGCCGCTATACTAGCAATCTCCCTGCTTGGAGAATCAGCACCTTTAACCTCCTGTTCCGTACAGGTTGCAATTTGTCCTGAGGATGAACGGGAAGAGGGGGAACCAATGAGAGACTAGCTCTAGGTGTTGGGACAGGCACAGGTCGCTCTATTTTCCCATCAGGAAGAAGAATTAACCACAGGCTCAGCTTGCCGCCCGGAGCCAGAATAGGGCCTGAAGCAATCCTGCGCTTTGCAGCCAGCTCCCAAGAAAGCGAGTTGAAAAATGGAGCTCAGGGGCACTGCAATTCACAAACCTGCAGACTTAGAAATGATAACTCTCATCCACAAATATATTGAGGGATGGCAACGAAGAGGATTTGAAAGCAAGGCAGAATTGCAGGAAACAGATTTCAGGAGGTAGATTCGAATCGCCTTTAAAGCACAGGAAAAGCGGCAAAACCTCGACAATGATGCCCTTGGCCAAAAAGGGCGTATTCGTTTTTTCCTGAATATATTTAGGAAAAAACGCATACGCCCTTTTTGGCCAACCAAGCAACCTGGAAAGGCAAATCAGCGCTACAAAGAAGTCTCGCTTCCCATCGGTCAAAAGGGCCAGGCTGAATAAAGTGTCAAAACCAGAAATGCAGGACAGGCCATGGAGAAATGGGAGCCTTGCTACGCTGATGGGCGGGATGTAAATTGCCAACAGCCACTCTGGAGAAGTGTACGGTGTGTCCTGAAACATCTAAAAAACTCAGCTTAGAGAGCATAGGGCACTTCCACTCATGGGCGTATAAATTGCGAAAACTAAAAATCAGCAAGACACAGGCACCCCAAAGTTTAGGGCTGCTCTGTTGACAAGAACCTCCACTTTGTTACACCTTAAATATCCCAGGAAAGACAAGAATGGATAAAGAAATTGTGGTCCTTATGTACAATGGAATATCACTCAGCCATGAAATCAACGTCATAAGGCTAGGAGCAGCATGATGAGTGGATTTGGGTACGACGATTCTAAGTGAAATAAGTCACACAGAAAAAGACACTTATCATAAGATATCACTTATAGAGGGAATGTAAAAACCGCTACCCTTGAACTGAATTACATAACAGGTCAGAGTCACACGTTTAGAAAACACACTAGGGCTGCTTAACGGGAAAGGTGAGGTGGGGTGATGCATAAAACAAGGGTTTCAAATTAGCTCAGATAGCGTTCCATAAACCCAATATGTAATAGACAAGACCTACTCCTTGCTCAGTGAACTGGACAAAACAACCCCTATTCACCGCCCAAGAATATATCTGACTAGTAAGAATCTTAAAACCTATGTATTTATATCTCTCTGTAAGTGAGTGAAGTGGGTGAAAAGCGGCATAACCACAGCAGTGAAAAGCAGCTAAACCCCATTATACAAATCAATTACTTTTAAAAACCCGTGAAACAAAGACAGTGAAAGAGAGAGAAATCCTGACAAAATTCGTTCAGGGGCTGTGATGCAACCTGGATTGACCATATGTAGACCCACAGATGGATGGGACATGAGGGTGGACACTCTTGGGGCTGAGAGGTTTGGTGAGGTTGGGTGAGCAAACGCAGACCCTTTAAAGTAATACTGCGTGGTACCCATCCCATGGGTCCCAAATCTCCAGGTTCAAGGGCATCTTCATACATCGAAAACATGCATGAGAAACCCCGAAGATGGTACACCGTGTGATCGGGAATGGTTTCTAAAATGCACCTCATTTCTCATCTCCTTGTGCTCCGGTTCGCCATTCCAGCCGCTATACTACCAATCTCCCTGCTTGCAGAATCAGCACCTTTAACCTCCTGTTCCGAACAGGTTGCAATTTGTCCTGAGGATGAACGGGAAGAGGGGGAACCAATGAGAGACTAGCTCTAGGTGTTGGGACAGGCACAGGTCACTCTATTTTCCCATCAGGAAGAAGAATTAACCACAGGCTCAGCCTGCCGCCCGGAGCCAGAATAGGGCCTTAAGCAATCTGCGCTTTTGCGGCCAGCTCCCAAGAAAGCGAGTTGAAAAATGGAGCTCAGGGGCACTGCAATTCACAAACCTGCAGACTTAGAAATGATAACTCTCGTCCACCAATATATTTAGGGAAGGCAACGAAGAGGATTTGAAAGCAAGGCAGAATTGCAGGAAACAGATTTCAGGAGGTAGATTCGAATCGCCTTTAAAGCACAGGAAAAGCGGCAAAACCTCGACAATGATGCCCTTGGCCAAAAAGGGCGTATGCGTTTTTTCCTGAATATATTCAGGAAAAAACGCATACGCCCTTTTTGGCCAACCAAGCAACCTGGAAAGGCAAATCAGCGCTACAAAGAAGTCTCGCTTCCCATCGGTCAAAAGGGCCAGGCTGAATAAAGTGTCAAAACCAGAAATGCAGGACAGGCCATGGAGAAATGGGAGCCTTGCTACGCTGATGGGCGGGATGTAAATTGCCAACAGCCACTCTGGAGAAGTGTACGGTGTGTCCTGAAACATCTAAAAAACTCAGCTTAGAGAGCATAGGGCACTTCCAATCATGGGCGTATAAATTGGGAAAACTAAAAATCAGCAAGACACAGGCACCCCAAAGTTTAGGGCTGCTCTGTTGACAAGAACCTCCACTTTGTTACACCTTAAATATCCCAGGAAAGACAAGAATGGATAAAGAAGTTGTGGTCCTTATGTACAATGGAATATCATTCAGCCATGAAATCAACGTCATAAGGCTAGTAGCAGCATGATGAGTGGATTTGGGTACGACGATTCTAAGTGAAATAAGTCACACAGAAAAAGACACTTATCATAAGATATCACTTATAGAGGGAATGTAAAAACCGCTACCCTTGAACTGAATTACATAACAGGTCAGAGTCACACGTTTAGAAAACACACTAGGGCTGCTTAACGGGAAAGGTGAGGTGGGGTGATGCATAAAACAAGGGTTTCAAATTAGCTCAGATAGCGTTCCATAAACCCAATATGTAATAGACAAGACCTACTCCTTCCTCAGTGAACTGGACTCAACACGCCCTATTCATCGCCCAAGAATATATCTGACTAGTAAGAATCTTAAAACCTATGTATTTATATCTCTCTGTAAGTGAGTGAAGTGGGTGAAAAGCGGCATAACCACAGCAGTGAAAAGCAGCTAAACCCCATTATACAAATCAATTACTTTTAAAAACCCGTGAAACAAAGACAGTGAAAGAGAGAGAAATTCTGACAAAATTCGTTCAGGGGCTGTGATGCAACCTGGATTGACCATATGTAGACCCACAGATGGATGAGACATAAGGGTGGACACTCTTGGGGCTGAGAGGTTTGGTGAGGTTGGGTGAGCAAACGCAGACCCTTTAAAGTAATACTGTGTGGTACCCATCCCATGGGTCCCAAATCTCCAGGTTCAAGGGCATCTTCCTACATCGAAAACATGCATGAGAAACCCAGAAGATGGTACACCGTGTGATCGGGAAAGGTTTCTAAAACGCACCTCATTTCTCATCTCCTTGTGCTCCGGTTCGCCATTCCAGCCGCTATACTAGCAATCTCCCTGCTTGGAGAATCAGCACCTTTAACCTCCTGTTCCGTACAGGTTGCAATTTGTCCTGAGGATGAACGGGAAGAGGGGGAACCAATGAGAGACTAGCTCTAGGTGTTGGGACAGGCACAGGTCACTCTATTTTCCCATCAGGAAGAAGAATTAACCACAGGCTCAGCTTGCCGCCCGGAGCCAGAATAGGGCCTGAAGCAATCCTGCGCTTTTGCAGCCAGCTCCCAAGAAAGCGAGTTGAAAAATGGAGCTCAGGGGCACTGCAATTTACAAACCTGCAGACTTAGAAATGATAACTCTCATCCACAAATATATTGAGGGACGGCAACGAAGAGGATTTGAAAGCAAGGCAGAATTGCAGGAAACAGATTTCAGGAGGTAGATTCGAATCGCCTTTAAAGCACAGGAAAAGCGGCAAAACCTCGACAATGATGCCCTTGGCCAAAAAGGGCGTATTCGTTTTTTCCTGAATATATTTAGGAAAAAACGCATACACCCTTTTTGGCCAACCAAGCAACCTGGAAAGGCAAATCAGCGCTACAAAGAAGTCTCGCTTCCCATCGGTCAAAAGGGCCAGGCTGAATAAAGTGTCAAAACCAGAAATGCAGGACAGGCCATGGAGAAATGGGAGCCTTGCTACGCTGATGGGCGGGATGTAAATTGCCAACAGCCACTCTGGAGAAGTGTACGGTGTGTCCTGAAACATCTAAAAAACTCAGCTTAGAGAGCATAGGGCACTTCCACTCATGGGCGTATAAATTGCGAAAACTAAAAATCAGCAAGACACAGGCACCCCAAAGTTTAGGGCTGCTCTGTTGACAAGAACCTCCACTTTGTTACACCTTAAATATCCCAGGAAAGACAAGAATGGATAAAGAAATTGTGGTCCTTATGTACAATGGAATATCACTCAGCCATGAAATCAACGTCATAAGGCTAGTAGCAGCATGATGAGTGGATTTGGGTACGACGATTCTAAGTGAAATAAGTCACACAGAAAAAGACACTTATCATAAGATATCACTTATAGAGGGAATGTAAAAACCGCTACCCTTGAACTGAATTACATAACAGGTCAGAGTCACACGTTTAGAAAACACACTAGGGCTGCTTAACGGGAAAGGTGAGGTGGGGTGATGCATAAAACAAGGGTTTCAAATTAGCTCAGATAGCGTTCCATAAACCCAATATGTAATAGACAAGACCTACTCCTTGCTCAGTGAACTGGACAAAACAACCCCTATTCACCGCCCAAGAATATATCTGACTAGTAAGAATCTTAAAACCTATGTATTTATATCTCTCTGTAAGTGAGTGAAGTGGGTGAAAAGCGGCATAACCACAGCAGTGAAAAGCAGCTAAACCCCATTATACAAATCAATTACTTTTAAAAACCCGTGAAACAAAGACAGTGAAAGAGAGAGAAATCCTGACAAAATTCGTTCAGGGGCTGTGATGCAACCCGGATTGACCATATGTAGACCCACAGATGGATGGGACATGAGGGTGGACACTCTTGGGGCTGAGAGGTTTGGTGAGGTTGGGTGAGCAAACGCAGACCCTTTAAAGTAATACTGCGTGGTACCCATCCCATGGGTCCCAAATCTCCAGGTTCAAGGGCATCTTCATACATCGAAAACATGCATGAGAAACCCCGAAGATGGTACACCGTGTGATCGGGAATGGTTTCTAAAATGCACCTCATTTCTCATCTCCTTGTGCTCCGGTTCGCCATTCCAGCCGCTATACTAGCAATCTCCCTGCTTGCAGAATCAGCACCTTTAACCTCCTGTTCCGAACAGGTTGCAATTTGTCCTGAGGATGAACGGGAAGAGGGGGAACCAATGAGAGACTAGCTCTAGGTGTTGGGACAGGCACAGGTCACTCTATTTTCCCATCAGGAAGAAGAATTAACCACAGGCTCAGCCTGCCGCCCGGAGCCAGAATAGGGCCTTAAGCAATCTGCGCTTTTGCGGCCAGCTCCCAAGAAAGCGAGTTGAAAAATGGAGCTCAGGGGCACTGCAATTCACAAACCTGCAGACTTAGAAATGATAACTCTCGTCCACCAATATATTTAGGGAAGGCAACGAAGAGGATTTGAAAGCAAGGCAGAATTGCAGGAAACAGATTTCAGGAGGTAGATTCGAATCGCCTTTAAAGCACAGGAAAAGCGGCAAAACCTCGACAATGATGCCCTTGGCCAAAAAGGGCGTATGCGTTTTTTCCTGAATATATTCAGGAAAAAACGCATACGCCCTTTTTGGCCAACCAAGCAACCTGGAAAGGCAAATCAGCGCTACAAAGAAGTCTCGCTTCCCATCGGTCAAAAGGGCCAGGCTGAATAAAGTGTCAAAACCAGAAATGCAGGACAGGCCATGGAGAAATGGGAGCCTTGCTACGCTGATGGGCGGGATGTAAATTGCCAACAGCCACTCTGGAGAAGTGTACGGTGTGTCCTGAAACATCTAAAAAACTCAGCTTAGAGAGCATAGGGCACTTCCACTCATGGGCGTATAAATTGGGAAAACTAAAAATCAGCAAGACACAGGCACCCCAAAGTTTAGGGCTGCTCTGTTGACAAGAACCTCCACTTTGTTACACCTTAAATATCCCAGGAAAGACAAGAATGGATAAAGAAGTTGTGGTCCTTATGTACAATGGAATATCATTCAGCCATGAAATCAACGTCATAAGGCTAGTAGCAGCATGATGAGTGGATTTGGGTACGACGATTCTAAGTGAAATAAGTCACACAGAAAAAGACACTTATCATAAGATATCACTTATAGAGGGAATGTAAAAACCGCTACCCTTGAACTGAATTACATAACAGGTCAGAGTCACACGTTTAGAAAACACACTAGGGCTGCTTAACGGGAAAGGTGAGGTGGGGTGATGCATAAAACAAGGGTTTCAAATTAGCTCAGATAGCGTTCCATAAACCCAATATGTAATAGACAAGACCTACTCCTTCCTCAGTGAACTGGACTCAACACGCCCTATTCATCGCCCAAGAATATATCTGACTAGTAAGAATCTTAAAACCTATGTATTTATATCTCTCTGTAAGTGAGTGAAGTGGGTGAAAAGCGGCATAACCACAGCAGTGAAAAGCAGCTAAACCCCATTATACAAATCAATTACTTTTAAAAACCCGTGAAACAAAGACAGTGAAAGAGAGAGAAATTCTGACAAAATTCGTTCAGGGGCTGTGATGCAACCTGGATTGACCATATGTAGACACACAGATGGATGAGACATAAGGGTGGACACTCTTGGGGCTGAGAGGTTTGGTGAGGTTGGGTGAGCAAACGCAGACCCTTTAAAGTAATACTGTGTGGTACCCATCCCATGGGTCCCAAATCACCAGGTTCAAGGGCATCTTCCTACATCGAAAACATGCATGAGAAACCCAGAAGATGGTACACCGTGTGATCGGGAAAGGTTTCTAAAACGCACCTCATTTCTCATCTCCTTGTGCTCCGGTTCGCCATTCCAGCCGCTATACTAGCAATCTCCCTGCTTGGAGAATCAGCACCTTTAACCTCCTGTTCCGTACAGGTTGCAATTTGTCCTGAGGATGAACGGGAAGAGGGGGAACCAATGAGAGACTAGCTCTAGGTGTTGGGACAGGCACAGGTCACTCTATTTTCCCATCAGGAAGAAGAATTAACCACAGGCTCAGCTTGCCGCCCGGAGCCAGAATAGGGCCTGAAGCAATCCTGCGCTTTGCAGCCAGCTCCCAAGAAAGCGAGTTGAAAAATGGAGCTCAGGGGCACTGCAATTCACAAACCTGCAGACTTAGAAATGATAACTCTCATCCACAAATATATTGAGGGATGGCAACGAAGAGGATTTGAAAGCAAGGCAGAATTGCAGGAAACAGATTTCAGGAGGTAGATTCGAATCGCCTTTAAAGCACAGGAAAAGCGGCAAAACCTCGACAATGATGCCCTTGGCCAAAAAGGGCGTATGCGTTTTTTCCTGAATATATTCAGGAAAAAACGCATACGCCCTTTTTGGCCAACCAAGCAACCTGGAAAGGCAAATCAGCGCTACAAAGAAGTCTCGCTTCCCATCGGTCAAAAGGGCCAGGCTGAATAAAGTGTCAAAACCAGAAATGCAGGACAGACCATGGAGAAACGGGAGCCTTGCTACGCTGATGGGCCGGATGTAAATTGCCAACAGCCACTCTGGAGAAGTGTACGGTGTGTCCTGAAACATCTAAAAAACTCAGCTTAGAGAGCATAGGGCACTTCCACTCATGGGCGTATAAATTGGGAAAACTAAAAATCAGCAAGACACAGGCACCCCAAAGTTTAGGGCTGCTCTGTTGACAAGAACCTCCACTTTGTTACACCTTAAATATCCCAGGAAAGACAAGAATGGATAAAGAAGTTGTGGTCCTTATGTACAATGGAATATCACTCAGCCATGAAATCAACGTCATAAGGCTAGTAGCAGCATGATGAGTGGATTTGGGTACGACGATTCTAAGTGAAATAAGTCACACAGAAAAAGACACTTATCATAAGATATCACTTATAGAGGGAATGTAAAAACCGCTACCCTTGAACTGAATTACATAACAGGTCAGAGTCACACGTTTAGAAAACACACTAGGGCTGCTTAACGGGAAAGGTGAGGTGGGGTGATGCATTAAACAAGGGTTTCAAATTAGCTCAGATAGCGTTCCATAAACCCAATATGTAATAGACAAGACCTACTCCTTCCTCAGTGAACTGGACTCAACACGCCCTATTCATCGCCCAAGAATATATCTGACTAGTAAGAATCTTAAAACCTATGTATTTATATCTCTCTGTAAGTGAGTGAAGTGGGTGAAAAGCGGCATAACCACAGCAGTGAAAAGCAGCTAAACCCCATTATACAAATCAATTACTTTTAAAAACCCGTGAAACAAAGACAGTGAAAGAGAGAGAAATTCTGACAAAATTCGTTCAGGGGCTGTGATGCAACCTGGATTGACCATATGTAGACCCACAGATGGATGAGACATAAGGGTGGACACTCTTGGGGCTGAGAGGTTTGGTGAGGTTGGGTGAGCAAACGCAGACCCTTTAAAGTAATACTGTGTGGTACCCATCCCATGGGTCTCAAATCTCCAGGTTCAAGGGCATCTTCCTACATCGAAAACATGCATGAGAAACCCAGAAGATGGTACACTGTGTGATCGGGAAAGGTTTCTAAAACGCACCTCATTTCTCATCTCCTTGTGCTCCGGTTCGCCATTCCAGCTGCTATACTAGCAATCTCCCTGCTTGGAGAATCAGCACCTTTAACCTCCTGTTCCGTACAGGTTGCAATTTGTCCTGAGGATGAACGGGAAGAGGGGGAACCAATGAGAGACTAGCTCTAGGTGTTGGGACAGGCACAGGTCACTCTATTTTCCCATCAGGAAGAAGAATTAACCTCAGGCTCAGCTTGCCGCCCGGAGCCAGAATAGGGCCTGAAGCAATCCTGCGCTTTTGCGGCCAGCTCCCAAGAAAGCGAGTTGAAAAATGGAGCTCAGGGGCACTGCAATTCACAAACCTGCAGACTTAGAAATGATAACTCTCGTCCACAAATATATTGAGGGACGGCAACGAAGAGGATTTGAAAGCAAGGCAGAATTGCAGGAAACAGATTTCAGGAGGTAGATTCGAATCGCCTTTAAAGCACAGGAAAAGCGGCAAAACCTCGACAATGATGCCCTTGGCCAAAAAGGGCGTATGCGTTTTTTCCTGAATATATTCAGGAAAAAACGCATACGCCCTTTTTGGCCAACCAAGCAACCTGGAAAGGCAAATCAGCGCTACAAAGAAGTCTCGCTTCCCATCGGTCAAAAGGGCCAGGCTGAATAAAGTGTCAAAACCAGAAATGCAGGACAGGCCATGGAGAAATGGCAGCCTTGCTACGCTGATGGGCGGGATGTAAATTGCCAACAGCCACTCTGGAGAAGTGTACGGTGTGTCCTGAAACATCTAAAAAACTCAGCTTAGAGAGCATAGGGCACTTCCACTCATGGGCGTATAAATTGGGAAAACTAAAAATCAGCAAGACACAGGCACCCCAAAGTTTAGGGCTGCTCTGTTGACAAGAACCTCCACTTTGTTACACCTTAAATATCCCAGGAAAGACAAGAATGGATAAAGAAGTTGTGGTCCTTATGTACAATGGAATATCATTCAGCCATGAAATCAACGTCATAAGGCTAGTAGCAGCATGATGAGTGGATTTGGGTACGACGATTCTAAGTGAAATAAGTCACACAGAAAAAGACACTTATCATAAGATATCACTTATAGAGGGAATGTAAAAACCGCTACCCTTGAACTGAATTACATAACAGGTCAGAGTCACACGTTTAGAAAACACACTAGGGCTGCTTAACGGGAAAGGTGAGGTGGGGTGATGCATAAAACAAGGGTTTCAAATTAGCTCAGATAGCGTTCCATAAACCCAATATGTAATAGACAAGACCTACTCCTTCCTCAGTGAACTGGACTCAACACGCCCTATTCATCGCCCAAGAATATATCTGACTAGTAAGAATCTTAAAACCTATGTATTTATATCTCTCTGTAAGTGAGTGAAGTGGGTGAAAAGCGGCATAACCACAGCAGTGAAAAGCAGCTAAACCCCATTATACAAATCAATTACTTTTAAAAACCCGTGAAACAAAGACAGTGAAAGAGAGAGAAATTCTGACAAAATTCGTTCAGGGGCTGTGATGCAACCTGGATTGACCATATGTAGACCCACAGATGGATGAGACATAAGGGTGGACACTCTTGGGGCTGAGAGGTTTGGTGAGGTTGGGTGAGCAAACGCAGACCCTTTAAAGTAATACTGTGTGGTACCCATCCCATGGGTCCCAAATCACCAGGTTCAAGGGCATCTTCCTACATCGAAAACATGCATGAGAAACCCAGAAGATGGTACACCGTGTGATCGGGAAAGGTTTCTAAAACGCACCTCATTTCTCATCTCCTTGTGCTCCGGTTCGCCATTCCAGCCGCTATACTAGCAATCTCCCTGCTTGGAGAATCAGCACCTTTAACCTCCTGTTCCGTACAGGTTGCAATTTGTCCTGAGGATGAACGGGAAGAGGGGGAACCAATGAGAGACTAGCTCTAGGTGTTGGGACAGGCACAGATCACTCTATTTTCCCATCAGGAAGAAGAATTAACCACAGGCTCAGCTTGCCGCCCGGAGCCAGAATAGGGCCTGAAGCAATCCTGCGCTTTGCAGCCAGCTCCCAAGAAAGCGAGTTGAAAAATGGAGCTCAGGGGCACTGCAATTCACAAACCTGCAGACTTAGAAATGATAACTCTCATCCACAAATATATTGAGGGATGGCAACGAAGAGGATTTGAAAGCAAGGCAGAATTGCAGGAAACAGATTTCAGGAGGTAGATTCGAATCGCCTTTAAAGCACAGGAAAAGCGGCAAAACCTCGACAATGATGCCCTTGGCCAAAAAGGGCGTATGCGTTTTTTCCTGAATATATTCAGGAAAAAACGCATACGCCCTTTTTGGCCAACCAAGCAACCTGGAAAGGCAAATCAGCGCTACAAAGAAGTCTCGCTTCCCATCGGTCAAAAGGGCCAGGCTGAATAAAGTGTCAAAACCAGAAATGCAGGACAGACCATGGAGAAACGGGAGCCTTGCTACGCTGATGGGCCGGATGTAAATTGCCAACAGCCACTCTGGAGAAGTGTACGGTGTGTCCTGAAACATCTAAAAAACTCAGCTTAGAGAGCATAGGGCACTTCCACTCATGGGCGTATAAATTGGGAAAACTAAAAATCAGCAAGACACAGGCACCCCAAAGTTTAGGGCTGCTCTGTTGACAAGAACCTCCACTTTGTTACACCTTAAATATCCCAGGAAAGACAAGAATGGATAAAGAAGTTGTGGTCCTTATGTACAATGGAATATCACTCAGCCATGAAATCAACGTCATAAGGCTAGTAGCAGCATGATGAGTGGATTTGGGTACGACGATTCTAAGTGAAATAAGTCACACAGAAAAAGACACTTATCATAAGATATCACTTATAGAGGGAATGTAAAAACCGCTACCCTTGAACTGAATTACATAACAGGTCAGAGTCACACGTTTAGAAAACACACTAGGGCTGCTTAACGGGAAAGGTGAGGTGGGGTGATGCATAAAACAAGGGTTTCAAATTAGCTCAGATAGCGTTCAATAAACCCAATATGTAATAGACAAGACCTACTCCTTCCTCAGTGAACTGGACTCAACACGCCCTATTCATCACCCAAGAATATATCTGACTAGTAAGAATCTTAAAACCTATGTATTTATATCTCTCTGTAAGTGAGTGAAGTGGGTGAAAAGCGGCATAACCACAGCAGTGAAAAGCAGCTAAACCCCATTATACAAATCAATTACTTTTAAAAACCCGTGAAACAAAGACAGTGAAAGAGAGAGAAATTCTGACAAAATTCGTTCAGGGGCTGTGATGCAACCTGGATTGACCATATGTAGACCCACAGATGGATGAGACATAAGGGTGGACACTCTTGGGGCTGAGAGGTTTGGTGAGGTTGGGTGAGCAAACGCAGACCCTTTAAAGTAATACTGTGTGGTACCCATCCCATGGGTCTCAAATCTCCAGGTTCAAGGGGATCTTCCTACATCGAAAACATGCATGAGAAACCCAGAAGATGGTACACTGTGTGATAGGGAAAGGTTTCTAAAACGCACCTCATTTCTCATCTCCTTGTGCTCCGGTTCGCCATTCCAGCTGCTATACTAGCAATCTCCCTGCTTGGAGAATCAGCACCTTTAACCTCCTGTTCCGTACAGGTTGCAATTTGTCCTGAGGATGAACGGGAAGAGGGGGAACCAATGAGAGACTAGCTCTAGGTGTTGGGACAGGCACAGGTCACTCTATTTTCCCATCAGGAAGAAGAATTAACCTCAGGCTCAGCTTGCCGCCCGGAGCCAGAATAGGGCCTGAAGCAATCCTGCGCTTTTGCGGCCAGCTCCCAAGAAAGCGAGTTGAAAAATGGAGCTCAGGGGCACTGCAATTCACAAACCTGCAGACTTAGAAATGATAACTCTCGTCCACAAATATATTGAGGGACGGCAACGAAGAGGATTTGAAAGCAAGGCAGAATTGCAGGAAACAGATTTCAGGAGGTAGATTCGAATCGCCTTTAAAGCACAGGAAAAGCGGCAAAACCTCGACAATGATGCCCTTGGCCAAAAAGGGCGTATGCGTTTTTTCCTGAATATATTCAGGAAAAAACGCATACGCCCTTTTTGGCCAACCAAGCAACCTGGAAAGGCAAATCAGCGCTACAAAGAAGTCTCGCTTCCCATCGGTCAAAAGGGCCAGGCTGAATAAAGTGTCAAAACCAGAAATGCAGGACAGGCCATGGAGAAATGGCAGCCTTGCTACGCTGATGGGCGGGATGTAAATTGCCAACAGCCACTCTGGAGAAGTGTACGGTGTGTCCTGAAACATCTAAAAAACTCAGCTTAGAGAGCATAGGGCACTTCCACTCATGGGCGTATAAATTGGGAAAACTAAAAATCAGCAAGACACAGGCACCCCAAAGTTTAGGGCTGCTCTGTTGACAAGAACCTCCACTTTGTTACACCTTAAATATCCCAGGAAAGACAAGAATGGATAAAGAAGTTGTGGTCCTTATGTACAATGGAATATCATTCAGCCATGAAATCAACGTCATAAGGCTAGTAGCAGCATGATGAGTGGATTTGGGTACGACGATTCTAAGTGAAATAAGTCACACAGAAAAAGACACTTATCATAAGATATCACTTATAGAGGGAATGTAAAAACCGCTACCCTTGAACTGAATTACATAACAGGTCAGAGTCACACGTTTAGAAAACACACTAGGGCTGCTTAACGGGAAAGGTGAGGTGGGGTGATGCATAAAACAAGGGTTTCAAATTAGCTCAGATAGCGTTCCATAAACCCAATATGTAATAGACAAGACCTACTCCTTGCTCAGTGAACTGGACAAAACAACCCCTATTCACCGCCCAAGAATATATCTGACTAGTAAGAATCTTAAAACCTATGTATTTATATCTCTCTGTAAGTGAGTGAAGTGGGTGAAAAGCGGCATAACCACAGCAGTGAAAAGCAGCTAAACCCCATTATACAAATCAATTACTTTTAAAAACCCGTGAAACAAAGACAGTGAAAGAGAGAGAAATCCTGACAAAATTCGTTCAGGGGCTGTGATGCAACCTGGATTGACCATATGTAGACCCACAGATGGATGGGACATGAGGGTGGACACTCTTGGGGCTGAGAGGTTTGGTGAGGTTGGGTGAGCAAACGCAGACCCTTTAAAGTAATACTGCGTGGTACCCATCCCATGGGTCCCAAATCTCCAGGTTCAAGGGCATCTTCATACATCGAAAACATGCATGAGAAACCCCGAAGATGGTACACCGTGTGATCGGGAATGGTTTCTAAAATGCACCTCATTTCTCATCTCCTTGTGCTCCGGTTCGCCATTCCAGCCGCTATACTAGCAATCTCCCTGCTTGGAGAATCAGCACCTTTAACCTCCTGTTCCGTACAGGTTGCAATTTGTCCTGAGGATGAACGGGAAGAGGGGGAACCAATGAGAGACTAGCTCTAGGTGTTGGGACAGGCACAGGTCACTCTATTTTCCCATCAGGAAGAAGAATTAACCACAGGCTCAGCCTGCCGCCCGGAGCCAGAATAGGGCCTTAAGCAATCTGCGCTTTTGCGGCCAGCTCCCAAGAAAGCGAGTTGAAAAATGGAGCTCAGGGGCACTGCAATTCACAAACCTGCAGACTTAGAAATGATAACTCTCGTCCACCAATATATTTAGGGAAGGCAACGAAGAGGATTTGAAAGCAAGGCAGAATTGCAGGAAACAGATTTCAGGAGGTAGATTCGAATCGCCTTTAAAGCACAGGAAAAGCGGCAAAACCTCGACAATGATGCCCTTGGCCAAAAAGGGCGTATGCGTTTTTTCCTGAATATATTCAGGAAAAAACGCATACGCCCTTTTTGGCCAACCAAGCAACCTGGAAAGGCAAATCAGCGCTACAAAGAAGTCTCGCTTCCCATCGGTCAAAAGGGCCAGGCTGAATAAAGTGTCAAAACCAGAAATGCAGGACAGGCCATGGAGAAATGGCAGCCTTGCTACGCTGATGGGCGGGATGGAAATTGCCAACAGCCACTCTGGAGAAGTGTACGGTGTGTCCTGAAATATCTAAAAAACTCAGCTTAGAGAGCATAGGGCACTTCCAATCATGGGCGTATAAATTGGGAAAACTAAAAATCAGCAAGACACAGGCACCCCAAAGTTTAGGGCTGCTCTGTTGACAAGAACCTCCACTTTGTTACACCTTAAATATCCCAGGAAAGACAAGAATGGATAAAGAAGTTGTGGTCCTTATGTACAATGGAATATCATTCAGCCATGAAATCACCGTCATAAGGCTACTAGCAGCATGATGAGTGGATTTGGGTACGACGATTCTAAGTGAAATAAGTCACACAGAAAAAGACACTTATCATAAGATATCACTTATAGAGGGAATGTAAAAACCGCTACCCTTGAACTGAATTACATAACAGGTCAGAGTCACACGTTTAGAAAACACACTAGGGCTGCTTAACGGGAAAGGTGAGGTGGGGTGATGCATAAAACAAGGTTTTCAAATTAGCTCAGATAGCGTTCCATAAACCCAATATGTAATAGACAAGACCTACTCCTTCCTCAGTGAACTGGACTCAACACGCCCTATTCATCGCCCAAGAATATATCTGACTAGTAAGAATCTTAAAACCTATGTATTTATATCTCTCTGTAAGTGAGTGAAGTGGGTGAAAAGCGGCATAACCACAGCAGTGAAAAGCAGCTAAACCCCATTATACAAATCAATTACTTTTAAAAACCCGTGAAACAAAGACAGTGAAAGAGAGAGAAATTCTGACAAAATTCGTTCAGGGGCTGTGATGCAACCTGGATTGACCATATGTAGACCCACAGATGGATGAGACATAAGGGTGGACACTCTTGGGGCTGAGAGGTTTGGTGAGGTTGGGTGAGCAAACGCAGACCCTTTAAAGTAATACTGTGTGGTACCCATCCCATGGGTCCCAAATCTCCAGGTTCAAGGGCATCTTCCTACATCAAAAACATGCATGAGAAACCCAGAAGATGGTACACCGTGTGATCGGGAAAGGTTTCTAAAACGCACCTCATTTCTCATCTCCTTGTGCTCCGGTTCGCCATTCCAGCCGCTATACTAGCAATCTCCCTGCTTGGAGAATCAGCACCTTTAACCTCCTGTTCCGTACAGGTTGCAATTTGTCCTGAGGATGAACGGGAAGAGGGGGAACCAATGAGAGACTAGCTCTAGGTGTTGGGACAGGCACAGGTCGCTCTATTTTCCCATCAGGAAGAAGAATTAACCACAGGCTCAGCTTGCCGCCCGGAGCCAGAATAGGGCCTGAAGCAATCCTGCGCTTTGCAGCCAGCTCCCAAGAAAGCGAGTTGAAAAATGGAGCTCAGGGGCACTGCAATTCACAAACCTGCAGACTTAGAAATGATAACTCTCATCCACAAATATATTGAGGGATGGCAACGAAGAGGATTTGAAAGCAAGGCAGAATTGCAGGAAACAGATTTCAGGAGGTAGATTCGAATCGCCTTTAAAGCACAGGAAAAGCGGCAAAACCTCGACAATGATGCCCTTGGCCAAAAAGGGCGTATTCGTTTTTTCCTGAATATATTTAGGAAAAAACGCATACGCCCTTTTTGGCCAACCAAGCAACCTGGAAAGGCAAATCAGCGCTACAAAGAAGTCTCGCTTCCCATCGGTCAAAAGGGCCAGGCTGAATAAAGTGTCAAAACCAGAAATGCAGGACAGGCCATGGAGAAATGGGAGCCTTGCTACGCTGATGGGCGGGATGTAAATTGCCAACAGCCACTCTGGAGAAGTGTACGGTGTGTCCTGAAACATCTAAAAAACTCAGCTTAGAGAGCATAGGGCACTTCCACTCATGGGCGTATAAATTGCGAAAACTAAAAATCAGCAAGACACAGGCACCCCAAAGTTTAGGGCTGCTCTGTTGACAAGAACCTCCACTTTGTTACACCTTAAATATCCCAGGAAAGACAAGAATGGATAAAGAAATTGTGGTCCTTATGTACAATGGAATATCACTCAGCCATGAAATCAACGTCATAAGGCTAGTAGCAGCATGATGAGTGGATTTGGGTACGACGATTCTAAGTGAAATAAGTCACACAGAAAAAGACACTTATCATAAGATATCACTTATAGAGGGAATGTAAAAACCGCTACCCTTGAACTGAATTACATAACAGGTCAGAGTCACACGTTTAGAAAACACACTAGGGCTGCTTAACGGGAAAGGTGAGGTGGGGTGATGCATAAAACAAGGGTTTCAAATTAGCTCAGATAGCGTTCCATAAACCCAATATGTAATAGACAAGACCTACTCCTTGCTCAGTGAACTGGACAAAACAACCCCTATTCACCGCCCAAGAATATATCTGACTAGTAAGAATCTTAAAACCTATGTATTTATATCTCTCTGTAAGTGAGTGAAGTGGGTGAAAAGCGGCATAACCACAGCAGTGAAAAGCAGCTAAACCCCATTATACAAATCAATTACTTTTAAAAACCCGTGAAACAAAGACAGTGAAAGAGAGAGAAATCCTGACAAAATTCGTTCAGGGGCTGTGATGCAACCTGGATTGACCATATGTAGACCCACAGATGGATGGGACATGAGGGTGGACACTCTTGGGGCTGAGAGGTTTGGTGAGGTTGGGTGAGCAAACGCAGACCCTTTAAAGTAATACTGCGTGGTACCCATCCCATGGGTCCCAAATCTCCAGGTTCAAGGGCATCTTCATACATCGAAAACATGCATGAGAAACCCCGAAGATGGTACACCGTGTGATCGGGAATGGTTTCTAAAATGCACCTCATTTCTCATCTCCTTGTGCTCCGGTTCGCCATTCCAGCCGCTATACTACCAATCTCCCTGCTTGCAGAATCAGCACCTTTAACCTCCTGTTCCGAACAGGTTGCAATTTGTCCTGAGGATGAACGGGAAGAGGGGGAACCAATGAGAGACTAGCTCTAGGTGTTGGGACAGGCACAGGTCACTCTATTTTCCCATCAGGAAGAAGAATTAACCACAGGCTCAGCCTGCCGCCCGGAGCCAGAATAGGGCCTTAAGCAATCTGCGCTTTTGCGGCCAGCTCCCAAGAAAGCGAGTTGAAAAATGGAGCTCAGGGGCACTGCAATTCACAAACCTGCAGACTTAGAAATGATAACTGTCGTCCACCAATATATTTAGGGAAGGCAACGAAGAGGATTTGAAAGCAAGGCAGAATTGCAGGAAACAGATTTCAGGAGGTAGATTCGAATCGCCTTTAAAGCACAGGAAAAGCGGCAAAACCTCGACAATGATGCCCTTGGCCAAAAAGGGCGTATGCGTTTTTTCCTGAATATATTCAGGAAAAAACGCATACGCCCTTTTTGGCCAACCAAGCAACCTGGAAAGGCAAATCAGCGCTACAAAGAAGTCTCGCTTCCCATCGGTCAAAAGGGCCAGGCTGAATAAAGTGTCAAAACCAGAAATGCAGGACAGGCCATGGAGAAATGGGAGCCTTGCTACGCTGATGGGCGGGATGTAAATTGCCAACAGCCACTCTGGAGAAGTGTACGGTGTGTCCTGAAACATCTAAAAAACTCAGCTTAGAGAGCATAGGGCACTTCCACTCATGGGCGTATAAATTGGGAAAACTAAAAATCAGCAAGACACAGGCACCCCAAAGTTTAGGGCTGCTCTGTTGACAAGAACCTCCACTTTGTTACACCTTAAATATCCCAGGAAAGACAAGAATGGATAAAGAAGTTGTGGTCCTTATGTACAATGGAATATCATTCAGCCATGAAATCAACGTCATAAGGCTAGTAGCAGCATGATGAGTGGATTTGGGTACGACGATTCTAAGTGAAATAAGTCACACAGAAAAAGACACTTATCATAAGATATCACTTATAGAGGGAATGTAAAAACCGCTACCCTTGAACTGAATTACATAACAGGTCAGAGTCACACGTTTAGAAAACACACTAGGGCTGCTTAACGGGAAAGGTGAGGTGGGGTGATGCATAAAACAAGGGTTTCAAATTAGCTCAGATAGCGTTCCATAAACCCAATATGTAATAGACAAGACCTACTCCTTCCTCAGTGAACTGGACTCAACACGCCCTATTCATCGCCCAAGAATATATCTGACTAGTAAGAATCTTAAAACCTATGTATTTATATCTCTCTGTAAGTGAGTGAAGTGGGTGAAAAGCGGCATAACCACAGCAGTGAAAAGCAGCTAAACCCCATTATACAAATCAATTACTTTTAAAAACCCGTGAAACAAAGACAGTGAAAGAGAGAGAAATTCTGACAAAATTCGTTCAGGGGCTGTGATGCAACCTGGATTGACCATATGTAGACACACAGATGGATGAGACATAAGGGTGGACACTCTTGGGGCTGAGAGGTTTGGTGAGGTTGGGTGAGCAAACGCAGACCCTTTAAAGTAATACTGTGTGGTACCCATCCCATGGGTCCCAAATCACCAGGTTCAAGGGCATCTTCCTACATCGAAAACATGCATGAGAAACCCAGAAGATGGTACACCGTGTGATCGGGAAAGGTTTCTAAAACGCACCTCATTTCTCATCTCCTTGTGCTCCGGTTCGCCATTCCAGCCGCTATACTAGCAATCTCCCTGCTTGGAGAATCAGCACCTTTAACCTCCTGTTCCGTACAGGTTGCAATTTGTCCTGAGGATGAACGGGAAGAGGGGGAACCAATGAGAGACTAGCTCTAGGTGTTGGGACAGGCACAGGTCACTCTATTTTCCCATCAGGAAGAAGAATTAACCACAGGCTCAGCTTGCCGCCCGGAGCCAGAATAGGGCCTGAAGCAATCCTGCGCTTTGCAGCCAGCTCCCAAGAAAGCGAGTTGAAAAATGGAGCTCAGGGGCACTGCAATTCACAAACCTGCAGACTTAGAAATGATAACTCTCATCCACAAATATATTGAGGGATGGCAACGAAGAGGATTTGAAAGCAAGGCAGAATTGCAGGAAACAGATTTCAGGAGGTAGATTCGAATCGCCTTTAAAGCACAGGAAAAGCGGCAAAACCTCGACAATGATGCCCTTGGCCAAAAAGGGCGTATGCGTTTTTTCCTGAATATATTCAGGAAAAAACGCATACGCCCTTTTTGGCCAACCAAGCAACCTGGAAAGGCAAATCAGCGCTACAAAGAAGTCTCGCTTCCCATCGGTCAAAAGGGCCAGGCTGAATAAAGTGTCAAAACCAGAAATGCAGGACAGACCATGGAGAAACGGGAGCCTTGCTACGCTGATGGGCCGGATGTAAATTGCCAACAGCCACTCTGGAGAAGTGTACGGTGTGTCCTGAAACATCTAAAAAACTCAGCTTAGAGAGCATAGGGCACTTCCACTCATGGGCGTATAAATTGGGAAAACTAAAAATCAGCAAGACACAGGCACCCCAAAGTTTAGGGCTGCTCTGTTGACAAGAACCTCCACTTTGTTACACCTTAAATATCCCAGGAAAGACAAGAATGGATAAAGAAGTTGTGGTCCTTATGTACAATGGAATATCACTCAGCCATGAAATCAACGTCATAAGGCTAGTAGCAGCATGATGAGTGGATTTGGGTACGACGATTCTAAGTGAAATAAGTCACACAGAAAAAGACACTTATCATAAGATATCACTTATAGAGGGAATGTAAAAACCGCTACCCTTGAACTGAATTACATAACAGGTCAGAGTCACACGTTTAGAAAACACACTAGGGCTGCTTAACGGGAAAGGTGAGGTGGGGTGATGCATAAAACAAGGGTTTCAAATTAGCTCAGATAGCGTTCCATAAACCCAATATGTAATAGACAAGACCTACTCCTTCCTCAGTGAACTGGACTCAACACGCCCTATTCATCACCCAAGAATATATCTGACTAGTAAGAATCTTAAAACCTATGTATTTATATCTCTCTGTAAGTGAGTGAAGTGGGTGAAAAGCGGCATAACCACAGCAGTGAAAAGCAGCTAAACCCCATTATACAAATCAATTACTTTTAAAAACCCGTGAAACAAAGACAGTGAAAGAGAGAGAAATTCTGACAAAATTCGTTCAGGGGCTGTGATGCAACCTGGATTGACCATATGTAGACCCACAGATGGATGAGACATAAGGGTGGACACTCTTGGGGCTGAGAGGTTTGGTGAGGTTGGGTGAGCAAACGCAGACCCTTTAAAGTAATACTGTGTGGTACCCATCCCATGGGTCTCAAATCTCCAGGTTCAAGGGCATCTTCCTACATCGAAAACATGCATGAGAAACCCAGAAGATGGTACACTGTGTGATCGGGAAAGGTTTCTAAAACGCACCTCATTTCTCATCTCCTTGTGCTCCGGTTCGCCATTCCAGCTGCTATACTAGCAATCTCCCTGCTTGGAGAATCAGCACCTTTAACCTCCTGTTCCGTACAGGTTGCAATTTGTCCTGAGGATGAACGGGAAGAGGGGGAACCAATGAGAGACTAGCTCTAGGTGTTGGGACAGGCACAGGTCACTCTATTTTCCCATCAGGAAGAAGAATTAACCTCAGGCTCAGCTTGCCGCCCGGAGCCAGAATAGGGCCTGAAGCAATCCTGCGCTTTTGCGGCCAGCTCCCAAGAAAGCGAGTTGAAAAATGGAGCTCAGGGGCACTGCAATTCACAAACCTGCAGACTTAGAAATGATAACTCTCGTCCACAAATATATTGAGGGACGGCAACGAAGAGGATTTGAAAGCAAGGCAGAATTGCAGGAAACAGATTTCAGGAGGTAGATTCGAATCGCCTTTAAAGCACAGGAAAAGCGGCAAAACCTCGACAATGATGCCCTTGGCCAAAAAGGGCGTATGCGTTTTTTCCTGAATATATTCAGGAAAAAACGCATACGCCCTTTTTGGCCAACCAAGCAACCTGGAAAGGCAAATCAGCGCTACAAAGAAGTCTCGCTTCCCATCGGTCAAAAGGGCCAGGCTGAATAAAGTGTCAAAACCAGAAATGCAGGACAGGCCATGGAGAAATGGCAGCCTTGCTACGCTGATGGGCGGGATGTAAATTGCCAACAGCCACTCTGGAGAAGTGTACGGTGTGTCCTGAAACATCTAAAAAACTCAGCTTAGAGAGCATAGGGCACTTCCACTCATGGGCGTATAAATTGGGAAAACTAAAAATCAGCAAGACACAGGCACCCCAAAGTTTAGGGCTGCTCTGTTGACAAGAACCTCCACTTTGTTACACCTTAAATATCCCAGGAAAGACAAGAATGGATAAAGAAGTTGTGGTCCTTATGTACAATGGAATATCATTCAGCCATGAAATCAACGTCATAAGGCTAGTAGCAGCATGATGAGTGGATTTGGGTACGACGATTCTAAGTGAAATAAGTCACACAGAAAAAGACACTTATCATAAGATATCACTTATAGAGGGAATGTAAAAACCGCTACCCTTGAACTGAATTACATAACAGGTCAGAGTCACACGTTTAGAAAACACACTAGGGCTGCTTAACGGGAAAGGTGAGGTGGGGTGATGCATAAAACAAGGGTTTCAAATTAGCTCAGATAGCGTTCCATAAACCCAATATGTAATAGACAAGACCTACTCCTTCCTCAGTGAACTGGACTCAACACGCCCTATTCATCGCCCAAGAATATATCTGACTAGTAAGAATCTTAAAACCTAGGTATTTATATCTCTCTGTAAGTGAGTGAAGTGGGTGAAAAGCGGCATAACCACAGCAGTGAAAAGCAGCTAAACCCCATTATACAAATCAATTACTTTTAAAAACCCGTGAAACAAAGACAGTGAAAGAGAGAGAAATCCTGACAAAATTCGTTCAGGGGCTGTGATGCAACCTGGATTGACCATATGTAGACCCACAGATGGATGGGACATGAGGGTGGACACTCTTGGGGCTGAGAGGTTTGGTGAGGTTGGGTGAGCAAACGCAGACCCTTTAAAGTAATACTGCGTGGTACCCATCCCATGGGTCCCAAATCTCCAGGTTCAAGGGCATCTTCATACATCGAAAACATGCATGAGAAACCCCGAAGATGGTACACCGTGTGATCGGGAATGGTTTCTAAAATGCACCTCATTTCTCATCTCCTTGTGCTCCGGTTCGCCATTCCAGCCGCTATACTAGCAATCTCCCTGCTTGGAGAATCAGCACCTTTAACCTCCTGTTCCGTACAGGTTGCAATTTGTCCTGAGGATGAACGGGAAGAGGGGGAACCAATGAGAGACTAGCTCTAGGTGTTGGGACAGGCACAGGTCACTCTATTTTCCCATCAGGAAGAAGAATTAACCACAGGCTCAGCCTGCCGCCCGGAGCCAGAATAGGGCCTTAAGCAATCTGCGCTTTTGCGGCCAGCTCCCAAGAAAGCGAGTTGAAAAATGGAGCTCAGGGGCACTGCAATTCACAAACCTGCAGACTTAGAAATGATAACTCTCGTCCACCAATATATTTAGGGAAGGCAACGAAGAGGATTTGAAAGCAAGGCAGAATTGCAGGAAACAGATTTCAGGAGGTAGATTCGAATCGCCTTTAAAGCACAGGAAAAGCGGCAAAACCTCGACAATGATGCCCTTGGCCAAAAAGGGCGTATGCGTTTTTTCCTGAATATATTCAGGAAAAAACGCATACGCCCTTTTTGGCCAACCAAGCAACCTGGAAAGGCAAATCAGCGCTACAAAGAAGTCTCGCTTCCCATCGGTCAAAAGGGCCAGGCTGAATAAAGTGTCAAAACCAGAAATGCAGGACAGGCCATGGAGAAATGGCAGCCTTGCTACGCTGATGGGCGGGATGGAAATTGCCAACAGCCACTCTGGAGAAGTGTACGGTGTGTCCTGAAATATCTAAAAAACTCAGCTTAGAGAGCATAGGGCACTTCCAATCATGGGCGTATAAATTGGGAAAACTAAAAATCAGCAAGACACAGGCACCCCAAAGTTTAGGGCTGCTCTGTTGACAAGAACCTCCACTTTGTTACACCTTAAATATCCCAGGAAAGACAAGAATGGATAAAGAAGTTGTGGTCCTTATGTACAATGGAATATCATTCAGCCATGAAATCACCGTCATAAGGCTACTAGCAGCATGATGAGTGGATTTGGGTACGACGATTCTAAGTGAAATAAGTCACACAGAAAAAGACACTTATCATAAGATATCACTTATAGAGGGAATGTAAAAACCGCTACCCTTGAACTGAATTACATAACAGGTCAGAGTCACACGTTTAGAAAACACACTAGGGCTGCTTAACGGGAAAGGTGAGGTGGGGTGATGCATAAAACAAGGGTTTCAAATTAGCTCAGATAGCGTTCCATAAACCCAATATGTAATAGACAAGACCTACTCCTTCTTCAGTGAACTGGACTCAACACGCCCTATTCATCGCCCAAGAATATATCTGACTAGTAAGAATCTTAAAACCTATGTATTTATATCTCTCTGTAAGTGAGTGAAGTGGGTGAAAAGCGGCATAAACACAGCAGTGAAAAGCAGCTAAACCCCATTATACAAATCAATTACTTTTAAAAACCCGTGAAACAAAGACAGTGAAAGAGAGAGAAATTCTGACAAAATTCGTTCAGGGGCTGTGATGCAACCTGGATTGACCATATGTAGACCCACAGATGGATGAGACATAAGGGTGGACACTCTTGGGGCTGAGAGGTTCGGTGAGATTGGGTGAGCAAACGCAGACCCTTTAAAGTAATACTGTGTGGTACCCATCCCATGGGTCCCAAATCTCCAGGTTCAAGGGCATCTTCCTACATCGAAAACATGCATGAGAAACCCAGAAGATGGTACACCGTGTGATCGGGAAAGGTTTCTAAAACGCACCTCATTTCTCATCTCCTTGTGCTCCGGTTCGCCATTCCAGCCGCTATACTAGCAATCTCCCTGCTTGGAGAATCAGCACCTTTAACCTCCTGTTCCGTACAGGTTGCAATTTGTCCTGAGGATGAACGGGAAGAGGGGGAACCAATGAGAGACTAGCTCTAGGTGTTGGGACAGGCACAGGTCACTCTATTTTCCCATCAGGAAGAAGAATTAACCTCAGGCTCAGCTTGCCGCCCGGAGCCAGAATAGGGCCTGAAGCAATCCTGCGCTTTGCAGCCAGCTCCCAAGAAAGCGAGTTGAAAAATGGAGCTCAGGGGCACTGCAATTCACAAACCTGCAGACTTAGAAATGATAACTCTCGTCCACAAATATATTGAGGGACGGCAACAAAGAGGATTTGAAAGCAAGGCAGAATTGCAGGAAACAGATTTCAGGAGGTAGATTCGAATCGCCTTTAAAGCACAGGAAAAGCGGCAAAACCTCGACAATGATGCCCTTGGCCAAAAAGGGCGTATGCGTTTTTTCCTGAATATATTCAGGAAAAAACGCATACGCCCTTTTTGGCCAACCAAGCAACCTGGAAAGGCAAATCAGCGCTACAAAGAAGTCTCGCTTCCCATCGGTCAAAAGGGCCAGGCTGAATAAAGTGTCAAAACCAGAAATGCAGGACAGGCCATGGAGAAATGGCAGCCTTGCTACGCTGATGGGCGGGATGTAAATTGCCAACAGCCACTCTGGAGAAGTGTACGGTGTGTCCTGAAACATCTAAAAAACTCAGCTTAGAGAGCATAGGGCACTTCCACTCATGGGCGTATAAATTGGGAAAACTAAAAATCAGCAAGACACAGGCACCCCAAAGTTTAGGGCTGCTCTGTTGACAAGAACCTCCACTTTGTTACACCTTAAATATCCCAGGAAAGACAAGAATGGATAAAGAAATTGTGGTCCTTATGTACAATGGAATATCACTCAGCCATGAAATCAACGTCATAAGGCTAGTAGCAGCATGATGAGTGGATTTGGGTACGACGATTCTAAGTGAAATAAGTCACACAGAAAAAGACACTTATCATAAGATATCACTTATAGAGGGAATGTAAAAACCGCTACCCTTGAACTGAATTACATAACAGGTCAGAGTCACACGTTTAGAAAACACACTAGGGCTGCTTAACGGGAAAGGTGAGGTGGGGTGATGCATTAAACAAGGGTTTCAAATTAGCTCAGATAGCGTTCCATAAACCCAATATGTAATAGACAAGACCTACTCCTTCCTCAGTGAACTGGACTCAACACGCCCTATTCATCACCCAAGAATATATCTGACTAGTAAGAATCTTAAAACCTATGTATTTATATCTCTCTGTAAGTGAGTGAAGTGGGTGAAAAGCGGCATAACCACAGCAGTGAAAAGCAGCTAAACCCCATTATACAAATCAATTACTTTTAAAAACCCGTGAAACAAAGACAGTGAAAGAGAGAGAAATTCTGACAAAATTCGTTCAGGGGCTGTGATGCAACCTGGATTGACCATATGTAGACCCACAGATGGATGAGACATAAGGGTGGACACTCTTGGGGCTGAGAGGTTTGGTGAGGTTGGGTGAGCAAACGCAGACCCTTTAAAGTAATACTGTGTGGTACCCATCCCATGGGTCTCAAATCTCCAGGTTCAAGGGCATCTTCCTACATCGAAAACATGCATGAGAAACCCAGAAGATGGTACACTGTGTGATCGGGAAAGGTTTCTAAAACGCACCTCATTTCTCATCTCCTTGTGCTCCGGTTCGCCATTCCAGCTGCTATACTAGCAATCTCCCTGCTTGGAGAATCAGCACCTTTAACCTCCTGTTCCGTACAGGTTGCAATTTGTCCTGAGGATGAACGGGAAGAGGGGGAACCAATGAGAGACTAGCTCTAGGTGTTGGGACAGGCACAGGTCACTCTATTTTCCCATCAGGAAGAAGAATTAACCTCAGACTCAGCTTGCCGCCCGGAGCCAGAATAGGGCCTGAAGCAATCCTGCGCTTTTGCGGCCAGCTCCCAAGAAAGCGAGTTGAAAAATGGAGCTCAGGGGCACTGCAATTCACAAACCTGCAGACTTAGAAATGATAACTCTCGTCCACAAATATATTGAGGGACGGCAACGAAGAGGATTTGAAAGCAAGGCAGAATTGCAGGAAACAGATTTCAGGAGGTAGATTCGAATCGCCTTTAAAGCACAGGAAAAGCGGCAAAACCTCGACAATGATGCCCTTGGCCAAAAAGGGCGTATGCGTTTTTTCCTGAATATATTCAGGAAAAAACGCATACGCCCTTTTTGGCCAACCAAGCAACCTGGAAAGGCAAATCAGCGCTACAAAGAAGTCTCGCTTCCCATCGGTCAAAAGGGCCAGGCTGAATAAAGTGTCAAAACCAGAAATGCAGGACAGGCCATGGAGAAATGGCAGCCTTGCTACGCTGATGGGCGGGATGTAAATTGCCAACAGCCACTCTGGAGAAGTGTACGGTGTGTCCTGAAACATCTAAAAAACTCAGCTTAGAGAGCATAGGACACTTCCACTCATGGGCGTATAAATTGGGAAAACTAAAAATCAGCAAGACACAGGCACCCCAAAGTTTAGGGCTGCTCTGTTGACAAGAACCTCCACTTTGTTACACCTTAAATATCCCAGGAAAGACAAGAATGGATAAAGAAGTTGTGGTCCTTATGTACAATGGAATATCATTCAGCCATGAAATCAACGTCATAAGGCTAGTAGCAGCATGATGAGTGGATTTGGGTACGACGATTCTAAGTGAAATAAGTCACACAGAAAAAGACACTTATCATAAGATATCACTTATAGAGGGAATGTAAAAACCGCTACCCTTGAACTGAATTACATAACAGGTCAGAGTCACACGTTTAGAAAACACACTAGGGCTGCTTAACGGGAAAGGTGAGGTGGGGTGATGCATAAAACAAGGGTTTCAAATTAGCTCAGATAGCGTTCCATAAACCCAATATGTAATAGACAAGACCTACTCCTTCCTCAGTGAACTGGACTCAACACGCCCTATTCATCACCCAAGAATATATCTGACTAGTAAGAATCTTAAAACCTATGTATTTATATCTCTCTGTAAGTGAGTGAAGTGGGTGAAAAGCGGCATAACCACAGCAGTGAAAAGCAGCTAAACCCCATTATACAAATCAATTACTTTTAAAAACCCGTGAAACAAAGACAGTGAAAGAGAGAGAAATTCTGACAAAATTCGTTCAGGGGCTGTGATGCAACCTGGATTGACCATATGTAGACCCACAGATGGATGAGACATAAGGGTGGACACTCTTGGGGCTGAGAGGTTTGGTGAGGTTTGGTGAGCAAACGCAGACCCTTTAAAGTAATACTGTGTGGTACCCATCCCATGGGTCTCAAATCTCCAGGTTCAAGGGCATCTTCCTACATCGAAAACATGCATGAGAAACCCAGAAGATGGTACACTGTGTGATCGGGAAAGGTTTCTAAAACGCACCTCATTTCTCATCTCCTTGTGCTCCGGTTCGCCATTCCAGCTGCTATACTAGCAATCTCCCTGCTTGGAGAATCAGCACCTTTAACCTCCTGTTCCGTACAGGTTGCAATTTGTCCTGAGGATGAACGGGAAGAGGGGGAATCAATGAGAGACTAGCTCTAGGTGTTGGGACAGGCACAGGTCACTCTATTTTCCCATCAGGAAGAAGAATTAACCTCAGGCTCAGCTTGCCGCCCGGAGCCAGAATAGGGCCTGAAGCAATCCTGCGCTTTTGCGGCCAGCTCCCAAGAAAGCGAGTTGAAAAATGGAGCTCAGGGGCACTGCAATTCACAAACCTGCAGACTTAGAAATGATAACTCTCGTCCACAAATATATTGAGGGACGGCAACGAAGAGGATTTGAAAGCAAGGCAGAATTGCAGGAAACAGATTTCAGGAGGTAGATTCGAATCGCCTTTAAAGCACAGGAAAAGCGGCAAAACCTCGACAATGATGCCCTTGGCCAAAAAGGGCGTATGCGTTTTTTCCTGAATATATTCAGGAAAAAACGCATACGCCCTTTTTGGCCAACCAAGCAACCTGGAAAGGCAAATCAGCGCTACAAAGAAGTCTCGCTTCCCATCGGTCAAAAGGGCCAGGCTGAATAAAGTGTCAAAACCAGAAATGCAGGACAGGCCATGGAGAAATGGCAGCCTTGCTACGCTGATGGGCGGGATGTAAATTGCCAACAGCCACTCTGGAGAAGTGTACGGTGTGTCCTGAAACATCTAAAAAACTCAGCTTAGAGAGCATAGGGCACTTCCACTCATGGGCGTATAAATTGGGAAAACTAAAAATCAGCAAGACACAGGCACCCCAAAGTTTAGGGCTGCTCTGTTGACAAGAACCTCCACTTTGTTACACCTTAAATATCCCAGGAAAGACAAGAATGGATAAAGAAGTTGTGGTCCTTATGTACAATGGAATATCATTCAGCCATGAAATCAACGTCATAAGGCTAGTAGCAGCATGATGAGTGTATTTGGGTACGACGATTCTAAGTGAAATAAGTCACACAGAAAAAGACACTTATCATAAGATATCACTTATAGAGGGAATGTAAAAACCGCTACCCTTGAACTGAATTACATAACAGGTCAGAGTCACACGTTTAGAAAACACACTAGGGCTGCTTAACGGGAAAGGTGAGGTGGGGTGATGCATAAAAGAAGGGTTTCAAATTAGCTCAGATAGCGTTCCATAAACCCAATATGTAATAGACAAGACCTACTCCTTCCTCAGTGAACTGGACTCAACACGCCCTATTCATCGCCCAAGAATATATCTGACTAGTAAGAATCTTAAAACCTATGTATTTATATCTCTCTGTAAGTGAGTGAAGTGGGTGAAAAGCGGCATAACCACAGCAGTGAAAAGCAGCTAAACCCCATTATACAAATCAATTACTTTTAAAAACCCGTGAAACAAAGACAGTGAAAGAGAGAGAAATTCTGACAAAATTCGTTCAGGGGCTGTGATGCAACCTGGATTGACCATATGTAGACCCACAGATGGATGAGACATAAGGGTGGACACTCTTGGGGCTGAGAGGTTTGGTGAGGTTGGGTGAGCAAACGCAGACCCTTTAAAGTAATACTGTGTGGTACCCATCCCATGGGTCCCAAATCTCCAGGTTCAAGGGCATCTTCCTACATCGAAAACATGCATGAGAAACCCAGAAGATGGTACACCGTGTGATCGGGAAAGGTTTCTAAAACGCACCTCATTTCTCATCTCCTTGTGCTCCGGTTCGCCATTCCAGCCGCTATACTAGCAATCTCCCTGCTTGGATAATCAGCACCTTTAACCTCCTGTTCCGTACAGGTTGCAATTTGTCCTGAGGATGAACGGGAAGAGGGGGAACCAATGAGAGACTAGCTCTAGGTGTTGGGACAGGCACAGGTCACTCTATTTTCCCATCAGGAAGAAGAATTAACCACAGGCTCACCTTGCCGCCCGGAGCCAGAATAGGGCCTGAAGCAATCCTGCGCTTTGCAGCCAGCTCCCAAGAAAGCGAGTTGAAAAATGGAGCTCAGGGGCACTGCAATTCACAAACCTGCAGACTTAGAAATGATAACTCTCGTCCACAAATATATTGAGGGATGGCAACGAAGAGGATTTGAAAGCAAGGCAGAATTGCAGGAAACAGATTTCAGGAGGTAGATTCGAATCGCCTTTAAAGCACAGGAAAAGCGGCAAAACCTCGACAATGATGCCCTTGGCCAAAAAGGGCGTATGCGTTTTTTCCTGAATATATTCAGGAAAAAACGCATACGCCCTTTTTGGCCAACCAAGCAACCTGGAAAGGCAAATCAGCGCTACAAAGAAGTCTCGCTTCCCATCGGTCAAAAGGGCCAGGCTGAATAAAGTGTCAAAACCAGAAATGCAGGACAGGCCATGGAGAAATGGGAGCCTTGCTACGCTGATGGGCGGGATGTAAATTGCCAACAGCCACTCTGGAGAAGTGTACGGTGTGTCCTGAAACATCTAAAAAACTCAGCTTAGAGAGCATAGGGCACTTCCACTCATGGCCGTATAAATTGGGAAAACTAAAAATCAGCAAGACACAGGCACCCCAAAGTTTAGGGCTGCTCTGTTGACAAGAACCTCCACTTTGTTACACCTTAAATATCCCAGGAAAGACAAGAATGGATAAAGAAGTTGTGGTCCTTATGTACAATGGAATATCATTCAGCCATGAAATCAACGTTATAAGGCTAGTAGCAGCATGATGAGTGTATTTGGGTACGACGATTCTAAGTGAAATAAGTCACACAGAAAAAGACACTTATCATAAGATATCACTTATAGAGGGAATGTAAAAACCGCTACCCTTGAACTGAATTACATAACAGGTCAGAGTCACACGTTTAGAAAACACACTAGGGCTGCTTAACGGGAAAGGTGAGGTGGGGTGATGCATAAAAGAAGGGTTTCAAATTAGCTCAGATAGCGTTCCATAAACCCAATATGTAATAGACAAGACCTACTCCTTCCTCAGTGAACTGGACTCAACACGCCCTATTCATCGCCCAAGAATATATCTGACTAGTAAGAATGTTAAAACCTATGTATTTATATCTCTCTGTAAGTGAGTGAAGTGGGTGAAAAGCGGCATAACCACAGCAGTGAAAAGCAGCTAAACCCCATTATACAAATCAATTACTTTTAAAAACCCGTGAAACAAAGACAGTGAAAGAGAGAGAAATTCTGACAAAATTCGTTCAGGGGCTGTGATGCAACCTGGATTGACCATATGTAGACCCACAGATGGATGAGACATAAGGGTGGACACTCTTGGGGCTGAGAGGTTTGGTGAGGTTGGGTGAGCAAACGCAGACCCTTTAAAGTAATACTGTGTGGTACCCATCCCATGGGTCTCAAATCTCCAGGTTCAAGGGCATCTTCCTACATCGAAAACATGCATGAGAAACCCAGAAGATGGTACACTGTGTGATCGGGAAAGGTTTCTAAAACGCACCTCATTTCTCATCTCCTTGTGCTCCGGTTCGCCATTCCAGCTGCTATACTAGCAATCTCCCTGCTTGGAGAATCAGCACCTTTAACCTCCTGTTCCGTACAGGTTGCAATTTGTCCTGAGGATGAACGGGAAGAGGGGGAATCAATGAGAGACTAGCTCTAGGTGTTGGGACAGGCACAGGTCACTCTATTTTCCCATCAGGAAGAAGAATTAACCTCAGGCTCAGCTTGCCGCCCGGAGCCAGAATAGGGCCTGAAGCAATCCTGCGCTTTTGCGGCCAGCTCCCAAGAAAGCGAGTTGAAAAATGGAGCTCAGGGGCACTGCAATTCACATCCCTGCAGACTTAGAAATGATAACTCTCGTCCACAAATATATTGAGGGACGGCAACGAAGAGGATTTGAAAGCAAGGCAGAATTGCAGGAAACAGATTTCAGGAGGTAGATTCGAATCGCCTTTAAAGCACAGGAAAAGCGGCAAAACCTCGACAATGATGCCCTTGGCCAAAAAGGGCGTATGCGTTTTTTCCTGAATATATTCAGGAAAAAACGCATACGCCCTTTTTGGCCAACCAAGCAACCTGGAAAGGCAAATCAGCGCTACAAAGAAGTCTCGCTTCCCATCGGTCAAAAGGGCCAGGCTGAATAAAGTGTCAAAACCAGAAATGCAGGACAGGCCATGGAGAAATGGCAGCCTTGCTACGCTGATGGGCGGGATGTAAATTGCCAACAGCCACTCTGGAGAAGTGTACGGTGTGTCCTGAAACATCTAAAAAACTCAGCTTAGAGAGCATAGGGCACTTCCACTCATGGGCGTATAAATTGGGAAAACTAAAAATCAGCAAGACACAGGCACCCCAAAGTTTAGGGCTGCTCTGTTGACAAGAACCTCCACTTTGTTACACCTTAAATATCCCAGGAAAGACAAGAATGGATAAAGAAGTTGTGGTCCTTATGTACAATGGAATATCATTCAGCCATGAAATCAACGTCATAAGGCTAGTAGCAGCATGATGAGTGTATTTGGGTACGACGATTCTAAGTGAAATAAGTCACACAGAAAAAGACACTTATCATAAGATATCACTTATAGAGGGAATATAAAAACCGCTACCCTTGAACTGAATTACATAACAGGTCAGAGTCACACGTTTAGAAAACACACTAGGGCTGCTTAACGGGAAAGGTGAGGTGGGGTGATGCATAAAAGAAGGGTTTCAAATTAGCTCAGATAGCGTTCCATAAACCCAATATGTAATAGACAAGACCTACTCCTTCCTCAGTGAACTGGACTCAACACGCCCTATTCATCGCCCAAGAATATATCTGACTAGTAAGAATCTTAAAACCTATGTATTTATATCTCTCTGTAAGTGAGTGAAGTGGGTGAAAAGCGGCATAACCACAGCAGTGAAAAGCAGCTAAACCCCATTATACAAATCAATTACTTTTAAAAACCCGTGAAACAAAGACAGTGAAAGAGAGAGAAATTCTGACAAAATTCGTTCAGGGGCTGTGATGCAACCTGGATTGACCATATGTAGACCCACAGATGGATGAGACATAAGGGTGGACACTCTTGGGGCTGAGAGGTTTGGTGAGGTTGGGTGAGCAAACGCAGACCCTTTAAAGTAATACTGTGTGGTACCCATCCCATGGGTCCCAAATCTCCAGGTTCAAGGGCATCTTCCTACATCGAAAACATGCATGAGAAACCCAGAAGATGGTACACCGTGTGATCGGGAAAGGTTTCTAAAACGCACCTCATTTCTCATCTCCTTGTGCTCCGGTTCGCCATTCCAGCCGCTATACTAGCAATCTCCCTGCTTGGAGAATCAGCACCTTTAACCTCCTGTTCCGTACAGGTTGCAATTTGTCCTGAGGATGAACGGGAAGAGGGGGAACCAATGAGAGACTAGCTCTAGGTGTTGGGACAGGCACAGGTCACTCTATTTTCCCATCAGGAAGAAGAATTAACCACAGGCTCACCTTGCCGCCCGGAGCCAGAATAGGGCCTGAAGCAATCCTGCGCTTTGCAGCCAGCTCCCAAGAAAGCGAGTTGAAAAATGGAGCTCAGGGGCACTGCAATTCACAAACCTGCAGACTTAGAAATGATAACTCTCATCCACAAATATATTGAGGGATGGCAACGAAGAGGATTTGAAAGCAAGGCAGAATTGCAGGAAACAGATTTCAGGAGGTAGATTCGAATCGCCTTT
The DNA here is from genome assembly GCF_028023285.1 of Balaenoptera ricei. Lineage (NCBI taxonomy): Eukaryota > Metazoa > Chordata > Mammalia > Artiodactyla > Balaenopteridae > Balaenoptera > Balaenoptera ricei. Next base: position 87,498,578 of record NC_082640.1, on the reverse strand, counting down.
AAAGCACAGGAAAAGCGGCAAAACCTCGACAATGATGCCCTTGGCCAAAAAGGGCGTATGCGTTTTTTCCTGAATATATTTAGGAAAAAACGCATACGCCCTTTTTGGCCAACCAAGCAACCTGGAAAGGCAAATCAGCGCTACAAAGAAGTCTCGCTTCCCATCGGTCAAAAGGGCCAGGCTGAATAAAGTGTCAAAACCAGAAATGCAGGACAGGCCATGGAGAAATGGGAGCCTTGCTACGCTGATGGGCGGGATGTAAATTGCCAACAGCCACTCTGGAGAAGTGTACGGTGTGTCCTGAAACATCTAAAAAACTCAGCTTAGAGAGCATAGGGCACTTCCACTCATGGGCGTATAAATTGGGAAAACTAAAAATCAGCAAGACACAGGCACCCCAAAGTTTAGGGCTGCTCTGTTGACAAGAACCTCCACTTTGTTACACCTTAAATATCCCAGGAAAGACAAGAATGGATAAACAAATTGTGGTCCTTATGTACAATGGAATATCACTCAGCCATGAAATCAACGTCATAAGGCTAGTAGCAGCATGATGAGTGGATTTGGGTACGACGATTCTAAGTGAAATAAGTCACACAGAAAAAGACACTTATCATAAGATATCACTTATAGAGGGAATGTAAAAACCGCTACCCTTGAACTGAATTACATAACAGGTCAGAGTCACACGTTTAGAAAACACACTAGGGCTGCTTAACGGGAAAGGTGAGGTGGGGTGATGCATAAAACAAGGTTTTCAAATTAGCTCAGATAGCGTTCCATAAACCCAATATGTAATAGACAAGACCTACTCCTTGCTCAGTGAACTGGACAAAACAACCCCTATTCACCGCCCAAGAATATATCTGACTAGTAAGAATCTTAAAACCTATGTATTTATATCTCTCTGTAAGTGAGTGAAGTGGGTGAAAAGCGGCATAACCACAGCAGTGAAAAGCAGCTAAACCCCATTATACAAATCAATTACTTTTAAAAACCCGTGAAACAAAGACAGTGAAAGAGAGAGAAATTCTGACAAAATTCGTTCAGGGGCTGTGATGCAACCTGGATTGACCATATGTAGACCCACAGATGGATGAGACATAAGGGTGGACACTCTTGGGGCTGAGAGGTTTGGTGAGGTTGGGTGAGCAAACGCAGACCCTTTAAAGTAATACTGTGTGGTACCCATCCCATGGGTCTCAAATCTCCAGGTTCAAGGGCATCTTCCTACATCGAAAACATGCATGAGAAACCCAGAAGATGGTACACTGTGTGATCGGGAAAGGTTTCTAAAACGCACCTCATTTCTCATCTCCTTGTGCTCCGGTTCGCCATTCCAGCTGCTATACTAGCAATCTCCCTGCTTGGAGAATCAGCACCTTTAACCTCCTGTTCCGTACAGGTTGCAATTTGTCCTGAGGATGAACGGGAAGAGGGGGAACCAATGAGAGACTAGCTCTAGGTGTTGGGACAGGCACAGGTCACTCTATTTTCCCATCAGGAAGAAGAATTAACCTCAGGCTCAGCTTGCCGCCCGGAGCCAGAATAGGGCCTGAAGCAATCCTGCGCTTTTGCGGCCAGCTCCCAAGAAAGCGAGTTGAAAAATGGAGCTCAGGGGCACTGCAATTCACAAACCTGCAGACTTAGAAATGATAACTCTCATCCACAAATATATTGAGGGATGGCAACGAAGAGGATTTGAAAGCAAGGCAGAATTGCAGGAAACAGATTTCAGGAGGTAGATTCGAATCGCCTTTAAAGCACAGGAAAAGCGGCAAAACCTCGACAATGATGCCCTTGGCCAAAAAGGGCGTATGCGTTTTTTCCTGAATATATTTAGGAAAAAACGCATACGCCCTTTTTGGCCAACCAAGCAACCTGGAAAGGCAAATCAGCGCTACAAAGAAGTCTCGCTTCCCATCGGTCAAAAGGGCCAGGCTGAATAAAGTGTCAAAACCAGAAATGCAGGACAGGCCATGGAGAAATGGGAGCCTTGCTACGCTGATGGGTGGGATGTAAATTGCCAACAGCCACTCTGGAGAAGTGTACGGTGTGTCCTGAAACATCTAAAAAACTCAGCTTAGAGAGCATAGGGCACTTCCAATCATGGGCGTATAAATTGGGAAAACTAAAAATCAGCAAGACACAGGCACCCCAAAGTTTAGGGCTGCTCTGTTGACAAGAACCTCCACTTTGTTACACCTTAAATATCCCAGGAAAGACAAGAATGGATAAAGAAATTGTGGTCCTTATGTACAATGGAATATCACTCAGCCATGAAATCAACGTCATAAGGCTAGTAGCAGCATGATGAGTGGATTTGGGTACGACGATTCTAAGTGAAATAAGTCACACAGAAAAAGACACTTATCATAAGATATCACTTATAGAGGGAATGTAAAAACCGCTACCCTTGAACTGAATTACATAACAGGTCAGAGTCACACGTTTAGAAAACACACTAGGGCTGCTTAACGGGAAAGGTGAGGTGGGGTGATGCATAAAACAAGGTTTTCAAATTAGCTCAGATAGCGTTCCATAAACCCAATATGTAATAGACAAGACCTACTCCTTGCTCAGTGAACTGGACAAAACAACCCCTATTCACCGCCCAAGAATATATCTGACTAGTAAGAATCTTAAAACCTATGTATTTATATCTCTCTGTAAGTGAGTGAAGTGGGTGAAAAGCGGCATAACCACAGCAGTGAAAAGCAGCTAAACCCCATTATACAAATCAATTACTTTTAAAAACCCGTGAAACAAAGACAGTGAAAGAGAGAGAAATTCTGACAAAATTCGTTCAGGGGCTGTGATGCAACCTGGATTGACCATATGTAGACCCACAGATGGATGAGACATGAGGGTGGACACTCTTGGGGCTGAGAGGTTTGGTGAGGTTGGGTGAGCAAACGCAGACCCTTTAAAGTAATACTGCGTGGTACCCATCCCATGGGTCCCAAATCTCCAGGTTCAAGGGCATCTTCATACATCGAAAACATGCATGAGAAACCCCGAAGATGGTACACCGTGTGATCGGGAAAGGTTTCTAAAACGCACCTCATTTCCCATCTCCTTGTGCTCCGGTTCGCCATTCCAGCCGCTATACTACCAATCTCCCTGCTTGCAGAATCAGCACCTTTAACCTCCTGTTCCGAACAGGTTGCAATTTGTCCTGAGGATGAACGGGAAGAGGGGGAACCAATGAGAGACTAGCTCTAGGTGTTGGGACAGGCACAGGTCACTCTATTTTCCCATCAGGAAGAAGAATTAACCACAGGCTCAGCCTGCCGCCCGGAGCCAAAATAGGGCCTGAAGCAATCTGCGCTTTTGCGGCCAGCTCCCAAGAAAGCGAGTTGAAAAATGGAGCTCAGGGGCACTGCAATTCACAAACCTGCAGACTTAGAAATGATAACTCTCGTCCACCAATATATTTAGGGAAGGCAACGAAGAGGATTTGAAAGCAAGGCAGAATTGCAGGAAACAGATTTCAGGAGGTAGATTCGAATCGCCTTTAAAGCACAGGAAAAGCGGCAAAACCTCGACAATGATGCCCTTGGCCAAAAAGGGCGTATGCGTTTTTTCCTGAATATATTCAGGAAAAAACGCATACGCCCTTTTTGGCCAACCAAGCAACCTGGAAAGGCAAATCAGCGCTACAAAGAAGTCTCGCTTCCCATCGGTCAAAAGGGCCAGGCTGAATAAAGTGTCAAAACCAGAAATGCAGGACAGGCCATGGAGAAATGGGAGCCTTGCTACGCTGATGGGCGGGATGTAAATTGCCAACAGCCACTCTGGAGAAGTGTACGGTGTGTCCTGAAACATCAAAAAAACTCAGCTTAGAGAGCATAGGGCACTTCCAATCATGGGCGTATAAATTGGGAAAACTAAAAATCAGCAAGACACAGGCACCCCAAAGTTTAGGGCTGCTCTGTTGACAAGAACCTCCACTTTGTTACACCTTAAATATCCCAGGAAAGACAAGAATGGATAAAGAAGTTGTGGTCCTTATGTACAATGGAATACCACTCAGCCATGAAATCAACGTCATAAGGCTAGTAGCAGCATGATGAGTGGATTTGGGTACGACGATTCTAAGTGAAATAAGTCACACAGAAAAAGACACTTATCATAAGATATCACTTATAGAGGGAATGTAAAAAAAGCTACCCTTGAACTGAATTACATAACAGGTCAGAGTCACACGTTTAGAAAACACACTAGGGCTGCTTAACGGGAAAGGTGAGGTGGGGTGATGCATAAAACAAGGGTTTCAAATTAGCTCAGATAGCGTTCCATAAACCCAATATGTAATAGACAAGACCTACTCCTTCCTCAGTGAACTGGACTCAACACGCCCTATTCATCGCCCAAGAATATATCTGACTAGTAAGAATCTTAAAACCTATGTATTTATATCTCTCTGTAAGTGAGTGAAGTGGGTGAAAAGCGGCATAACCACAGCAGTGAAAAGCAGCTAAACCCCATTATACAAATCAATTACTTTTAAAAACCCGTGAAACAAAGACAGTGAAAGAGAGAGAAATTCTGACAAAATTCGTTCAGGGGCTGTGATGCAACCTGGATTGACCATATGTAGACCCACAGATGGATGAGACATAAGGGTGGACACTCTTGGGGCTGAGAGGTTTGGTGAGGTTGGGTGAGCAAACGCAGACCCTTTAAAGTAATACTGTGTGGTACCCATCCCATGGGTCCCAAATCTCCAGGTTCAAGGGCATCTTCCTACATCGAAAACATGCATGAGAAACCCAGAAGATGGTACACCGTGTGATCGGGAAAGTTTTCTAAAACGCACCTCATTTCTCATCTCCTTGTGCTCCGGTTCGCCATTCCAGCCGCTATACTAGCAATCTCCCTGCTTGGAGAATCAGCACCTTTAACCTCCTGTTCCGTACAGGTTGCAATTTGTCCTGAGGATGAACGGGAAGAGGGGGAACCAATGAGAGACTAGCTCTAGGTGTTGGGACAGGCACAGGTCGCTCTATTTTCCCATCAGGAAGAAGAATTAACCACAGGCTCAGCTTGCCACCCGGACCCAGAATAGGGCCTGAAGTAATCCTGCGCTTTTGCGGCCAGCTCCCAAGAAAGCGAGTTGAAAAATGGAGCTCAGGGGCACTGCAATTCACAAAACTGCAGACTTAGAAATGATAACGCTCGTCCACAAATATATTGAGGGAAGGCAACGAAGAGGATTTGAAAGCAAGGCAGAATTGCGGGAAACAGATTTCAGGAGGTAGATTCGAATCGCCTTTAAAGCACAGGAAAAGCGGCAAAACCTCGACAATGATGCCCTTGGCCAAAAAGGGCGTATGCGTTTTTTCCTGAATATATTCAGGAAAAAACGCATACGCCCTTTTTGGCCAACCAAGCAACCTGGAAAGGGAAATCAGCGCTACAAAGAAGTCTCGCTTCCCATCGGTCAAAAGGGCCAGGCTGAATAAAGTGTCAAAACCAGAAATGCAGGACAGGCCATGGAGAAATGGCAGCCTTGCTACGCTGATGGGCGGGATGTAAATTGCCAACAGCCACTCTGGAGAAGTGTACGGTGTGTCCTGAAACATCTAAAAAACTCAGCTTAGAGAGCATAGGGCACTTCCAATCATGGGCGTATAAATTGGGAAAACTAAAAATCAGCAAGACACAGGCACCCCAAAGTTTAGGGCTGCTCTGTTGACAAGAACCTCCACTTTGTTACACCTTAAATATCCCAGGAAAGACAAGAATGGATAAAGAAGTTGTGGTCCTTATGTACAATGGAATATCATTCAGCCATGAAATCAACGTCATAAGGCTAGTAGCAGCATGATGAGTGGATTTGGGTACGACGATTCTAAGTGAAATAAGTCACACAGAAAAAGACACTTATCATAAGATATCACTTATAGAGGGAATGTAAAAACCGCTACCCTTGAACTGAATTACATAACAGGTCAGAGTCACACGTTTAGAAAACACACTAGGGCTGCTTAACGGGAAAGGTGAGGTGGGGTGATGCATAAAAGAAGGGTTTCAAATTAGCTCAGATAGCGTTCCATAAACCCAATATGTAATAGACAAGACCTACTCCTTCCTCAGTGAACTGGACTCAACACGCCCTATTCATCGCCCAAGAATATATCTGACTAGTAAGAATCTTAAAACCTATGTATTTATATCTCTCTGTAAGTGAGTGAAGTGGGTGAAAAGCGGCATAACCACAGCAGTGAAAAGCAGCTAAACCCCATTATACAAATCAATTACTTTTAAAAACCCGTGAAACAAAGACAGTGAAAGAGAGAGAAATTCTGACAAAATTCGTTCAGGGGCTGTGATGCAACCTGGATTGACCATATGTAGACCCACAGATGGATGAGACATAAGGGTGGACACTCTTGGGGCTGAGAGGTTTGGTGAGGTTGGGTGAGCAAACGCAGACCCTTTAAAGTAATACTGTGTGGTACCCATCCCATGGGTCCCAAATCTCCAGGTTCAAGGGCATCTTCCTACATCGAAAACATGCATGAGAAACCCAGAAGATGGTCACCGTGTGATCGGGAAAGGTTTCTAAAACGCACCTCATTTCTCGTCTCCTTGTGCTCCGGTTCGCCATTCCAGCCGCTATACTAGCAATCTCCCTGCTTGGAGAATCAGCACCTTTAACCTCCTGTTCCGTACAGGTTGCAATTTGTCCTGAGGATGAACGGGAAGAGGGGGAACCAATGAGAGACTAGCTCTAGGTGTTGGGACAGGCACAGGTCACTCTATTTTCCCATCAGGAAGAAGAATTAACCACAGGCTCAGCTTGCCGCCCGGAGCCAGAATAGGGCCTGAAGCAATCCTGCGCTTTGCAGCCAGCTCCCAAGAAAGCGAGTTGAAAAATGGAGCTCAGGGGCACTGCAATTCACAAACCTGCAGACTTAGAAATGATAACTCTCATCCACAAATATATTGAGGGATGGCAACGAAGAGGATTTGAAAGCAAGGCAGAATTGCAGGAAACAGATTTCAGGAGGTAGATTCGAATCGCCTTTAAAGCACAGGAAAAGCGGCAAAACCTCGACAATGATGCCCTTGGCCAAAAAGGGCGTATGCGTTTTTTCCTGAATATATTTAGGAAAAAACGCATACGCCCTTTTTGGCCAACCAAGCAACCTGGAAAGGCAAATCAGCGCTACAAAGAAGTCTCGCTTCCCATCGGTCAAAAGGGCCAGGCTGAATAAAGTGTCAAAACCAGAAATGCAGGACAGGCCATGGAGAAATGGGAGCCTTGCTACGCTGATGGGCGGGATGTAAATTGCCAACAGCCACTCTGGAGAAGTGTACGGTGTGTCCTGAAACATGTAAAAAACTCAGCTTAGAGAGCATAGGGCACTTCCACTCATGGGCGTATAAATTGGGAAAACTAAAAATCAGCAAGACACAGGCACCCCAAAGTTTAGGGCTGCTCTGTTGACAAGAACCTCCACTTTGTTACACCTTAAATATCCCAGGAAAGACAAGAATGGATAAAGAAATTGTGGTCCTTATGTACAATGGAATATGACTCAGCCATGAAATCAACGTCATAAGGCTAGTAGCAGCATGATGAGTGGATTTGGGTACGACGATTCTAAGTGAAATAAGTCACACAGAAAAAGACACTTATCATAAGATATCATTATAGAGGGAATGTAAAAACCGCTACCCTTGAACTGAATTACATAACAGGTCAGAGTCACACGTTTAGAAAACACACTAGGGCTGCTTAACGGGAAAGGTGAGGTGGGGTGATGCATAAAACAAGGGTTTCAAATTAGCTCAGATAGCGTTCCATAAACCCAATATGTAATAGACAAGACCTACTCCTTCCTCAGTGAACTGGACTCAACACGCCCTATTCATCGCCCAAGAATATATCTGACTAGTAAGAATCTTAAAACCTATGTATTGATATCTCTCTGTAAGTGAGTGAAGTGGGTGAAAAGCGGCATAACCACAGCAGTGAAAAGCAGCTAAACCCCATTATACAAATCAATTACTTTTAAAAACCCGTGAAACAAAGACAGTGAAAGAGAGAGAAATTCTGACAAAATTCGTTCAGGGGCTGTGATGCAACCTGGATTGACCATATGTAGACCCACAGATGGATGAGACATAAGGGTGGACACTCTTGGGGCTGAGAGGTTTGGTGAGGTTGGGTGAGCAAACGCAGACCCTTTAAAGTAATACTGTGTGGTACCCATCCCATGGGTCCCAAATCTCCAGGTTCAAGGGCATCTTCCTACATCGAAAACATGCATGAGAAACCCAGAAGATGGTACACCGTGTGATCGGGAAAGTTTTCTAAAACGCACCTCATTTCTCATCTCCTTGTGCTCCGGTTCGCCATTCCAGCCGCTATACTAGCAATCTCCCTGCTTGGAGAATCAGCACCTTTAACCTCCTGTTCCGTACAGGTTGCAATTTGTCCTGAGGATGAACGGGAAGAGGGGGAACCAATGAGAGACTAGCTCTAGGTGTTGGGACAGGCACAGGTCTCTCTATTTTCCCATCAGGAAGAAGAATTAACCACAGGCTCAGCTTGCCACCCGGACCCAGAATAGGGCCTGAAGTAATCCTGCGCTTTTGCGGCCAGCTCCCAAGAAAGCGAGTTAAAAAATGGAGCTCAGGGGCACTGCAATTCACAAAACTGCAGACTTAGAAATGATAACGCTCGTCCACAAATATATTGAGGGAAGGCAACGAAGAGGATTTGAAAGCAAGGCAGAATTGCAGGAAACAGATTTCAGGAGGTAGATTCGAATCGCCTTTAAAGCACAGGAAAAGCGGCAAAACCTCGACAATGATGCCCTTGGCCAAAAAGGGCGTATGCGTTTTTTCCTGAATATATTCAGGAAAAAACGCATACGCCCTTTTTGGCCAACCAAGCAACCTGGAAAGGGAAATCAGCGCTACAAAGAAGTCTCGCTTCCCATCGGTCAAAAGGGCCAGGCTGAATAAAGTGTCAAAACCAGAAATGCAGGACAGGCCATGGAGAAATGGCAGCCTTGCTACGCTGATGGGCGGGATGTAAATTGCCAACAGCCACTCTGGAGAAGTGTTCGGTGTGTCCTGAAACATCTAAAAAACTCAGCTTAGAGAGCATAGGGCACTTCCAATCATGGGCGTATAAATTGGGAAAACTAAAAATCAGCAAGACACAGGCACCCCAAAGTTTAGGGCTGCTCTGTTGACAAGAACCTCCACTTTGTTACACCTTAAATATCCCAGGAAAGACAAGAATGGATAAAGAAGTTGTGGTCCTTATGTACAATGGAATATCATTCAGCCATGAAATCAACGTCATAAGGCTAGTAGCAGCATGATGAGTGGATTTGGGTACGACGATTCTAAGTGAAATAAGTCACACAGAAAAAGACACTTATCATAAGATATCACTTATAGAGGGAATGTAAAAACCGCTACCCTTGAACTGAATTACATAACAGGTCAGAGTCACACGTTTAGAAAACACACTAGGGCTGCTTAACGGGAAAGGTGAGGTGGGGTGATGCATAAAACAAGGGTTTCAAATTAGCTCAGATAGCGTTCCATAAACCCAATATGTAATAGACAAGACCTACACCTTGCTCAGTGAACTGGACTCAACACGCCCTATTCATCGTCCAAGAATATATCTGACTAGTAAGAATCTTAAAACCTATGTATTTATATCTCTCTGTAAGTGAGTGAAGTGGGTGAAAAGCGGCATAACCACAGCAGTGAAAAGCAGCTAAACCCCATTATACAAATCAATTACTTTTAAAAACCCGTGAAACAAAGACAGTGAAAGAGAGAGAAATTCTGACAAAATTCGTTCAGGGGCTGTGATGCAACCTGGATTGACCATATGTAGACCCACAGATGGATGAGACATAAGGGTGGACACTCTTGGGGCTGAGAGGTTTGGTGAGGTTGGGTGAGCAAACGCAGACCCTTTAAAGTAATACTGTGTGGTACCCATCCCATGGGTCCCAAATCTCCAGGTTCAAGGGCATCTTCCTACATCGAAAACATGCATGAGAAACCCAGAAGATGGTCACCGTGTGATCGGGAAAGGTTTCTAAAACGCACCTCATTTCTCGTCTCCTTGTGCTCCGGTTCGCCATTCCAGCCGCTATACTAGCAATCTCCCTGCTTGGAGAATCAGCACCTTTAACCTCCTGTTCCGTACAGGTTGCAATTTGTCCTGAGGATGAACGGGAAGAGGGGGAACCAATGAGAGACTAGCTCTAGGTGTTGGGACAGGCACAGGTCACTCTATTTTCCCATCAGGAAGAAGAATTAACCACAGGCTCAGCTTGCCGCCCGGAGCCAGAATAGGGCCTGAAGCAATCCTGCGCTTTGCAGCCAGCTCCCAAGAAAGCGAGTTGAAAAATGGAGCTCAGGGGCACTGCAATTCACAAACCTGCAGACTTAGAAATGATAACTCTCATCCACAAATATATTGAGGGATGGCAACGAAGAGGATTTGAAAGCAAGGCAGAATTGCAGGAAACAGATTTCAGGAGGTAGATTCGAATCGCCTTTAAAGCAGAGGAAAAGCGGCAAAACCTCGACAATGATGCCCTTGGCCAAAAAGGGCGTATGCGTTTTGTCCTGAATATATTTAGGAAAAAACGCATACGCCCTTTTTGGCCAACCAAGCAACCTGGAAAGGCAAATCAGCGCTACAAAGAAGTCTCGCTTCCCATCGGTCAAAAGGGCCAGGCTGAATAAAGTGTCAAAACCAGAAATGCAGGACAGGCCATGGAGAAATGGGAGCCTTGCTACGCTGATGGGCGGGATGTAAATTGCCAACAGCCACTCTGGAGAAGTGTACGGTGTGTCCTGAAACATGTAAAAAACTCAGCTTAGAGAGCATAGGGCACTTCCACTCATGGGCGTATAAATTGGGAAAACTAAAAATCAGCAAGACACAGGCACCCCAAAGTTTAGGGCTGCTCTGTTGACAAGAACCTCCACTTTGTTACACCTTAAATATCCCAGGAAAGACAAGAATGGATAAAGAAATTGTGGTCCTTATGTACAATGGAATATGACTCAGCCATGAAATCAACGTCATAAGGCTAGTAGCAGCATGATGAGTGGATTTGGGTACGACGATTCTAAGTGAAATAAGTCACACAGAAAAAGACACTTATCATAAGATATCATTATAGAGGGAATGTAAAAACCGCTACCCTTGAACTGAATTACATAACAGGTCAGAGTCACACGTTTAGAAAACACACTAGGGCTGCTTAACGGGAAAGGTGAGGTGGGGTGATGCATAAAACAAGGGTTTCAAATTAGCTCAGATAGCGTTCCATAAACCCAATATGTAATAGACAAGACCTACTCCTTCCTCAGTGAACTGGACAAAACAACCCCTATTCACCGCCCAAGAATATATCTGACTAGTAAGAATCTTAAAACCTATGTATTTATATCTCTCTGTAAGTGAGTGAAGTGGGTGAAAAGCGGCATAACCACAGCAGTGAAAAGCAGCTAAACCCCATTATACAAATCAATTACTTTTAAAAACCCGTGAAACAAAGACAGTGAAAGAGAGAGAAATTCTGACAAAATTCGTTCAGGGGCTGTGATGCAACCTGGATTGACCATATGTAGACCCACAGATGGATGAGACATGAGGGTGGACACTCTTGGGGCTGAGAGGTTTGGTGAGGTTGGGTGAGCAAACGCAGACCCTTGAAAGTAATACTGCGTGGTACCCATCCCATGGGTCCCAAATCTCCAGGTTCAAGGGCATCTTCATACATCGAAAACATGCATGAGAAACCCCGAAGATGGTACACCGTGTGATCGGGAATGGTTTCTAAAACGCACCTCATTTCTCATCTCCTTGTGCTCCGGTTCGCCATTCCAGCCGCTATACTACCAATCTCCCTGCTTGCAGAATCAGCACCTTTAACCTCCTGTTCCGAACAGGTTGCAATTTGTCCTGAGGATGAACGGGAAGAGGGGGAACCAATGAGAGACTAGCTCTAGGTGTTGGGACAGGCACAGGTCACTCTATTTTCCCATCAGGAAGAAGAATTAACCTCAGGCTCAGCTTGCCGCCCGGAGCCAGAATAGGGCCTGAAGCAATCTGCGCTTTTGCGGCCAGCTCCCAAGAAAGCGAGTTGAAAAATGGAGCTCAGGGGCACTGCAATTCACAAACCTGCAGACTTAGAAATGATAACTCTCGTCCACCAATATATTTAGGGAAGGCAACGAAGAGGATTTGAAAGCAAGGCAGAATTGCAGGAAACAGATTTCAGGAGGTAGATTCGAATCGCCTTTAAAGCACAGGAAAAGCGGCAAAACCTCGACAATGATGCCCTTGGCCAAAAAGGGCGTATGCGTTTTTTCCTGAATATATTCAGGAAAAAACGCATACGCCCTTTTTGGCCAACCAAGCAACCTGGAAAGGCAAATCAGCGCTACAAAGAAGTCTCGCTTCCCATCGGTCAAAAGGGCCAGGCTGAATAAAGTGTCAAAACCAGAAATGCAGGACAGGCCATGGAGAAATGGGAGCCTTGCTACGCTGATGGGCGGGATGTAAATTGCCAACAGCCACTCTGGAGAAGTGTACGGTGTGTCCTGAAACATCTAAAAAACTCAGCTTAGAGAGCATAGGGCACTTCCAATCATGGGCGTATAAATTGGGAAAACTAAAAATCAGCAAGACACAGGCACCCCAAAGTTTAGGGCTGCTCTGTTGACAAGAACCTCCACTTTGTTACACCTTAAATATCCCAGGAAAGACAAGAATGGATAAAGAAGTTGTGGTCCTTATGTACAATGGAATACCACTCAGCCATGAAATCAACGTCATAAGGCTAGTAGCAGCATGATGAGTGGATTTGGGTACGACGATTCTAAGTGAAATAAGTCACACAGAAAAAGACACTTATCATAAGATATCACTTATAGAGGGAATGTAAAAACCGCTACCCTTGAACTGAATTACATAACAGGTCAGAGTCACACGTTTAGAAAACACACTAGGGCTGCTTAACGGGAAAGGTGAGGTGGGGTGATGCATAAAACAAGGGTTTCAAATTAGCTCAGATAGCGTTCCATAAACCCAATATGTAATAGACAAGACCTACTCCTTCCTCAGTGAACTGGACTCAACACGCCCTATTCATCGCCCAAGAATATATCTGACTAGTAAGAATCTTAAAACCTATGTATTTATATCTCTCTGTAAGTGAGTGAAGTGGGTGAAAAGCGGCATAACCACAGCAGTGAAAAGCAGCTAAACCCCATTATACAAATCAATTACTTTTAAAAACCCGTGAAACAAAGACAGTGAAAGAGAGAGAAATTCTGACAAAATTCGTTCAGGGGCTGTGATGCAACCTGGATTGACCATATGTAGACCCACAGATGGATGAGACATAAGGGTGGACACTCTTGGGGCTGAGAGGTTTGGTGAGGTTGGGTGAGCAAACGCAGACCCTTTAAAGTAATACTGTGTGGTACCCATCCCATGGGTCCCAAATCTCCAGGTTCAAGGGCATCTTCCTACATCGAAAACATGCATGAGAAACCCAGAAGATGGTACACCGTGTGATCGGGAAAGTTTTCTAAAACGCACCTCATTTCTCATCTCCTTGTGCTCCGGTTCGCCATTCCAGCCGCTATACTAGCAATCTCCCTGCTTGGAGAATCAGCACCTTTAACCTCCTGTTCCGTACAGGTTGCAATTTGTCCTGAGGATGAACGGGAAGAGGGGGAACCAATGAGAGACTAGCTCTAGGTGTTGGGACAGGCACAGGTCTCTCTATTTTCCCATCAGGAAGAAGAATTAACCACAGGCTCAGCTTGCCACCCGGACCCAGAATAGGGCCTGAAGTAATCCTGCGCTTTTGCGGCCAGCTCCCAAGAAAGCGAGTTAAAAAATGGAGCTCAGGGGCACTGCAATTCACAAAACTGCAGACTTAGAAATGATAACGCTCGTCCACAAATATATTGAGGGAAGGCAACGAAGAGGATTTGAAAGCAAGGCAGAATTGCAGGAAACAGATTTCAGGAGGTAGATTCGAATCGCCTTTAAAGCACAGGAAAAGCGGCAAAACCTCGACAATGATGCCCTTGGCCAAAAAGGGCGTATGCGTTTTTTCCTGAATATATTCAGGAAAAAACGCATACGCCCTTTTTGGCCAACCAAGCAACCTGGAAAGGGAAATCAGCGCTACAAAGAAGTCTCGCTTCCCATCGGTCAAAAGGGCCAGGCTGAATAAAGTGTCAAAACCAGAAATGCAGGACAGGCCATGGAGAAATGGCAGCCTTGCTACGCTGATGGGCGGGATGTAAATTGCCAACAGCCACTCTGGAGAAGTGTTCGGTGTGTCCTGAAACATCTAAAAAACTCAGCTTAGAGAGCATAGGGCACTTCCAATCATGGGCGTATAAATTGGGAAAACTAAAAATCAGCAAGACACAGGCACCCCAAAGTTTAGGGCTGCTCTGTTGACAAGAACCTCCACTTTGTTACACCTTAAATATCCCAGGAAAGACAAGAATGGATAAAGAAGTTGTGGTCCTTATGTACAATGGAATATCATTCAGCCATGAAATCAACGTCATAAGGCTAGTAGCAGCATGATGAGTGGATTTGGGTACGACGATTCTAAGTGAAATAAGTCACACAGAAAAAGACACTTATCATAAGATATCACTTATAGAGGGAATGTAAAAACCGCTACCCTTGAACTGAATTACATAACAGGTCAGAGTCACACGTTTAGAAAACACACTAGGGCTGCTTAACGGGAAAGGTGAGGTGGGGTGATGCATAAAACAAGGGTTTCAAATTAGCTCAGATAGCGTTCCATAAACCCAATATGTAATAGACAAGACCTACTCCTTCCTCAGTGAACTGGACTCAACACGCCCTATTCATCGTCCAAGAATATATCTGACTAGTAAGAATCTTAAAACCTATGTATTTATATCTCTCTGTAAGTGAGTGAAGTGGGTGAAAAGCGGCATAACCACAGCAGTGAAAAGCAGCTAAACCCCATTATACAAATCAATTACTTTTAAAAACCCGTGAAACAAAGACAGTGAAAGAGAGAGAAATTCTGACAAAATTCGTTCAGGGGCTGTGATGCAACCTGGATTGACCATATGTAGACCCACAGATGGATGAGACATAAGGGTGGACACTCTTGGGGCTGAGAGGTTTGGTGAGGTTGGGTGAGCAAACGCAGACCCTTTAAAGTAATACTGTGTGGTACCCATCCCATGGGTCCCAAATCTCCAGGTTCAAGGGCATCTTCCTACATCGAAAACATGCATGAGAAACCCAGAAGATGGTCACCGTGTGATCGGGAAAGGTTTCTAAAACGCACCTCATTTCTCGTCTCCTTGTGCTCCGGTTCGCCATTCCAGCCGCTATACTAGCAATCTCCCTGCTTGGAGAATCAGCACCTTTAACCTCCTGTTCCGTACAGGTTGCAATTTGTCCTGAGGATGAACGGGAAGAGGGGGAACCAATGAGAGACTAGCTCTAGGTGTTGGGACAGGCACAGGTCACTCTATTTTCCCATCAGGAAGAAGAATTAACCACAGGCTCAGCTTGCCGCCCGGAGCCAGAATAGGGCCTGAAGCAATCCTGCGCTTTGCAGCCAGCTCCCAAGAAAGCGAGTTGAAAAATGGAGCTCAGGGGCACTGCAATTCACAAACCTGCAGACTTAGAAATGATAACTCTCATCCACAAATATATTGAGGGATGGCAACGAAGAGGATTTGAAAGCAAGGCAGAATTGCAGGAAACAGATTTCAGGAGGTAGATTCGAATCGCCTTTAAAGCACAGGAAAAGCGGCAAAACCTCGACAATGATGCCCTTGGCCAAAAAGGGCGTATGCGTTTTTTCCTGAATATATTTAGGAAAAAACGCATACGCCCTTTTTGGCCAACCAAGCAACCTGGAAAGGCAAATCAGCGCTACAAAGAAGTCTCGCTTCCCATCGGTCAAAAGGGCCAGGCTGAATAAAGTGTCAAAACCAGAAATGCAGGACAGGCCATGGAGAAATGGGAGCCTTGCTACGCTGATGGGCGGGATGTAAATTGCCAACAGCCACTCTGGAGAAGTGTACGGTGTGTCCTGAAACATGTAAAAAACTCAGCTTAGAGAGCATAGGGCACTTCCACTCATGGGCGTATAAATTGGGAAAACTAAAAATCAGCAAGACACAGGCACCCCAAAGTTTAGGGCTGCTCTGTTGACAAGAACCTCCACTTTGTTACACCTTAAATATCCCAGGAAAGACAAGAATGGATAAAGAAATTGTGGTCCTTATGTACAATGGAATATGACTCAGCCATGAAATCAACGTCATAAGGCTAGTAGCAGCATGATGAGTGGATTTGGGTACGACGATTCTAAGTGAAATAAGTCACACAGAAAAAGACACTTATCATAAGATATCATTATAGAGGGAATGTAAAAACCGCTACCCTTGAACTGAATTACATAACAGGTCAGAGTCACACGTTTAGAAAACACACTAGGGCTGCTTAACGGGAAAGGTGAGGTGGGGTGATGCATAAAACAAGGGTTTCAAATTAGCTCAGATAGCGTTCCATAAACCCAATATGTAATAGACAAGACCTACTCCTTCCTCAGTGAACTGGACAAAACAACCCCTATTCACCGCCCAAGAATATATCTGACTAGTAAGAATCTTAAAACCTATGTATTTATATCTCTCTGTAAGTGAGTGAAGTGGGTGAAAAGCGGCATAACCACAGCAGTGAAAAGCAGCTAAACCCCATTATACAAATCAATTACTTTTAAAAACCCGTGAAACAAAGACAGTGAAAGAGAGAGAAATTCTGACAAAATTCGTTCAGGGGCTGTGATGCAACCTGGATTGACCATATGTAGACCCACAGATGGATGAGACATGAGGGTGGACACTCTTGGGGCTGAGAGGTTTGGTGAGGTTGGGTGAGCAAACGCAGACCCTTGAAAGTAATACTGCGTGGTACCCATCCCATGGGTCCCAAATCTCCAGGTTCAAGGGCATCTTCATACATCGAAAACATGCATGAGAAACCCCGAAGATGGTACACCGTGTGATCGGGAATGGTTTCTAAAACGCACCTCATTTCTCATCTCCTTGTGCTCCGGTTCGCCATTCCAGCCGCTATACTACCAATCTCCCTGCTTGCAGAATCAGCACCTTTAACCTCCTGTTCCGAACAGGTTGCAATTTGTCCTGAGGATGAACGGGAAGAGGGGGAACCAATGAGAGACTAGCTCTAGGTGTTGGGACAGGCACAGGTCACTCTATTTTCCCATCAGGAAGAAGAATTAACCTCAGACTCAGCTTGCCGCCCGGAGCCAGAATAGGGCCTGAAGCAATCCTGCGCTTTTGCGGCCAGCTCCCAAGAAAGCGAGTTGAAAAATGGAGCTCAGGGGCACTGCAATTCACAAACCTGCAGACTTAGAAATGATAACTCTCGTCCACAAATATATTGAGGGACGGCAACGAAGAGGATTTGAAAGCAAGGCAGAATTGCAGGAAACAGATTTCAGGAGGTAGATTCGAATCGCCTTTAAAGCACAGGAAAAGCGGCAAAACCTCGACAATGATGCCCTTGGCCAAAAAGGGCGTATGCGTTTTTTCCTGAATATATTCAGGAAAAAACGCATACGCCCTTTTTGGCCAACCAAGCAACCTGGAAAGGCAAATCAGCGCTACAAAGAAGTCTCGCTTCCCATCGGTCAAAAGGGCCAGGCTGAATAAAGTGTCAAAACCAGAAATGCAGGACAGGCCATGGAGAAATGGCAGCCTTGCTACGCTGATGGGCGGGATGTAAATTGCCAACAGCCACTCTGGAGAAGTGTACGGTGTGTCCTGAAACATCTAAAAAACTCAGCTTAGAGAGCATAGGACACTTCCACTCATGGGCGTATAAATTGGGAAAACTAAAAATCAGCAAGACACAGGCACCCCAAAGTTTAGGGCTGCTCTGTTGACAAGAACCTCCACTTTGTTACACCTTAAATATCCCAGGAAAGACAAGAATGGATAAAGAAGTTGTGGTCCTTATGTACAATGGAATATCATTCAGCCATGAAATCAACGTCATAAGGCTAGTAGCAGCATGATGAGTGGATTTGGGTACGACGATTCTAAGTGAAATAAGTCACACAGAAAAAGACACTTATCATAAGATATCACTTATAGAGGGAATGTAAAAACCGCTACCCTTGAACTGAATTACATAACAGGTCAGAGTCACACGTTTAGAAAACACACTAGGGCTGCTTAACGGGAAAGGTGAGGTGGGGTGATGCATAAAACAAGGGTTTCAAATTAGCTCAGATAGCGTTCCATAAACCCAATATGTAATAGACAAGACCTACTCCTTCCTCAGTGAACTGGACTCAACACGCCCTATTCATCACCCAAGAATATATCTGACTAGTAAGAATCTTAAAACCTATGTATTTATATCTCTCTGTAAGTGAGTGAAGTGGGTGAAAAGCGGCATAACCACAGCAGTGAAAAGCAGCTAAACCCCATTATACAAATCAATTACTTTTAAAAACCCGTGAAACAAAGACAGTGAAAGAGAGAGAAATTCTGACAAAATTCGTTCAGGGGCTGTGATGCAACCTGGATTGACCATATGTAGACCCACAGATGGATGAGACATAAGGGTGGACACTCTTGGGGCTGAGAGGTTTGGTGAGGTTTGGTGAGCAAACGCAGACCCTTTAAAGTAATACTGTGTGGTACCCATCCCATGGGTCTCAAATCTCCAGGTTCAAGGGCATCTTCCTACATCGAAAACATGCATGAGAAACCCAGAAGATGGTACACTGTGTGATCGGGAAAGGTTTCTAAAACGCACCTCATTTCTCATCTCCTTGTGCTCCGGTTCGCCATTCCAGCTGCTATACTAGCAATCTCCCTGCTTGGAGAATCAGCACCTTTAACCTCCTGTTCCGTACAGGTTGCAATTTGTCCTGAGGATGAACGGGAAGAGGGGGAATCAATGAGAGACTAGCTCTAGGTGTTGGGACAGGCACAGGTCACTCTATTTTCCCATCAGGAAGAAGAATTAACCTCAGGCTCAGCTTGCCGCCCGGAGCCAGAATAGGGCCTGAAGCAATCCTGCGCTTTTGCGGCCAGCTCCCAAGAAAGCGAGTTGAAAAATGGAGCTCAGGGGCACTGCAATTCACAAACCTGCAGACTTAGAAATGATAACTCTCGTCCACAAATATATTGAGGGACGGCAACGAAGAGGATTTGAAAGCAAGGCAGAATTGCAGGAAACAGATTTCAGGAGGTAGATTCGAATCGCCTTTAAAGCACAGGAAAAGCGGCAAAACCTCGACAATGATGCCCTTGGCCAAAAAGGGCGTATGCGTTTTTTCCTGAATATATTCAGGAAAAAACGCATACGCCCTTTTTGGCCAACCAAGCAACCTGGAAAGGCAAATCAGCGCTACAAAGAAGTCTCGCTTCCCATCGGTCAAAAGGGCCAGGCTGAATAAAGTGTCAAAACCAGAAATGCAGGACAGGCCATGGAGAAATGGGAGCCTTGCTACGCTGATGGGCGGGATGTAAATTGCCAACAGCCACTCTGGAGAAGTGTACGGTGTGTCCTGAAACATCTAAAAAACTCAGCTTAGAGAGCATAGGGCACTTCCACTCATGGGCGTATAAATTGGGAAAACTAAAAATCAGCAAGACACAGGCACCCCAAAGTTTAGGGCTGCTCTGTTGACAAGAACCTCCACTTTGTTACACCTTAAATATCCCAGGAAAGACAAGAATGGATAAAGAAGTTGTGGTCCTTATGTACAATGGAATATCATTCAGCCATGAAATCAACGTCATAAGGCTAGTAGCAGCATGATGAGTGTATTTGGGTACGACGATTCTAAGTGAAATAAGTCACACAGAAAAAGACACTTATCATAAGATATCACTTATAGAGGGAATGTAAAAACCGCTACCCTTGAACTGAATTACATAACAGGTCAGAGTCACACGTTTAGAAAACACACTAGGGCTGCTTAACGGGAAAGGTGAGGTGGGGTGATGCATAAAAGAAGGGTTTCAAATTAGCTCAGATAGCGTTCCATAAACCCAATATGTAATAGACAAGACCTACTCCTTCCTCAGTGAACTGGACTCAACACGCCCTATTCATCGCCCAAGAATATATCTGACTAGTAAGAATCTTAAAACCTATGTATTTATATCTCTCTGTAAGTGAGTGAAGTGGGTGAAAAGCGGCATAACCACAGCAGTGAAAAGCAGCTAAACCCCATTATACAAATCAATTACTTTTAAAAACCCGTGAAACAAAGACAGTGAAAGAGAGAGAAATTCTGACAAAATTCGTTCAGGGGCTGTGATGCAACCTGGATTGACCATATGTAGACCCACAGATGGATGAGACATAAGGGTGGACACTCTTGGGGCTGAGAGGTTTGGTGAGGTTGGGTGAGCAAACGCAGACCCTTTAAAGTAATACTGTGTGGTACCCATCCCATGGGTCCCAAATCTCCAGGTTCAAGGGCATCTTCCTACATCGAAAACATGCATGAGAAACCCAGAAGATGGTACACCGTGTGATCGGGAAAGGTTTCTAAAACGCACCTCATTTCTCATCTCCTTGTGCTCCGGTTCGCCATTCCAGCCGCTATACTAGCAATCTCCCTGCTTGGATAATCAGCACCTTTAACCTCCTGTTCCGTACAGGTTGCAATTTGTCCTGAGGATGAACGGGAAGAGGGGGAACCAATGAGAGACTAGCTCTAGGTGTTGGGACAGGCACAGGTCACTCTATTTTCCCATCAGGAAGAAGAATTAACCACAGGCTCACCTTGCCGCCCGGAGCCAGAATAGGGCCTGAAGCAATCCTGCGCTTTGCAGCCAGCTCCCAAGAAAGCGAGTTGAAAAATGGAGCTCAGGGGCACTGCAATTCACAAACCTGCAGACTTAGAAATGATAACTCTCGTCCACAAATATATTGAGGGATGGCAACGAAGAGGATTTGAAAGCAAGGCAGAATTGCAGGAAACAGATTTCAGGAGGTAGATTCGAATCGCCTTTAAAGCACAGGAAAAGCGGCAAAACCTCGACAATGATGCCCTTGGCCAAAAAGGGCGTATGCGTTTTTTCCTGAATATATTCAGGAAAAAACGCATACGCCCTTTTTGGCCAACCAAGCAACCTGGAAAGGCAAATCAGCGCTACAAAGAAGTCTCGCTTCCCATCGGTCAAAAGGGCCAGGCTGAATAAAGTGTCAAAACCAGAAATGCAGGACAGGCCATGGAGAAATGGGAGCCTTGCTACGCTGATGGGCGGGATGTAAATTGCCAACAGCCACTCTGGAGAAGTGTACGGTGTGTCCTGAAACATCTAAAAAACTCAGCTTAGAGAGCATAGGGCACTTCCACTCATGGCCGTATAAATTGGGAAAACTAAAAATCAGCAAGACACAGGCACCCCAAAGTTTAGGGCTGCTCTGTTGACAAGAACCTCCACTTTGTTACACCTTAAATATCCCAGGAAAGACAAGAATGGATAAAGAAGTTGTGGTCCTTATGTACAATGGAATATCATTCAGCCATGAAATCAACGTTATAAGGCTAGTAGCAGCATGATGAGTGTATTTGGGTACGACGATTCTAAGTGAAATAAGTCACACAGAAAAAGACACTTATCATAAGATATCACTTATAGAGGGAATGTAAAAACCGCTACCCTTGAACTGAATTACATAACAGGTCAGAGTCACACGTTTAGAAAACACACTAGGGCTGCTTAACGGGAAAGGTGAGGTGGGGTGATGCATAAAAGAAGGGTTTCAAATTAGCTCAGATAGCGTTCCATAAACCCAATATGTAATAGACAAGACCTACTCCTTCCTCAGTGAACTGGACTCAACACGCCCTATTCATCGCCCAAGAATATATCTGACTAGTAAGAATGTTAAAACCTATGTATTTATATCTCTCTGTAAGTGAGTGAAGTGGGTGAAAAGCGGCATAACCACAGCAGTGAAAAGCAGCTAAACCCCATTATACAAATCAATTACTTTTAAAAACCCGTGAAACAAAGACAGTGAAAGAGAGAGAAATTCTGACAAAATTCGTTCAGGGGCTGTGATGCAACCTGGATTGACCATATGTAGACCCACAGATGGATGAGACATAAGGGTGGACACTCTTGGGGCTGAGAGGTTTGGTGAGGTTGGGTGAGCAAACGCAGACCCTTTAAAGTAATACTGTGTGGTACCCATCCCATGGGTCTCAAATCTCCAGGTTCAAGGGCATCTTCCTACATCGAAAACATGCATGAGAAACCCAGAAGATGGTACACTGTGTGATCGGGAAAGGTTTCTAAAACGCACCTCATTTCTCATCTCCTTGTGCTCCGGTTCGCCATTCCAGCTGCTATACTAGCAATCTCCCTGCTTGGAGAATCAGCACCTTTAACCTCCTGTTCCGTACAGGTTGCAATTTGTCCTGAGGATGAACGGGAAGAGGGGGAATCAATGAGAGACTAGCTCTAGGTGTTGGGACAGGCACAGGTCACTCTATTTTCCCATCAGGAAGAAGAATTAACCTCAGGCTCAGCTTGCCGCCCGGAGCCAGAATAGGGCCTGAAGCAATCCTGCGCTTTTGCGGCCAGCTCCCAAGAAAGCGAGTTGAAAAATGGAGCTCAGGGGCACTGCAATTCACATCCCTGCAGACTTAGAAATGATAACTCTCGTCCACAAATATATTGAGGGACGGCAACGAAGAGGATTTGAAAGCAAGGCAGAATTGCAGGAAACAGATTTCAGGAGGTAGATTCGAATCGCCTTTAAAGCACAGGAAAAGCGGCAAAACCTCGACAATGATGCCCTTGGCCAAAAAGGGCGTATGCGTTTTTTCCTGAATATATTCAGGAAAAAACGCATACGCCCTTTTTGGCCAACCAAGCAACCTGGAAAGGCAAATCAGCGCTACAAAGAAGTCTCGCTTCCCATCGGTCAAAAGGGCCAGGCTGAATAAAGTGTCAAAACCAGAAATGCAGGACAGGCCATGGAGAAATGGCAGCCTTGCTACGCTGATGGGCGGGATGTAAATTGCCAACAGCCACTCTGGAGAAGTGTACGGTGTGTCCTGAAACATCTAAAAAACTCAGCTTAGAGAGCATAGGGCACTTCCACTCATGGGCGTATAAATTGGGAAAACTAAAAATCAGCAAGACACAGGCACCCCAAAGTTTAGGGCTGCTCTGTTGACAAGAACCTCCACTTTGTTACACCTTAAATATCCCAGGAAAGACAAGAATGGATAAAGAAGTTGTGGTCCTTATGTACAATGGAATATCATTCAGCCATGAAATCAACGTCATAAGGCTAGTAGCAGCATGATGAGTGTATTTGGGTACGACGATTCTAAGTGAAATAAGTCACACAGAAAAAGACACTTATCATAAGATATCACTTATAGGGGGAATATAAAAACCGCTACCCTTGAACTGAATTACATAACAGGTCAGAGTCACACGTTTAGAAAACACACTAGGGCTGCTTAACGGGAAAGGTGAGGTGGGGTGATGCATAAAAGAAGGGTTTCAAATTAGCTCAGATAGCGTTCCATAAACCCAATATGTAATAGACAAGACCTACTCCTTCCTCAGTGAACTGGACTCAACACGCCCTATTCATCGCCCAAGAATATATCTGACTAGTAAGAATCTTAAAACCTATGTATTTATATCTCTCTGTAAGTGAGTGAAGTGGGTGAAAAGCGGCATAACCACAGCAGTGAAAAGCAGCTAAACCCCATTATACAAATCAATTACTTTTAAAAACCCGTGAAACAAAGACAGTGAAAGAGAGAGAAATTCTGACAAAATTCGTTCAGGGGCTGTGATGCAACCTGGATTGACCATATGTAGACCCACAGATGGATGAGACATAAGGGTGGACACTCTTGGGGCTGAGAGGTTTGGTGAGGTTGGGTGAGCAAACGCAGACCCTTTAAAGTAATACTGTGTGGTACCCATCCCATGGGTCCCAAATCTCCAGGTTCAAGGGCATCTTCCTACATCGAAAACATGCATGAGAAACCCAGAAGATGGTACACCGTGTGATCGGGAAAGGTTTCTAAAACGCACCTCATTTCTCATCTCCTTGTGCTCCGGTTCGCCATTCCAGCCGCTATACTAGCAATCTCCCTGCTTGGAGAATCAGCACCTTTAACCTCCTGTTCCGTACAGGTTGCAATTTGTCCTGAGGATGAACGGGAAGAGGGGGAACCAATGAGAGACTAGCTCTAGGTGTTGGGACAGGCACAGGTCACTCTATTTTCCCATCAGGAAGAAGAATTAACCACAGGCTCACCTTGCCGCCCGGAGCCAGAATAGGGCCTGAAGCAATCCTGCGCTTTGCAGCCAGCTCCCAAGAAAGCGAGTTGAAAAATGGAGCTCAGGGGCACTGCAATTCACAAACCTGCAGACTTAGAAATGATAACTCTCATCCACAAATATATTGAGGGATGGCAACGAAGAGGATTTGAAAGCAAGGCAGAATTGCAGGAAACAGATTTCAGGAGGTAGATTCGAATCGCCTTTAAAGCACAGGAAAAGCGGCAAAACCTCGACAATGATGCCCTTGGCCAAAAAGGGCGTATGCGTTTTTTCCTGAATATATTTAGGAAAAAACGCATACGCCCTTTTTGGCCAACCAAGCAACCTGGAAAGGCAAATCAGCGCTACAAAGAAGTCTCGCTTCCCATCGGTCAAAAGGGCCAGGCTGAATAAAGTGTCAAAACCAGAAATGCAGGACAGGCCATGGAGAAATGGGAGCCTTGCTACGCTGATGGGCGGGATGTAAATTGCCAACAGCCACTCTGGAGAAGTGTACGGTGTGTCCTGAAACATCTAAAAAACTCAGCTTAGAGAGCATAGGGCACTTCCACTCATGGGCGTATAAATTGGGAAAACTAAAAATCAGCAAGACACAGGCACCCCAAAGTTTAGGGCTGCTCTGTTGACAAGAACCTCCACTTTGTTACACCTTAAATATCCCAGGAAAGACAAGAATGGATAAACAAATTGTGGTCCTTATGTACAATGGAATATCACTCAGCCATGAAATCAACGTCATAAGGCTAGTAGCAGCATGATGAGTGGATTTGGGTACGACGATTCTAAGTGAAATAAGTCACACAGAAAAAGACACTTATCATAAGATATCACTTATAGAGGGAATGTAAAAACCGCTACCCTTGAACTGAATTACATAACAGGTCAGAGTCACACGTTTAGAAAACACACTAGGGCTGCTTAACGGGAAAGGTGAGGTGGGGTGATGCATAAAACAAGGTTTTCAAATTAGCTCAGATAGCGTTCCATAAACCCAATATGTAATAGACAAGACCTACTCCTTGCTCAGTGAACTGGACAAAACAACCCCTATTCACCGCCCAAGAATATATCTGACTAGTAAGAATCTTAAAACCTATGTATTTATATCTCTCTGTAAGTGAGTGAAGTGGGTGAAAAGCGGCATAACCACAGCAGTGAAAAGCAGCTAAACCCCATTATACAAATCAATTACTTTTAAAAACCCGTGAAACAAAGACAGTGAAAGAGAGAGAAATTCTGACAAAATTCGTTCAGGGGCTGTGATGCAACCTGGATTGACCATATGTAGACCCACAGATGGATGAGACATAAGGGTGGACACTCTTGGGGCTGAGAGGTTTGGTGAGGTTGGGTGAGCAAACGCAGACCCTTTAAAGTAATACTGTGTGGTACCCATCCCATGGGTCTCAAATCTCCAGGTTCAAGGGCATCTTCCTACATCGAAAACATGCATGAGAAACCCAGAAGATGGTACACTGTGTGATCGGGAAAGGTTTCTAAAACGCACCTCATTTCTCATCTCCTTGTGCTCCGGTTCGCCATTCCAGCTGCTATACTAGCAATCTCCCTGCTTGGAGAATCAGCACCTTTAACCTCCTGTTCCGTACAGGTTGCAATTTGTCCTGAGGATGAACGGGAAGAGGGGGAACCAATGAGAGACTAGCTCTAGGTGTTGGGACAGGCACAGGTCACTCTATTTTCCCATCAGGAAGAAGAATTAACCTCAGGCTCAGCTTGCCGCCCGGAGCCAGAATAGGGCCTGAAGCAATCCTGCGCTTTTGCGGCCAGCTCCCAAGAAAGCGAGTTGAAAAATGGAGCTCAGGGGCACTGCAATTCACAAACCTGCAGACTTAGAAATGATAACTCTCATCCACAAATATATTGAGGGATGGCAACGAAGAGGATTTGAAAGCAAGGCAGAATTGCAGGAAACAGATTTCAGGAGGTAGATTCGAATCGCCTTTAAAGCACAGGAAAAGCGGCAAAACCTCGACAATGATGCCCTTGGCCAAAAAGGGCGTATGCGTTTTTTCCTGAATATATTTAGGAAAAAACGCATACGCCCTTTTTGGCCAACCAAGCAACCTGGAAAGGCAAATCAGCGCTACAAAGAAGTCTCGCTTCCCATCGGTCAAAAGGGCCAGGCTGAATAAAGTGTCAAAACCAGAAATGCAGGACAGGCCATGGAGAAATGGGAGCCTTGCTACGCTGATGGGTGGGATGTAAATTGCCAACAGCCACTCTGGAGAAGTGTACGGTGTGTCCTGAAACATCTAAAAAACTCAGCTTAGAGAGCATAGGGCACTTCCAATCATGGGCGTATAAATTGGGAAAACTAAAAATCAGCAAGACACAGGCACCCCAAAGTTTAGGGCTGCTCTGTTGACAAGAACCTCCACTTTGTTACACCTTAAATATCCCAGGAAAGACAAGAATGGATAAAGAAATTGTGGTCCTTATGTACAATGGAATATCACTCAGCCATGAAATCAACGTCATAAGGCTAGTAGCAGCATGATGAGTGGATTTGGGTACGACGATTCTAAGTGAAATAAGTCACACAGAAAAAGACACTTATCATAAGATATCACTTATAGAGGGAATGTAAAAACCGCTACCCTTGAACTGAATTACATAACAGGTCAGAGTCACACGTTTAGAAAACACACTAGGGCTGCTTAACGGGAAAGGTGAGGTGGGGTGATGCATAAAACAAGGTTTTCAAATTAGCTCAGATAGCGTTCCATAAACCCAATATGTAATAGACAAGACCTACTCCTTGCTCAGTGAACTGGACAAAACAACCCCTATTCACCGCCCAAGAATATATCTGACTAGTAAGAATCTTAAAACCTATGTATTTATATCTCTCTGTAAGTGAGTGAAGTGGGTGAAAAGCGGCATAACCACAGCAGTGAAAAGCAGCTAAACCCCATTATACAAATCAATTACTTTTAAAAACCCGTGAAACAAAGACAGTGAAAGAGAGAGAAATTCTGACAAAATTCGTTCAGGGGCTGTGATGCAACCTGGATTGACCATATGTAGACCCACAGATGGATGAGACATGAGGGTGGACACTCTTGGGGCTGAGAGGTTTGGTGAGGTTGGGTGAGCAAACGCACACCCTTTAAAGTAATACTGCGTGGTACCCATCCCATGGGTCCCAAATCTCCAGGTTCAAGGGCATCTTCATACATCGAAAACATGCATGAGAAACCCCGAAGATGGTACACCGTGTGATCGGGAAAGGTTTCTAAAACGCACCTCATTTCCCATCTCCTTGTGCTCCGGTTCGCCATTCCAGCCGCTATACTACCAATCTCCCTGCTTGCAGAATCAGCACCTTTAACCTCCTGTTCCGAACAGGTTGCAATTTGTCCTGAGGATGAACGGGAAGAGGGGGAACCAATGAGAGACTAGCTCTAGGTGTTGGGACAGGCACAGGTCACTCTATTTTCCCATCAGGAAGAAGAATTAACCACAGGCTCAGCCTGCCGCCCGGAGCCAAAATAGGGCCTGAAGCAATCTGCGCTTTTGCGGCCAGCTCCCAAGAAAGCGAGTTGAAAAATGGAGCTCAGGGGCACTGCAATTCACAAACCTGCAGACTTAGAAATGATAACTCTCGTCCACCAATATATTTAGGGAAGGCAACGAAGAGGATTTGAAAGCAAGGCAGAATTGCAGGAAACAGATTTCAGGAGGTAGATTCGAATCGCCTTTAAAGCACAGGAAAAGCGGCAAAACCTCGACAATGATGCCCTTGGCCAAAAAGGGCGTATGCGTTTTTTCCTGAATATATTCAGGAAAAAACGCATACGCCCTTTTTGGCCAACCAAGCAACCTGGAAAGGCAAATCAGCGCTACAAAGAAGTCTCGCTTCCCATCGGTCAAAAGGGCCAGGCTGAATAAAGTGTCAAAACCAGAAATGCAGGACAGGCCATGGAGAAATGGGAGCCTTGCTACGCTGATGGGCGGGATGTAAATTGCCAACAGCCACTCTGGAGAAGTGTACGGTGTGTCCTGAAACATCAAAAAAACTCAGCTTAGAGAGCATAGGGCACTTCCAATCATGGGCGTATAAATTGGGAAAACTAAAAATCAGCAAGACACAGGCACCCCAAAGTTTAGGGCTGCTCTGTTGACAAGAACCTCCACTTTGTTACACCTTAAATATCCCAGGAAAGACAAGAATGGATAAAGAAGTTGTGGTCCTTATGTACAATGGAATACCACTCAGCCATGAAATCAACGTCATAAGGCTAGTAGCAGCATGATGAGTGGATTTGGGTACGACGATTCTAAGTGAAATAAGTCACACAGAAAAAGACACTTATCATAAGATATCACTTATAGAGGGAATGTAAAAAAAGCTACCCTTGAACTGAATTACATAACAGGTCAGAGTCACACGTTTAGAAAACACACTAGGGCTGCTTAACGGGAAAGGTGAGGTGGGGTGATGCATAAAACAAGGGTTTCAAATTAGCTCAGATAGCGTTCCATAAACCCAATATGTAATAGACAAGACCTACTCCTTCCTCAGTGAACTGGACTCAACACGCCCTATTCATCGCCCAAGAATATATCTGACTAGTAAGAATCTTAAAACCTATGTATTTATATCTCTCTGTAAGTGAGTGAAGTGGGTGAAAAGCGGCATAACCACAGCAGTGAAAAGCAGCTAAACCCCATTATACAAATCAATTACTTTTAAAAACCCGTGAAACAAAGACAGTGAAAGAGAGAGAAATTCTGACAAAATTCGTTCAGGGGCTGTGATGCAACCTGGATTGACCATATGTAGACCCACAGATGGATGAGACATAAGGGTGGACACTCTTGGGGCTGAGAGGTTTGGTGAGGTTGGGTGAGCAAACGCAGACCCTTTAAAGTAATACTGTGTGGTACCCATCCCATGGGTCCCAAATCTCCAGGTTCAAGGGCATCTTCCTACATCGAAAACATGCATGAGAAACCCAGAAGATGGTACACCGTGTGATCGGGAAAGTTTTCTAAAACGCACCTCATTTCTCATCTCCTTGTGCTCCGGTTCGCCATTCCAGCCGCTATACTAGCAATCTCCCTGCTTGGAGAATCAGCACCTTTAACCTCCTGTTCCGTACAGGTTGCAATTTGTCCTGAGGATGAACGGGAAGAGGGGGAACCAATGAGAGACTAGCTCTAGGTGTTGGGACAGGCACAGGTCGCTCTATTTTCCCATCAGGAAGAAGAATTAACCACAGGCTCAGCTTGCCACCCGGACCCAGAATAGGGCCTGAAGTAATCCTGCGCTTTTGCGGCCAGCTCCCAAGAAAGCGAGTTGAAAA
Organism: Balaenoptera ricei; assembly: GCF_028023285.1. Classification (NCBI taxonomy): domain Eukaryota; kingdom Metazoa; phylum Chordata; class Mammalia; order Artiodactyla; family Balaenopteridae; genus Balaenoptera; species Balaenoptera ricei. The sequence continues at coordinate 87,468,825 of NC_082640.1, read as the reverse complement.
ATGGAGCTCAGGGGCACTGCAATTCACAAAACTGCAGACTTAGAAATGATAACGCTCGTCCACAAATATATTGAGGGAAGGCAACGAAGAGGATTTGAAAGCAAGGCAGAATTGCGGGAAACAGATTTCAGGAGGTAGATTCGAATCGCCTTTAAAGCACAGGAAAAGCGGCAAAACCTCGACAATGATGCCCTTGGCCAAAAAGGGCGTATGCGTTTTTTCCTGAATATATTCAGGAAAAAACGCATACGCCCTTTTTGGCCAACCAAGCAACCTGGAAAGGGAAATCAGCGCTACAAAGAAGTCTCGCTTCCCATCGGTCAAAAGGGCCAGGCTGAATAAAGTGTCAAAACCAGAAATGCAGGACAGGCCATGGAGAAATGGCAGCCTTGCTACGCTGATGGGCGGGATGTAAATTGCCAACAGCCACTCTGGAGAAGTGTACGGTGTGTCCTGAAACATCTAAAAAACTCAGCTTAGAGAGCATAGGGCACTTCCAATCATGGGCGTATAAATTGGGAAAACTAAAAATCAGCAAGACACAGGCACCCCAAAGTTTAGGGCTGCTCTGTTGACAAGAACCTCCACTTTGTTACACCTTAAATATCCCAGGAAAGACAAGAATGGATAAAGAAGTTGTGGTCCTTATGTACAATGGAATATCATTCAGCCATGAAATCAACGTCATAAGGCTAGTAGCAGCATGATGAGTGGATTTGGGTACGACGATTCTAAGTGAAATAAGTCACACAGAAAAAGACACTTATCATAAGATATCACTTATAGAGGGAATGTAAAAACCGCTACCCTTGAACTGAATTACATAACAGGTCAGAGTCACACGTTTAGAAAACACACTAGGGCTGCTTAACGGGAAAGGTGAGGTGGGGTGATGCATAAAAGAAGGGTTTCAAATTAGCTCAGATAGCGTTCCATAAACCCAATATGTAATAGACAAGACCTACTCCTTCCTCAGTGAACTGGACTCAACACGCCCTATTCATCGCCCAAGAATATATCTGACTAGTAAGAATCTTAAAACCTATGTATTTATATCTCTCTGTAAGTGAGTGAAGTGGGTGAAAAGCGGCATAACCACAGCAGTGAAAAGCAGCTAAACCCCATTATACAAATCAATTACTTTTAAAAACCCGTGAAACAAAGACAGTGAAAGAGAGAGAAATTCTGACAAAATTCGTTCAGGGGCTGTGATGCAACCTGGATTGACCATATGTAGACCCACAGATGGATGAGACATAAGGGTGGACACTCTTGGGGCTGAGAGGTTTGGTGAGGTTGGGTGAGCAAACGCAGACCCTTTAAAGTAATACTGTGTGGTACCCATCCCATGGGTCCCAAATCTCCAGGTTCAAGGGCATCTTCCTACATCGAAAACATGCATGAGAAACCCAGAAGATGGTCACCGTGTGATCGGGAAAGGTTTCTAAAACGCACCTCATTTCTCGTCTCCTTGTGCTCCGGTTCGCCATTCCAGCCGCTATACTAGCAATCTCCCTGCTTGGAGAATCAGCACCTTTAACCTCCTGTTCCGTACAGGTTGCAATTTGTCCTGAGGATGAACGGGAAGAGGGGGAACCAATGAGAGACTAGCTCTAGGTGTTGGGACAGGCACAGGTCACTCTATTTTCCCATCAGGAAGAAGAATTAACCACAGGCTCAGCTTGCCGCCCGGAGCCAGAATAGGGCCTGAAGCAATCCTGCGCTTTGCAGCCAGCTCCCAAGAAAGCGAGTTGAAAAATGGAGCTCAGGGGCACTGCAATTCACAAACCTGCAGACTTAGAAATGATAACTCTCATCCACAAATATATTGAGGGATGGCAACGAAGAGGATTTGAAAGCAAGGCAGAATTGCAGGAAACAGATTTCAGGAGGTAGATTCGAATCGCCTTTAAAGCACAGGAAAAGCGGCAAAACCTCGACAATGATGCCCTTGGCCAAAAAGGGCGTATGCGTTTTTTCCTGAATATATTTAGGAAAAAACGCATACGCCCTTTTTGGCCAACCAAGCAACCTGGAAAGGCAAATCAGCGCTACAAAGAAGTCTCGCTTCCCATCGGTCAAAAGGGCCAGGCTGAATAAAGTGTCAAAACCAGAAATGCAGGACAGGCCATGGAGAAATGGGAGCCTTGCTACGCTGATGGGCGGGATGTAAATTGCCAACAGCCACTCTGGAGAAGTGTACGGTGTGTCCTGAAACATGTAAAAAACTCAGCTTAGAGAGCATAGGGCACTTCCACTCATGGGCGTATAAATTGGGAAAACTAAAAATCAGCAAGACACAGGCACCCCAAAGTTTAGGGCTGCTCTGTTGACAAGAACCTCCACTTTGTTACACCTTAAATATCCCAGGAAAGACAAGAATGGATAAAGAAATTGTGGTCCTTATGTACAATGGAATATGACTCAGCCATGAAATCAACGTCATAAGGCTAGTAGCAGCATGATGAGTGGATTTGGGTACGACGATTCTAAGTGAAATAAGTCACACAGAAAAAGACACTTATCATAAGATATCATTATAGAGGGAATGTAAAAACCGCTACCCTTGAACTGAATTACATAACAGGTCAGAGTCACACGTTTAGAAAACACACTAGGGCTGCTTAACGGGAAAGGTGAGGTGGGGTGATGCATAAAACAAGGGTTTCAAATTAGCTCAGATAGCGTTCCATAAACCCAATATGTAATAGACAAGACCTACTCCTTCCTCAGTGAACTGGACTCAACACGCCCTATTCATCGCCCAAGAATATATCTGACTAGTAAGAATCTTAAAACCTATGTATTGATATCTCTCTGTAAGTGAGTGAAGTGGGTGAAAAGCGGCATAACCACAGCAGTGAAAAGCAGCTAAACCCCATTATACAAATCAATTACTTTTAAAAACCCGTGAAACAAAGACAGTGAAAGAGAGAGAAATTCTGACAAAATTCGTTCAGGGGCTGTGATGCAACCTGGATTGACCATATGTAGACCCACAGATGGATGAGACATAAGGGTGGACACTCTTGGGGCTGAGAGGTTTGGTGAGGTTGGGTGAGCAAACGCAGACCCTTTAAAGTAATACTGTGTGGTACCCATCCCATGGGTCCCAAATCTCCAGGTTCAAGGGCATCTTCCTACATCGAAAACATGCATGAGAAACCCAGAAGATGGTACACCGTGTGATCGGGAAAGTTTTCTAAAACGCACCTCATTTCTCATCTCCTTGTGCTCCGGTTCGCCATTCCAGCCGCTATACTAGCAATCTCCCTGCTTGGAGAATCAGCACCTTTAACCTCCTGTTCCGTACAGGTTGCAATTTGTCCTGAGGATGAACGGGAAGAGGGGGAACCAATGAGAGACTAGCTCTAGGTGTTGGGACAGGCACAGGTCTCTCTATTTTCCCATCAGGAAGAAGAATTAACCACAGGCTCAGCTTGCCACCCGGACCCAGAATAGGGCCTGAAGTAATCCTGCGCTTTTGCGGCCAGCTCCCAAGAAAGCGAGTTAAAAAATGGAGCTCAGGGGCACTGCAATTCACAAAACTGCAGACTTAGAAATGATAACGCTCGTCCACAAATATATTGAGGGAAGGCAACGAAGAGGATTTGAAAGCAAGGCAGAATTGCAGGAAACAGATTTCAGGAGGTAGATTCGAATCGCCTTTAAAGCACAGGAAAAGCGGCAAAACCTCGACAATGATGCCCTTGGCCAAAAAGGGCGTATGCGTTTTTTCCTGAATATATTCAGGAAAAAACGCATACGCCCTTTTTGGCCAACCAAGCAACCTGGAAAGGGAAATCAGCGCTACAAAGAAGTCTCGCTTCCCATCGGTCAAAAGGGCCAGGCTGAATAAAGTGTCAAAACCAGAAATGCAGGACAGGCCATGGAGAAATGGCAGCCTTGCTACGCTGATGGGCGGGATGTAAATTGCCAACAGCCACTCTGGAGAAGTGTTCGGTGTGTCCTGAAACATCTAAAAAACTCAGCTTAGAGAGCATAGGGCACTTCCAATCATGGGCGTATAAATTGGGAAAACTAAAAATCAGCAAGACACAGGCACCCCAAAGTTTAGGGCTGCTCTGTTGACAAGAACCTCCACTTTGTTACACCTTAAATATCCCAGGAAAGACAAGAATGGATAAAGAAGTTGTGGTCCTTATGTACAATGGAATATCATTCAGCCATGAAATCAACGTCATAAGGCTAGTAGCAGCATGATGAGTGGATTTGGGTACGACGATTCTAAGTGAAATAAGTCACACAGAAAAAGACACTTATCATAAGATATCACTTATAGAGGGAATGTAAAAACCGCTACCCTTGAACTGAATTACATAACAGGTCAGAGTCACACGTTTAGAAAACACACTAGGGCTGCTTAACGGGAAAGGTGAGGTGGGGTGATGCATAAAACAAGGGTTTCAAATTAGCTCAGATAGCGTTCCATAAACCCAATATGTAATAGACAAGACCTACTCCTTCCTCAGTGAACTGGACTCAACACGCCCTATTCATCGTCCAAGAATATATCTGACTAGTAAGAATCTTAAAACCTATGTATTTATATCTCTCTGTAAGTGAGTGAAGTGGGTGAAAAGCGGCATAACCACAGCAGTGAAAAGCAGCTAAACCCCATTATACAAATCAATTACTTTTAAAAACCCGTGAAACAAAGACAGTGAAAGAGAGAGAAATTCTGACAAAATTCGTTCAGGGGCTGTGATGCAACCTGGATTGACCATATGTAGACCCACAGATGGATGAGACATAAGGGTGGACACTCTTGGGGCTGAGAGGTTTGGTGAGGTTGGGTGAGCAAACGCAGACCCTTTAAAGTAATACTGTGTGGTACCCATCCCATGGGTCCCAAATCTCCAGGTTCAAGGGCATCTTCCTACATCGAAAACATGCATGAGAAACCCAGAAGATGGTCACCGTGTGATCGGGAAAGGTTTCTAAAACGCACCTCATTTCTCGTCTCCTTGTGCTCCGGTTCGCCATTCCAGCCGCTATACTAGCAATCTCCCTGCTTGGAGAATCAGCACCTTTAACCTCCTGTTCCGTACAGGTTGCAATTTGTCCTGAGGATGAACGGGAAGAGGGGGAACCAATGAGAGACTAGCTCTAGGTGTTGGGACAGGCACAGGTCACTCTATTTTCCCATCAGGAAGAAGAATTAACCACAGGCTCAGCTTGCCGCCCGGAGCCAGAATAGGGCCTGAAGCAATCCTGCGCTTTGCAGCCAGCTCCCAAGAAAGCGAGTTGAAAAATGGAGCTCAGGGGCACTGCAATTCACAAACCTGCAGACTTAGAAATGATAACTCTCATCCACAAATATATTGAGGGATGGCAACGAAGAGGATTTGAAAGCAAGGCAGAATTGCAGGAAACAGATTTCAGGAGGTAGATTCGAATCGCCTTTAAAGCAGAGGAAAAGCGGCAAAACCTCGACAATGATGCCCTTGGCCAAAAAGGGCGTATGCGTTTTGTCCTGAATATATTTAGGAAAAAACGCATACGCCCTTTTTGGCCAACCAAGCAACCTGGAAAGGCAAATCAGCGCTACAAAGAAGTCTCGCTTCCCATCGGTCAAAAGGGCCAGGCTGAATAAAGTGTCAAAACCAGAAATGCAGGACAGGCCATGGAGAAATGGGAGCCTTGCTACGCTGATGGGCGGGATGTAAATTGCCAACAGCCACTCTGGAGAAGTGTACGGTGTGTCCTGAAACATGTAAAAAACTCAGCTTAGAGAGCATAGGGCACTTCCACTCATGGGCGTATAAATTGGGAAAACTAAAAATCAGCAAGACACAGGCACCCCAAAGTTTAGGGCTGCTCTGTTGACAAGAACCTCCACTTTGTTACACCTTAAATATCCCAGGAAAGACAAGAATGGATAAAGAAATTGTGGTCCTTATGTACAATGGAATATGACTCAGCCATGAAATCAACGTCATAAGGCTAGTAGCAGCATGATGAGTGGATTTGGGTACGACGATTCTAAGTGAAATAAGTCACACAGAAAAAGACACTTATCATAAGATATCATTATAGAGGGAATGTAAAAACCGCTACCCTTGAACTGAATTACATAACAGGTCAGAGTCACACGTTTAGAAAACACACTAGGGCTGCTTAACGGGAAAGGTGAGGTGGGGTGATGCATAAAACAAGGGTTTCAAATTAGCTCAGATAGCGTTCCATAAACCCAATATGTAATAGACAAGACCTACTCCTTCCTCAGTGAACTGGACAAAACAACCCCTATTCACCGCCCAAGAATATATCTGACTAGTAAGAATCTTAAAACCTATGTATTTATATCTCTCTGTAAGTGAGTGAAGTGGGTGAAAAGCGGCATAACCACAGCAGTGAAAAGCAGCTAAACCCCATTATACAAATCAATTACTTTTAAAAACCCGTGAAACAAAGACAGTGAAAGAGAGAGAAATTCTGACAAAATTCGTTCAGGGGCTGTGATGCAACCTGGATTGACCATATGTAGACCCACAGATGGATGAGACATGAGGGTGGACACTCTTGGGGCTGAGAGGTTTGGTGAGGTTGGGTGAGCAAACGCAGACCCTTGAAAGTAATACTGCGTGGTACCCATCCCATGGGTCCCAAATCTCCAGGTTCAAGGGCATCTTCATACATCGAAAACATGCATGAGAAACCCCGAAGATGGTACACCGTGTGATCGGGAATGGTTTCTAAAACGCACCTCATTTCTCATCTCCTTGTGCTCCGGTTCGCCATTCCAGCCGCTATACTACCAATCTCCCTGCTTGCAGAATCAGCACCTTTAACCTCCTGTTCCGAACAGGTTGCAATTTGTCCTGAGGATGAACGGGAAGAGGGGGAACCAATGAGAGACTAGCTCTAGGTGTTGGGACAGGCACAGGTCACTCTATTTTCCCATCAGGAAGAAGAATTAACCTCAGGCTCAGCTTGCCGCCCGGAGCCAGAATAGGGCCTGAAGCAATCTGCGCTTTTGCGGCCAGCTCCCAAGAAAGCGAGTTGAAAAATGGAGCTCAGGGGCACTGCAATTCACAAACCTGCAGACTTAGAAATGATAACTCTCGTCCACCAATATATTTAGGGAAGGCAACGAAGAGGATTTGAAAGCAAGGCAGAATTGCAGGAAACAGATTTCAGGAGGTAGATTCGAATCGCCTTTAAAGCACAGGAAAAGCGGCAAAACCTCGACAATGATGCCCTTGGCCAAAAAGGGCGTATGCGTTTTTTCCTGAATATATTCAGGAAAAAACGCATACGCCCTTTTTGGCCAACCAAGCAACCTGGAAAGGCAAATCAGCGCTACAAAGAAGTCTCGCTTCCCATCGGTCAAAAGGGCCAGGCTGAATAAAGTGTCAAAACCAGAAATGCAGGACAGGCCATGGAGAAATGGGAGCCTTGCTACGCTGATGGGCGGGATGTAAATTGCCAACAGCCACTCTGGAGAAGTGTACGGTGTGTCCTGAAACATCTAAAAAACTCAGCTTAGAGAGCATAGGGCACTTCCAATCATGGGCGTATAAATTGGGAAAACTAAAAATCAGCAAGACACAGGCACCCCAAAGTTTAGGGCTGCTCTGTTGACAAGAACCTCCACTTTGTTACACCTTAAATATCCCAGGAAAGACAAGAATGGATAAAGAAGTTGTGGTCCTTATGTACAATGGAATACCACTCAGCCATGAAATCAACGTCATAAGGCTAGTAGCAGCATGATGAGTGGATTTGGGTACGACGATTCTAAGTGAAATAAGTCACACAGAAAAAGACACTTATCATAAGATATCACTTATAGAGGGAATGTAAAAACCGCTACCCTTGAACTGAATTACATAACAGGTCAGAGTCACACGTTTAGAAAACACACTAGGGCTGCTTAACGGGAAAGGTGAGGTGGGGTGATGCATAAAACAAGGGTTTCAAATTAGCTCAGATAGCGTTCCATAAACCCAATATGTAATAGACAAGACCTACTCCTTCCTCAGTGAACTGGACTCAACACGCCCTATTCATCGCCCAAGAATATATCTGACTAGTAAGAATCTTAAAACCTATGTATTTATATCTCTCTGTAAGTGAGTGAAGTGGGTGAAAAGCGGCATAACCACAGCAGTGAAAAGCAGCTAAACCCCATTATACAAATCAATTACTTTTAAAAACCCGTGAAACAAAGACAGTGAAAGAGAGAGAAATTCTGACAAAATTCGTTCAGGGGCTGTGATGCAACCTGGATTGACCATATGTAGACCCACAGATGGATGAGACATAAGGGTGGACACTCTTGGGGCTGAGAGGTTTGGTGAGGTTGGGTGAGCAAACGCAGACCCTTTAAAGTAATACTGTGTGGTACCCATCCCATGGGTCCCAAATCTCCAGGTTCAAGGGCATCTTCCTACATCGAAAACATGCATGAGAAACCCAGAAGATGGTACACCGTGTGATCGGGAAAGTTTTCTAAAACGCACCTCATTTCTCATCTCCTTGTGCTCCGGTTCGCCATTCCAGCCGCTATACTAGCAATCTCCCTGCTTGGAGAATCAGCACCTTTAACCTCCTGTTCCGTACAGGTTGCAATTTGTCCTGAGGATGAACGGGAAGAGGGGGAACCAATGAGAGACTAGCTCTAGGTGTTGGGACAGGCACAGGTCTCTCTATTTTCCCATCAGGAAGAAGAATTAACCACAGGCTCAGCTTGCCACCCGGACCCAGAATAGGGCCTGAAGTAATCCTGCGCTTTTGCGGCCAGCTCCCAAGAAAGCGAGTTAAAAAATGGAGCTCAGGGGCACTGCAATTCACAAAACTGCAGACTTAGAAATGATAACGCTCGTCCACAAATATATTGAGGGAAGGCAACGAAGAGGATTTGAAAGCAAGGCAGAATTGCAGGAAACAGATTTCAGGAGGTAGATTCGAATCGCCTTTAAAGCACAGGAAAAGCGGCAAAACCTCGACAATGATGCCCTTGGCCAAAAAGGGCGTATGCGTTTTTTCCTGAATATATTCAGGAAAAAACGCATACGCCCTTTTTGGCCAACCAAGCAACCTGGAAAGGGAAATCAGCGCTACAAAGAAGTCTCGCTTCCCATCGGTCAAAAGGGCCAGGCTGAATAAAGTGTCAAAACCAGAAATGCAGGACAGGCCATGGAGAAATGGCAGCCTTGCTACGCTGATGGGCGGGATGTAAATTGCCAACAGCCACTCTGGAGAAGTGTTCGGTGTGTCCTGAAACATCTAAAAAACTCAGCTTAGAGAGCATAGGGCACTTCCAATCATGGGCGTATAAATTGGGAAAACTAAAAATCAGCAAGACACAGGCACCCCAAAGTTTAGGGCTGCTCTGTTGACAAGAACCTCCACTTTGTTACACCTTAAATATCCCAGGAAAGACAAGAATGGATAAAGAAGTTGTGGTCCTTATGTACAATGGAATATCATTCAGCCATGAAATCAACGTCATAAGGCTAGTAGCAGCATGATGAGTGGATTTGGGTACGACGATTCTAAGTGAAATAAGTCACACAGAAAAAGACACTTATCATAAGATATCACTTATAGAGGGAATGTAAAAACCGCTACCCTTGAACTGAATTACATAACAGGTCAGAGTCACACGTTTAGAAAACACACTAGGGCTGCTTAACGGGAAAGGTGAGGTGGGGTGATGCATAAAACAAGGGTTTCAAATTAGCTCAGATAGCGTTCCATAAACCCAATATGTAATAGACAAGACCTACTCCTTCCTCAGTGAACTGGACTCAACACGCCCTATTCATCGTCCAAGAATATATCTGACTAGTAAGAATCTTAAAACCTATGTATTTATATCTCTCTGTAAGTGAGTGAAGTGGGTGAAAAGCGGCATAACCACAGCAGTGAAAAGCAGCTAAACCCCATTATACAAATCAATTACTTTTAAAAACCCGTGAAACAAAGACAGTGAAAGAGAGAGAAATTCTGACAAAATTCGTTCAGGGGCTGTGATGCAACCTGGATTGACCATATGTAGACCCACAGATGGATGAGACATAAGGGTGGACACTCTTGGGGCTGAGAGGTTTGGTGAGGTTGGGTGAGCAAACGCAGACCCTTTAAAGTAATACTGTGTGGTACCCATCCCATGGGTCCCAAATCTCCAGGTTCAAGGGCATCTTCCTACATCGAAAACATGCATGAGAAACCCAGAAGATGGTCACCGTGTGATCGGGAAAGGTTTCTAAAACGCACCTCATTTCTCGTCTCCTTGTGCTCCGGTTCGCCATTCCAGCCGCTATACTAGCAATCTCCCTGCTTGGAGAATCAGCACCTTTAACCTCCTGTTCCGTACAGGTTGCAATTTGTCCTGAGGATGAACGGGAAGAGGGGGAACCAATGAGAGACTAGCTCTAGGTGTTGGGACAGGCACAGGTCACTCTATTTTCCCATCAGGAAGAAGAATTAACCACAGGCTCAGCTTGCCGCCCGGAGCCAGAATAGGGCCTGAAGCAATCCTGCGCTTTGCAGCCAGCTCCCAAGAAAGCGAGTTGAAAAATGGAGCTCAGGGGCACTGCAATTCACAAACCTGCAGACTTAGAAATGATAACTCTCATCCACAAATATATTGAGGGATGGCAACGAAGAGGATTTGAAAGCAAGGCAGAATTGCAGGAAACAGATTTCAGGAGGTAGATTCGAATCGCCTTTAAAGCACAGGAAAAGCGGCAAAACCTCGACAATGATGCCCTTGGCCAAAAAGGGCGTATGCGTTTTTTCCTGAATATATTTAGGAAAAAACGCATACGCCCTTTTTGGCCAACCAAGCAACCTGGAAAGGCAAATCAGCGCTACAAAGAAGTCTCGCTTCCCATCGGTCAAAAGGGCCAGGCTGAATAAAGTGTCAAAACCAGAAATGCAGGACAGGCCATGGAGAAATGGGAGCCTTGCTACGCTGATGGGCGGGATGTAAATTGCCAACAGCCACTCTGGAGAAGTGTACGGTGTGTCCTGAAACATGTAAAAAACTCAGCTTAGAGAGCATAGGGCACTTCCACTCATGGGCGTATAAATTGGGAAAACTAAAAATCAGCAAGACACAGGCACCCCAAAGTTTAGGGCTGCTCTGTTGACAAGAACCTCCACTTTGTTACACCTTAAATATCCCAGGAAAGACAAGAATGGATAAAGAAATTGTGGTCCTTATGTACAATGGAATATGACTCAGCCATGAAATCAACGTCATAAGGCTAGTAGCAGCATGATGAGTGGATTTGGGTACGACGATTCTAAGTGAAATAAGTCACACAGAAAAAGACACTTATCATAAGATATCATTATAGAGGGAATGTAAAAACCGCTACCCTTGAACTGAATTACATAACAGGTCAGAGTCACACGTTTAGAAAACACACTAGGGCTGCTTAACGGGAAAGGTGAGGTGGGGTGATGCATAAAACAAGGGTTTCAAATTAGCTCAGATAGCGTTCCATAAACCCAATATGTAATAGACAAGACCTACTCCTTCCTCAGTGAACTGGACAAAACAACCCCTATTCACCGCCCAAGAATATATCTGACTAGTAAGAATCTTAAAACCTATGTATTTATATCTCTCTGTAAGTGAGTGAAGTGGGTGAAAAGCGGCATAACCACAGCAGTGAAAAGCAGCTAAACCCCATTATACAAATCAATTACTTTTAAAAACCCGTGAAACAAAGACAGTGAAAGAGAGAGAAATTCTGACAAAATTCGTTCAGGGGCTGTGATGCAACCTGGATTGACCATATGTAGACCCACAGATGGATGAGACATGAGGGTGGACACTCTTGGGGCTGAGAGGTTTGGTGAGGTTGGGTGAGCAAACGCAGACCCTTGAAAGTAATACTGCGTGGTACCCATCCCATGGGTCCCAAATCTCCAGGTTCAAGGGCATCTTCATACATCGAAAACATGCATGAGAAACCCCGAAGATGGTACACCGTGTGATCGGGAATGGTTTCTAAAACGCACCTCATTTCTCATCTCCTTGTGCTCCGGTTCGCCATTCCAGCCGCTATACTACCAATCTCCCTGCTTGCAGAATCAGCACCTTTAACCTCCTGTTCCGAACAGGTTGCAATTTGTCCTGAGGATGAACGGGAAGAGGGGGAACCAATGAGAGACTAGCTCTAGGTGTTGGGACAGGCACAGGTCACTCTATTTTCCCATCAGGAAGAAGAATTAACCTCAGGCTCAGCTTGCCGCCCGGAGCCAGAATAGGGCCTGAAGCAATCTGCGCTTTTGCGGCCAGCTCCCAAGAAAGCGAGTTGAAAAATGGAGCTCAGGGGCACTGCAATTCACAAACCTGCAGACTTAGAAATGATAACTCTCGTCCACCAATATATTTAGGGAAGGCAACGAAGAGGATTTGAAAGCAAGGCAGAATTGCAGGAAACAGATTTCAGGAGGTAGATTCGAATCGCCTTTAAAGCACAGGAAAAGCGGCAAAACCTCGACAATGATGCCCTTGGCCAAAAAGGGCGTATGCGTTTTTTCCTGAATATATTCAGGAAAAAACGCATACGCCCTTTTTGGCCAACCAAGCAACCTGGAAAGGCAAATCAGCGCTACAAAGAAGTCTCGCTTCCCATCGGTCAAAAGGGCCAGGCTGAATAAAGTGTCAAAACCAGAAATGCAAGACAGGCCATGGAGAAATGGGAGCCTTGCTACGCTGATGGGCGGGATGTAAATTGCCAACAGCCACTCTGGAGAAGTGTACGGTGTGTCCTGAAACATCTAAAAAACTCAGCTTAGAGAGCATAGGGCACTTCCAATCATGGGCGTATAAATTGGGAAAACTAAAAATCAGCAAGACACAGGCACCCCAAAGTTTAGGGCTGCTCTGTTGACAAGAACCTCCACTTTGTTACACCTTAAATATCCCAGGAAAGACAAGAGTGGATAAAGAAGTTGTGGTCCTTATGTACAATGGAATACCACTCAGCCATGAAATCAACGTCATAAGGCTAGTAGCAGCATGATGAGTGGATTTGGGTACGACGATTCTAAGTGAAATAAGTCACACAGAAAAAGACACTTATCATAAGATATCACTTATAGAGGGAATGTAAAAACCGCTACCCTTGAACTGAATTACATAACAGGTCAGAGTCACACGTTTAGAAAACACACTAGGGCTGCTTAACGGGAAAGGTGAGGTGGGGTGATGCATAAAACAAGGGTTTCAAATTAGCTCAGATAGCGTTCCATAAACCCAATATGTAATAGACAAGACCTACTCCTTCCTCAGTGAACTGGACTCAACACGCCCTATTCATCGTCCAAGAATATATCTGACTAGTAAGAATCTTAAAACCTATGTATTTATATCTCTCTGTAAGTGAGTGAAGTGGGTGAAAAGCGGCATAACCACAGCAGTGAAAAGCAGCTAAACCCCATTATACAAATCAATTACTTTTAAAAACCCGTGAAACAAAGACAGTGAAAGAGAGAGAAATTCTGACAAAATTCGTTCAGGGGCTGTGATGCAACCTGGATTGACCATATGTAGACCCACAGATGGATGAGACATAAGGGTGGACACTCTTGGGGCTGAGAGGTTTGGTGAGGTTGGGTGAGCAAACGCAGACCCTTTAAAGTAATACTGTGTGGTACCCATCCCATGGGTCCCAAATCTCCAGGTTCAAGGGCATCTTCCTACATCGAAAACATGCATGAGAAACCCAGAAGATGGTCACCGTGTGATCGGGAAAGGTTTCTAAAACGCACCTCATTTCTCGTCTCCTTGTGCTCCGGTTCGCCATTCCAGCCGCTATACTAGCAATCTCCCTGCTTGGAGAATCAGCACCTTTAACCTCCTGTTCCGTACAGGTTGCAATTTGTCCTGAGGATGAACGGGAAGAGGGGGAACCAATGAGAGACTAGCTCTAGGTGTTGGGACAGGCACAGGTCACTCTATTTTCCCATCAGGAAGAAGAATTAACCACAGGCTCAGCTTGCCGCCCGGAGCCAGAATAGGGCCTGAAGCAATCCTGCGCTTTGCAGCCAGCTCCCAAGAAAGCGAGTTGAAAAATGGAGCTCAGGGGCACTGCAATTCACAAACCTGCAGACTTAGAAATGATAACTCTCATCCACAAATATATTGAGGGATGGCAACGAAGAGGATTTGAAAGCAAGGCAGAATTGCAGGAAACAGATTTCAGGAGGTAGATTCGAATCGCCTTTAAAGCACAGGAAAAGCGGCAAAACCTCGACAATGATGCCCTTGGCCAAAAAGGGCGTATGCGTTTTTTCCTGAATATATTTAGGAAAAAACGCATACGCCCTTTTTGGCCAACCAAGCAACCTGGAAAGGCAAATCAGCGCTACAAAGAAGTCTCGCTTCCCATCGGTCAAAAGGGCCAGGCTGAATAAAGTGTCAAAACCAGAAATGCAGGACAGGCCATGGAGAAATGGGAGCCTTGCTACGCTGATGGGCGGGATGTAAATTGCCAACAGCCACTCTGGAGAAGTGTACGGTGTGTCCTGAAACATGTAAAAAACTCAGCTTAGAGAGCATAGGGCACTTCCACTCATGGGCGTATAAATTGGGAAAACTAAAAATCAGCAAGACACAGGCACCCCAAAGTTTAGGGCTGCTCTGTTGACAAGAACCTCCACTTTGTTACACCTTAAATATCCCAGGAAAGACAAGAATGGATAAAGAAATTGTGGTCCTTATGTACAATGGAATATGACTCAGCCATGAAATCAACGTCATAAGGCTAGTAGCAGCATGATGAGTGGATTTGGGTACGACGATTCTAAGTGAAATAAGTCACACAGAAAAAGACACTTATCATAAGATATCATTATAGAGGGAATGTAAAAACCGCTACCCTTGAACTGAATTACATAACAGGTCAGAGTCACACGTTTAGAAAACACACTAGGGCTGCTTAACGGGAAAGGTGAGGTGGGGTGATGCATAAAACAAGGGTTTCAAATTAGCTCAGATAGCGTTCCATAAACCCAATATGTAATAGACAAGACCTACTCCTTCCTCAGTGAACTGGACAAAACAACCCCTATTCACCGCCCAAGAATATATCTGACTAGTAAGAATCTTAAAACCTATGTATTTATATCTCTCTGTAAGTGAGTGAAGTGGGTGAAAAGCGGCATAACCACAGCAGTGAAAAGCAGCTAAACCCCATTATACAAATCAATTACTTTTAAAAACCCGTGAAACAAAGACAGTGAAAGAGAGAGAAATTCTGACAAAATTCGTTCAGGGGCTGTGATGCAACCTGGATTGACCATATGTAGACCCACAGATGGATGAGACATGAGGGTGGACACTCTTGGGGCTGAGAGGTTTGGTGAGGTTGGGTGAGCAAACGCAGACCCTTGAAAGTAATACTGCGTGGTACCCATCCCATGGGTCCCAAATCTCCAGGTTCAAGGGCATCTTCATACATCGAAAACATGCATGAGAAACCCCGAAGATGGTACACCGTGTGATCGGGAATGGTTTCTAAAACGCACCTCATTTCTCATCTCCTTGTGCTCCGGTTCGCCATTCCAGCCGCTATACTACCAATCTCCCTGCTTGCAGAATCAGCACCTTTAACCTCCTGTTCCGAACAGGTTGCAATTTGTCCTGAGGATGAACGGGAAGAGGGGGAACCAATGAGAGACTAGCTCTAGGTGTTGGGACAGGCACAGGTCACTCTATTTTCCCATCAGGAAGAAGAATTAACCTCAGGCTCAGCTTGCCGCCCGGAGCCAGAATAGGGCCTGAAGCAATCTGCGCTTTTGCGGCCAGCTCCCAAGAAAGCGAGTTGAAAAATGGAGCTCAGGGGCACTGCAATTCACAAACCTGCAGACTTAGAAATGATAACTCTCGTCCACCAATATATTTAGGGAAGGCAACGAAGAGGATTTGAAAGCAAGGCAGAATTGCAGGAAACAGATTTCAGGAGGTAGATTCGAATCGCCTTTAAAGCACAGGAAAAGCGGCAAAACCTCGACAATGATGCCCTTGGCCAAAAAGGGCGTATGCGTTTTTTCCTGAATATATTCAGGAAAAAACGCATACGCCCTTTTTGGCCAACCAAGCAACCTGGAAAGGCAAATCAGCGCTACAAAGAAGTCTCGCTTCCCATCGGTCAAAAGGGCCAGGCTGAATAAAGTGTCAAAACCAGAAATGCAGGACAGGCCATGGAGAAATGGGAGCCTTGCTACGCTGATGGGCGGGATGTAAATTGCCAACAGCCACTCTGGAGAAGTGTACGGTGTGTCCTGAAACATCTAAAAAACTCAGCTTAGAGAGCATAGGGCACTTCCAATCATGGGCGTATAAATTGGGAAAACTAAAAATCAGCAAGACACAGGCACCCCAAAGTTTAGGGCTGCTCTGTTGACAAGAACCTCCACTTTGTTACACCTTAAATATCCCAGGAAAGACAAGAATGGATAAAGAAGTTGTGGTCCTTATGTACAATGGAATACCACTCAGCCATGAAATCAACGTCATAAGGCTAGTAGCAGCATGATGAGTGGATTTGGGTACGACGATTCTAAGTGAAATAAGTCACACAGAAAAAGACACTTATCATAAGATATCACTTATAGAGGGAATGTAAAAACCGCTACCCTTGAACTGAATTACATAACAGGTCAGAGTCACACGTTTAGAAAACACACTAGGGCTGCTTAACGGGAAAGGTGAGGTGGGGTGATGCATAAAACAAGGGTTTCAAATTAGCTCAGATAGCGTTCCATAAACCCAATATGTAATAGACAAGACCTACTCCTTCCTCAGTGAACTGGACTCAACACGCCCTATTCATCGCCCAAGAATATATCTGACTAGTAAGAATCTTAAAACCTATGTATTTATATCTCTCTGTAAGTGAGTGAAGTGGGTGAAAAGCGGCATAACCACAGCAGTGAAAAGCAGCTAAACCCCATTATACAAATCAATTACTTTTAAAAACCCGTGAAACAAAGACAGTGAAAGAGAGAGAAATTCTGACAAAATTCGTTCAGGGGCTGTGATGCAACCTGGATTGACCATATGTAGACCCACAGATGGATGAGACATAAGGGTGGACACTCTTGGGGCTGAGAGTTTTGGTGAGGTTGGGTGAGCAAACGCAGACCCTTTAAAGTAATACTGTGTGGTACCCATCCCATGGGTCCCAAATCTCCAGGTTCAAGGGCATCTTCCTACATCGAAAACATGCATGAGAAACCCAGAAGATGGTACACCGTGTGATCGGGAAAGGTTTCTAAAACGCACCTCATTTCTCATCTCCTTGTGCTCCGGTTCGCCATTCCAGCCGCTATACTAGCAATCTCCCTGCTTGGAGAATCAGCACCTTTAACCTCCTGTTCCGTACAGGTTGCAATTTGTCCTGAGGATGAACGGGAAGAGGGGGAACCAATGAGAGACTAGCTCTAGGTGTTGGGACAGGCACAGGTCACTCTATTTTCCCATCAGGAAGAAGAATTAACCACAGGCTCAGCTTGCCGCCCGGAGCCAGAATAGGGCCTGAAGCAATCCTGCGCTTTGCAGCCAGCTCCCAAGAAAGCGAGTTGAAAAATGGAGCTCAGGGGCACTGCAATTCACAAACCTGCAGACTTAGAAATGATAACTCTCATCCACAAATATATTGAGGGATGGCAACGAAGAGGATTTGAAAGCAAGGCAGAATTGCAGGAAACAGATTTCAGGAGGTAGATTCGAATCGCCTTTAAAGCACAGGAAAAGCGGCAAAACCTCGACAATGATGCCCTTGGCCAAAAAGGGCGTATGCGTTTTTTCCTGAATATATTTAGGAAAAAACGCATACGCCCTTTTTGGCCAACCAAGCAACCTGGAAAGGCAAATCAGCGCTACAAAGAAGTCTCGCTTCCCATCGGTCAAAAGGGCCAGGCTGAATAAAGTGTCAAAATCAGAAATGCAGGACAGGCCATGGAGAAATGGCAGCCTTGCTACGCTGATGGGCGGGATGTAAATTGCCAACAGCCACTCTGGAGAAGTGTACGGTGTGTCCTGAAACATCTAAAAAACTCAGCTTAGAGAGCATAGGGCACTTCCACTCATGGGCGTATAAATTGGGAAAACTAAAAATCAGCAAGACACAGGCACCCCAAAGTTTAGGGCTGCTCTGTTGACAAGAACCTCCACTTTGTTACACCTTAAATATCCCAGGAAAGACAAGAATGGATAAAGAAATTGTGGTCCTTATGTACAATGGAATATGACTCAGCCATGAAATCAACGTCATAAGGCTAGTAGCAGCATGATGAGTGGATTTGGGTACGACGATTCTAAGTGAAATAAGTCACACAGAAAAAGACACTTATCATAAGATATCATTATAGAGGGAATGTAAAAACCGCTACCCTTGAACTGAATTACATAACAGGTCAGAGTCACACGTTTAGAAAACACACTAGGGCTGCTTAACGGGAAAGGTGAGGTGGGGTGATGCATAAAACAAGGGTTTCAAATTAGCTCAGATAGCGTTCCATAAACCCAATATGTAATAGACAAGACCTACTCCTTGCTCAGTGAACTGGACAAAACAACCCCTATTCACCGCCCAAGAATATATCTGACTAGTAAGAATCTTAAAACCTATGTATTTATATCTCTCTGTAAGTGAGTGAAGTGGGTGAAAAGCGGCATAACCACAGCAGTGAAAAGCAGCTAAACCCCATTATACAAATCAATTACTTTTAAAAACCCGTGAAACAAAGACAGTGAAAGAGAGAGAAATTCTGACAAAATTCGTTCAGGGGCTGTGATGCAACCTGGATTGACCATATGTAGACCCACAGATGGATGAGACATGAGGGTGGACACTCTTGGGGCTGAGAGGTTTGGTGAGGTTGGGTGAGCAAACGCAGACCCTTGAAAGTAATACTGCGTGGTACCCATCCCATGGGTCCCAAATCTCCAGGTTCAAGGGCATCTTCATACATCGAAAACATGCATGAGAAACCCAGAAGATGGTCACCGTGTGATCGGGAAAGGTTTCTAAAACGCACCTCATTTCTCGTCTCCTTGTGCTCCGGTTCGCCATTCCAGCCGCTATACTAGCAATCTCCCTGCTTGGAGAATCAGCACCTTTAACCTCCTGTTCCGTACAGGTTGCAATTTGTCCTGAGGATGAACGGGAAGAGGGGGAACCAATGAGAGACTAGCTCTAGGTGTTGGGACAGGCACAGGTCACTCTATTTTCCCATCAGGAAGAAGAATTAACCACAGGCTCAGCTTGCCGCCCGGAGCCAGAATAGGGCCTGAAGCAATCCTGCGCTTTGCAGCCAGCTCCCAAGAAAGCGAGTTGAAAAATGGAGCTCAGGGGCACTGCAATTCACAAACCTGCAGACTTAGAAATGATAACTCTCATCCACAAATATATTGAGGGATGGCAACGAAGAGGATTTGAAAGCAAGGCAGAATTGCAGGAAACAGATTTCAGGAGGTAGATTCGAATCGCCTTTAAAGCAGAGGAAAAGCGGCAAAACCTCGACAATGATGCCCTTGGCCAAAAAGGGCGTATGCGTTTTGTCCTGAATATATTTAGGAAAAAACGCATACGCCCTTTTTGGCCAACCAAGCAACCTGGAAAGGCAAATCAGCGCTACAAAGAAGTCTCGCTTCCCATCGGTCAAAAGGGCCAGGCTGAATAAAGTGTCAAAACCAGAAATGCAGGACAGGCCATGGAGAAATGGGAGCCTTGCTACGCTGATGGGCGGGATGTAAATTGCCAACAGCCACTCTGGAGAAGTGTACGGTGTGTCCTGAAACATCTAAAAAACTCAGCTTAGAGAGCATAGGGCACTTCCACTCATGGGCGTATAAATTGGGAAAACTAAAAATCAGCAAGACACAGGCACCCCAAAGTTTAGGGCTGCTCTGTTGACAAGAACCTCCACTTTGTTACACCTTAAATATCCCAGGAAAGACAAGAATGGATAAAGAAATTGTGGTCCTTATGTACAATGGAATATGACTCAGCCATGAAATCAACGTCATAAGGCTAGTAGCAGCATGATGAGTGGATTTGGGTACGACGATTCTAAGTGAAATAAGTCACACAGAAAAAGACACTTATCATAAGATATCATTATAGAGGGAATGTAAAAACCGCTACCCTTGAACTGAATTACATAACAGGTCAGAGTCACACGTTTAGAAAACACACTAGGGCTGCTTAACGGGAAAGGTGAGGTGGGGTGATGCATAAAACAAGGGTTTCAAATTAGCTCAGATAGCGTTCCATAAACCCAATATGTAATAGACAAGACCTACTCCTTGCTCAGTGAACTGGACAAAACAACCCCTATTCACCGCCCAAGAATATATCTGACTAGTAAGAATCTTAAAACCTATGTATTTATATCTCTCTGTAAGTGAGTGAAGTGGGTGAAAAGCGGCATAACCACAGCAGTGAAAAGCAGCTAAACCCCATTATACAAATCAATTACTTTTAAAAACCCGTGAAACAAAGACAGTGAAAGAGAGAGAAATTCTGACAAAATTCGTTCAGGGGCTGTGATGCAACCTGGATTGACCATATGTAGACCCACAGATGGATGAGACATGAGGGTGGACACTCTTGGGGCTGAGAGGTTTGGTGAGGTTGGGTGAGCAAACGCAGACCCTTGAAAGTAATACTGCGTGGTACCCATCCCATGGGTCCCAAATCTCCAGGTTCAAGGGCATCTTCATACATCGAAAACATGCATGAGAAACCCCGAAGATGGTACACCGTGTGATCGGGAATGGTTTCTAAAACGCACCTCATTTCTCATCTCCTTGTGCTCCGGTTCGCCATTCCAGCCGCTATACTACCAATCTCCCTGCTTGCAGAATCAGCACCTTTAACCTCCTGTTCCGAACAGGTTGCAATTTGTCCTGAGGATGAACGGGAAGAGGGGGAACCAATGAGAGACTAGCTCTAGGTGTTGGGACAGGCACAGGTCACTCTATTTTCCCATCAGGAAGAAGAATTAACCTCAGGCTCAGCTTGCCGCCCGGAGCCAGAATAGGGCCTGAAGCAATCTGCGCTTTTGCGGCCAGCTCCCAAGAAAGCGAGTTGAAAAATGGAGCTCAGGGGCACTGCAATTCACAAACCTGCAGACTTAGAAATGATAACTCTCGTCCACCAATATATTTAGGGAAGGCAACGAAGAGGATTTGAAAGCAAGGCAGAATTGCAGGAAACAGATTTCAGGAGGTAGATTCGAATCGCCTTTAAAGCACAGGAAAAGCGGCAAAACCTCGACAATGATGCCCTTGGCCAAAAAGGGCGTATGCGTTTTTTCCTGAATATATTCAGGAAAAAACGCATACGCCCTTTTTGGCCAACCAAGCAACCTGGAAAGGCAAATCAGCGCTACAAAGAAGTCTCGCTTCCCATCGGTCAAAAGGGCCAGGCTGAATAAAGTGTCAAAACCAGAAATGCAAGACAGGCCATGGAGAAATGGGAGCCTTGCTACGCTGATGGGCGGGATGTAAATTGCCAACAGCCACTCTGGAGAAGTGTACGGTGTGTCCTGAAACATCTAAAAAACTCAGCTTAGAGAGCATAGGGCACTTCCAATCATGGGCGTATAAATTGGGAAAACTAAAAATCAGCAAGACACAGGCACCCCAAAGTTTAGGGCTGCTCTGTTGACAAGAACCTCCACTTTGTTACACCTTAAATATCCCAGGAAAGACAAGAGTGGATAAAGAAGTTGTGGTCCTTATGTACAATGGAATACCACTCAGCCATGAAATCAACGTCATAAGGCTAGTAGCAGCATGATGAGTGGATTTGGGTACGACGATTCTAAGTGAAATAAGTCACACAGAAAAAGACACTTATCATAAGATATCACTTATAGAGGGAATGTAAAAACCGCTACCCTTGAACTGAATTACATAACAGGTCAGAGTCACACGTTTAGAAAACACACTAGGGCTGCTTAACGGGAAAGGTGAGGTGGGGTGATGCATAAAACAAGGGTTTCAAATTAGCTCAGATAGCGTTCCATAAACCCAATATGTAATAGACAAGACCTACTCCTTCCTCAGTGAACTGGACTCAACACGCCCTATTCATCGCCCAAGAATATATCTGACTAGTAAGAATCTTAAAACCTATGTATTTATATCTCTCTGTAAGTGAGTGAAGTGGGTGAAAAGCGGCATAACCACAGCAGTGAAAAGCAGCTAAACCCCATTATACAAATCAATTACTTTTAAAAACCCGTGAAACAAAGACAGTGAAAGAGAGAGAAATTCTGACAAAATTCGTTCAGGGGCTGTGATGCAACCTGGATTGACCATATGTAGACCCACAGATGGATGAGACATAAGGGTGGACACTCTTGGGGCTGAGAGGTTTGGTGAGGTTGGGTGAGCAAACGCAGACCCTTTAAAGTAATACTGTGTGGTACCCATCCCATGGGTCCCAAATCTCCAGGTTCAAGGGCATCTTCCTACATCGAAAACATGCATGAGAAACCCAGAAGATGGTACACCGTGTGATCGGGAAAGGTTTCTAAAACGCACCTCATTTCTCATCTCCTTGTGCTCCGGTTCGCCATTCCAGCCGCTATACTAGCAATCTCCCTGCTTGGAGAATCAGCACCTTTAACCTCCTGTTCCGTACAGGTTGCAATTTGTCCTGAGGATGAACGGGAAGAGGGGGAACCAATGAGAGACTAGCTCTAGGTGTTGGGACAGGCACAGGTCACTCTATTTTCCCATCAGGAAGAAGAATTAACCTCAGGCTCAGCTTGCCGCCCGGAGCCAGAATAGGGCCTGAAGCAATCCTGCGCTTTTGCGGCCAGCTCCCAAGAAAGCGAGTTGAAAAATGGAGCTCAGGGGCACTGCAATTCACAAACCTGCAGACTTAGAAATGTTAACTCTCGTCCACAAATATATTGAGGGACGGCAACGAAGAGGATTTGAAAGCAAGGCAGAATTGCAGGAAACAGATTTCAGGAGGTAGATTCGAATCGCCTTTAAAGCACAGGAAAAGCGGCAAAACCTCGACAATGATGCCCTTGGCCAAAAAGGGCGTATGCGTTTTTTCCTGAATATATTCAGGAAAAAACGCATACGCCCTTTTTGGCCAACCAAAAAACCTGGAAAGGCAAATCAGCGCTACAAAGAAGTCTCGCTTCCCATCGGTCAAAAGGGCCAGGCTGAATAAAGTGTCAAAACCAGAAATGCAGGACAGGCCATGGAGAAATGGCAGCCTTGCTACGCTGATGGGCGGGATGTAAATTGCCAACAGCCACTCTGGAGAAGTGTACGGTGTGTCCTGAAACATCTAAAAAACTCAGCTTAGAGAGCATAGGGCACTTCCACTCATGGGCGTATAAATTGGGAAAACTAAAAATCAGCAAGACACAGGCACCCCAAAGTTTAGGGCTGCTCTGTTGACAAGAACCTCCACTTTGTTACACCTTAAATATCCCAGGAAAGACAAGAATGGATAAAGAAGTTGTGGTCCTTATGTACAATGGAATATCATTCAGCCATGAAATCAACGTCATAAGGCTAGTAGCAGCATGATGAGTGGATTTGGGTACGACGATTCTAAGTGAAATAAGTCACACAGAAAAAGACACTTATCATAAGATATCACTTATAGAGGGAATGTAAAAACCGCTACCCTTGAACTGAATTACATAACAGGTCAGAGTCACACGTTTAGAAAACACACTAGGGCTGCTTAACGGGAAAGGTGAGGTGGGGTGATGCATAAAACAAGGGTTTCAAATTAGCTCAGATAGCGTTCCATAAACCCAATATGTAATAGACAAGACCTACTCCTTCCTCAGTGAACTGGACTCAACACGCCCTATTCATCGCCCAAGAATATATCTGACTAGTAAGAATCTTAAAACCTATGTATTTATATCTCTCTGTAAGTGAGTGAACTGGGTGAAAAGCGGCATAAACACAGCAGTGAAAAGCAGCTAAACCCCATTATACAAATCAATTACTTTTAAAAACCCGTGAAACAAAGACAGTGAAAGAGAGAGAAATTCTGACAAAATTCGTTCAGGGGCTGTGATGCAACCTGGAATGACCATATGTAGACCCACAGATGGATGAGACATAAGGGTGGACACTCTTGGGGCTGAGAGGTTTGGTGAGGTTGGGTGAGCAAACGCAGACCCTTTAAAGTAATACTGTGTGGTACCCATACCATGGGTCCCAAATCTCCAGGTTCAAGGGCATCTTCCTACATCGAAAACATGCATGAGAAACCCAGAAGATGGTACACCGTGTGATCGGGAAAGGTTTCTAAAACGCACCTCATTTCTCATCTCCTTGTGCTCCGGTTCGCCATTCCAGCCGCTATACTAGCAATCTCCCTGCTTGGAGAATCAGCACCTTTAACCTCCTGTTCCGTACAGGTTGCAATTTGTCCTGAGGATGAACGGGAAGAGGGGGAACCAATGAGAGACTAGCTCTAGGTGTTGGGACAGGCACAGGTCTCTCTATTTTCCCATCAGGAAGAAGAATTAACCACAGGCTCAGCTTGCCGCCCGGAGCCAGAATAGGGCCTGAAGCAATCCTGCGCTTTTGCGGCCAGCTCCCAAGAAAGCGAGTTGAAAAATGGAGCTCAGGGGCACTGCAATTCACAAACCTGCAGTGTTAGAAATGATAACTCTCGTCCACAAATATATTGAGGGAAGGCAACGAAGAGGATTTGAAAGCAAGGCAGAATTGCAGGAAACAGATTTCAGGAGGTAGATTCGAATCGCCTTTAAAGCACAGGAAAAGCGGCAAAACCTCGACAATGATGCCCTTGGCCGAAAAGGGCGTATGCGTTTTTTCCTGAATATATTCAGGAAAAAACGCATACGCCCTTTTTGGCCAACCAAGCAACCTGGAAAGGCAAATCAGCGCTACAAAGAAGTCTCGCTTCCCATCGGTCAAAAGGGCCAGGCTGAATAAAGTGTCAAAACCAGAAATGCAGGACAGGCCATGGAGAAATGGCAGCCTTGCTACGCTGATGGGCGGGATGTAAATTGCCAACAGCCACTCTGGAGAAGTGTACGGTGTGTCCTGAAACATCTAAAAAACTCAGCTTAGAGAGCATAGGGCACTTCCAATCATGGGCGTATAAATTGGGAAAACTAAAAATCAGCAAGACACAGGCACCCCAAAGTTTAGGGCTGCTCTGTTGACAAGAACCTCCACTTTGTTACACCTTAAATATCCCAGGAAAGACAAGAATGGATAAAGAAGTTGTGGTCCTTATGTACAATGGAATATCATTCAGCCATGAAATCAACGTCATAAGGCTAGTAGCAGCATGATGAGTGGATTTGGGTACGACGATTCTAAGTGAAATAAGTCACACAGAAAAAGACACTTATCATAAGATATCACTTATAGAGGGAATGTAAAAACCGCTACCCTTGAACTGAATTACATAACAGGTCAGAGTCACACGTTTAGAAAACACACTAGGGCTGCTTAACGGGAAAGGTGAGGTGGGGTGATGCATAAAACAAGGGTTTCAAATTAGCTCAGATAGCGTTCCATAAACCCAATATGTAATAGACAAGACCTACTCCTTCCTCAGTGAACTGGACTCAACACGCCCTATTCATCGCCCAAGAATATATCTGACTAGTAAGAATCTTAAAACCTATGTATTTATATCTCTCTGTAAGTGAGTGAAGTGGGTGAAAAGCGGCATAACCACAGCAGTGAAAAGCAGCTAAACCCCATTATACAAATCAATTACTTTTAAAAACCCGTGAAACAAAGACAGTGAAAGAGAGAGAAATTCTGACAAAATTCGTTCAGGGGCTGTGATGCAACCTGGATTGACCATATGTAGACCCACAGATGGATGAGACATAAGGGTGGACACTCTTGGGGCTGAGAGGTTTGGTGAGGTTGGGTGAGCAAACGCAGACCCTTTAAAGTAATACTGTGTGGTACCCATCCCATGGGTCCCAAATCTCCAGGTTCAAGGGCATCTTCCTACATCGAAAACATGCATGAGAAACCCAGAAGATGGTACACCGTGTGATCGGGAAAGGTTTCTAAAACGCACCTCATTTCTCATCTCCTTGTGCTCCGGTTCGCCATTCCAGCCGCTATACTAGCAATCTCCCTGCTTGGAGAATCAGCACCTTTAACCTCCTGTTCCGTACAGGTTGCAATTTGTCCTGAGGATGAACGGGAAGAGGGGGAACCAATGAGAGACTAGCTCTAGGTGTTGGGACAGGCACAGGTCACTCTATTTTCCCATCAGGAAGAAGAATTAACCACAGGCTCAGCTTGCCGCCCGGAGCCAGAATAGGGCCTGAAGCAATCCTGCGCTTTGCAGCCAGCTCCCAAGAAAGCGAGTTGAAAAATGGAGCTCAGGGGCACTGCAATTCACAAACCTGCAGACTTAGAAATGATAACTCTCATCCACAAATATATTGAGGGATGGCAACGAAGAGGATTTGAAAGCAAGGCAGAATTGCAGGAAACAGATTTCAGGAGGTAGATTCGAATCGCCTTTAAAGCACAGGAAAAGCGGCAAAACCTCGACAATGATGCCCTTGGCCAAAAAGGGCGTATGCGTTTTTTCCTGAATATATTTAGGAAAAAACGCATACGCCCTTTTTGGCCAACCAAGCAACCTGGAAAGGCAAATCAGCGCTACAAAGAAGTCTCGCTTCCCATCGGTCAAAAGGGCCAGGCTGAATAAAGTGTCAAAACCAGAAATGCAGGACAGGCCATGGAGAAATGGGAGCCTTGCTACGCTGATGGGCGGGATGTAAATTGCCAACAGCCACTCTGGAGAAGTGTACGGTGTGTCCTGAAACATCTAAAAAACTCAGCTTAGAGAGCATAGGGCACTTCCACTCATGGGCGTATAAATTGGGAAAACTAAAAATCAGCAAGACACAGGCACCCCAAAGTTTAGGGCTGCTCTGTTGACAAGAACCTCCACTTTGTTACACCTTAAATATCCCAGGAAAGACAAGAATGGATAAAGAAATTGTGGTCCTTATGTACAATGGAATATGACTCAGCCATGAAATCAACGTCATAAGGCTAGTAGCAGCATGATGAGTGGATTTGGGTACGACGATTCTAAGTGAAATAAGTCACACAGAAAAAGACACTTATCATAAGATATCATTATAGAGGGAATGTAAAAACCGCTACCCTTGAACTGAATTACATAACAGGTCAGAGTCACACGTTTAGAAAACACACTAGGGCTGCTTAACGGGAAAGGTGAGGTGGGGTGATGCATAAAACAAGGGTTTCAAATTAGCTCAGATAGCGTTCCATAAACCCAATATGTAATAGACAAGACCTACTCCTTGCTCAGTGAACTGGACAAAACAACCCCTATTCACCGCCCAAGAATATATCTGACTAGTAAGAATCTTAAAACCTATGTATTTATATCTCTCTGTAAGTGAGTGAAGTGGGTGAAAAGCGGCATAACCACAGCAGTGAAAAGCAGCTAAACCCCATTATACAAATCAATTACTTTTAAAAACCCGTGAAACAAAGACAGTGAAAGAGAGAGAAATTCTGACAAAATTCGTTCAGGGGCTGTGATGCAACCTGGATTGACCATATGTAGACCCACAGATGGATGAGACATGAGGGTGGACACTCTTGGGGCTGAGAGGTTTGGTGAGGTTGGGTGAGCAAACGCAGACCCTTGAAAGTAATACTGCGTGGTACCCATCCCATGGGTCCCAAATCTCCAGGTTCAAGGGCATCTTCATACATCGAAAACATGCATGAGAAACCCCGAAGATGGTACACCGTGTGATCGGGAATGGTTTCTAAAACGCACCTCATTTCTCATCTCCTTGTGCTCCGGTTCGCCATTCCAGCCGCTATACTACCAATCTCCCTGCTTGCAGAATCAGCACCTTTAACCTCCTGTTCCGAACAGGTTGCAATTTGTCCTGAGGATGAACGGGAAGAGGGGGAACCAATGAGAGACTAGCTCTAGGTGTTGGGACAGGCACAGGTCACTCTATTTTCCCATCAGGAAGAAGAATTAACCTCAGGCTCAGCTTGCCGCCCGGAGCCAGAATAGGGCCTGAAGCAATCTGCGCTTTTGCGGCCAGCTCCCAAGAAAGCGAGTTGAAAAATGGAGCTCAGGGGCACTGCAATTCACAAACCTGCAGACTTAGAAATGATAACTCTCGTCCACCAATATATTTAGGGAAGGCAACGAAGAGGATTTGAAAGCAAGGCAGAATTGCAGGAAACAGATTTCAGGAGGTAGATTCGAATCGCCTTTAAAGCACAGGAAAAGCGGCAAAACCTCGACAATGATGCCCTTGGCCAAAAAGGGCGTATGCGTTTTTTCCTGAATATATTCAGGAAAAAACGCATACGCCCTTTTTGGCCAACCAAGCAACCTGGAAAGGCAAATCAGCGCTACAAAGAAGTCTCGCTTCCCATCGGTCAAAAGGGCCAGGCTGAATAAAGTGTCAAAACCAGAAATGCAGGACAGGCCATGGAGAAATGGGAGCCTTGCTACGCTGATGGGCGGGATGTAAATTGCCAACAGCCACTCTGGAGAAGTGTACGGTGTGTCCTGAAACATCTAAAAAACTCAGCTTAGAGAGCATAGGGCACTTCCAATCATGGGCGTATAAATTGGGAAAACTAAAAATCAGCAAGACACAGGCACCCCAAAGTTTAGGGCTGCTCTGTTGACAAGAACCTCCACTTTGTTACACCTTAAATATCCCAGGAAAGACAAGAATGGATAAAGAAGTTGTGGTCCTTATGTACAATGGAATACCACTCAGCCATGAAATCAACGTCATAAGGCTAGTAGCAGCATGATGAGTGGATTTGGGTACGACGATTCTAAGTGAAATAAGTCACACAGAAAAAGACACTTATCATAAGATATCACTTATAGAGGGAATGTAAAAACCGCTACCCTTGAACTGAATTACATAACAGGTCAGAGTCACACGTTTAGAAAACACACTAGGGCTGCTTAACGGGAAAGGTGAGGTGGGGTGATGCATAAAACAAGGGTTTCAAATTAGCTCAGATAGCGTTCCATAAACCCAATATGTAATAGACAAGACCTACTCCTTCCTCAGTGAACTGGACTCAACACGCCCTATTCATCGCCCAAGGAATATATCTGACTAGTAAGAATCTTAAAACCTATGTATTTATATCTCTCTGTAAGTGAGTGAAGTGGGTGAAAAGCGGCATAACCACAGCAGTGAAAAGCAGCTAAACCCCATTATACAAATCAATTACTTTTAAAAACCCGTGAAACAAAGACAGTGAAAGAGAGAAATTCTGACAAAATTCGTTCAGGGGCTGTGATGCAACCTGGATTGACCATATGTAGACCCACAGATGGATGAGACATAAGGGTGGACACTCTTGGGGCTGAGAGGTTTGGTGAGGTTGGGTGAGCAAACGCAGACCCTTTAAAGTAATACTGTGTGGTACCCATCCCATGGGTCCCAAATCTCCAGGTTCAAGGGCATCTTCCTACATCGAAAACATGCATGAGAAACCCAGAAGATGGTACACCGTGTGATCGGGAAAGGTTTCTAAAACGCACCTCATTTCTCATCTCCTTGTGCTCCGGTTCGCCATTCCAGCCGCTATACTAGCAATCTCCCTGCTTGGAGAATCAGCACCTTTAACCTCCTGTTCCGTACAGGTTGCAATTTGTCCTGAGGATGAACGGGAAGAGGGGGAACCAATGAGAGACTAGCTCTAGGTGTTGGGACAGGCACAGGTCACTCTATTTTCCCATCAGGAAGAAGAATTAACCACAGGCTCAGCTTGCCGCCCGGAGCCAGAATAGGGCCTGAAGCAATCCTGCGCTTTGCAGCCAGCTCCCAAGAAAGCGAGTTGAAAAATGGAGCTCAGGGGCACTGCAATTCACAAACCTGCAGACTTAGAAATGATAACTCTCATCCACAAATATATTGAGGGATGGCAACGAAGAGGATTTGAAAGCAAGGCAGAATTGCAGGAAACAGATTTCAGGAGGTAGATTCGAATCGCCTTTAAAGCACAGGAAAAGCGGCAAAACCTCGACAATGATGCCCTTGGCCAAAAAGGGCGTATGCGTTTTTTCCTGAATATATTTAGGAAAAAACGCATACGCCCTTTTTGGCCAACCAAGCAACCTGGAAAGGCAAATCAGCGCTACAAAGAAGTCTCGCTTCCCATCGGTCAAAAGGGCCAGGCTGAATAAAGTGTCAAAACCAGAAATGCAGGACAGGCCATGGAGAAATGGGAGCCTTGCTACGCTGATGGGCGGGATGTAAATTGCCAACAGCCACTCTGGAGAAGTGTACGGTGTGTCCTGAAACATCTAAAAAACTCAGCTTAGAGAGCATAGGGCACTTCCACTCATGGGCGTATAAATTGGGAAAACTAAAAATCAGCAAGACACAGGCACCCCAAAGTTTAGGGCTGCTCTGTTGACAAGAACCTCCACTTTGTTACACCTTAAATATCCCAGGAAAGACAAGAATGGATAAAGAAATTGTGGTCCTTATGTACAATGGAATATGACTCAGCCATGAAATCAACGTCATAAGGCTAGTAGCAGCATGATGAGTGGATTTGGGTACGACGATTCTAAGTGAAATAAGTCACACAGAAAAAGACACTTATCATAAGATATCATTATAGAGGGAATGTAAAAACCGCTACCCTTGAACTGAATTACATAACAGGTCAGAGTCACACGTTTAGAAAACACACTAGGGCTGCTTAACGGGAAAGGTGAGGTGGGGTGATGCATAAAACAAGGGTTTCAAATTAGCTCAGATAGCGTTCCATAAACCCAATATGTAATAGACAAGACCTACTCCTTGCTCAGTGAACTGGACAAAACAACCCCTATTCACCGCCCAAGAATATATCTGACTAGTAAGAATCTTAAAACCTATGTATTTATATCTCTCTGTAAGTGAGTGAAGTGGGTGAAAAGCGGCATAACCACAGCAGTGAAAAGCAGCTAAACCCCATTATACAAATCAATTACTTTTAAAAACCCGTGAAACAAAGACAGTGAAAGAGAGAGAAATTCTGACAAAATTCGTTCAGGGGCTGTGATGCAACCTGGATTGACCATATGTAGACCCACAGATGGATGAGACATGAGGGTGGACACTCTTGGGGCTGAGAGGTTTGGTGAGGTTGGGTGAGCAAACGCAGACCCTTGAAAGTAATACTGCGTGGTACCCATCCCATGGGTCCCAAATCTCCAGGTTCAAGGGCATCTTCATACATCGAAAACATGCATGAGAAACCCCGAAGATGGTACACCGTGTGATCGGGAATGGTTTCTAAAACGCACCTCATTTCTCATCTCCTTGTGCTCCGGTTCGCCATTCCAGCCGCTATACTACCAATCTCCCTGCTTGCAGAATCAGCACCTTTAACCTCCTGTTCCGAACAGGTTGCAATTTGTCCTGAGGATGAACGGGAAGAGGGGGAACCAATGAGAGACTAGCTCTAGGTGTTGGGACAGGCACAGGTCACTCTATTTTCCCATCAGGAAGAAGAATTAACCTCAGGCTCAGCTTGCCGCCCGGAGCCAGAATAGGGCCTGAAGCAATCTGCGCTTTTGCGGCCAGCTCCCAAGAAAGCGAGTTGAAAAATGGAGCTCAGGGGCACTGCAATTCACAAACCTGCAGACTTAGAAATGATAACTCTCGTCCACCAATATATTTAGGGAAGGCAACGAAGAGGATTTGAAAGCAAGGCAGAATTGCAGGAAACAGATTTCAGGAGGTAGATTCGAATCGCCTTTAAAGCACAGGAAAAGCGGCAAAACCTCGACAATGATGCCCTTGGCCAAAAAGGGCGTATGCGTTTTTTCCTGAATATATTCAGGAAAAAACGCATACGCCCTTTTTGGCCAACCAAGCAACCTGGAAAGGCAAATCAGCGCTACAAAGAAGTCTCGCTTCCCATCGGTCAAAAGGGCCAGGCTGAATAAAGTGTCAAAACCAGAAATGCAGGACAGGCCATGGAGAAATGGGAGCCTTGCTACGCTGATGGGCGGGATGTAAATTGCCAACAGCCACTCTGGAGAAGTGTACGGTGTGTCCTGAAACATCTAAAAAACTCAGCTTAGAGAGCATAGGGCACTTCCAATCATGGGCGTATAAATTGGGAAAACTAAAAATCAGCAAGACACAGGCACCCCAAAGTTTAGGGCTGCTCTGTTGACAAGAACCTCCACTTTGTTACACCTTAAATATCCCAGGAAAGACAAGAATGGATAAAGAAGTTGTGGTCCTTATGTACAATGGAATACAACTCAGCCATGAAATCAACGTCATAAGGCTAGTAGCAGCATGATGAGTGGATTTGGGTACGACGATTCTAAGTGAAATAAGTCACACAGAAAAAGACACTTATCATAAGATATCACTTATAGAGGGAATGTAAAAACCGCTACCCTTGAACTGAATTACATAACAGGTCAGAGTCACACGTTTAGAAAACACACTAGGGCTGCTTAACGGGAAAGGTGAGGTGGGGTGATGCATAAAACAAGGGTTTCAAATTAGCTCAGATAGCGTTCCATAAACCCAATATGTAATAGACAAGACCTACTCCTTCCTCAGTGAACTGGACTCAACACGCCCTATTCATCGCCCAAGAATATATCTGACTAGTAAGAATCTTAAAACCTATGTATTTATATCTCTCTGTAAGTGAGTGAAGTGGGTGAAAAGCGGCATAACCACAGCAGTGAAAAGCAGCTAAACCCCATTATACAAATCAATTACTTTTAAAAACCCGTGAAACAAAGACAGTGAAAGAGAGAGAAATTCTGACAAAATTCGTTCAGGGGCTGTGATGCAACCTGGATTGACCATATGTAGACCCACAGATGGATGAGACATAAGGGTGGACACTCTTGGGGCTGAGAGGTTTGGTGAGGTTGGGTGAGCAAACGCAGACCCTTTAAAGTAATACTGTGTGGTACCCATCCCATGGGTCCCAAATCTCCAGGTTCAAGGGCATCTTCCTACATCGAAAACATGCATGAGAAACCCAGAAGATGGTACACCGTGTGATCGGGAAAGGTTTCTAAAACGCACTTCATTTCTCATCTCCTTGTGCTCCGGTTCGCCATTCCAGCCGCTATACTAGCAATCTCCCTGCTTGGAGAATCAGCACCTTTAACCTCCTGTTCCGTACAGGTTGCAATTTGTCCTGAGGATGAACGGGAAGAGGGGGAACCAATGAGAGACTAGCTCTAGGTGTTGGGACAGGCACAGGTCACTCTATTTTCCCATCAGGAAGAAGAATTAACCACAGGCTCAGCTTGCCGCCCGGAGCCAGAATAGGGCCTGAAGCAATCCTGCGCTTTGCAGCCAGCTCCCAAGAAAGCGAGTTGAAAAATGGAGCTCAGGGGCACTGCAATTCACAAACCTGCAGACTTAGAAATGATAACTCTCATCCACAAATATATTGAGGGATGGCAACGAGGAGGATTTGAAAGCAAGGCAGAATTGCAGGAAACAGATTTCAGGAGGTAGATTCGAATCGCCTTTAAAGCACAGGAAAAGCGGCAAAACCTCGACAATGATGCCCTTGGCCAAAAAGGGCGTATGCGTTTTTTCCTGAATATATTTAGGAAAAAACGCATACGCCCTTTTTGGCCAACCAAGCAACCTGGAAAGGCAAATCAGCGCTACAAAGAAGTCTCGCTTCCCATCGGTCAAAAGGGCCAGGCTGAATAAAGTGTCAAAACCAGAAATGCAGGACAGGCCATGGAGAAATGGGAGCCTTGCTACGCTGATGGGCGGGATGTAAATTGCCAACAGCCACTCTGGAGAAGTGTACGGTGTGTCCTGAAACATCTAAAAAACTCAGCTTAGAGAGCATAGGGCACTTCCACTCATGGGCGTATAAATTGGGAAAACTAAAAATCAGCAAGACACAGGCACCCCAAAGTTTAGGGCTGCTCTGTTGACAAGAACCTCCACTTTGTTACACCTTAAATATCCCAGGAAAGACAAGAATGGATAAAGAAATTGTGGTCCTTATGTACAATGGAATATGACTCAGCCATGAAATCAACGTCATAAGGCTAGTAGCAGCATGATGAGTGGATTTGGGTACGACGATTCTAAGTGAAATAAGTCACACAGAAAAAGACACTTATCATAAGATATCATTATAGAGGGAATGTAAAAACCGCTACCCTTGAACTGAATTACATAACAGGTCAGAGTCACACGTTTAGAAAACACACTAGGGCTGCTTAACGGGAAAGGTGAGGTGGGGTGATGCATAAAACAAGGGTTTCAAATTAGCTCAGATAGCGTTCCATAAACCCAATATGTAATAGACAAGACCTACTCCTTGCTCAGTGAACTGGACAAAACAACCCCTATTCACCGCCCAAGAATATATCTGACTAGTAAGAATCTTAAAACCTATGTATTTATATCTCTCTGTAAGTGAGTGAAGTGGGTGAAAAGCGGCATAACCACAGCAGTGAAAAGCAGCTAAACCCCATTATACAAATCAATTACTTTTAAAAACCCGTGAAACAAAGACAGTGAAAGAGAGAGAAATTCTGACAAAATTCGTTCAGGGGCTGTGATGCAACCTGGATTGACCATATGTAGACCCACAGATGGATGAGACATGAGGGTGGACACTCTTGGGGCTGAGAGGTTTGGTGAGGTTGGGTGAGCAAACGCAGACCCTTGAAAGTAATACTGCGTGGTACCCATCCCATGGGTCCCAAATCTCCAGGTTCAAGGGCATCTTCATACATCGAAAACATGCATGAGAAACCCCGAAGATGGTACACCGTGTGATCGGGAATGGTTTCTAAAACGCACCTCATTTCTCATCTCCTTGTGCTCCGGTTCGCCATTCCAGCCGCTATACTACCAATCTCCCTGCTTGCAGAATCAGCACCTTTAACCTCCTGTTCCGAACAGGTTGCAATTTCTCCTGAGGATGAACGGGAAGAGGGGGAACCAATGAGAGACTAGCTCTAGGTGTTGGGACAGGCACAGGTCACTCTATTTTCCCATCAGGAAGAAGAATTAACCTCAGGCTCAGCTTGCCGCCCGGAGCCAGAATAGGGCCTGAAGCAATCTGCGCTTTTGCGGCCAGCTCCCAAGAAAGCGAGTTGAAAAATGGAGCTCAGGGGCACTGCAATTCACAAACCTGCAGACTTAGAAATGATAACTCTCGTCCACCAATATATTTAGGGAAGGCAACGAAGAGGATTTGAAAGCAAGGCAGAATTGCAGGAAACAGATTTCAGGAGGTAGATTCGAATCGCCTTTAAAGCACAGGAAAAGCGGCAAAACCTCGACAATGATGCCCTTGGCCAAAAAGGGCGTATGCGTTTTTTCCTGAATATATTCAGGAAAAAACGCATACGCCCTTTTTGGCCAACCAAGCAACCTGGAAAGGCAAATCAGCGCTACAAAGAAGTCTCGCTTCCCATCGGTCAAAAGGGCCAGGCTGAATAAAGTGTCAAAACCAGAAATGCAGGACAGACCATGGAGAAACGGGAGCCTTGCTACGCTGATGGGCCGGATGTAAATTGCCAACAGCCACTCTGGAGAAGTGTACGGTGTGTCCTGAAACATCTAAAAAACTCAGCTTAGAGAGCATAGGGCACTTCCACTCATGGGCGTATAAATTGGGAAAACTAAAAATCAGCAAGACACAGGCACCCCAAAGTTTAGGGCTGCTCTGTTGACAAGAACCTCCACTTTGTTACACCTTAAATATCCCAGGAAAGACAAGAATGGATAAAGAAGTTGTGGTCCTTATGTACAATGGAATATCACTCAGCCATGAAATCAACGTCATAAGGCTAGTAGCAGCATGATGAGTGGATTTGGGTACGACGATTCTAAGTGAAATAAGTCACACAGAAAAAGACACTTATCATAAGATATCACTTATAGAGGGAATGTAAAAACCGCTACCCTTGAACTGAATTACATAACAGGTCAGAGTCACACGTTTAGAAAACACACTAGGGCTGCTTAACGGGAAAGGTGAGGCGGGGTGATGCATAAAAGAAGGGTTTCAAATTAGCTCAGATAGCGTTCCATAAACCCAATAAGTAATAGACAAGACCTACTCCTTCCTCAGTGAACTGGACTCAACACGCCCTATTCATCGCCCAAGAATATATCTGACTAGTAAGAATCTTAAAACCTATGTATTTATATCTCTCTGTAAGTGAGTGAAGTGGGTGAAAAGCGGCATAACCACAGCAGTGAAAAGCAGCTAAACCCCATTATACAAATCAATTACTTTTAAAAACCCGTGAAACAAAGACAGTGAAAGAGAGAGAAATTCTGACAAAATTCGTTCAGGGGCTGTGATGCAACCTGGATTGACCATATGTAGACCCACAGATGGATGAGACATAAGGGTGGACACTCTTGGGGCTGAGAGGTTTGGTGAGGTTGGGTGAGCAAACGCAGACCCTTTAAAGTAATACTGTGTGGTACCCATCCCATGGGTCCCAAATCTCCAGGTTCAAGGGCATCTTCCTACATCGAAAACATGCATGAGAAACCCAGAAGATGGTACACCGTGTGATCGGGAAAGGTTTCTAAAACGCACCTCATTTCTCATCTCCTTGTGCTACGGTTCGCCATTCCAGCCGCTATACTAGCAATCTCCCTGCTTGGAGAATCAGCACCTTTAACCTCCTGTTCCGTACAGGTTGCAATTTGTCCTGAGGATGAACGGGAAGAGGGGGAACCAATGAGAGACTAGCTCTAGGTGTTGGGACAGGCACAGGTCACTCTATTTTCCCATCAGGAAGAAGAATTAACCACAGGCTCAGCTTGCCGCCCGGAGCCAGAATAGGGCCTGAAGCAATCCTGCGCTTTGCAGCCAGCTCCCAAGAAAGCGAGTTGAAAAATGGAGCTCAGGGGCACTGCAATTCACAAACCTGCAGACTTAGAAATGATAACTCTCATCCACAAATATATTGAGGGATGGCAACGAAGAGGATTTGAAAGCAAGGCAGAATTGCAGGAAACAGATTTCAGGAGGTAGATTCGAATCGCCTTTAAAGCACAGGAAAAGCGGCAAAACCTCGACAATGATGCCCTTGGCCAAAAAGGGCGTATGCGTTTTTTCCTGAATATATTTAGGAAAAAACGCATACGCCCTTTTTGGCCAACCAAGCAACCTGGAAAGGCAAATCAGCGCTACAAAGAAGTCTCGCTTCCCATCGGTCAAAAGGGCCAGGCTGAATAAAGTGTCAAAACCAGAAATGCAGGACAGGCCATGGAGAAATGGGAGCCTTGCTACGCTGATGGGCGGGATGTAAATTGCCAACAGCCACTCTGGAGAAGTGTACGGTGTGTCCTGAAACATCTAAAAAACTCAGCTTAGAGAGCATAGGGCACTTCCACTCATGGGCGTATAAATTGGGAAAACTAAAAATCAGCAAGACACAGGCACCCCAAAGTTTAGGGCTGCTCTGTTGACAAGAACCTCCACTTTGTTACACCTTAAATATCCCAGGAAAGACAAGAATGGATAAAGAAGTTGTGGTCCTTATGTACAATGGAATACCACTCAGCCATGAAATCAACGTCATAAGGCTAGTAGCAGCATGATGAGTGGATTTGGGTACGACGATTCTAAGTGAAATAAGTCACACAGAAAAAGACACTTATCATAAGATATCACTTATAGAGGGAATGTAAAAACCGCTACCCTTGAACTGAATTACATAACAGGTCAGAGTCACACGTTTAGAAAACACACTAGGGCTGCTTAACGGGAAAGGTGAGGTGGGGTGATGCATAAAAGAAGGGTTTCAAATTAGCTCAGATAGCGTTCCATAAACCCAATATGTAATAGACAAGACCTACTCCTTCCTCAGTGAACTGGACTCAACACGCCCTATTCATCGCCCAAGAATATATCTGACTAGTAAGAATCTTAAAACCTATGTATTTATATCTCTCTGTAAGTGAGTGAAGTGGGTGAAAAGCGGCATAACCACAGCAGTGAAAAGCAGCTAAACCCCATTATACAAATCAATTACTTTTAAAAACCCGTGAAACAAAGACAGTGAAAGAGAGAGAAATTCTGACAAAATTCGTTCAGGGGCTGTGATGCAACCTGGATTGACCATATGTAGACCCACAGATGGATGAGACATAAGGGTGGACACTCTTGGGGCTGAGAGGTTTGGTGAGGTTGGGTGAGCAAACGCAGACCCTTTAAAGTAATACTGTGTGGTACCCATCCCATGGGTCCCAAATCTCCAGGTTCAAGGGCATCTTCCTACATCGAAAACATGCATGAGAAACCCAGAAGATGGTACACCGTGTGATCGGGAAAGGTTTCTAAAACGCACCTCATTTCTCATCTCCTTGTGCTCCGGTTCGCCATTCCAGCCGCTATACTAGCAATCTCCCTGCTTGGAGAATCAGCACCTTTAACCTCCTGTTCCGTACAGGTTGCAATTTGTCCTGAGGATGAACGGGAAGAGGGGGAACCAATGAGAGACTAGCTCTAGGTGTTGGGACAGGCACAGGTCGCTCTATTTTCCCATCAGGAAGAAGAATTAACCTCAGGCTCAGCTTGCCACCCGGACCCAGAATAGGGCCTGAAGTAATCCTGCGCTTTTGCGGCCAGCTCCCAAGAAAGCGAGTTGAAAAATGGAGCTCAGGGGCACTGCAATTCACAAAACTGCAGACTTAGAAATGATAACGCTCGTCCACAAATATATTGAGGGAAGGCAACGAAGAGGATTTGAAAGCAAGGCAGAATTGCAGGAAACAGATTTCAGGAGGTAGATTCGAATCGCCTTTAAAGCACAGGAAAAGCGGCAAAACCTCGACAATGATGCCCTTGGCCAAAAAGGGCGTATGCGTTTTTTCCTGAATATATTTAGGAAAAAACGCATACGCCCTTTTTGGCCAACCAAGCAACCTGGAAAGGCAAATCAGCGCTACAAAGAAGTCTCGCTTCCCATCGGTCAAAAGGGCCAGGCTGAATAAAGTGTCAAAACCAGAAATGCAGGACAGGCCATGGAGAAATGGCAGCCTTGCTACGCTGATGGGCGAGATGTAAATTGCCAACAGCCACTCTGGAGAAGTGTACGGTGTGTCCTGAAACATCTAAAAAACTCAGCTTAGAGAGCATAGGGCACTTCCAATCATGGGCGTATAAATTGGGAAAACTAAAAATCAGCAAGACACAGGCACCCCAAAGTTTAGGGCTGCTCTGTTGACAAGAACCTCCACTTTGTTACACCTTAAATATCCCAGGAAAGACAAGAATGGATAAAGAAATTGTGGTCCTTATGTACAATGGAATATGACTCAGCCATGAAATCAACGTCATAAGGCTAGTAGCAGCATGATGAGTGGATTTGGGTACGACGATTCTAAGTGAAATAAGTCACACAGAAAAAGACACTTATCATAAGATATCATTATAGAGGGAATGTAAAAACCGCTACCCTTGAACTGAATTACATAACAGGTCAGAGTCACACGTTTAGAAAACACACTAGGGCTGCTTAACGGGAAAGGTGAGGTGGGGTGATGCATAAAACAAGGGTTTCAAATTAGCTCAGATAGCGTTCCATAAACCCAATATGTAATAGACAAGACCTACTCCTTGCTCAGTGAACTGGACAAAACAACCCCTATTCACCGCCCAAGAATATATCTGACTAGTAAGAATCTTAAAACCTATGTATTTATATCTCTCTGTAAGTGAGTGAAGTGGGTGAAAAGCGGCATAACCACAGCAGTGAAAAGCAGCTAAACCCCATTATACAAATCAATTACTTTTAAAAACCCGTGAAACAAAGACAGTGAAAGAGAGAGAAATTCTGACAAAATTCGTTCAGGGGCTGTGATGCAACCTGGATTGACCATATGTAGACCCACAGATGGATGAGACATAAGGGTGGACACTCTTGGGGCTGAGAGGTTTGGTGAGGTTGGGTGAGCAAACGCAGACCCTTGAAAGTAATACTGCGTGGTACCCATCCCATGGGTCCCAAATCTCCAGGTTCAAGGGCATCTTCATACATCGAAAACATGCATGAGAAACCCCGAAGATGGTACACCGTGTGATCGGGAATGGTTTCTAAAACGCACCTCATTTCTCATCTCCTTGTGCTCCGGTTCGCCATTCCAGCCGCTATACTACCAATCTCCCT
Organism: Balaenoptera ricei; assembly: GCF_028023285.1. Taxonomy (NCBI): domain Eukaryota; kingdom Metazoa; phylum Chordata; class Mammalia; order Artiodactyla; family Balaenopteridae; genus Balaenoptera; species Balaenoptera ricei. The sequence continues at coordinate 87,428,620 of NC_082640.1, read as the reverse complement.
GCTTGCAGAATCAGCACCTTTAACCTCCTGTTCCGAACAGGTTGCAATTTGTCCTGAGGATGAACGGGAAGAGGGGGAACCAATGAGAGACTAGCTCTAGGTGTTGGGACAGGCACAGGTCACTCTATTTTCCCATCAGGAAGAAGAATTAACCACAGGCTCAGCTTGCCGCCCGGAGCCAGAATAGGGCCTGAAGCAATCTGCGCTTTTGCGGCCAGCTCCCAAGAAAGCGAGTTGAAAAATGGAGCTCAGGGGCACTGCAATTCACAAACCTGCAGACTTCGAAATGATAACTCTCGTCCACCAATATATTTAGGGAAGGCAACGAAGAGGATTTGAAAGCAAGGCAGAATTGCAGGAAACAGATTTCAGGAGGTAGATTCGAATCGCCTTTAAAGCACAGGAAAAGCGGCAAAACCTCGACAATGATGCCCTTGGCCAAAAAGGGCGTATGCGTTTTTTCCTGAATATATTCAGGAAAAAACGCATACGCCCTTTTTGGCCAACCAAGCAACCTGGAAAGGCAAATCAGCGCTACAAAGAAGTCTCGCTTCCCATCGGTCAAAAGGGCCAGGCTGAATAAAGTGTCAAAGCCAGAAATGCAGGACAGGCCATGGAGAAATGGGAGCCTTGCTACGCTGATGGGCGGGATGTAAATTGCCAACAGCCACTCTGGAGAAGTGTACGGTGTGTCCTGAAACATCTAAAAAACTCAGCTTAGAGAGCATAGGGCACTTCCAATCATGGGCGTATAAATTGGGAAAACTAAAAATCAGCAAGACACAGGCACCCCAAAGTTTAGGGCTGCTCTGTTGACAAGAACCTCCACTTTGTTACACCTTAAATATCCCAGGAAAGACAAGAATGGATAAAGAAGTTGTGGTCCTTATGTACAATGGAATATCATTCAGCCATGAAATCAACGTCATAAGGCTAGTAGCAGCATGATGAGTGGATTTGGGTACGACGATTCTAAGTGAAATAAGTCACACAGAAAAAGACACTTATCATAAGATATCACTTATAGAGGGAATATAAAAACCGCTACCCTTGAACTGAATTACATAACAGGTCAGAGTCACACGTTTAGAAAACACACTAGGGCTGCTTAACGGGAAAGGTGAGGTGGGGTGATGCATAAAAGAAGGGTTTCAAATTAGCTCAGATAGCGTTCCATAAACCCAATATGTAATAGACAAGACCTACTCCTTCCTCAGTGAACTGGACTCAACACGCCCTATTCATCGCCCAAGAATATATCTGACTAGTAAGAATCTTAAAACCTATGTATTTATATCTCTCTGTAAGTGAGTGAAGTGGGTGAAAAGCGGCATAACCACAGCAGTGAAAAGCAGCTAAACCCCATTATACAAATCAATTACTTTTAAAAACCCGTGAAACAAAGACAGTGAAAGAGAGAGAAATTCTGACAAAATTCGTTCAGGGGCTGTGATGCAACCTAGATTGACCATATGTAGACCCACAGATGGATGAGACATAAGGGTGGACACTCTTGGGGCTGAGAGGTTTGGTGAGGTTGGGTGAGCAAACGCAGACCCTTTAAAGTAATACTGTGTGGTACCCATCCCATGGGTCCCAAATCACCAGGTTCAAGGGCATCTTCCTACATCGAAAACATGCATGAGAAACCCAGAAGATGGTACACCGTGTGATCGGGAAAGGTTTCTAAAACGCACCTCATTTCTCATCTCCTTGTGCTCCGGTTCGCCATTCCAGCCGCTATACTAGCAATCTCCCTGCTTGGAGAATCAGCACCTTTAACCTCCTGTTCCGTACAGGTTGCAATTTGTCCTGAGGATGAACGGGAAGAGGGGGAACCAATGAGAGACTAGCTCTAGGTGTTGGGACAGGCACAGGTCACTCTATTTTCCCATCAGGAAGAAGAATTAACCACAGGCTCAGCTTGCCGCCCGGAGCCAGAATAGGGCCTGAAGCAATCCTGCGCTTTGCAGCCAGCTCCCAAGAAAGCGAGTTGAAAAATGGAGCTCAGGGGCACTGCAATTCACAAACCTGCAGACTTAGAAATGATAACTCTCATCCACAAATATATTGAGGGATGGCAACGAAGAGGATTTGAAAGCAAGGCAGAATTGCAGGAAACAGATTTCAGGAGGTAGATTCGAATCGCCTTTAAAGCACAGGAAAAGCGGCAAAACCTCGACAATGATGCCCTTGGCCAAAAAGGGCGTATGCGTTTTTTCCTGAATATATTTAGGAAAAAACGCATACGCCCTTTTTGGCCAACCAAGCAACCTGGAAAGGCAAATCAGCGCTACAAAGAAGTCTCGCTTCCCATCGGTCAAAAGGGCCAGGCTGAATAAAGTGTCAAAACCAGAAATGCAGGACAGGCCATGGAGAAATGGGAGCCTTGCTACGCTGATGGGCGAGATGTAAATTGCCAACAGCCACTCTGGAGAAGTGTACGGTGTGTCCTGAAACATCTAAAAAACTCAGCTTAGAGAGCATAGGGCACTTCCAATCATGGGCGTATAAATTGGGAAAACTAAAAATCAGCAAGACACAGGCACCCCAAAGTTTAGGGCTGCTCTGTTGACAAGAACCTCCACTTTGTTACACCTTAAATATCCCAGGAAAGACAAGAATGGATAAAGAAATTGTGGTCCTTATGTACAATGGAATATGACTCAGCCATGAAATCAACGTCATAAGGCTAGTAGCAGCATGATGAGTGGATTTGGGTACGACGATTCTAAGTGAAATAAGTCACACAGAAAAAGACACTTATCATAAGATATCATTATAGAGGGAATGTAAAAACCGCTACCCTTGAACTGAATTACATAACAGGTCAGAGTCACACGTTTAGAAAACACACTAGGGCTGCTTAACGGGAAAGGTGAGGTGGGGTGATGCATAAAACAAGGGTTTCAAATTAGCTCAGATAGCGTTCCATAAACCCAATATGTAATAGACAAGACCTACTCCTTGCTCAGTGAACTGGACAAAACAACCCCTATTCACCGCCCAAGAATATATCTGACTAGTAAGAATCTTAAAACCTATGTATTTATATCTCTCTGTAAGTGAGTGAAGTGGGTGAAAAGCGGCATAACCACAGCAGTGAAAAGCAGCTAAACCCCATTATACAAATCAATTACTTTTAAAAACCCGTGAAACAAAGACAGTGAAAGAGAGAGAAATTCTGACAAAATTCGTTCAGGGGCTGTGATGCAACCTGGATTGACCATATGTAGACCCACAGATGGATGAGACATGAGGGTGGACACTCTTGGGGCTGAGAGGTTTGGTGAGGTTGGGTGAGCAAACGCAGACCCTTGAAAGTAATACTGCGTGGTACCCATCCCATGGGTCCCAAATCTCCAGGTTCAAGGGCATCTTCATACATCGAAAACATGCATGAGAAACCCCGAAGATGGTACACCGTGTGATCGGGAATGGTTTCTAAAACGCACCTCATTTCTCATCTCCTTGTGCTCCAGTTCGCCATTCCAGCCGCTATACTACCAATCTCCCTGCTTGCAGAATCAGCACCTTTAACCTCCTGTTCCGAACAGGTTGCAATTTGTCCTGAGGATGAACGGGAAGAGGGGGAACCAATGAGAGACTAGCTCTAGGTGTTGGGACAGGCACAGGTCACTCTATTTTCCCATCAGGAAGAAGAATTAACCACAGGCTCAGCTTGCCGCCCGGAGCCAGAATAGGGCCTGAAGCAATCTGCGCTTTTGCGGCCAGCTCCCAAGAAAGCGAGTTGAAAAATGGAGCTCAGGGGCACTGCAATTCACAAACCTGCAGACTTCGAAATGATAACTCTCGTCCACCAATATATTTAGGGAAGGCAACGAAGAGGATTTGAAAGCAAGGCAGAATTGCAGGAAACAGATTTCAGGAGGTAGATTCGAATCGCCTTTAAAGCACAGGAAAAGCGGCAAAACCTCGACAATGATGCCCTTGGCCAAAAAGGGCGTATGCGTTTTTTCCTGAATATATTCAGGAAAAAACGCATACGCCCTTTTTGGCCAACCAAGCAACCTGGAAAGGCAAATCAGCGCTACAAAGAAGTCTCGCTTCCCATCGGTCAAAAGGGCCAGGCTGAATAAAGTGTCAAAACCAGAAATGCAGGACAGGCCATGGAGAAATGGGAGCCTTGCTACGCTGATGGGCGGGATGTAAATTGCCAACAGCCACTCTGGAGAAGTGTACGGTGTGTCCTGAAACATCTAAAAAACTCAGCTTAGAGAGCATAGGGCACTTCCACTCATGGGCGTATAAATTGGGAAAACTAAAAATCAGCAAGACACAGGCACCCCAAAGTTTAGGGCTGCTCTGTTGACAAGAACCTCCACTTTGTTACACCTTAAATATCCCAGGAAAGACAAGAATGGATAAAGAAGTTGTGGTCCTTATGTACAATGGAATACCACTCAGCCATGAAATCAACGTCATAAGGCTAGTAGCAGCATGATGAGTGGATTTGGGTACGACGATTCTAAGTGAAATAAGTCACACAGAAAAAGACACTTATCATAAGATATCACTTATAGAGGGAATGTAAAAACCGCTACCCTTGAACTGAATTACATAACAGGTCAGAGTCACACGTTTAGAAAACACACTAGGGCTGCTTAACGGGAAAGGTGAGGTGGGGTGATGCATAAAAGAAGGGTTTCAAATTAGCTCAGATAGCGTTCCATAAACCCAATATGTAATAAACAAGACCTACTCCTTCCTCAGTGAACTGGACTCAACACGCCCTATTCATCGCCCAAGAATATATCTGACTAGTAAGAATCTTAAAACCTATGTATTTATATCTCTCTGTAAGTGAGTGAAGTGGGTGAAAAGCGGCATAACCACAGCAGTGAAAAGCAGCTAAACCCCATTATACAAATCAATTACTTTTAAAAACCCGTGAAACAAAGACAGTGAAAGAGAGAGAAATTCTGACAAAATTCGTTCAGGGACTGTGATGCAACCTGGATTGACCATATGTAGACCCACAGATGGATGAGACATAAGGGTGGACACTCTTGGGGCTGAGAGGTTTGGTGAGGTTGGGTGAGCAAACGCAGACCCTTTAAAGTAATACTGTGTGGTACCCATCCCATGGGTCCCAAATCTCCAGGTTCAAGGGCATCTTCCTACATCGAAAACATGCATGAGAAACCCAGAAGATGGTACACCGTGTGATCGGGAAAGGTTTCTAAAACGCACCTCATTTCTCATCTCCTTGTGCTCCGGTTCGCCATTCCAGCCGCTATACTAGCAATCTCCCTGCTTGGAGAATCAGCACCTTTAACCTCCTGTTCCGTACAGGTTGCAATTTGTCCTGAGGATGAACGGGAAGAGGGGGAACCAATGAGAGACTAGCTCTAGGTGTTGGGACAGGCACAGGTCACTCTATTTTCCCATCAGGAAGAAGAATTAACCACAGGCTCAGCTTGCCGCCCGGAGCCAGAATAGGGCCTGAAGCAATCCTGCGCTTTGCAGCCAGCTCCCAAGAAAGCGAGTTGAAAAATGGAGCTCAGGGGCACTGCAATTCACAAACCTGCAGACTTAGAAATGATAACTCTCATCCACAAATATATTGAGGGATGGCAACGAAGAGGATTTGAAAGCAAGGCAGAATTGCAGGAAACAGATTTCAGGAGGTAGATTCGAATCGCCTTTAAAGCAGAGGAAAAGCGGCAAAACCTCGACAATGATGCCCTTGGCCAAAAAGGGCGTATGCGTTTTTTCCTGAATATATTTAGGAAAAAACGCATACGCCCTTTTTGGCCAACCAAGCAACCTGGAAAGGCAAATCAGCGCTACAAAGAAGTCTCGCTTCCCATCGGTCAAAAGGGCCAAGCTGAATAAAGTGTCAAAACCAGAAATGCAGGACAGGCCATGGAGAAATGGGAGCCTTGCTACGCTGATGGGCGGGATGTAAATTGCCAACAGCCACTCTGGAGAAGTGTACGGTGTGTCCTGAAACATCTAAAAAACTCAGCTTAGAGAGCATAGGGCACTTCCACTCATGGGCGTATAAATTGGGAAAACTAAAAATCAGCAAGACACAGGCACCCCAAAGTTTAGGGCTGCTCTGTTGACAAGAACCTCCACTTTGTTACACCTTAAATATCCCAGGAAAGACAAGAATGGATAAAGAAGTTGTGGTCCTTATGTACAATGGAATACCACTCAGCCATGAAATCAACGTCATAAGGCTAGTAGCAGCATGATGAGTGGATTTGGGTACGACGATTCTAAGTGAAATAAGTCACACAGAAAAAGACACTTATCATAAGATATCACTTATAGAGGGAATGTAAAAACCGCTACCCTTGAACTGAATTACATAACAGGTCAGAGTCACACGTTTAGAAAACACACTAGGGCTGCTTAACGGGAAAGGTGAGGTGGGGTGATGCATAAAAGAAGGGTTTCAAATTAGCTCAGATAGCGTTCCATAAACCCAATATGTAATAGACAAGACCTGCTCCTTCCTCAGTGAACTGGACTCAACACTCCCTATTCATCGCCCAAGAATATATCTGACTAGTAAGAATCTTAAAACCTATGTATTTATATCTCTCTGTAAGTGAGTGAAGTGGGTGAAAAGCGGCATAACCACAGCAGTGAAAAGCAGCTAAACCCCATTATACAAATCAATTACTTTTAAAAACCCGTGAAACAAAGACAGTGAAAGAGAGAGAAATTCTGGCAAAATTCGTTCAGGGGCTGTGATGCAACCTGGATTGACCATATGTAGACCCACAGATGGATGAGACATAAGGGTGGACACTCTTGGGGCTGAGAGGTTTGGTGAGGTTGGGTGAGCAAACGCAGACCCTTTAAAGTAATACTGTGTGGTACCCATCCCATGGGTCCCAAATCTCCAGGTTCAAGGGCATCTTCCTACATCAAACACACGCATGAGAAACCCAGAAGATGGTACACCGTGTGATCGGGAAAGGTTTCTAAAACGCACCTCATTTCTCATCTCCTTGTGCTCCGGTTCGCTATTCCAGCTGCTATACTAGCAATCTCCCTGCTTGGAGAATCAGCGCCTTTAACCTCCTGTTCCGTACAGGTTGCAATTTGTCCTGAGGATGAACGGGAAGAGGGGGAACCAATGAGAGACTAGCTCTAGGTGTTGGGACAGGCACAGGTCACTCTATTTTCCCATCAGGAAGAAGAATTAACCTCAGGCTCAGCTTGCCGCCTGGAGCCAGAATAGGGCCTGAAGCAATCCTGCGCTTTTGCGGCCAGCTCCCAAGAAAGCGAGTTGAAAAATGGAGCTCAGGGGCACTGCAATTCACAAACCTGCAGACTTAGAAATGATAACTCTCGTCCACAAATATATTGAGGGAAGGCAACGAAGAGGATTTGAAAGCAAGGCAGAATTGCAGGAAACAGATTTCAGGAGGTAGATTCGAATCGCCTTTAAAGCACAGGAAAAGCGGCAAAACCTCGACAATGATGCCCTTGGCCAAAAAGGGCGTATGCGTTTTTTCCTGAATATATTCAGGAAAAAACGCATACGCCCTTTTTGGCCAACCAAGCAACCTGAAAAGGCAAATCAGCGCTACAAAGAAGTCTCGCTTCCCATCGGTCAAAAGGGCCAGGCTGAATAAAGTGTCAAAACCAGAAATGCAGGACAGGCCATGGAGAAATGGGAGCCTTGCTACGCTGATGGGCGGGATGTAAATTGCCAACAGCCACTCTGGAGAAGTGTACGGTGTGTCCTGAAACATCTAAAAAACTCAGCTTAGAGAGCATAGGGCACTTCCACTCATGGGCGGATAAATTGGGAAAACTAAAAATCAGCAAGACACAGGCACCCCAAAGTTTAGGGCTGCTCTGTTGACAAGAACCTCCACTTTGTTACACCTTAAATATCCCAGGAAAGACAAGAATGGATAAAGAAGTTGTGGTCCTTATGTACAATGGAATATCATTCAGCCATGAAATCAACGTCATAAGGCTAGTAGCAGCATGATGAGTGGATTTGGGTACGACGATTCTAAGTGAAATAAGTCACACAGAAAAAGACACTTATCATAAGATATCACTTATAGAGGGAATGTAAAAACCGCTACCCTTGAACTGAATTACATAACAGGTCAGAGTCACACGTTTAGAAAACACACTAGGGCTGCTTAACGAGAAAGGTGAGGTGGGGTGATGCATAAAAGAAGGGTTTCAAATTAGCTCAGATAGCGTTCCATAAACCCAATATGTAATAGACAAGACCTACTCCTTCCTCAGTGAACTGGACTCAACACGCCCTATTCATCGCCCAAGAATATATCTGACTAGTAAGAATCTTAAAACCTATGTATTTATATCTCTCTGTAAGTGAGTGAAGTGGGTGAAAAGCGGCATAAACACAGCAGTGAAAAGCAGCTAAACCCCATTATACAAATCAATTACTTTTAAAAACCCGTGAAACAAAGACAGTGAAAGAGAGAGAAATTCTGACAAAATTCGTTCAGGGGCTGTGATGCAACCTGGATTGACCATATGTAGACCCACAGATGGATGAGACATAAGGGTGGACACTCTTGGGGCTGAGAGGTTTGGTGAGGTTGGGTGAGCAAACGCAGACCCTTTAAAGTAATACTGTGTGGTACCCATCCCATGGGTCCCAAATCTCCAGGTTCAAGGGCATCTTCCTACATCGAAAACATGCATGAGAAACCCAGAAGATGGTACACCGTGTGATCGGGAAAGGTTTCTAAAACGCACCTCATTTCTCATCTCCTTGTGCTCCGGTTCGCCATTCCAGCCGCTATACTAGCAATCTCCCTGCTTGGAGAATCAGCACCTTTAACCTCCTGTTCCGTACAGGTTGCAATTTGTCCTGAGGATGAACGGGAAGAGGGGGAACCAATGAGAGACTAGCTCTAGGTGTTGGGACAGGCACAGGTCACTCTATTTTCCCATCAGGAAGAAGAATTAACCACAGGTTCAGCTTGCCGCCCGGAGCCAGAATAGGGCCTGAAGCAATCCTGCGCTTTTGCAGCCAGCTCCCAAGAAAGCGAGTTGAAAAATGGAGCTCAGGGGCACTGCAATTCACAAACCTGCAGACTTAGAAATGATAACTCTCATCCACAAATATATTGAGGGACGGCCACGAAGAGGATTTGAAAGCAAGGCAGAATTGCAGGAAACAGATTTCAGGAGGTAGATTCGAATCGCCTTTAAAGCACAGGAAAAGCGGCAAAACCTCGACAATGATGCCCTTGGCCAAAAAGGGCGTATGCGTTTTTTCCTGAATATATTCAGGAAAAAACGCATACGCCCTTTTTGGCCAACCAAGCAACCTGGAAAGGCAAATCAGCGCTACAAAGAAGTCTCGCTTCCCATCGGTCAAAAGGGCCAGGCTGAATAAAGTGTCAAAACCAGAAATGCAGGACAGGCCATGGAGAAATGGGAGCCTTGCTACGCTGATGGGCGGGATGTAAATTGCCAACAGCCACTCTGGAGAAGTGTACGGTGTGTCCTGAAACATCTAAAAAACTCAGCTTAGAGAGCATAGGGCACTTCCACTCATGGGCGTATAAATTGGGAAAACTAAAAATCAGCAAGACACAGGCACCCCAAAGTTTAGGGCTGCTCTGTTGACAAGAACCTCCACTTTGTTACACCTTAAATATCCCAGGAAAGACAAGAATGGATAAAGAAGTTGTGGTCCTTATGTACAATGGAATATCATTCAGCCATGAAATCAACGTCATAAGGCTAGTAGCAGCATGATGAGTGGATTTGGGTACGACGATTCTAAGTGAAATAAGTCACACAGAAAAAGACACTTATCATAAGATATCACTTATAGAGGGAATGTAAAAACCGCTACCCTTGAACTGAATTACATAACAGGTCAGAGTCACACGTTTAGAAAACATACTAGGGCTGCTTAACGGGAAAGGTGAGGTGGGGTGATGCATAAAACAAGGGTTTCAAATTAGCTCAGATAGCGTTCCATAAACCCAATATGTAATAGACAAGACCTACTCCTTCCTCAGTGAACTGGACTCAACACGCCCTATTCATCGCCCAAGAATATATCTGACTAGTAAGAATCTTAAAACCTATGTATTTATATCTCTCTGTAAGTGAGTGAAGTGGGTGAAAAGCGGCATAACCACAGCAGTGAAAAGCAGCTAAACCCCATTATACAAATCAATTACTTTTAAAAACCCGTGAAACAAAGACAGTGAAAGAGAGAGAAATTCTGACAAAATTCGTTCAGGGGCTGTGATGCAACCTGGATTGACCATATGTAGACCCACAGATGGATGAGACATAAGGGTGGACACTCTTGGGGCTGAGAGGTTTGGTGAGGTTGGGTGAGCAAACGCAGACCCTTTAAAGTAATACTGCGTGGTACCCATCCCATGGGTCCCAAATCTCCAGGTTCAAGGGCATCTTCCTACATCGAAAACATGCATGAGAAACCCAGAAGATGGTACACCGTGTGATCGGGAAAGGTTTCTAAAACGCACCTCATTTCTCATCTCCTTGTGCTCCGGTTCGCCATTCCAGCCGCTATACTACCAATCTCCCTGCTTGCAGAATCAGCACCTTTAACCTCCTGTTCCGAACAGGTTGCAATTTGTCCTGAGGATGAACGGGAAGAGGGGGAACCAATGAGAGACTAGCTCTAGGTGTTGGGACAGGCACAGGTCACTCTATTTTCCCATCAGGAAGAAGAATTAACCACAGGCTCAGCCTGCCGCCAGGAGCCAGAATAGGGCCTGAAGCAATCCTGCGCTTTTGCAGCCAGCTCCCAAGAAAGCGAGTTGAAAAATGGAGCTCAGGGGCACTGCAATTCACAAACCTGCAGACTTAGAAATGATAACTCTCGTCCACAAATATATTGAGGGAAGGCAACGAAGAGGATTTGAAAGCAAGGCAGAATTGCAGGAAACAGATTTCAGGAGGTAGATTCGAATCGCCTTTAAAGCACAGGAAAAGCGGCAAAACCTCGACAATGATGCCCTTGGCCAAAAAGGGCGTATTCGTTTTTTCCTGAATATATTTAGGAAAAAACGCATACGCCCTTTTTGGCCAACCAAGCAACCTGGAAAGGCAAATCAGCGCTACAAAGAAGTCTCGCTTCCCATCGGTCAAAAGGGCCAGGCTGAATAGTGTCAAAACCAGAAATGCAGGACAGGCCATGGAGAAATGGGAGCCTTGCTACGCTGATGGGCGGGATGTAAATTGCCAACAGCCACTCTGGAGAAGTGTACGGTGTGTCCTGAAACATCTAAAAAACTCAGCTTAGAGAGCATACGCCACTTCCACTCATGGGCGTATAAATTGGAAAAACTAAAAATCAGCAAGACACAGGCACCCCAAACTTTAGGGCTGCTCTGTTGACAAGAACCTCCACTTTGTTACACCTTAAATATCCCAGGAAAGACAAGAATGGATAAAGAAGTTGTGGTCCTTATGTACAATGGAATATCACTCAGCCATGAAATCAACGTCATAAGGCTAGTAGCAGCATGATGAATGGATTTGGGTACGACGATTCTAAGTGAAATAAGTCACACAGAAAAAGACACTTATCATAAGATATCACTTATAGAGGGAATGTAAAAACCGCTACCCTTGAACTGAATTACATAACAGGTCAGAGTCACACGTTTAGAAAACACACTAGGGCTGCTTAACGGGAAAGGTGAGGTGGGGTGATGCATAAAACAAGGGTTTCAAATTAGCTCAGATAGCGTTCCATAAACCCAATATGTAATAGACAAGACCTACTCCTTCCTCAGTGAACTGGACTCAACACGCCCTACTCATCGCCCAAGAATATATCTGACTAGTAAGAATCTTAAAACCTATGTATTTATATCTCTCTGTAAGTGAGTGAAGTGGGTGAAAAGCGGCATAACCACAGCAGTGAAAAGCAGCTAAACCCCATTATACAAATCAATTACTTTTAAAAACCCGTGAAACAAAGACAGTGAAAGAGAGAGAAATTCTGACAAAATTCGTTCAGGGGCTGTGATGCAACCTGGATTGACCATATGTAGACCCACAGATGGATGAGACATAAGGGTGGACACTCTTAGGGCTGAGAGGTTTGGTGAGGTTGGGTGAGCAAACGCAGACCCTTTAAAGTAATACTGCGTGGAACCCATCCCATGGGTCCCAAATCTCCAGGTTCAAGGGCATCTTCCTACATCGAAAACATGCATGAGAAACCCCGAAGATGGTACACCGTGTGATCGGGAAAGGTTTCTAAAACGCACCTCATTTCTCATCTCCTTGTGCTCTGGTTCGCCATTCCAGCCGCTATACTAGCAATCTCCCTGCTTGGAGAATCAGCACCTTTAACCTCCTGTTCCGTACAGGTTGCAATTTGTCCTGAGGATGAACGGGAAGAGGGGGAACCAATGAGAGACTAGCTCTAGGTGTTGGGACAGGCACAGGTCACTCTATTTTCCCATCAGGAAGAAGAATTAACCACAGGCTCAGCTTGCCGCCCGGAGCCAGAATAGGGCCTGAAGCAATCCTGCGCTTTTGCGGCCAGCTCCCAAGAAAGCGAGTTGAAAAATGGAGCTCAGGGGCACTGCAATTCACAAACCTGCAGACTTAGAAATGATAACTCTCATCCACAAATACATTGAGGGACGGCAACGAAGAGGATTTGAAAGCAAGGCAGAATTGCAGGAAACAGATTTCAGGAGGTAGATTCGAATCGCCTTTAAAGCACAGGAAAAGCGGCAAAACCTCGACAATGATGCCCTTGGCCAAAAAGGGCGTATGCGTTTTTTCCTGAATATATTTAGGAAAAAACGCATACGCCCTTTTTGGCCAACCAAGCAACCTGGAAAGGCAAATCAGCGCTACAAAGAAGTCTCGCTTCCCATCGGTCAAAAGGGCCAGGCTGAATAAAGTGTCAAAACCAGAAATGCAGGACAGGCCATGGAGAAATGGGAGCCTTGCTATGCTGATGGGCCGGATGGAAATTGCCAACAGCCACTCTGGAGAAGTGTACGGTGTGTCCTGAAACATCTAAAAAACTCAGCTTAGAGAGCATAGGGCACTTCCACTCATGGGCGGATAAATTGGGAAAACTAAAAATCAGCAAGACACAGGCACCCCAAAGTTTAGGGCTGCTCTGTTGACAAGAACCTCCACTTTGTTACACCTTAAATATCCCAGGAAAGACAAGAATGGATAAAGAAGTTGTGGTCCTTATGTACAATGGAATATCATTCAGCCATGAAATCAACGTCATAAGGCTAGTAGCAGCATGATGAGTGGATTTGGGTACGACGATTCTAAGTGAAATAAGTCACACAGAAAAAGACACTTATCATAAGATATCACTTATAGAGGGAATGTAAAAACCGCTACCCTTGAACTGAATTACATAACAGGTCAGAGTCACACGTTTAGAAAACATACTAGGGCTGCTTAACGGGAAAGGTGAGGTGGGGTGATGCATAAAACAAGGGTTTCAAATTAGCTCAGATAGCGTTCCATAAACCCAATATGTAATAGACAAGACCTACTCCTTCCTCAGTGAACTGGACTCAACACGCCCTATTCATCACCCAAGAATATATCTGACTAGTAAGAATCTTAAAACCTATGTATTTATATCTCTCTGTAAGTGAGTGAAGTGGGTGAAAAGCGGCATAACCACAGCAGTGAAAAGCAGCTAAACCCCATTATACAAATCAATTACTTTTAAAAACCCGTGAAACAAAGACAGTGAAAGAGAGAGAAATTCTGACAAAATTCGTTCAGGGGCTGTGATGCAACCTGGATTGACCATATGTAGACCCACAGATGGATGAGACATAAGGGTGGACACTCTTGGGGCTGAGAGGTTTGGTGAGGTTGGGTGAGCAAACGCAGACCCTTTAAAGTAATACTGCGTGGTACCCATCCCATGGGTCCCAAATCTCCAGGTTCAAGGGCATCTTCCTACATCGAAAACATGCATGAGAAACCCAGAAGATGGTACACCGTGTGATCGGGAAAGGTTTCTAAAACGCACCTCATTTCTCATCTCCTTGTGCTCCGGTTCGCCATTCCAGCCGCTATACTACCAATCTCCCTGCTTGCAGAATCAGCACCTTTAACCTCCTGTTCCGAACAGGTTGCAATTTGTCCTGAGGATGAACGGGAAGAGGGGGAACCAATGAGAGACTAGCTCTAGGTGTTGGGACAGGCACAGGTCACTCTATTTTCCCATCAGGAAGAAGAATTAACCACAGGCTCAGCCTGCCGCCAGGAGCCAGAATAGGGCCTGAAGCAATCCTGCGCTTTTGCAGCCAGCTCCCAAGAAAGCGAGTTGAAAAATGGAGCTCAGGGGCACTGCAATTCACAAACCTGCAGACTTAGAAATGATAACTCTCGTCCACAAATATATTGAGGGAAGGCAACGAAGAGGATTTGAAAGCAAGGCAGAATTGCAGGAAACAGATTTCAGGAGGTAGATTCGAATCGCCTTTAAAGCACAGGAAAAGCGGCAAAACCTCGACAATGATGCCCTTGGCCAAAAAGGGCGTATTCGTTTTTTCCTGAATATATTTAGGAAAAAACGCATACGCCCTTTTTGGCCAACCAAGCAACCTGGAAAGGCAAATCAGCGCTACAAAGAAGTCTCGCTTCCCATCGGTCAAAAGGGCCAGGCTGAATAGTGTCAAAACCAGAAATGCAGGACAGGCCATGGAGAAATGGGAGCCTTGCTACGCTGATGGGCGGGATGTAAATTGCCAACAGCCACTCTGGAGAAGTGTACGGTGTGTCCTGAAACATCTAAAAAACTCAGCTTAGAGAGCATACGCCACTTCCACTCATGGGCGTATAAATTGGAAAAACTAAAAATCAGCAAGACACAGGCACCCCAAACTTTAGGGCTGCTCTGTTGACAAGAACCTCCACTTTGTTACACCTTAAATATCCCAGGAAAGACAAGAATGGATAAAGAAGTTGTGGTCCTTATGTACAATGGAATATCACTCAGCCATGAAATCAACGTCATAAGGCTAGTAGCAGCATGATGAATGGATTTGGGTACGACGATTCTAAGTGAAATAAGTCACACAGAAAAAGACACTTATCATAAGATATCACTTATAGAGGGAATGTAAAAACCGCTACCCTTGAACTGAATTACATAACAGGTCAGAGTCACACGTTTAGAAAACACACTAGGGCTGCTTAACGGGAAAGGTGAGGTGGGGTGATGCATAAAACAAGGGTTTCAAATTAGCTCAGATAGCGTTCCATAAACCCAATATGTAATAGACAAGACCTACTCCTTCCTCAGTGAACTGGACTCAACACGCCCTACTCATCGCCCAAGAATATATCTGACTAGTAAGAATCTTAAAACCTATGTATTTATATCTCTCTGTAAGTGAGTGAAGTGGGTGAAAAGCGGCATAACCACAGCAGTGAAAAGCAGCTAAACCCCATTATACAAATCAATTACTTTTAAAAACCCGTGAAACAAAGACAGTGAAAGAGAGAGAAATTCTGACAAAATTCGTTCAGGGGCTGTGATGCAACCTGGATTGACCATATGTAGACCCACAGATGGATGAGACATAAGGGTGGACACTCTTAGGGCTGAGAGGTTTGGTGAGGTTGGGTGAGCAAACGCAGACCCTTTAAAGTAATACTGCGTGGAACCCATCCCATGGGTCCCAAATCTCCAGGTTCAAGGGCATCTTCCTACATCGAAAACATGCATGAGAAACCCCGAAGATGGTACACCGTGTGATCGGGAAAGGTTTCTAAAACGCACCTCATTTCTCATCTCCTTGTGCTCTGGTTCGCCATTCCAGCCGCTATACTAGCAATCTCCCTGCTTGGAGAATCAGCACCTTTAACCTCCTGTTCCGTACAGGTTGCAATTTGTCCTGAGGATGAACGGGAAGAGGGGGAACCAATGAGAGACTAGCTCTAGGTGTTGGGACAGGCACAGGTCACTCTATTTTCCCATCAGGAAGAAGAATTAACCACAGGCTCAGCTTGCCGCCCGGAGCCAGAATAGGGCCTGAAGCAATCCTGCGCTTTTGCGGCCAGCTCCCAAGAAAGCGAGTTGAAAAATGGAGCTCAGGGGCACTGCAATTCACAAACCTGCAGACTTAGAAATGATAACTCTCATCCACAAATACATTGAGGGACGGCAACGAAGAGGATTTGAAAGCAAGGCAGAATTGCAGGAAACAGATTTCAGGAGGTAGATTCGAATCGCCTTTAAAGCACAGGAAAAGCGGCAAAACCTCGACAATGATGCCCTTGGCCAAAAAGGGCGTATGCGTTTTTTCCTGAATATATTTAGGAAAAAACGCATACGCCCTTTTTGGCCAACCAAGCAACCTGGAAAGGCAAATCAGCGCTACAAAGAAGTCTCGCTTCCCATCGGTCAAAAGGGCCAGGCTGAATAAAGTGTCAAAACCAGAAATGCAGGACAGGCCATGGAGAAATGGGAGCCTTGCTATGCTGATGGGCCGGATGGAAATTGCCAACAGCCACTCTGGAGAAGTGTACGGTGTGTCCTGAAACATCTAAAAAACTCAGCTTAGAGAGCATAGGGCACTTCCACTCATGGGCGGATAAATTGGGAAAACTAAAAATCAGCAAGACACAGGCACCCCAAAGTTTAGGGCTGCTCTGTTGACAAGAACCTCCACTTTGTTACACCTTAAATATCCCAGGAAAGACAAGAATGGATAAAGAAGTTGTGGTCCTTATGTACAATGGAATATCATTCAGCCATGAAATCAACGTCATAAGGCTAGTAGCAGCATGATGAGTGGATTTGGGTACGACGATTCTAAGTGAAATAAGTCACACAGAAAAAGACACTTATCATAAGATATCACTTATAGAGGGAATGTAAAAACCGCTACCCTTGAACTGAATTACATAACAGGTCAGAGTCACACGTTTAGAAAACATACTAGGGCTGCTTAACGGGAAAGGTGAGGTGGGGTGATGCATAAAACAAGGGTTTCAAATTAGCTCAGATAGCGTTCCATAAACCCAATATGTAATAGACAAGACCTACTCCTTCCTCAGTGAACTGGACTCAACACGCCCTATTCATCACCCAAGAATATATCTGACTAGTAAGAATCTTAAAACCTATGTATTTATATCTCTCTGTAAGTGAGTGAAGTGGGTGAAAAGCGGCATAACCACAGCAGTGAAAAGCAGCTAAACCCCATTATACAAATCAATTACTTTTAAAAACCCGTGAAACAAAGACAGTGAAAGAGAGAGAAATTCTGACAAAATTCGTTCAGGGGCTGTGATGCAACCTGGATTGACCATATGTAGACCCACAGATGGATGAGACATAAGGGTGGACACTCTTGGGGCTGAGAGGTTTGGTGAGGTTGGGTGAGCAAACGCAGACCCTTTAAAGTAATACTGCGTGGTACCCATCCCATGGGTCCCAAATCTCCAGGTTCAAGGGCATCTTCCTACATCGAAAACATGCATGAGAAACCCAGAAGATGGTACACCGTGTGATCGGGAAAGGTTTCTAAAACGCACCTCATTTCTCATCTCCTTGTGCTCCGGTTCGCCATTCCAGCCGCTATACTACCAATCTCCCTGCTTGCAGAATCAGCACCTTTAACCTCCTGTTCCGAACAGGTTGCAATTTGTCCTGAGGATGAACGGGAAGAGGGGGAACCAATGAGAGACTAGCTCTAGGTGTTGGGACAGGCACAGGTCACTCTATTTTCCCATCAGGAAGAAGAATTAACCACAGGCTCAGCCTGCCGCCAGGAGCCAGAATAGGGCCTGAAGCAATCCTGCGCTTTTGCAGCCAGCTCCCAAGAAAGCGAGTTGAAAAATGGAGCTCAGGGGCACTGCAATTCACAAACCTGCAGACTTAGAAATGATAACTCTCGTCCACCAATATATTTAGGGAAGGCAACGAAGAGGATTTGAAAGCAAGGCAGAATTGCAGGAAACAGATTTCAGGAGGTAGATTCGAATCGCCTTTAAAGCACAGGAAAAGCGGCAAAACCTCGACAATGATGCCCTTGGCCAAAAAGGGCGTATGCGTTTTTTCCTGAATATATTCAGGAAAAAACGCATACGCCCTTTTTGGCCAACCAAGCAACCTGGAAAGGCAAATCAGCGCTACAAAGAAGTCTCGCTTCCCATCGGTCAAAAGGGCCAGGCTGAATAAAGTGTCAAAACCAGAAATGCAGGACAGGCCATGGAGAAATGGGAGCCTTGCTACGCTGATGGGCGGGATGTAAATTGCCAACAGCCACTCTGGAGAAGTGTACGGTGTGTCCTGAAACATCTAAAAAACTCAGCTTAGAGAGCATAGGGCACTTCCACTCATGGGCGTATAAATTGGGACAACTAAAAATCAGCAAGACACAGGCACCCCAAAGTTTAGGGCTGCTCTGTTGACAAGAACCTCCACTTTGTTACACCTTAAATATCCCAGGAAAGACAAGAATGGATAAAGAAGTTGTGGTCCTTATGTACAATGGAATATCACTCAGCCATGAAATCAACGTCATAAGGCTAGTAGCAGCATGATGAATGGATTTGGGTACGACGATTCTAAGTGAAATAAGTCACACAGAAAAAGACACTTATCAGAAGATATCACTTATAGAGGGAATGTAAAAACCGCTACCCTTGAACTGAATTACATAACAGGTCAGAGTCACACGTTTAGAAAACACACTAGGGCTGCTTAACGGGAAAGGTGAGGTGGGGTGATGCATAAAACAAGGGTTTCAAATTAGCTCAGATAGCGTTCCATAAACCCAATATGTAATAGACAAGACCTACTCCTTCCTCAGTGAACTGGACTCAACACGCCCTACTCATCGCCCAAGAATATATCTGACTAGTAAGAATCTTAAAACCTATGTATTTATATCTCTCTGTAAGTGAGTGAAGTGGGTGAAAAGCGGCATAACCACAGCAGTGAAAAGCAGCTAAACCCCATTATACAAATCAATTACTTTTAAAAACCCGTGAAACAAAGACAGTGAAAGAGAGAGAAATTCTGACAAAATTCGTTCAGGGGCTGTGATGCAACCTGGATTGACCATATGTAGACCCACAGATGGATGAGACATAAGGGTGGACACTCTTAGGGCTGAGAGGTTTGGTGAGGTTGGGTGAGCAAACGCAGACCCTTTAAAGTAATACTGCGTGGAACCCATCCCAAGGGTCCCAAATCTCCAGGTTCAAGGGCATCTTCCTACATCGAAAACATGCATGAGAAACCCCGAAGATGGTACACCGTGTGATCGGGAAAGGTTTCTAAAACGCACCTCATTTCTCATCTCCTTGTGCTCTGGTTCGCCATTCCAGCCGCTATACTAGCAATCTCCCTGCTTGGAGAATCAGCACCTTTAACCTCCTGTTCCGTACAGGTTGCAATTTGTCCTGAGGATGAACGGGAAGAGGGGGAACCAATGAGAGACTAGCTCTAGGTGTTGGGACAGGCACAGGTCACTCTATTTTCCCATCAGGAAGAAGAATTAACCACAGGCTCAGCTTGCCGCCCGGAGCCAGAATAGGGCCTGAAGCAATCCTGCGCTTTTGCGGCCAGCTCCCAAGAAAGCGAGTTGAAAAATGGAGCTCAGGGGCACTGCAATTCACAAACCTGCAGACTTAGAAATGATAACTCTCATCCACAAATACATTGAGGGACGGCAACGAAGAGGATTTGAAAGCAAGGCAGAATTGCAGGAAACAGATTTCAGGAGGTAGATTCGAATCGCCTTTAAAGCACAGGAAAAGCGGCAAAACCTCGACAATGATGCCCTTGGCCAAAAAGGGCGTATGCGTTTTTTCCTGAATATATTTAGGAAAAAACGCATACGCCCTTTTTGGCCAACCAAGCAACCTGGAAAGGCAAATCAGCGCTACAAAGAAGTCTCGCTTCCCATCGGTCAAAAGGGCCAGGCTGAATAAAGTGTCAAAACCAGAAATGCAGGACAGGCCATGGAGAAATGGGAGCCTTGCTATGCTGATGGGCCGGATGGAAATTGCCAACAGCCACTCTGGAGAAGTGTACGGTGTGTCCTGAAACATCTAAAAAACTCAGCTTAGAGAGCATAGGGCACTTCCACTCATGGGCGGATAAATTGGGAAAACTAAAAATCAGCAAGACACAGGCACCCCAAAGTTTAGGGCTGCTCTGTTGACAAGAACCTCCACTTTGTTACACCTTAAATATCCCAGGAAAGACAAGAATGGATAAAGAAGTTGTGGTCCTTATGTACAATGGAATATCATTCAGCCATGAAATCAACGTCATAAGGCTAGTAGCAGCATGATGAGTGGATTTGGGTACGACGATTCTAAGTGAAATAAGTCACACAGAAAAAGACACTTATCATAAGATATCACTTATAGAGGGAATGTAAAAACCGCTACCCTTGAACTGAATTACATAACAGGTCAGAGTCACACGTTTAGAAAACATACTAGGGCTGCTTAACGGGAAAGGTGAGGTGGGGTGATGCATAAAACAAGGGTTTCAAATTAGCTCAGATAGCGTTCCATAAACCCAATATGTAATAGACAAGACCTACTCCTTCCTCAGTGAACTGGACTCAACACGCCCTATTCATCACCCAAGAATATATCTGACTAGTAAGAATCTTAAAACCTATGTATTTATATCTCTCTGTAAGTGAGTGAAGTGGGTGAAAAGCGGCATAACCACAGCAGTGAAAAGCAGCTAAACCCCATTATACAAATCAATTACTTTTAAAAACCCGTGAAACAAAGACAGTGAAAGAGAGAGAAATTCTGACAAAATTCGTTCAGGGGCTGTGATGCAACCTGGATTGACCATATGTAGACCCACAGATGGATGAGACATAAGGGTGGACACTCTTGGGGCTGAGAGGTTTGGTGAGGTTGGGTGAGCAAACGCAGACCCTTTAAAGTAATACTGCGTGGTACCCATCCCATGGGTCCCAAATCTCCAGGTTCAAGGGCATCTTCCTACATCGAAAACATGCATGAGAAACCCAGAAGATGGTACACCGTGTGATCGGGAAAGGTTTCTAAAACGCACCTCATTTCTCATCTCCTTGTGCTCCGGTTCGCCATTCCAGCCGCTATACTACCAATCTCCCTGCTTGGAGAATCAGCACCTTTAACCTCCTGTTCCGAACAGGTTGCAATTTGTCCTGAGGATGAACGGGAAGAGGGGGAACCAATGAGAGACTAGCTCTAGGTGTTGGGACAGGCACAGGTCACTCTATTTTCCCATCAGGAAGAAGAATTAACCACAGGCTCAGCCTGCCGCCAGGAGCCAGAATAGGGCCTGAAGCAATCCTGCGCTTTTGCAGCCAGCTCCCAAGAAAGCGAGTTGAAAAATGGAGCTCAGGGGCACTGCAATTCACAAACCTGCAGACTTAGAAATGATAACTCTCGTCCACCAATATATTTAGGGAAGGCAACGAAGAGGATTTGAAAGCAAGGCAGAATTGCAGGAAACAGATTTCAGGAGGTAGATTCGAATCGCCTTTAAAGCACAGGAAAAGCGGCAAAACCTCGACAATGATGCCCTTGGCCAAAAAGGGCGTATGCGTTTTTTCCTGAATATATTCAGGAAAAAACGCATACGCCCTTTTTGGCCAACCAAGCAACCTGGAAAGGCAAATCAGCGCTACAAAGAAGTCTCGCTTCCCATCGGTCAAAAGGGCCAGGCTGAATAAAGTGTCAAAACCAGAAATGCAGGACAGGCCATGGAGAAATGGGAGCCTTGCTACGCTGATGGGCGGGATGTAAATTGCCAACAGCCACTCTGGAGAAGTGTACGGTGTGTCCTGAAACATCTAAAAAACTCAGCTTAGAGAGCATAGGGCACTTCCACTCATGGGCGTATAAATTGGGACAACTAAAAATCAGCAAGACACAGGCACCCCAAAGTTTAGGGCTGCTCTGTTGACAAGAACCTCCACTTTGTTACACCTTAAATATCCCAGGAAAGACAAGAATGGATAAAGAAGTTGTGGTCCTTATGTACAATGGAATATCATTCAGCCATGAAATCAACGTCATAAGGCTAGTAGCAGCATGATGAGTGGATTTGGGTACGACGATTCTAAGTGAAATAAGTCACACAGAAAAAGACACTTATCATAAGATATCACTTATAGAGGGAATGTAAAAACCGCTACCCTTGAACTGAATTACATAACAGGTCAGAGTCACACGTTTAGAAAACAAACTAGGGCTGCTTAACGGGAAAGGTGAGGTGGGGTGATGCATAAAAGAAGAGTTTCAAATTAGCTCAGATAGCGTTCCATAAACCCAATATGTAATAGACAAGACCTACTCCTTCCTCAGTGAACTGGACTCAACACGCCCTATTCATCGCCCAAGGATATATCTGACTAGTAAGAATCTTAAAACCTATGTATTTATATCTCTCTGTAAGTGAGTGAAGTGGGTGAAAAGCGGCATAACCACAGCAGTGAAAAGCAGCTAAACCCCATTATACAAATCAATTACTTTTAAAAACCCGTGAAACAAAGACAGTGAAAGAGAGAGAAATTCTGACAAAATTCGTTCAGGGGCTGTGATGCAACCTGGATTGACCATATGTAGACCCACAGATGGATGAGACATAAGGGTGGACACTCTTGGGGCTGAGAGGTTTGGTGAGGTTGGGTGAGCAAACGCAGACCCTTTAAAGTAATACTGTGTGGTACCCATCCCATGGGTCCCAAATCTCCAGGTTCAAGGGCATCTTCCTACATCAAAAACATGCATGAGAAACCCAGAAGATGGTACACCGTGTGATCGGGAAAGGTTTCTAAAACGCACCTCATTTCTCATCTCCTTGTGCTCCGGTTCGCCATTCCAGCCGCTATACTAGCAATCTCCCTGCTTGGAGAATCAGCACCTTTAACCTCCTGTTCCGTACAGGTTGCAATTTGTCCTGAGGATGAACGGGAAGAGGGGGAACCAATGAGAGACTAGCTCTAGGTGTTGGGACAGGCACAGGTCACTCTATTTTCCCATCAGGAAGAAGAATTAACCACAGGCTCAGCTTGCCGCCAGGAGCCAGAATAGGGCCTGAAGCAATCCTGCGCTTTGCAGCCAGCTCCCAAGAAAGCGAGTTGAAAAATGGAGCTCAGGGGCACTGCAATTCACAAATCTGCAGACTTAGAAATGATAACTCTCATCCACAAATATATTGAGGGATGGCAACGAAGAGGATTTGAAAGCAAGGCAGAATTGCAGGAAACAGATTTCAGGAGGTAGATTCGAATCGCCTTTAAAGCACAGGAAAAGCGGCAAAACCTCGACAATGATGCCCTTGGCCAAAAAGGGCGTATTCGTTTTTTCCTGAATATATTTAGGAAAAAACGCATACGCCCTTTTTGGCCAACCAAGCAACCTGGAAAGGCAAATCAGCGCTACAAAGAAGTCTCGCTTCCCATCGGTCAAAAGGGCCAGGCTGAATAAAGTGTCAAAACCAGAAATGCAGGACAGGCCATGGAGAAATGGGAGCCTTGCTACGCTGATGGGCGGGATGTAAATTGCCAACAGCCACTCTGGAGAAGTGTACGGTGTGTCCTGAAACATCTAAAAAACTCAGCTTAGAGAGCATACGCCACTTCCACTCATGGGCGTATAAATTGGAAAAACTAAAAATCAGCAAGACACAGGCACCCCAAAGTTTAGGGCTGCTCTGTTGACAAGAACCTCCACTTTGTTACACCTTAAATATCCCAGGAAAGACAAGAATGGATAAAGAAGTTGTGGTCCTTATGTACAATGGAATATCACTCAGCCATGAAATCAACGTCATAAGGCTAGTAGCAGCATGATGAATGGATTTGGGTACGACGATTCTAAGTGAAATAAGTCACACAGAAAAAGACACTTATCATAAGATATCACTTATAGAGGGAATGTAAAAACCGCTACCCTTGAACTGAATTACATAACAGGTCAGAGTCACACGTTTAGAAAACACACTAGGGCTGCTTAACGGGAAAGGTGAGGTGGGGTGATGCATAAAACAAGGGTTTCAAATTAGCTCAGATAGCGTTCCATAAACCCAATATGTAATAGACAAGACCTACTCCTTCCTCAGTGAACTGGACTCAACACGCCCTACTCATCGCCCAAGAATATATCTGACTAGTAAGAATCTTAAAACCTATGTATTTATATCTCTCTGTAAGTGAGTGAAGTGGGTGAAAAGCGGCATAACCACAGCAGTGAAAAGCAGCTAAACCCCATTATACAAATCAATTACTTTTAAAAACCCGTGAAACAAAGACAGTGAAAGAGAGAGAAATTCTGACAAAATTCGTTCAGGGGCTGTGATGCAACCTGGATTGACCATATGTAGACCCACAGATGGATGAGACATAAGGGTGGACACTCTTGGGGCTGAGAGGTTTGGTGAGGTTGGGTGAGCAAACGCAGACCCTTTAAAGTAATACTGCGTGGTACCCATCCCATGGGTCCCAAATCTCCAGGTTCAAGGGCATCTTCCTACATCGAAAACATGCATGAGAAACCCAGAAGATGGTACACCGTGTGATCGGGAAAGGTTTCTAAAACGCACCTCATTTCTCATCTCCTTGTGCTCCGGTTCGCCATTCCAGCCGCTATACTACCAATCTCCCTGCTTGGAGAATCAGCACCTTTAACCTCCTGTTCCGAACAGGTTGCAATTTGTCCTGAGGATGAACGGGAAGAGGGGGAACCAATGAGAGACTAGCTCTAGGTGTTGGGACAGGCACAGGTCACTCTATTTTCCCATCAGGAAGAAGAATTAACCACAGGCTCAGCCTGCCGCCAGGAGCCAGAATAGGGCCTGAAGCAATCCTGCGCTTTTGCAGCCAGCTCCCAAGAAAGCGAGTTGAAAAATGGAGCTCAGGGGCACTGCAATTCACAAACCTGCAGACTTAGAAATGATAACTCTCGTCCACCAATATATTTAGGGAAGGCAACGAAGAGGATTTGAAAGCAAGGCAGAATTGCAGGAAACAGATTTCAGGAGGTAGATTCGAATCGCCTTTAAAGCACAGGAAAAGCGGCAAAACCTCGACAATGATGCCCTTGGCCAAAAAGGGCGTATGCGTTTTTTCCTGAATATATTCAGGAAAAAACGCATACGCCCTTTTTGGCCAACCAAGCAACCTGGAAAGGCAAATCAGCGCTACAAAGAAGTCTCGCTTCCCATCGGTCAAAAGGGCCAGGCTGAATAAAGTGTCAAAACCAGAAATGCAGGACAGGCCATGGAGAAATGGGAGCCTTGCTACGCTGATGGGCGGGATGTAAATTGCCAACAGCCACTCTGGAGAAGTGTACGGTGTGTCCTGAAACATCTAAAAAACTCAGCTTAGAGAGCATAGGGCACTTCCACTCATGGGCGTATAAATTGGGACAACTAAAAATCAGCAAGACACAGGCACCCCAAAGTTTAGGGCTGCTCTGTTGACAAGAACCTCCACTTTGTTACACCTTAAATATCCCAGGAAAGACAAGAATGGATAAAGAAGTTGTGGTCCTTATGTACAATGGAATATCATTCAGCCATGAAATCAACGTCATAAGGCTAGTAGCAGCATGATGAGTGGATTTGGGTACGACGATTCTAAGTGAAATAAGTCACACAGAAAAAGACACTTATCATAAGATATCACTTATAGAGGGAATGTAAAAACCGCTACCCTTGAACTGAATTACATAACAGGTCAGAGTCACACGTTTAGAAAACAAACTAGGGCTGCTTAACGGGAAAGGTGAGGTGGGGTGATGCATAAAAGAAGGGTTTCAAATTAGCTCAGATAGCGTTCCATAAACCCAATATGTAATAGACAAGACCTACTCCTTCCTCAGTGAACTGGACTCAACACGCCCTATTCATCGCCCAAGGATATATCTGACTAGTAAGAATCTTAAAACCTATGTATTTATATCTCTCTGTAAGTGAGTGAAGTGGGTGAAAAGCGGCATAACCACAGCAGTGAAAAGCAGCTAAACCCCATTATACAAATCAATTACTTTTAAAAACCCGTGAAACAAAGACAGTGAAAGAGAGAGAAATTCTGACAAAATTCGTTCAGGGGCTGTGATGCAACCTGGATTGACCATATGTAGACCCACAGATGGATGAGACATAAGGGTGGACACTCTTGGGGCTGAGAGGTTTGGTGAGGTTGGGTGAGCAAACGCAGACCCTTTAAAGTAATACTGTGTGGTACCCATCCCATGGGTCCCAAATCTCCAGGTTCAAGGGCATCTTCCTACATCAAAAACATGCATGAGAAACCCAGAAGATGGTACACCGTGTGATCGGGAAAGGTTTCTAAAACGCACCTCATTTCTCATCTCCTTGTGCTCCGGTTCGCCATTCCAGCCGCTATACTAGCAATCTCCCTGCTTGGAGAATCAGCACCTTTAACCTCCTGTTCCGTACAGGTTGCAATTTGTCCTGAGGATGAACGGGAAGAGGGGGAACCAATGAGAGACTAGCTCTAGGTGTTGGGACAGGCACAGGTCACTCTATTTTCCCATCAGGAAGAAGAATTAACCACAGGCTCAGCTTGCCGCCAGGAGCCAGAATAGGGCCTGAAGCAATCCTGCGCTTTGCAGCCAGCTCCCAAGAAAGCGAGTTGAAAAATGGAGCTCAGGGGCACTGCAATTCACAAATCTGCAGACTTAGAAATGATAACTCTCATCCACAAATATATTGAGGGATGGCAACGAAGAGGATTTGAAAGCAAGGCAGAATTGCAGGAAACAGATTTCAGGAGGTAGATTCGAATCGCCTTTAAAGCACAGGAAAAGCGGCAAAACCTCGACAATGATGCCCTTGGCCAAAAAGGGCGTATTCGTTTTTTCCTGAATATATTTAGGAAAAAACGCATACGCCCTTTTTGGCCAACCAAGCAACCTGGAAAGGCAAATCAGCGCTACAAAGAAGTCTCGCTTCCCATCGGTCAAAAGGGCCAGGCTGAATAAAGTGTCAAAACCAGAAATGCAGGACAGGCCATGGAGAAATGGGAGCCTTGCTACGCTGATGGGCGGGATGTAAATTGCCAACAGCCACTCTGGAGAAGTGTACGGTGTGTCCTGAAACATCTAAAAAACTCAGCTTAGAGAGCATACGCCACTTCCACTCATGGGCGTATAAATTGGAAAAACTAAAAATCAGCAAGACACAGGCACCCCAAAGTTTAGGGCTGCTCTGTTGACAAGAACCTCCACTTTGTTACACCTTAAATATCCCAGGAAAGACAAGAATGGATAAAGAAGTTGTGGTCCTTATGTACAATGGAATATCACTCAGCCATGAAATCAACGTCATAAGGCTAGTAGCAGCATGATGAATGGATTTGGGTACGACGATTCTAAGTGAAATAAGTCACACAGAAAAAGACACTTATCATAAGATATCACTTATAGAGGGAATGTAAAAACCGCTACCCTTGAACTGAATTACATAACAGGTCAGAGTCACACGTTTAGAAAACACACTAGGGCTGCTTAACGGGAAAGGTGAGGTGGGGTGATGCATAAAACAAGGGTTTCAAATTAGCTCAGATAGCGTTCCATAAACCCAATATGTAATAGACAAGACCTACTCCTTCCTCAGTGAACTGGACTCAACACGCCCTACTCATCGCCCAAGAATATATCTGACTAGTAAGAATCTTAAAACCTATGTATTTATATCTCTCTGTAAGTGAGTGAAGTGGGTGAAAAGCGGCATAACCACAGCAGTGAAAAGCAGCTAAACCCCATTATACAAATCAATTACTTTTAAAAACCCGTGAAACAAAGACAGTGAAAGAGAGAGAAATTCTGACAAAATTCGTTCAGGTGCTGTGATGCAACCTGGATTGACCATATGTAGACCCACAGATGGATGAGACATAAGGGTGGACACTCTTAGGGCTGAGAGGTTTGGTGAGGTTGGGTGAGCAAACGCAGACCCTTTAAAGTAATACTGCGTGGAACCCATCCCATGGGTCCCAAATCTCCAGGTTCAAGGGCATCTTCCTACATCGAAAACATGCATGAGAAACCCCGAAGATGGTACACCGTGTGATCGGGAAAGGTTTCTAAAACGCACCTCATTTCTCATCTCCTTGTGCTCCGGTTCGCCATTCCAGCCGCTATACTAGCAATCTCCCTGCTTGGAGAATCAGCACCTTTAACCTCCTGTTCCGTACAGGTTGCAATTTGTCCTGAGGATGAACGGGAAGAGGGGGAACCAATGAGAGACTAGCTCTAGGTGTTGGGACAGGCACAGGTCACTCTATTTTCCCATCAGGAAGAAGAATTAACCACAGGCTCAGCTTGCCGCCCGGAGCCAGAATAGGGCCTGAAGCAATCCTGCGCTTTTGCGGCCAGCTCCCAAGAAAGCGAGTTGAAAAATGGAGCTCAGGGGCACTGCAATTCACAAACCTGCAGACTTAGAAATGATAACTCTCATCCACAAATACATTGAGGGACGGCAACGAAGAGGATTTGAAAGCAAGGCAGAATTGCAGGAAACAGATTTCAGGAGGTAGATTCGAATCGCCTTTAAAGCACAGGAAAAGCGGCAAAACCTCGACAATGATGCCCTTGGCCAAAAAGGGCGTATGCGTTTTTTCCTGAATATATTTAGGAAAAAACGCATACGCCCTTTTTGGCCAACCAAGCAACCTGGAAAGGCAAATCAGCGCTACAAAGAAGTCTCGCTTCCCATCGGTCAAAAGGGCCAGGCTGAATAAAGTGTCAAAACCAGAAATGCAGGACAGGCCATGGAGAAATGGGAGCCTTGCTATGCTGATGGGCCGGATGGAAATTGCCAACAGCCACTCTGGAGAAGTGTACGGTGTGTCCTGAAACATCTAAAAAACTCAGCTTAGAGAGCATAGGGCACTTCCACTCATGGGCGTATAAATTGGGAAAACTAAAAATCAGCAAGACACAGGCACCCCAAAGTTTAGGGCTGCTCTGTTGACAAGAACCTCCACTTTGTTACACCTTAAATATCCCAGGAAAGACAAGAATGGATAAAGAAGTTGTGGTCCTTATGTACAATGGAATATCATTCAGCCATGAAATCAACGTCATAAGGCTAGTAGCAGCATGATGAGTGGATTTGGGTACGACGATTCTAAGTGAAATAAGTCACACAGAAAAAGACACTTATCATAAGATATCACTTATAGAGGGAATGTAAAAACCGCTACCCTTGAACTGAATTACATAACAGGTCAGAGTCACACGTTTAGAAAACATACTAGGGCTGCTTAACGGGAAAGGTGAGGTGGGGTGATGCATAAAACAAGGGTTTCAAATTAGCTCAGATAGCGTTCCATAAACCCAATATGTAATAGACAAGACCTACTCCTTCCTCAGTGAACTGGACTCAACACGCCCTACTCATCGCCCAAGAATATATCTGACTAGTAAGAATCTTAAAACCTATGTACTTATATCTCTCTGTAAGTGAGTGAAGTGGGTGAAAAGCGGCATAACCACAGCAGTGAAAAGCAGCTAAACCCCATTATACAAATCAATTACTTTTAAAAACCCGTGAAACAAAGACAGTGAAAGAGAGAGAAATTCTGACAAAATTCGTTCAGGGGCTGTGATGCAACCTGGATTGACCATATGTAGACCCACAGATGGATGAGACATAAGGGTGGACACTCTTGGGGCTGAGAGGTTTGGTGAGGTTGGGTGAGCAAACGCAGACCCTTTAAAGTAATACTGCGTGGTACCCATCCCATGGGTCCCAAATCTCCAGGTTCAAGGGCATCTTCCTACATCGAAAACATGCATGAGAAACCCAGAAGATGGTACACCGTGTGATCGGGAAAGGTTTCTAAAACGCACCTCATTTCTCATCTCCTTGTGCTCCGGTTCGCCATTCCAGCCGCTATACTAGCAATCTCCCTGCTTGGAGAATCAGCACCTTTAACCTCCTGTTCCGTACAGGTTGCAATTTGTCCTGAGGATGAACGGGAAGAGGGGGAACCAATGAGAGACTAGCTCTAGGTGTTGGGACAGGCACAGGTCACTCTATTTTCCCATCAGGAAGAAGAATTAACCTCAGGCTCAGCTTGCCGCCCGGAGCCAGAATAGGGCCTGAAGCAATCCTGCGCTTTTGCGGCCAGCTCCCAAGAAAGCGAGTTGAAAAATGGAGCTCAGGGGCATTGCAATTCACAGAACTGCAGAGTTAGAAATGATAACGCTCGTCCACAAATATATTGAGGTAAGGCAACGAAGAGGATTTGAAAGCAAGGCAGAATTGCAGGAAACAGATTTCAGGAGGTAGATTCGAATCGCCTTTAAAGCACAGGAAAAGCGGCAAAACCTCGACAATGATGCCCTTGGCCAAAAAGGGCGTATGCGTTTTTTCCTGAATATATTCAGGAAAAAACGCATACGCCCTTTTTGGCCAACCAAGCAACCTGGAAAGGCAAATCAGCGCTACAAAGAAGTCTCGCTTCCCATCGGTCAAAAGGGCCAGGCTGAATAAAGTGTCAAAACCAGAAATGCAGGACAGACCATGGAGAAATGGGAGCCTTGCTACGCTGATGGGCAGGATGTAAATTGCCAACAGCCACTCTGGAGAAGTGTACGGTGTGTCCTGAAACATCTAAAAAACTCAGCTTAGAGAGCATAGGGCACTTCCACTCATGGGCGTATAAATTGGGAAAACTAAAAATCAGCAAGACACAGGCACCCCAAAGTTTAGGGCTGCTCTGTTGACAAGAACCTCCACTTTGTTACACCTTAAATATCCCAGGAAAGACAAGAATGGATAAAGAAATTGTGGTCCTTATGTACAATGGAATATCACTCAGCCATGAAATCAACGTCATAAGGCTAGTAGCAGCATGATGAGTGGATTTGGGTACGACGATTCTAAGTGAAATAAGTCACACAGAAAAAGACACTTATCATAAGATATCATTTATAGAGGGAATGTAAAAACCGCTACCCTTGAACTGAATTACATAACAGGTCAGAGTCACACGTTTAGAAAACACACTATGGCTGCTTAACGGGAAAGGTGAGGTGGGGTGATGCATAAAACAAGGGTTTCAAATTAGCTCAGATAGAGTTCCATAAACCCAATATGTAATAGACAAGACCTACTCCTTCCTCAGTGAACTGGACTCAACACGCCCTATTCATCGCCCAAGAATATATCTGACTAGTAAGAATCTTAAAACCTATGTATTTATGTCTCTCTGTAAGTGAGTGAAGTGGGTGAAAAGCGGCATAACCACAGCAGTGAAAAGCAGCTAAACCCCATTATACAAATCAATTACTTTTAAAAACCCGTGAAACAAAGACAGTGAAAGAGAGAGAAGTTCTGACAAAATTCGTTCAGGGGCTGTGATGCAACCTGGATTGACCATATGTAGACCCACAGATGGATGAGACATAAGGGTGGACACTCTTGGGGCTGAGAGGTTTGGTGAGGTTGGGTGAGCAAACGCAGACCCTTTAAAGTAATACTGTGTGGTACCCATCCCATGGGTCCCAAATCTCCAGGTTCAAGGGCATCTTCCTACATCAAAAACATGCATGAGAAACCCAGAAGATGGTACACCGTGTGATCGGGAAAGGTTTCTAAAACGCACCTCATTTCTCATCTCCTTGTGCTCCGGTTCGCCATTCCAGCTGCTATACTAGCAATCTCCCTGCTTGGAGAATCAGCACCTTTAACCTCCTGTTCCGTACAGGTTGCAATTTATCCTGAGGATTAACGGGAAGAGGGGGAACCAATGAGAGACTAGCTCTAGGTGTTGGGACAGGCACAGGTCACTCTATTTTCCCATCAGGAAGAAGAATTAACCTCAGGCTCAGCTTGCCGCCCGGAGCCAGAATAGGGCCTGAAGCAATCCTGCGCTTTTGCGGCCAGCTCCCAAGAAAGCGAGTTGAAAAATGGAGCTCAGGGGCACTGCAATTCACAAACCTGCAGACTTAGAAATGATAACTCTCATCCACAAATACATTGAGGGACGGCAACGAAGAGGATTTGAAAGCAAGGCAGAATTGCAGGAAACAGATTTCAGGAGGTAGATTCGAATCGCCTTTAAAGCACAGGAAAAGCGGCAAAACCTCGACAATGATGCCCTTGGCCAAAAAGGGCGTATGCGTTTTTTCCTGAATATATTTAGGAAAAAACGCATACGCCCTTTTTGGCCAACCAAGCAACCTGGAAAGGCAAATCAGCGCTACAAAGAAGTCTCGCTTCCCATCGGTCAAAAGGGCCAGGCTGAATAAAGTGTCAAAACCAGAAATGCAGGACAGGCCATGGAGAAATGGGAGCCTTGCTATGCTGATGGGCCGGATGGAAATTGCCAACAGCCACTCTGGAGAAGTGTACGGTGTGTCCTGAAACATCTAAAAAACTCAGCTTAGAGAGCATAGGGCACTTCCACTCATGGGCGTATAAATTGGGAAAACTAAAAATCAGCAAGACACAGGCACCCCAAAGTTTAGGGCTGCTCTGTTGACAAGAACCTCCACTTTGTTACACCTTAAATATCCCAGGAAAGACAAGAATGGATAAAGAAGTTGTGGTCCTTATGTACAATGGAATATCATTCAGCCATGAAATCAACGTCATAAGGCTAGTAGCAGCATGATGAGTGGATTTGGGTACGACGATTCTAAGTGAAATAAGTTACACAGAAAAAGACACTTATCATAAGATATCACTTATAGAGGGAATGTAAAAACCGCTACCCTTGAACTGAATTACATAACAGGTCAGAGTCACACGTTTAGAAAACATACTAGGGCTGCTTAACGGGAAAGGTGAGGTGGGGTGATGCATAAAACAAGGGTTTCAAATTAGCTCAGATAGCGTTCCATAAACCCAATATGTAATAGACAAGACCTACTCCTTCCTCAGTGAACTGGACTCAACACGCCCTACTCATCGCCCAAGAATATATCTGACTAGTAAGAATCTTAAAACCTATGTACTTATATCTCTCTGTAAGTGAGTGAAGTGGGTGAAAAGCGGCATAACCACAGCAGTGAAAAGCAGCTAAACCCCATTATACAAATCAATTACTTTTAAAAACCCGTGAAACAAAGACAGTGAAAGAGAGAGAAATTCTGACAAAATTCGTTCAGGGGCTGTGATGCAACCTGGATTGACCATATGTAGACCCACAGATGGATGAGACATAAGGGTGGACACTCTTGGGGCTGAGAGGTTTGGTGAGGTTGGGTGAGCAAACGCAGACCCTTTAAAGTAATACTGCGTGGTACCCATCCCATGGGTCCCAAATCTCCAGGTTCAAGGGCATCTTCCTACATCGAAAACATGCATGAGAAACCCAGAAGATGGTACACCGTGTGATCGGGAAAGGTTTCTAAAACGCACCTCATTTCTCATCTCCTTGTGCTCCGGTTCGCCATTCCAGCCGCTATACTAGCAATCTCCCTGCTTGGAGAATCAGCACCTTTAACCTCCTGTTCCGTACAGGTTGCAATTTGTCCTGAGGATGAACGGGAAGAGGGGGAACCAATGAGAGACTAGCTCTAGGTGTTGGGACAGGCACAGGTCACTCTATTTTCCCATCAGGAAGAAGAATTAACCTCAGGCTCAGCTTGCCGCCCGGAGCCAGAATAGGGCCTGAAGCAATCCTGCGCTTTTGCGGCCAGCTCCCAAGAAAGCGAGTTGAAAAATGGAGCTCAGGGGCATTGCAATTCACAGAACTGCAGAGTTAGAAATGATAACGCTCGTCCACAAATATATTGAGGTAAGGCAACGAAGAGGATTTGAAAGCAAGGCAGAATTGCAGGAAACAGATTTCAGGAGGTAGATTCGAATCGCCTTTAAAGCACAGGAAAAGCGGCAAAACCTCGACAATGATGCCCTTGGCCAAAAAGGGCGTATGCGTTTTTTCCTGAATATATTCAGGAAAAAACGCATACGCCCTTTTTGGCCAACCAAGCAACCTGGAAAGGCAAATCAGCGCTACAAAGAAGTCTCGCTTCCCATCGGTCAAAAGGGCCAGGCTGAATAAAGTGTCAAAACCAGAAATGCAGGACAGACCATGGAGAAATGGGAGCCTTGCTACGCTGATGGGCAGGATGTAAATTGCCAACAGCCACTCTGGAGAAGTGTACGGTGTGTCCTGAAACATCTAAAAAACTCAGCTTAGAGAGCATAGGGCACTTCCACTCATGGGCGTATAAATTGGGAAAACTAAAAATCAGCAAGACACAGGCACCCCAAAGTTTAGGGCTGCTCTGTTGACAAGAACCTCCACTTTGTTACACCTTAAATATCCCAGGAAAGACAAGAATGGATAAAGAAATTGTGGTCCTTATGTACAATGGAATATCACTCAGCCATGAAATCAACGTCATAAGGCTAGTAGCAGCATGATGAGTGGATTTGGGTACGACGATTCTAAGTGAAATAAGTCACACAGAAAAAGACACTTATCATAAGATATCATTTATAGAGGGAATGTAAAAACCGCTACCCTTGAACTGAATTACATAACAGGTAAGAGTCACACGTTTAGAAAACACACTATGGCTGCTTAACGGGAAAGGTGAGGTGGGGTGATGCATAAAACAAGGGTTTCAAATTAGCTCAGATAGAGTTCCATAAACCCAATATGTAATAGACAAGACCTACTCCTTCCTCAGTGAACTGGACTCAACACGCCCTATTCATCGCCCAAGAATATATCTGACTAGTAAGAATCTTAAAACCTATGTATTTATGTCTCTCTGTAAGTGAGTGAAGTGGGTGAAAAGCGGCATAACCACAGCAGTGAAAAGCAGCTAAACCCCATTATACAAATCAATTACTTTTAAAAACCCGTGAAACAAAGACAGTGAAAGAGAGAGAAGTTCTGACAAAATTCGTTCAGGGGCTGTGATGCAACCTGGATTGACCATATGTAGACCCACAGATGGATGAGACATAAGGGTGGACACTCTTGGGGCTGAGAGGTTTGGTGAGGTTGGGTGAGCAAACGCAGACCCTTTAAAGTAATACTGTGTGGTACCCATCCCATGGGTCCCAAATCTCCAGGTTCAAGGGCATCTTCCTACATCAAAAACATGCATGAGAAACCCAGAAGATGGTACACCGTGTGATCGGGAAAGGTTTCTAAAACGCACCTCATTTCTCATCTCCTTGTGCTCCGGTTCGCCATTCCAGCTGCTATACTAGCAATCTCCCTGCTTGGAGAATCAGCACCTTTAACCTCCTGTTCCGTACAGGTTGCAATTTATCCTGAGGATTAACGGGAAGAGGGGGAACCAATGAGAGACTAGCTCTAGGTGTTGGGACAGGCACAGGTCACTCTATTTTCCCATCAGGAAGAAGAATTAACCTCAGGCTCAGCTTGCCGCCCGGAGCCAGAATAGGGCCTGAAGCAATCCTGCGCTTTTGCGGCCAGCTCCCAAGAAAGCGAGTTGAAAAATGTAGCTCAGGGGCACTGCAATTCACAAACCTGCAGACTTAGAAATGACAACTCTCGTCCACAAATATATTGAGGGAAGGCAACGAAGAGGATTTGAAAGCAAGGCAGAATTGCAGGAAACAGATTTCAGGAGGTAGATTCGAATCGCCTTTAAAGCACAGGAAAAGCGGCAAAACCTCGACAATGATGTCCTTGGCCAAAAAGGGCGTATGCGTTTTTTCCTGAATATATTCGCCCTTTTTGGCCAACCAAGCAACCTGGAAAGGCAAATCAGCGCTACAAAGAAGTCTCGCTTCCCATCGGTCAAAAGGGCCAGGCTGAATAAAGTGTCAAAACCAGAAATGCAGGACAGGCCATGGAGAAATGGGAGCCTTGCTATGCTGATGGGCCGGATGGAAATTGCCAACAGCCACTCTGGAGAAGTGTACGGTGTGTCCTGAAACATCTAAAAAACTCAGCTTAGAGAGCATAGGGCACTTCCACTCATGGGCGTATAAATTGGGACAACTAAAAATCAGCAAGACACAGGCACCCCAAAGTTTAGGGCTGCTCTGTTGACAAGAACCTCCACTTTGTTACACCTTAAATATCCCAGGAAAGACAAGAATGGATAAAGAAGTTGTGGTCCTTATGTACAATGGAATATCATTCAGCCATGAAATCAACGTCATAAGGCTAGTAGCAGCATGATGAGTGGATTTGGTTACGACGATTCTAAGTGAAATAAGTCACACAGAAAAAGACACTTATCATAAGATATCACTTATAGAGGGAATGTAAAAACCGCTACCCTTGAACTGAATTACATAACAGGTCAGAGTCACACGTTTAGAAAACACACTAGGGCTGCTTAACGGGAAAGGTGAGGTGGGGTGATGCATAAAACAAGGGTTTCAAATTAGCTCAGATAGCGTTCCATAAACCCAATATGTAATAGACAAGACCTACTCCTTCCTCAGTGAACTGGACTCAACACGCCCTATTCATCGCCCAAGAATATATCTGACTAGTAAGAATCTTAAAACCTATGTATTTATATCTCTCTGTAAGTGAGTGAAGTGGGTGAAAAGCGGCATAACCACAGCAGTGAAAAGCAGCTAAACCCCATTATACAAATCAATTACTTTTAAAAACCCGTGAAACAAAGACAGTGAAAGAGAGAGAAATTCTGACAAAATTCGTTCAGGGGCTGTGATGCAACCTGGATTGACCATATGTAGACCCACAGATGGATGAGACATAAGGGTGGACACTCTTGGGGCTGAGAGGTTTGGTGAGGTTGGGTGAGCAAACGCAGACCCTTTAAAGTAATACTGTGTGGTACCCATCCCATGGGTCCCAAATCTCCAGGTTCAAGGGCATCTTCCTACATCAAAAACATGCATGAGAAACCCAGAAGATGGTACACCGTGTGATCGGGAAAGGTTTCTAAAACGCACCTCATTTCTCATCTCCTTGTGCTCCGGTTCGCCATTCCAGCCGCTATACTAGCAATCTCCCTGCTTGGAGAATCAGCACCTTTAACCTCCTGTTCCGTACAGGTTGCAATTTGTCCTGAGGATGAACGGGAAGAGGGGGAACCAATGAGAGACTAGCTCTAGGTGTTGGGACAGGCACAGGTCACTCTATTTTCCCATCAGGAAGAAGAATTAACCACAGGCTCAGCTTGCCGCCCGGAGCCAGAATAGGGCCTGAAGCAATCCTGCGCTTTGCAGCCAGCTCCCAAGAAAGCGAGTTGAAAAATGGAGCTCAGGGGCACTGCAAATCACAAATCTGCAGACTTAGAAATGATAACTCTCATCCACAAATATATTGAGGGATGGCAACGAAGAGGATTTGAAAGCAAGGCAGAATTGCAGGAAACAGATTTCAGGAGGTAGATTCGAATCGCCTTTAAAGCACAGGAAAAGCGGCAAAACCTCGACAATGATGCCCTTGACCAAAAAGGGCGTATTCGTTTTTTCCTGAATATATTTAGGAAAAAACGCATACGCCCTTTTTGGCCAACCAAGCAACCTGGAAAGGCAAATCAGCGCTACAAAGAAGTCTCGCTTCCCATCGGTCAAAAGGGCCAGGCTGAATAAAGTGTCAAAACCAGAAATGCAGGACAGGCCATGGAGAAATGGGAGCCTTGCTACGCTGATGGGCGGGATGTAAATTGCCAACAGCCACTCTGGAGAAGTGTACGGTGTGTCCTGAAACATCTAAAAAACTCAGCTTAGAGAGCATACGCCACTTCCACTCATGGGCCTATAAATTGGAAAAACTAAAAATCAGCAAGACACAGGCACCCCAAAGTTTAGGGCTGCTCTGTTGACAAGAACCTCCACTTTGTTACACCTTAAATATCCCAGGAAAGACAAAAATGGATAAAGAAGTTGTGGTCCTTATGTACAATGGAATATCACTCAGCCATGAAATCAACGTCATAAGGCTAGTAGCAGCATGATGAATGGATTTGGGTACGACGATTCTAAGTGAAATAAGTCACACAGAAAAAGACACTTATCATAAGATATCACTTATAGAGGGAATGTAAAAACCGCTACCCTTGAACTGAATTACATAACAGGTCAGAGTCACACGTTTAGAAAACACACTAGGGCTGCTTAACGGGAAAGGTGAGGTGGGGTGATGCATAAAACAAGGGTTTCAAATTAGCTCAGATAGCGTTCCATAAACCCAATATGTAATAGACAAGACCTACTCCTTCCTCAGTGAACTGGACTCAACACGCCCTACTCATCGCCCAAGAATATATCTGACTAGTAAGAATCTTAAAACCTATGTATTTATATCTCTCTGTAAGTGAGTGAAGTGGGTGAAAAGCGGCATAACCACAGCAGTGAAAAGCAGCTAAACCCCATTATACAAATCAATTACTTTTAAAAACCCGTGAAACAAAGACAGTGAAAGAGAGAGAAATTCTGACAAAATTCGTTCAGGGGCTGTGATGCAACCTGGATTGACCATATGTAGACCCACAGATGGATGAGACATAAGGGTGGACACTCTTAGGGCTGAGAGGTTTGGTGAGGTTGGGTGAGCAAACGCAGACCCTTTAAAGTAATACTGCGTGGAACCCATCCCATGGGTCCCAAATCTCCAGGTTCAAGGGCATCTTCCTACATCGAAAACATGCATGAGAAACCCCGAAGATGGTACACCGTGTGATCGGGAAAGGTTTCTAAAACGCACCTCATTTCTCATCTCCTTGTGCTCCGGTTTGCCATTCCAGCCGCTATACTAGCAATCTCCCTGCTTGGAGAATCAGCACCTTTAACCTCCTGTTCCGTACAGGTTGCAATTTGTCCTGAGGATGAACGGGAAGAGGGGGAACCAATGAGAGACTAGCTCTAGGTGTTGGGACAGGCACAGGTCACTCTATTTTCCCATCAGGAAGAAGAATTAACCACAGGCTCAGCTTGCCGCCCGGAGCCAGAATAGGGCCTGAAGCAATCCTGCGCTTTTGCGGCCAGCTCCCAAGAAAGCGAGTTGAAAAATGGAGCTCAGGGGCACTGCAATTCACAAACCTGCAGACTTAGAAATGATAACTCTCATCCACAAATACATTGAGGGACGGCAACGAAGAGGATTTGAAAGCAAGGCAGAATTGCAGGAAACAGATTTCAGGAGGTAGATTCGAATCGCCTTTAAAGCACAGGAAAAGCGGCAAAACCTCGACAATGATGCCCTTGGCCAAAAAGGGCGTATGCGTTTTTTCCTGAATATATTTAGGAAAAAACGCATACGCCCTTTTTGGCCAACCAAGCAACCTGGAAAGGCAAATCAGCGCTACAAAGAAGTCTCGCTTCCCATCGGTCAAAAGGGCCAGGCTGAATAAAGTGTCAAAACCAGAAATGCAGGACAGGCCATGGAGAAATGGGAGCCTTGCTATGCTGATGGGCCGGATGGAAATTGCCAACAGCCACTCTGGAGAAGTGTACGGTGTGTCCTGAAACATCTAAAAAACTCAGCTTAGAGAGCATAGGGCACTTCCACTCATGGGCGTATAAATTGGGAAAACTAAAAATCAGCAAGACACAGGCACCCCAAAGTTTAGGGCTGCTCTGTTGACAAGAACCTCCACTTTGTTACACCTTAAATATCCCAGGAAAGACTAGAATGGATAAAGAAGTTGTGGTCCTTATGTACAATGGAATATCATTCAGCCATGAAATCAACGTCATAAGGCTAGTAGCAGCATGATGAGTGGATTTGGGTACGACGATTCTAAGTGAAATAAGTCACACAGAAAAAGACACTTATCATAAGATATCACTTATAGAGGGAATGTAAAAACCGCTACCCTTGAACTGAATTACATAACAGGTCAGAGTCACACGTTTAGAAAACATACTAGGGCTGCTTAACGGGAAAGGTGAGGTGGGGTGATGCATAAAACAAGGGTTTCAAATTAGCTCAGATAGCGTTCCATAAACCCAATATGTAATAGACAAGACCTACTCCTTCCTCAGTGAACTGGACTCAACACGCCCTACTCATCGCCCAAGAATATATCTGACTAGTAAGAATCTTAAAACCTATGTACTTATATCTCTCTGTAAGTGAGTGAAGTGGGTGAAAAGCGGCATAACCACAGCAGTGAAAAGCAGCTAAACCCCATTATACAAATCAATTACTTTTAAAAACCCGTGAAACAAAGACAGTGAAAGAGAGAGAAATTCTGACAAAATTCGTTCAGGGGCTGTGATGCAACCTGGATTGACCATATGTAGACCCACAGATGGATGAGACATAAGGGTGGACACTCTTGGGGCTGAGAGGTTTGGTGAGGTTGGGTGAGCAAACGCAGACCCTTTAAAGTAATACTGCGTGGTACCCATCCCATGGGTCCCAAATCTCCAGGTTCAAGGGCATCTTCCTACATCGAAAACATGCATGAGAAACCCAGAAGATGGTACACCGTGTGATCGGGAAAGGTTTCTAAAACGCACCTCATTTCTCATCTCCTTGTGCTCCGGTTCGCCATTCCAGCCGCTATACTAGCAATCTCCCTGCTTGGAGAATCAGCACCTTTAACCTCCTGTTCCGTACAGGTTGCAATTTGTCCTGAGGATGAACGGGAAGAGGGGGAACCAATGAGAGACTAGCTCTAGGTGTTGGGACAGGCACAGGTCACTCTATTTTCCCATCAGGAAGAAGAATTAACCTCAGGCTCAGCTTGCCGCCCGGAGCCAGAATAGGGCCTGAAGCAATCCTGCGCTTTTGCGGCCAGCTCCCAAGAAAGCGAGTTGAAAAATGGAGCTCAGGGGCACTGCAATTCACAGAACTGCAGAGTTAGAAATGATAACGCTCGTCCACAAATATATTGAGGTAAGGCAACGAAGAGGATTTGAAAGCAAGGCAGAATTGCAGGAAACAGATTTCAGGAGGTAGATTCGAATCGCCTTTAAAGCACAGGAAAAGCGGCAAAACCTCGACAATGATGCCCTTGGCCAAAAAGGGCGTATGCGTTTTTTCCTGAATATATTCAGGAAAAAACGCATACCCCCTTTTTGGCCAACCAAGCAACCTGGAAAGGCAAATCAGCGCTACAAAGAAGTCTCGCTTCCCATCGGTCAAAAGGGCCAGGCTGAATAAAGTGTCAAAACCAGAAATGCAGGACAGACCATGGAGAAATGGGAGCCTTGCTACGCTGATGGGCAGGATGTAAATTGCCAACAGCCACTCTGGAGAAGTGTACGGTGTGTCCTGAAACATCTAAAAAACTCAGCTTAGAGAGCATAGGGCACTTCCACTCATGGGCGTATAAATTGGGAAAACTAAAAATCAGCAAGACACAGGCACCCCACAGTTTAGGGCTGCTCTGTTGACAAGAACCTCCACTTTGTTACACCTTAAATATCCCAGGAAAGACAAGAATGGATAAAGAAATTGTGGTCCTTATGTACAATGGAATATCACTCAGCCATGAAATCAACGTCATAAGGCTAGTAGCAGCATGATGAATGGATTTGGGTACGACGATTCTAAGTGAAATAAGTCACACAGAAAAAGACACTTATCATAAGATATCATTTATAGAGGGAATGTAAAAACCGCTACCCTTGAACTGAATTACATAACAGGTCAGAGTCACACGTTTAGAAAACACACTATGGCTGCTTAACGGGAAAGGTGAGGTGGGGTGATGCATAAAACAAGGGTTTCAAATTAGCTCAGATAGAGTTCCATAAACCCAATATGTAATAGACAAGACCTACTCCTTCCTCAGTGAACTGGACTCAACACGCCCTACTCATCGCCCAAGAATATATCTGACTAGTAAGAATCTTAAAACCTATGTATTTATATCTCTCTGTAAGTGAGTGAAGTGGGTGAAAAGCGGCATAACCACAGCAGTGAAAAGCAGCTAAACCCCATTATACAAATCAATTACTTTTAAAAACCC
Source organism: Balaenoptera ricei (assembly GCF_028023285.1). Classification (NCBI taxonomy): domain Eukaryota; kingdom Metazoa; phylum Chordata; class Mammalia; order Artiodactyla; family Balaenopteridae; genus Balaenoptera; species Balaenoptera ricei. Next base: position 87,386,773 of record NC_082640.1, on the reverse strand, counting down.
GTGAAACAAAGACAGTGAAAGAGAGAGAAATTCTGACAAAATTCGTTCAGGGGCTGTGATGCAACCTGGATTGACCATATGTAGACCCACAGATGGATGAGACATAAGGGTGGACACTCTTAGGGCTGAGAGGCTTGGTGAGGTTGGGTGAGCAAACGCAGACCCTTTAAAGTAATACTGTGTGGTACCCATCCCATGGGTCCCAAATCTCCAGGTTCAAGGGCATCTTCCTACATCGAAAACATGCATGAGAAACCCAGAAGATGGTACACCGTGTGATCGGGAAAGGTTTCTAAAACGCACCTCATTTCTCATCTCCTTGTGCTCCGGTTCGCCATTCCAGCCGCTATACTAGCAATCTCTCTGCTTGGAGAATCAGCACCTTTAACCTCCTGTTCCGTACAGGTTGCAATTTGTCCTGAGGATGAACGGCAAGAGGGGGAACCAATGAGAGACTAGCTCTAGGTGTTGGGACAGGCACAGGTCACTCTATTTTCACATCAGGAAGAAGAATTAACCACAGGCTCAGCTTGCCGCCCGGAGCCAGAATAGGGCCTGAAGCAATCCTGCGCTTTGCAGCCAGCTCCCAAGAAAGCGAGTTGAAGAATGGAGCTCAGGGGCACTGCAATTCACAAACCTGCAGACTTAGAAATGATAACTCTCATCCACAAATACATTGAGGGACGGCAACGAAGAGGATTTGAAAGCAAGGCAGAATTGCAGGAAACAGATTTCAGGAGGTAGATTCGAATCGCCTTTAAAGCACAGGAAAAGCGGCAAAACCTCGACAATGATGCCCTTGGCCAAAAAGGGCATATGCGGTTTTTCCTGAATATATTCGCCCTTTTTGGCCAACCAAGCAACCTGGAAAGGCAAATCAGCGCTACAAAGAAGTCTCGCTTCCCATCGGTCAAAAGGGCCAGGCTGAATAAAGTGTCAAAACCAGAAATGCAGGACAGGCCATGGAGAAATGGGAGCCTTGCTACGCTGATGGGCCGGATGGAAATTGCCAACAGCCACTCTGGAGAAGTGTACGGTGTGTCCTGAAACATCTAAAAAACTCAGCTTAGAGAGCATAGGGCACTTCCACTCATGGGCGTATAAATTGGGAAAACTAAAAATCAGCAAGACACAGGCACCCCACAGTTTAGGGCTGCTCTGTTGACAAGAACCTCCACTTTGTTACACCTTAAATATCCCAGGAAAGACAAGAATGGATAAAGAAATTGTGGTCCTTATGTACAATGGAATATCACTCAGCCATGAAATCAATGTCATAAGGCTAGTAGCAGCATGATGAGTGGATTTGGGTACGACGATTCTAAGTGAAATAAGTCACACAGAAAAAGACACTTATCATAAGATATCACTTATAGAGGGAATGTAAAAACCGCTACCCTTGAACTGAATTACATAACAGGTCAGAGTCACACGTTTAGAAAACACACTATGGCTGCTTAACGGGAAAGGTGAGGTGGGGTGATGCATAAAACAAGGGTTTCAAATTAACTCAGATAGAGTTCCATAAACCCAATATGTAATAGACAAGACCTACTCCTTCCTCAGTGAACTGGACTCAACACGCCCTATTCATCGCCCAAGAATATATCTGACTAGTAAGAATCTTAAAACCTATGTATTTATGTCTCTCTGTAAGTGAGTGAAGTGGGTGAAAAGCGGCATAACCACAGCAGTGAAAAGCAGCTAAACCCCATTATACAAATCAATTACTTTTAAAAACCCGTGAAACAAAGACAGTGAAAGAGAGAGAAATTCTGACAAAATTCGTTCAGGGGCTGTGATGCAACCTGGATTGACCATATGTAGACCCACAGATGGATGAGACATAAGGGTGGACACTCTTGGGGCTGAGAGGTTTCGTGAGGTTGGGTGAGCAAACGCAGACCCTTTAAAGTAATACTGTGTGGTACCCATCCCATGGGTCCCAAATCTCCAGGTTCAAGGGCATCTTCATACATCAAAAACATGCATGAGAAACCCAGAAGATGGTACACCGTGTGATCGGGAAAGGTTTCTAAAAGGCACCTCATTTCTCATCTCCTTGTGCTCCGGTTCGCCATTCCAGCTGCTATACTAGCAATCTCCCTGCTTGGAGAATCAGCACCTTTAACCTCCTGTTCCGTACAGGTTGCAATTTATCCTGAGGATGAACGGGAAGAGGGGGAACCAATGAGAGACTAGCTCTAGGTGTTGGGACAGGCACAGGTCACTCTATTTTCCCATCAGGAAGAAGAATTAACCACAGGCTCAGCTTGCCGCCCGGAGCCAGAATAGGGCCTGAAGCAATCCTGCGCTTTTGCAGCCAGCTCCCAAGAAAGCGAGTTGAAAAATGGAGCTCAGGGGCACTGCAATTCACAAACCTGCAGACTTAGAAATGATAACTCTCATCCACAAATATATTGAGGGACGGCAACGAAGAGGATTTGAAAGCAAGGCAGAATTGCAGGAAACAGATTTCAGGAGGTAGATTCGAATCGCCTTTAAAGCACAGGAAAAGCGGCAAAACCTGGACAATGATGCCCTTGGCCAAAAAGGGCGTATGCGTTTTTTCCTGAATATATTCAGGAAAAAACGCATACGCCCTTTTTGGCCAACCAAGCAACCTGGAAAGGCAAATCAGCGCTACAAAGAAGTCTCGCTTCCCATCGGTCAAAAGGGCCAGGCTGAATAAAGTGTCAAAACCAGAAATGCAGGACAGGCCATGGAGAAATGGGAGACTTGGTACGCTGATGGGCAGGATGTAAATTGCCAACAGCCACTCTGGAGAAGTGTACGGTGTGTCCTGAAACATCTAAAAAACTCAGCTTAGAGAGCATAGGGCACTTCCACTCATGGGCGTATAAATTGGGAAAACTAAAAATCAGCAAGACACAGGCACCCCAAAGTTTAGGGCTGCTCTGTTGACAAGAACCTCCACTTTGTTACACCTTAAATATCCCAGGAAAGACAAGAATGGATAAAGAAATTGTGGTCCTTATGTACAATGGAATATCACTCAGCCATGAAATCAACGTCATAAGGCTAGTAGCAGCATGATGAGTGGATTTGGGTACGACGATTCTAAGTGAAATAAGTCACACAGAAAAAGACACTTATCATAAGATATCACTTATAGAGGGAATGTAAAAACCGCTACCCTTGAACTGAATTACATAAGAGGTCAGAGTCACACGTTTACAAAACACACTATGGCTGCTTAACGGGAAAGGTGAGGTGGGGTGATGCATAAAACAAGGGTTTCAAATTAGCTCAGATAGAGTTCCATAAACCCAATATGTAATAGACAAGACCTACTCCTTCCTCAGTGAACTGGACTCAACACGCCGTATTCATCGCCCAAGAATATATCTGACTAGTAAGAATCTTAAAACCTATGTATTTATGTGTCTCTGTAAGTGAGTGAAGTGGGTGAAAAGCGGCATAACCACAGCAGTGAAAAGCAGCTAAACCCCATTATACAAATCAATTACTTTTAAAAACCCGTGAAACAAAGACAGTGAAAGAGAGAGAAGTTCTGACAAAATTCGTTCAGGGGCTGTGATGCAACCTGGATTGACCATATGTAGACCCACAGATGGATGAGACATAAGGGTGGACACTCTTGGGGCTGAGAGGTTTGGTGAGGTTGGGTGAGCAAACGCAGACCCTTTAAAGTAATACTGTGTGGTACCCATCCCATGGGTCCCAAATCTCCAGGTTCAAGGGCATCTTCATACATCAAAAACATGCATGAGAAACCCAGAAGATGGTACACCGTGTGATCGGGAAAGGTTTCTAAAACGCACCTCATTTCTCATCTCCTTGTGCTCCGGTTCGCCATTCCAGCTGCTATACTAGCAATCTCCCTGCTTGGAGAATCAGCACCTTTAAGCTCCTGTTCCGTACAGGTTGCAATTTATCCTGAGGATGAACGGGAAGAGGGGGAACCAATGAGAGACTAGCTCTAGGTGTTGGGACAGGCACAGGTCACTCTATTTTCCCATCAGGAAGAAGAATTAACCACAGGCTCAGCTTGCCGCCCGGAGCCAGAATAGGGCCTGAAGCAATCCTGCGCTTTTGCGGCCAGCTCCCAAGAAAGCGAGTTGAAAAATGGAGCTCAGGGGCACTGCAATTCACAAACCTGCAGACTTAGAAATGATAACTCTCATCCACAAATACATTGAGGGACGGCAACGAAGAGGATTTGAAAGCAAGGCAGAATTGCAGGAAACAGATTTCAGGAGGTAGATTCGAATCGCCTTTAAAGCACAGGAAAAGCGGCAAAACCTCGACAATGATGCCCTTGGCCAAAAAGGGCATATGCGGTTTTTCCTGAATATATTCGCCCTTTTTGGCCAACCAAGCAACCTGGAAAGGCAAATCAGCGCTACAAAGAAGTCTCGCTTCCCATCGGTCAAAAGGGCCAGGCTGAATAAAGTGTCAAAACCAGAAATGCAGGACAGACCATGGAGAAATGGGAGCCTTGCTACGCTGATGGGCCGGATGGAAATTGCCAACAGCCACTCTGGAGAAGTGTACGGTGTGTCCTGAAACATCTAAAAAACTCAGCTTAGAGAGCATAGGGCACTTCCACTCATGGGCGTATAAATTGGGAAAACTAAAAATCAGCAAGACACAGGCACCCCACAGTTTAGGGCTGCTCTGTTGACAAGAACCTCCACTTTGTTACACCTTAAATATCCCAGGAAAGACAAGAATGGATAAAGAAATTGTGGTCCTTATGTACAATGGAATATCACTCAGCCATGAAATCAATGTCATAAGGCTAGTAGCAGCATGATGAGTGGATTTGGGTACGACGATTCTAAGTGAAATAAGTCACACAAAAAAAGACACTTATCATAAGATATCACTTATAGAGGGAATGTAAAAACCGCTACCCTTGAACTGAATTACATAACAGGTCAGAGTCACACGTTTAGAAAACACACTATGGCTGCTTAACGGGAAAGGTGAGGTGGGGTGATGCATAAAACAAGGGTTTCAAATTAACTCAGATAGAGTTCCATAAACCCAATATGTAATACACAAGACCTACTCCTTCCTCAGTGAACTGGACTCAACACGCCCTATTCATCGCCCAAGAATATATCTGACTAGTAAGAATCTTAAAACCTATGTATTTATGTCTCTCTGTAAGTGAGTGAAGTGGGTGAAAAGCGGCATAACCACAGCAGTGAAAAGCAGCTAAACCCCATTATACAAATCAATTACTTTTAAAAACCCGTGAAACAAAGACAGTGAAAGAGAGAGAAATTCTGACAAAATTCGTTCAGGGGCTGTGATGCAACCTGGATTGACCATATGTAGACCCACAGATGGATGAGACATAAGGGTGGACACTCTTGGGGCTGAGAGGTTTGGTGAGGTTGGGTGAGCAAACGCAGACCCTTTAAAGTAATACTGTGTGGTACCCATCCCATGGGTCCCAAATCTCCAGGTTCAAGGGCATCTTCCTACATCGAAAACATGCATGAGAAACCCAGAAGATGGTACACCGTGTGATCGGGAAAGGTTTCTAAAACGCACCTCATTTCTCATCTCCTTGTGCTCCGGTTCGCCATTCCAGCTGCTATACTAGCAATCTCCCTGCTTGGAGAATCAGCACCTTTAACCTCCTGTTCCGTACAGGTTGCAATTTGTCCTGAGGATGAACGGGAAGAGGGGGAACCAATGAGAGACTAGCTCTAGGTGTTGGGACAGGCACAGGTCACTCTATTTTCCCATCAGGAAGAAGAATTAAGCACAGGCTCAGCTTGCCGCCCGGAGCGAGAATAGGGCCTGAAGCAATCCTGCGCTTTTGCAGCCAGCTCCCAAGAAAGCGAGTTGAAAAATGGAGCTCAGGGGCACTGCAATTCACAAACCTGCAGACTTAGAAATGATAACTCTCATCCACAAATATATTGAGGGACGGCAACGAAGAGGATTTGAAAGCAAGGCAGAATTGCAGGAAACAGATTTCAGGAGGTAGATTCGAATCGCCTTTAAAGCACAGGAAAAGCGGCAAAACCTGGACAATGATGCCCTTGGCCAAAAAGGGCGTATGAATTTTTTCCTGAATATATTCAGGAAAAAACGCATATGCCCTTTTTGGCCAACCAAGCAACCTGGAAAGGCAAATCAGCGCTACAAAGAAGTCTCGCTTCCCATCGGTCAAAAGGGCCAGGCTGAATAAAGTGTCAAAACCAGAAATGCAGGACAGGCCATGGAGAAATGGGAGACTTGGTACGCTGATGGGCAGGATGTAAATTGCCAACAGCCACTCTGGAGAAGTGTACGGTGTGTCCTGAAACATCTAAAAAACTCAGCTTAGAGAGCATAGGGCACTTCCACTCATGGGCGTATAAATTGGGAAAACTAAAAATCAGCAAGACACAGGCACCCCAAAGTTTAGGGCTGCTCTGTTGACAAGAACCTCCACTTTGTTACACCTTAAATATCCGAGGAAAGACAAGAATGGATAAAGAAATTGTGGTCCTCATGTACAATGGAATATCACTCAGCCATGAAATCAACGTCATAAGGCTAGTAGCAGCATGATGAGTGGATTTGGGTACGACGATTCTAAGTGAAATAAGTCACACAGAAAAAGACACTTATCATAAGATATCACTTATAGAGGGAATGTAAAAACCGCTACCCTTGAACTGAATTACATAACAGGTCAGAGTCACACGTTTAGAAAACACACTATGGCTGCTTAACGGGAAAGGTGAGGTGGGGTGATGCATAAAACAAGGGTTTCAAATTAGCTCAGATAGAGTTCCATAAACCCAATATGTAATAGACAAGACCTACTCCTTCCTCAGTGAACTGGACTCAACACGCCCTACTCATCGCCCAAGAATATATCTGACTAGTAAGAATCTTAAAACCTATGTATTTATGTGTCTCTGTAAGTGAGTGAAGTGGGTGAAAAGCGGCATAACCACAGCAGTGAAAAGCAGCTAAACCCCATTATACAAATCAATTACTTTTAAAAACCCGTGAAACAAAGACAGTGAAAGAGAGAGAAATTCTGACAAAATTCGTTCAGGGGCTGTGATGCAACCTGGATTGACCATATGTAGACCCACAGATGGATGAGACATAAGGGTGGACACTCTTGGGGCTGAGAGGTTTGGTGAGGTTGGGTGAGCAAACGCAGACCCTTTAAAGTAATACTGTGTGGTACCCATCCCATGGGTCCCAAATCTCCAGGTTCAAGGGCATCTTCATACATCAAAAACATGCATGAGAAACCCAGAAGATGGTACACCGTGTGATCGGGAAAGGTTTCTAAAACGCACCTCATTTCTCATCTCCTTGTGCTCCGGTTCGCCATTCCAGCTGCTATACTAGCAATCTCCCTGCTTGGAGAATCAGCACCTTTAACCTCCTGTTCCGTACAGGTTGCAATTTATCCTGAGGATGAACGGGAAGAGGGGGAACCAATGAGAGACTAGCTCTAGGTGTTGGGACAGGCACAGGTCACTCTATTTTCCCATCAGGAAGAAGAATTAACCACAGGCTCAGCTTGCCGCCCGGAGCCAGAATAGGGCCTGAAGCAATCCTGCGCTTTTGCGGCCAGCTCCCAAGAAAGCGAGTTGAAAAATGGAGCTCAGGGGCACTGCAATTCACAAACCTGCAGACTTAGAAATGATAACTCTCATCCACAAATACATTGAGGGACGGCAACGAAGAGGATTTGAAAGCAAGGCAGAATTGCAGGAAACAGATTTCAGGAGGTAGATTCGAATCGCCTTTAAAGCACAGGAAAAGCGGCAAAACCTCGACAATGATGCCCTTGGCCAAAAAGGGCATATGCGGTTTTTCCTGAATATATTCGCCCTTTTTGGCCAACCAAGCAACCTGGAAAGGCAAATCAGCGCTACAAAGAAGTCTCGCTTCCCATCGGTCAAAAGGGCCAGGCTGAATAAAGTGTCAAAACCAGAAATGCAGGACAGGCCATGGAGAAATGGGAGCCTTGCTACGCTGATGGGCCGGATGGAAATTGCCAACAGCCACTCTGGAGAAGTGTACGGTGTGTCCTGAAACATCTAAAAAACTCAGCTTAGAGAGCATAGGGCACTTCCACTCATGGGCGTATAAATTGGGAAAACTAAAAATCAGCAAGACACAGGCACCCCAAAGTTTAGGGCTGCTCTGTTGACAAGAACCTCCACTTTGTTACACCTTAAATATCCCAGGAAAGACAAGAATGGATAAAGAAGTTGTGGTCCTTATGTACAATGGAATATCATTCAGCCATGAAATCAACGTCATAAGGCTAGTAGCAGCATGATGAGTGGATTTGGGTACGACGGTTCTAAGTGAAATAAGTCACACAGAAAAAGACACTTATCATAAGATATCACTTATAGAGGGAATGTAAAAACCGCTACCCTTGAACTGAATTACATAACAGGTCAGAGTCACACGTTTAGAAAACACACTAGGGCTGCTTAACGGGAAAGGTGAGGTGGGGTGATGCATAAAACAAGGGTTTCAAATTAGCTCAGATAGCGTTCCATAAACCCAATATGTAATAGACAAGACCTACTCCTTCCTCAGTGAACTGGACTCAACACGCCCTACTCATCGCCCAAGAATATATCTGACTAGTAAGAATCTTAAAACCTATGTATTTATATCTCTCTGTAAGTGAGTGAAGTGGGTGAAAAGTGGCATAAACACAGCAGTGAAAAGCAGCTAAACCCCATTATACAAATCAATTACTATTAAAAACCCGTGAAACAAAGACAGTGAAAGAGAGAGAAATTCTGACAAAATTCGTTCAGGGGCTGTGATGCAACCTGGATTGACCATATGTAGACCCACAGATGGATGAGACATAAGGGTGGACACTCTTAGGGCTGAGAGGCTTGGTGAGGTTGGGTGAGCAAACGCAGACCCTTTAAAGTAATACTGCGTGGAAGCCATCCCATGGGTCCCAAATCTCCAGGTTCAAGGGCATCTTCCTACATCGAAAACATGCATGAGAAACCCCGAAGATGGTACACCGTGTGATCGGGAAAGGTTTCTAAAACGCACCTCATTTCTCATCTCCTTGTGCTCCGGTTCGCCATTCCAGCCGCTATACTAGCAATCTCCCTGCTTGGAGAATCAGCACCTTTAACCTCCTGTTCCGTACAGGTTGCAATTTGTCCTGAGGATGAACGGGAAGAGGGGGAACCAATGAGAGACTAGCTCTAGGTGTTGGGACAGGCACAGGTCACTCTATTTTCCCATCAGGAAGAAGAATTAACCACAGGCTCAGCTTGCCGCCCGGAGCCAGAATAGGGCCTGAAGCAATCCTGCGCTTTTGCGGGCAGCTCCCAAGAAAGCGAGTTGAAAAATGGAGCTCAGGGGCACTGCAATTCACAAACCTGCAGACTTAGAAATGATAACTCTCATCCACAAATACATTGAGGGACGGCAACGAAGAGGATTTGAAAGCAAGGCAGAATTGCAGGAAACAGATTTCAGGAGGTAGATTCGAATCGCCTTTAAAGCACAGGAAAATCGGCAAAACCTCGACAATGATGCCCTTGGCCAAAAAGGGCGTATGCGTTTTTTCCTGAATATATTCAGGAAAAAACGCATACGCCCTTTTTGGCCAACCAAGCAACCTGGAAAGGCAAATCAGCGGTACAAAGAAGTCTCGCTTCCCTTCGGTCAAAAGGGCCAGGCTGAATAAAGTGTCAAAACCAGAAATGCAGGACAGGCCATGGAGAAATGGGAGCCTTGCTACGCTGATGGGCGGGATGTAAATTGCCAACAGCCACTCTGGAGAAGTGTACGGTGTGTCCTGAAACATCTATAAAACTCAGCTTAGAGAGCATAGGGCACTTCCACTCATGGGCATATAAATTGGGAAAACTAAAAATCAGCAAGACAGAGGCACCCCAAAGTTTAGGGCTGCTCTGTTGACAAGAACCTCCACTTCGGCACACCTTAAATATCACAGGAACGACAAGAATGGATAAAGAAGTTGTGGTCCTTATGTACAATGGAATATCACTCAGCCATGAAATCAACGTCATAAGGCTAAGAGCAGCATGATGAGTGCATTTGGGTACGACGATTCTAAGTGAAATAAGTCACACAGGAAAAGACACTTATCATAAGATATCACTTATAGAGGGAATGTAAAAACCGCTACCCTTGAACTGAATTACATAACAGGTCAGAGTCACACGTTTAGAAAACACACTATGGCTGCTTAAGGGGAAAGGTGAGGTGGGGCGATGCATAAAACAAGGGTTTCAAATTAGCTCAGATAGCGTTCCATAAACCCAATATGTAATAGACAAGACCTACACCTTGCTCAGTGAACTGGACTCAACACGCCCTATTCACCGCCCAAGAATATATCTGACTAGTAAGAATCTTAAAACCTATGTATTTATATCTCTCTGTAAGTGAGTGAACTGGGTGAAAAGCGGCATAAACACAGCAGTGAAAAGCAGCTAAACCCCATTATACAAATCAATTACTTTTAAAAACCCGTGAAACAAAGACAGTGAAAGAGAGAGAAATTCTGACAAAATTCGTTCAGGGGCTGTGATGCAACCTGGATTGACCATATGTAGACCCACAGATGGATGAGACATAAGGGTGGACACTCTTGGGGCTGAGAGGTTTGGTGAGGTTGGGTGAGCAAACGCAGACCCTTTAAAGTAATACTGCGTGGTACCCATCCCATGGGTCCCAAATCTCCAGGTTCAAGGGCATCTTCCTACATCGAAAACATGCATGAGAAACCCCGAAGATGGTACACCGTGTGATCGGGAATGGTTGCTAAAACGCACCTCATTTCTCATCTCCTTGTGCTCCGGTTCGCCATTCCAGCTGCTATACTAGCAATCTCCCTGCTTGGAGAATCAGCACCTTTAACCTCCTGTTCCGAACAGGTTGCAATTTGTCCTGAGGAAGAACGGGAAGAGGGGGAACCAATGAGAGACTAGCTCTAGGTGTTGGGACAGGCACAGGTCACTCTATTTTCCCATCAGGAAGAAGAATTAACCTCAGGCTCAGCCTGCCGCCCGGAGCCAGAATAGGGCCTGAAGCAATCCTGCGCTTTTGCGGCCAGCTCCCAAGAATGCGAGTTGAAAAATGGTGCTGAGGGGCACTGCAATTCACAAACCTGCAGACTTAGAAATGATAAATCTCGTCCACAAATATATTGAGGGAAGGCAACGAAGAGGATTTGAAAGCAAGGCAGAATTACAGGAAACAGATTTCAGGAGGTAGATTCGAATCGCCTTTAAAGCACAGGAAAAGCGGCAAAACCTCGACAATGATGCCCTTGGCCAAAAAGGGCGTATGCGTTTTTTCCTGAATATATTCAGGAAAAAACGCATACGCCCTTTTTGGCCAACCAAGCAACCTGGAAAGGCAAATCAGCGGTACAAAGAAGTCTCGCTTCCCATCGGTCAAAAGGGCCAGGCTGAATAAAGTGTCAAAACCAGAAATGCAGGACAGGCCATGGAGAAATGGGAGCCTTGCTACGCTGATGGGCCGGATGGAAATTGCCAACAGCCACTCTGGAGAAGTGTACGGTGTGTCCTGAAACATCTAAAAAAACTCAGCTTAGAGAGCATAGGGCACTTCCACTCATGGGCGTATAAATTGGGAAAACTAAAAATCAGCAAGACAGAGGCACCCCAAAGTTTAGGGCTGCTCTGTTGACAAGAACCTCCACTTTGTTACACCTTAAATATCCCAGGAAAGACAAGAATGGATAAAGAAGTTGTGGTCCTTATGTACAATGGAATATCACTCAGCCATGAAATCAACGTCATAAGGCTAGGAGCAGCATGATGAGTGGATTTGGGTACGACGATTCTAAGTGAAATAAGTCACACAGAAAAAGACACTTATCATAAGATATCACTTATAGAGGGAATGTAAAAACCGCTACCCTTGAACTGAATTACATAACAGGTCAGAGTCACACGTTTAGAAAACACACTAGGGCTGCTTAACAGGAAAGGTGAGGTGGGGTGATGCATAAAACAAGGGTTTCAAATTAGCTCAGATAGCATTCCATAAACCCAATATGTAATAGACAAGACCTACTCTTTCCTCAGTGAACTGGACTCAACACGCCCTATTCACCGCCCAAGAATATATCTGACTAGTAAGAATGTTAAAACCTATGTATTTATATCTCTCTGTAAGTGAGTGAAGTGGGTGAAAAGCGGCATAAACACAGCAGTGAAAAGCAGCTAAACCCCATTATACAAATCAATTACTTTTAAAAACCCGTGAAACAAAGACAGTGAAAGAGAGAGAAATTCTGACAAAATTCGTTCAGGGGCTGTGATGCAACCTGGATTGACCATATGTAGACCCACAGATGGATGAGACATAAGGGTGGACACTCTTGGGGCTGAGAGGTTTGGTGAGGTTGGGTGAGCAAACGCAGACCCTTTAAAGTAATACTGCGTGGTACCCATCCCATGGGTCCCAAATCTCCAGGTTCAAGGGCATCTTCCTACATCGAAAACATGCATGAGAAACCCCGAAGATGGTACACCGTGTGATCGGGAATGGTTTCTAAAACGCACCTCATTTCTCGTCTCCTTGTGCTCCGGTTCGCCATTCCAGCCGCTATACTAGCAATCTCCCTGCTTGGAGAATCAGCACCTTTAACCTCCTGTTCCGAACAGGTTGCAATTTGTCCTGAGGATGAACGGGAAGAGGGGGAACCAATGAGAGACTAGCTCTAGGTGTTGGGACAGGCACAGGTCACTCTATTTTCCCATCCGGAAGAAGAATTAACCACAGGCTCAGCCTGCCGCCAGGAGCCAGAATAGGGCCTGAAGCAATCCTGAGCTTTTGCGGCCAGCTCCCAAGAAAGCGAGTTGAAAAATGGTGCTCAGGGGCACTGCAATTCACAAACCTGCAGACTTAGAAATGATAAGTCTCGTCCACAAATATATTGAGGGAAGGCAACGAAGAGGATTTGAAAACAAGGCAGAATTGCAGGAAACAGATTTCAGGAGGTAGATTCGAATCGCCTTTAAAGCACAGGAAAAGCGGCAAAACCTCGACAATGATGCCCTTGGCCAAAAAGGGCGTATGCGTTTTTTCCTGAATATATTCAGGAAAAAACGCATACGCCCTTTTTGGCCAACCAAGCAACCTGGAAAGGCAAATCAGCGGTACAAAGAAGTCTCGCTTCCCATCGGTCAAAAGGGCCAGGCTGAATAAAGTGTCAAAACCAGAAATGCAGGACAGGCCATGGAGAAATGGGAACATTGCTACGCTGAAGGGCGGGATGTAAAATCCCAACAGCCACTCTGGAGAAGTGTACAGTGTGTCCTGAAACATCTAAAAAACTCAGCTTAGAGAGCATAGGGCACTTCCACTCATGGGCGGATAAATTGGGAAAACTAAAAATCAGCAAGACAGAGGCACCCCAAAGTTGAGGGCTGCTCTGTTGACAAGAACCTCCACTTTGTTACACCTTAAATATCACAGGAACGACAAGAATGGAGAAAGAAGTTGTGGTCCTTATGTACAATGGAATATCACTCAGCCATGAAATCAACGTCATGAGGCTAAGAGCAGCATGATGAGAGCATTTGGGTACGACGATTCTAAGTGAAATAAGTCACACAGAAAAAGACACTTATCATAAGATATCACTTATAGAGGGAATGTAAAAACCGCTACCCTTGAACTGAATTACAAAACAGAATAGAGTCACACGTTTACAAAAACACTAGGTCTGCTTAACAGGAAAGGTGAGGTGGGGTGATGCATAAAACAAGGGTTTCAAATTAGCTCAGATAGCGTTCCATAAACCCAATATGTAATAGACAAGACCTACACCTTGCTCAGTGAACTGGACTCAACACGCCCTATTCACCGCCCAAGAATATATCTGACTAGTAAGAATCTTAAAACCTATGTATTTATATCTCTCTGTAAGTGAGTGAACTGGGTGAAAAGCGGCATAAACACAGCAGTGAAAAGCAGCTAAACCCCATTATACAAATCAATTACTTTTAAAAACCCGTGAAACAAAGACAGTGAAAGAGAGAGAAATTCTGACAAAATTCGTTCAGGGGCTGTGATGCAACCTGGATTGACCATATGTAGACCCACAGATGGATGAGACATAAGGGTGGACACTCTTGGGGCTGAGAGTTTTGGTGAGGTTGGGTGAGCAAACGCAGACCCTTTAAAGTAATACTGCGTGGTACCCATCCCATGGGTCCCAAATCTCCAGGTTCAAGGGCATCTTCCTACATCGAAAACATGCATGAGAAACCCCGAAGATGGTACACCGTGTGATCAGGAATGGTTGCTAAAACGCACCTCATTTCTCATCTCCTTGTGCTCCGGTTCGCCATTCCAGCTGCTATACTAGCAATCTCCCTGCTTGGAGAATCAGCACCTTTAACCTCCTGTTCCGAACAGGTTGCAATTTGTCCTGAGGAAGAACGGGAAGAGGGGGAACCAATGAGAGACTAGCTCTAGGTGTTGGGACAGGCACAGGTCACTCTATTTTCCCATCCGGAAGAAGAATTAACCACAGGCTCAGCTTGCCGCCCGGAGCCAGAATAGGGCCTGAAGCAATCCTGCGCTTTTGCGGCCAGCTCCCAAGAACGCGAGTTGAAAAATGGAGCTCAGGGGCACTGCAATTCACAAACCTGCAGACTTAGAAATGATAAATCTCGTCCACAAATATATTGAGGGAAGGCAACGAAGAGGATTTGAAAGCAAGGCAGAAATGCAGGAAACAGATTTCAGGAGGTAGATTCGAATCGCCTTTAAAGCACAGGAAAAGCAGGAAAACCTCGACAGTGATGCCCTTGGCCAAAAAGGGCGTATGCGTTTTTTCCTGAATATATTCAGGAAAAAACGCATACGCCCTTTTTGGCCAACCAAGCAACCTGGAAAGGCATTTCAGCGCTACAAAGAAGTCTTGCTTCCCATCGGTCAAAAGGGCCAGGCTGAATAAAGTGTCAAAACCAGAAATGCAGGATATGCCATGGAGAAATGGGAGCCTTGCTACGCTGATGGGCGGGATGTAAATTGCCAACAGCCACTCTGGAGAAGTGTACGGCGTGTCCTGAAACATCTAAAAAACTCAGCTTAGAGAGCATAGGGCACTTCCACTCATGGGCGTATAAATTGGGAAAACTAAAAATCAGCAAGACACAGGCACCCCAAAGTTTAGGGCTGCTCTGTTGACAAGAACCTCCAATTCCTTACACCTTAAATATCCCAGGAAAGACAAGAATGGATAAAGAAGTTGTGGTCCTTATGTACAATGGAATATCACTCAGCCATGAAATCAACGTCATAAGGCTACTAGCAGCATGATGAGTGGATTTGGGGACGACGATTCTAAGTGAAATAAGTCACACAGAAAAAGACACTTATCATAAGATATCACTTATAGAGGGAATGTAAAAACCGCTACCCTTGAACTGAATTACATAACAGGTCAGAGTCACACGTTTAGAAAACACACTATGGCTGCTTAACGGGAAAGGTGAGGTGGGGTGATGCATAAAACAAGGGTTTCAAATTAGCTCAGATAGAGTTCCATAAACCCAATATGTAATAGACAAGACCTACTCCTTCCTCAGTGAACTGGACTCAACACGCCCTACTCATCGCCCAAGAATATATCTGACTAGTAAGAATCTTAAAACCTATGTATTTATGTGTCTCTGTAAGTGAGTGAAGTGGGTGAAAAGCGGCATAACCACAGCAGTGAAAAGCAGCTAAACCCCATTATACAAATCAATTACTTTTAAAAACCCGTGAAACAAAGACAGTGAAAGAGAGAGAAATTCTGACAAAATTCGTTCAGGGGCTGTGATGCAACCTGGATTGACCATATGTAGACCCACAGATGGATGAGACATAAGGGTGGACACTCTTGGGGCTGAGAGGTTTGGTGAGGTTGGGTGAGCAAACGCAGACCCTTTAAAGTAATACTGTGTGGTACCCATCCCATGGGTCCCAAATCTCCAGGTTCAAGGGCATCTTCATACATCAAAAACATGCATGAGAAACCCAGAAGATGGTACACCGTGTGATCGGGAAAGGTTTCTAAAACGCACCTCATTTCTCATCTCCTTGTGCTCCGGTTCGCCATTCCAGCTGCTATACTAGCAATCTCCCTGCTTGGAGAATCAGCACCTTTAACCTCCTGTTCCGTACAGGTTGCAATTTATCCTGAGGATGAACGGGAAGAGGGGGAACCAATGAGAGACTAGCTCTAGGTGTTGGGACAGGCACAGGTCACTCTATTTTCCCATCAGGAAGAAGAATTAACCACAGGCTCAGCTTGCCGCCCGGAGCCAGAATAGGGCCTGAAGCAATCCTGCGCTTTTGCGGCCAGCTCCCAAGAAAGCGAGTTGAAAAATGGAGCTCAGGGGCACTGCAATTCACAAACCTGCAGACTTAGAAATGATAACTCTCATCCACAAATACATTGAGGGACGGCAACGAAGAGGATTTGAAAGCAAGGCAGAATTGCAGGAAACAGATTTCAGGAGGTAGATTCGAATCGCCTTTAAAGCACAGGAAAAGCGGCAAAACCTCGACAATGATGCCCTTGGCCAAAAAGGGCATATGCGGTTTTTCCTGAATATATTCGCCCTTTTTGGCCAACCAAGCAACCTGGAAAGGCAAATCAGCGCTACAAAGAAGTCTCGCTTCCCATCGGTCAAAAGGGCCAGGCTGAATAAAGTGTCAAAACCAGAAATGCAGGACAGGCCATGGAGAAATGGGAGCCTTGCTACGCTGATGGGCCGGATGGAAATTGCCAACAGCCACTCTGGAGAAGTGTACGGTGTGTCCTGAAACATCTAAAAAACTCAGCTTAGAGAGCATAGGGCACTTCCACTCATGGGCGTATAAATTGGGAAAACTAAAAATCAGCAAGACACAGGCACCCCAAAGTTTAGGGCTGCTCTGTTGACAAGAACCTCCACTTTGTTACACCTTAAATATCCCAGGAAAGACAAGAATGGATAAAGAAGTTGTGGTCCTTATGTACAATGGAATATCATTCAGCCATGAAATCAACGTCATAAGGCTAGTAGCAGCATGATGAGTGGATTTGGGTACGACGGTTCTAAGTGAAATAAGTCACACAGAAAAAGACACTTATCATAAGATATCACTTATAGAGGGAATGTAAAAACCGCTACCCTTGAACTGAATTACATAACAGGTCAGAGTCACACGTTTAGAAAACACACTAGGGCTGCTTAACGGGAAAGGTGAGGTGGGGTGATGCATAAAACAAGGGTTTCAAATTAGCTCAGATAGCGTTCCATAAACCCAATATGTAATAGACAAGACCTACTCCTTCCTCAGTGAACTGGACTCAACACGCCCTACTCATCG
This sequence comes from Balaenoptera ricei, assembly GCF_028023285.1. Classification (NCBI taxonomy): domain Eukaryota; kingdom Metazoa; phylum Chordata; class Mammalia; order Artiodactyla; family Balaenopteridae; genus Balaenoptera; species Balaenoptera ricei. The sequence continues at coordinate 87,369,385 of NC_082640.1, read as the reverse complement.
CCCAAGAATATATCTGACTAGTAAGAATCTTAAAACCTATGTATTTATATCTCTCTGTAAGTGAGTGAAGTGGGTGAAAAGTGGCATAAACACAGCAGTGAAAAGCAGCTAAACCCCATTATACAAATCAATTACTATTAAAAACCCGTGAAACAAAGACAGTGAAAGAGAGAGAAATTCTGACAAAATTCGTTCAGGGGCTGTGATGCAACCTGGATTGACCATATGTAGACCCACAGATGGATGAGACATAAGGGTGGACACTCTTAGGGCTGAGAGGCTTGGTGAGGTTGGGTGAGCAAACGCAGACCCTTTAAAGTAATACTGCGTGGAAGCCATCCCATGGGTCCCAAATCTCCAGGTTCAAGGGCATCTTCCTACATCGAAAACATGCATGAGAAACCCCGAAGATGGTACACCGTGTGATCAGGAATGGTTGCTAAAACGCACCTCATTTCTCATCTCCTTGTGCTCCGGTTCGCCATTCCAGCCGCTATACTAGCAATCTCCCTGCTTGGAGAATCAGCACCTTTAACCTCCTGTTCCGTACAGGTTGCAATTTGTCCTGAGGATGAACGGGAAGAGGGGGAACCAATGAGAGACTAGCTCTAGGTGTTGGGACAGGCACAGGTCACTCTATTTTCCCATCCGGAAGAAGAATTAACCACAGGCTCAGCTTGCCGCCCGGAGCCAGAATAGGGCCTGAAGCAATCCTGCGCTTTTGCGGGCAGCTCCCAAGAAAGCGAGTTGAAAAATGGAGCTCAGGGGCACTGCAATTCACAAACCTGCAGACTTAGAAATGATAACTCTCATCCACAAATACATTGAGGGACGGCAACGAAGAGGATTTGAAAGCAAGGCAGAATTGCAGGAAACAGATTTCAGGAGGTAGATTCGAATCGCCTTTAAAGCACAGGAAAATCGGCAAAACCTCGACAATGATGCCCTTGGCCAAAAAGGGCGTATGCGTTTTTTCCTGAATATATTCAGGAAAAAAAGCATACGCCCTTTTTGGCCAACCAAGCAACCTGGAAAGGCAAATCAGCGGTACAAAGAAGTCTCGCTTCCCTTCGGTCAAAAGGGCCAGGCTGAATAAAGTGTCAAAACCAGAAATGCAGGACAGGCCATGGAGAAATGGGAGCCTTGCTACGCTGATGGGCGGGATGTAAATTGCCAACAGCCACTCTGGAGAAGTGTACGGTGTGTCCTGAAACATCTATAAAACTCAGCTTAGAGAGCATAGGGCACTTCCACTCATGGGCGTATAAATTGGGAAAACTAAAAATCAGCAAGACAGAGGCACCCCAAAGTTTAGGGCTGCTCTGTTGACAAGAACCTCCACTTCGGCACACCTTAAATATCCCAGCAAAGACAAGAATGGATAAAGAAGTTGTGGTCCTTATGTACAATGGAATATCACTCAGCCATGAAATCAACGTCATAAGGCTAGGAGCAGCATGATGAGTGGATTTGGGTACGACGATTCTAAGTGAAATAAGTCACACAGGAAAAGACACTTATCATAAGATATCACTTATAGAGGGAATGTAAAAACCGCTACCCTTGAACTGAATTACATAACAGGTCAGAGTCACACGTTTAGAAAACACACTAGGGCTGCTTAACGGGAAAGGTGAGGTGGGGTGATGCATAAAACAAGGGTTTCAAATTAGCTCAGATAGCGTTCCATAAACCCAATATGTAATAGACAAGACCTACACCTTGCTCAGTGAACTGGACTCAACACGCCCTATTCACCACCCAAGAATATATCTGACTAGTAAGAATCTTAAAACCTATGTATTTATATCTCTCTGTAAGTGAGTGAACTGGGTGAAAAGCGGCATAAACACAGCAGTGAAAAGCAGCTAAACCCCATTATACAAATCAATTACTTTTCAAAACCCGTGAAACAAAGACAGTGAAAGAGAGAGAAATTCTGACAAAATTCGTTCAGGGGCTGTGATGCAACCTGGATTGACCATATGTAGACCCACAGATGGATGAGACATAAGGGTGGACACTTTTGGGGCTGAGAGGTTTGGTGAGGTTGGGTGAGCAAACGCAGACCCTTTAAAGTAATACTGCGTGGTACCCATCCCATGGGTCCCAAATCTCCAGGTTCAAGGGCATCTTCGTACATCGAAAACATGCATGAGAAACCCCGAAGATGGTACACCGTGTGATCGGGAATGGTTGCTAAAACGCACCTCATTTCTCATCTCCTTGTGCTCCGGTTCGCCATTCCAGCTGCTATACTAGCAATCTCCCTGCTTGGAGAATCAGCACCTTTAACCTCCTGTTCCGAACAGGTTGCAATTTGTCCTGAGGAAGAACGGGAAGAGGGGGAACCAATGAGAGACTAGCTCTAGGTGTTGGGACAGGCACAGGTCACTCTATTTTCCCATCAGGAAGAAGAATTAACCTCAGGCTCAGCCTGCCGCCCGGAGCCAGAATAGGGCCTGAAGCAATCCTGCGCTTTTGCGGCCAGCTCCCAAGAATGCGATTTGAAAAATGGTGCTGAGGGGCACTGCAATTCACAAACCTGCAGACTTAGAAATGATAAATCTCGTCCACAAATATATTGAGGGAAGGCAACGAAGAGGATTTGAAAGCAAGGCAGAATTACAGGAAACAGATTACAGGAGGTAGATTCGAATCGCCTTTAAAGCACAGGAAAAGCGGCAAAACCTGGACAATGATGCCCTTGGCCAAAAAGGGCGTATGCGTTTTTTCCTGAATATATTCAGGAAAAAACGCATACGCCCTTTTTGGCCAACCAAGCAACCTGGAAAGGCAAATCAGCGGTACAAAGAAGTCTCGCTTCCTATCGGTCAAAAGGGCCAGGCTGAATAAAGTGTCAAAACCAGAAATGCAGGACAGGCCATGGAGAAATGGGAGCCTTGCTACGCTGATGGGCGGGATGTAAATTGCCAACAGCCACTCTGGAGAAGTGTACGGTGTGTCCTGAAACATCTAAAAAAACTCAGCTTAGAGAGCATAGGGCACTTCCACTCATGGGCGTATAAATTGGGAAAACTAAAAATCAGCAAGACAGAGGCACCCCAAAGTTTAGGGCTGCTCTGTTGACAAGAACCTCCACTTTGTTACACCTTAAATATCCCAGGAAAGACAAGAATGGATAAAGAAGTTGTGGTCCTTATGTACAATGGAATATCACTCAGCCATGAAATCACCGTCATAAGGCTAGGAGCAGCATGATGAGTGGATTTGGGTACGACGATTCTAAGTGAAATAAGTCACACAGAAAAAGACACTTATCATAAGATATCACTTATAGAGGGAATGTAAAAACCGCTACCCTTGAACTGAATTACATAACAGGTCAGAGTCACACGTTTAGAAAACACACTAGGGCTGCTTAACAGGAAAGGTGAGGTGGGGTGATGCATAAAACAAGGGTTTCAAATTAGCTCAGATAGCATTCCATAAACCCAATATGTAATAGACAAGACCTACTCTTTCCTCAGTGAACTGGACTCAACACGCCCTATTCACCGCCCAAGAATATATCTGACTAGTAAGAATGTTAAAACCTATGTATTTATATCTCTCTGTAAGTGAGTGAAGTGGGTGAAAAGCGGCATAAACACAGCAGTGAAAAGCAGCTAAACCCCATTATACAAATCAATTACTTTTAAAAACCCGTGAAACAAAGACAGTGAAAGAGAGAGAAATTCTGACAAAATTCGTTCAGGGGCTGTGATGCAACCTGGATTGACCATATGTAGACCCACAGATGGATGAGACATAAGGGTGGACACTCTTGGGGCTGAGAGGTTTGGTGAGGTTGGGTGAGCAAACGCAGACCCTTTAAAGTAATACTGCGTGGTACCCATCCCATGGGTCCCAAATCTCCAGGTTCAAGGGCATCTTCCTACATCGAAAACATGCATGAGAAACCCCGAAGATGGTACACCGTGTGATCGGGAATGGTTTCTAAAACGCACCTCATTTCTCGTCTCCTTGTGCTCCGGTTCGCCATTCCAGCCGCTATACTAGCAATCTCCCTGCTTGGAGAATCAGCACCTTTAACCTCCTGTTCCGAACAGGTTGCAATTTGTCCTGAGGATGAACGGGAAGAGGGGGAACCAATGAGAGACTAGCTCTAGGTGTTGGGACAGGCACAGGTCACTCTATTTTCCCATCCGGAAGAAGAATTAACCACAGGATCAGCCTGCCGCCAGGAGCCAGAATAGGGCCTGAAGCAATCCTGAGCTTTTGCGGGCAGCTCCCAAGAAAGCGAGTTGAAAAATGGTGCTCAGGGGCACTGCAATTCACAAACCTGCAGAGTTAGAAATGATAACGCTCGTCCACAAATATATTGAGGGAAGGCAACGAAGAGGATTTGAAAGCAAGGCAGAATTGCAGGAAACAGATTTCAGGAGGTAGATTCGAATCGCCTTTAAAGCACAGGAAAAGCGGCAAAACCTCGACAATGATGCCCTTGGCCAAAAAGGGCGTATGCGTTTTTTCCTGAATATATTCAGGAAAAAACGCATACGCCCTTTTTGGCCAACCAAGCAACCTGGAAAGGCAAATCAGCGCTACAAAGAAGTCTCGCTTCCCATCGGTCAAAAGGGCCAGGCTGAATAAAGTGTCAAAACCAGAAATGCAGGACAGGCCATGGAGAAATGGGAGCCTTGCTACGCTGATGGGCCGGATGGAAATTGCCAACAGCCACTCTGGAGAAGTGTACGGTGTGTCCTGAAACATCTAAAAAACTCAGCTTAGAGAGCATAGGGCACTTCCACTCATGGGCGTATAAATTGGGACAACTAAAAATCAGCAAGACACAGGCACCCCAAACTTTAGGGCTGCTCTGTTGACAAGAACCTCCACTTTGTTACACCTTAAATATCCCAGGAAAGACAAGAATGGATAAAGAAGTTGTGGTCCTTATGTACAATGGAATATCATTCAGCCATGAAATCAACGTCATAAGGCTAGTAGCAGCATGATGAGTGGATTTGGGTACGACGGTTCTAAGTGAAATAAGTCACACAGAAAAAGACACTTATCATAAGATATCACTTATAGAGGGAATGTAAAAACCGCTACCCTTGAACTGAATTACATAACAGGTCAGAGTCACACGTTTAGAAAACACACTAGGGCTGCTTAACGGGAAAGGTGACGTGGGGTGATGCATAAAACAAGGGTTTCAAATTAGCTCAGATAGCGTTCCATAAACCCAATATGTAATAGACAAGACCTACTCCTTCCTCAGTGAACTGGACTCAACACGCCCTACTCATCGCCCAAGAATATATCTGACTAGTAAGAATCTTAAAACCTATGTATTTATATCTCTCTGTAAGTGAGTGAAGTGGGTGAAAAGCGGCATAAACACAGCAGTGAAAAGAAGCTAAACCCCATTATACAAATCAATTACTTTTAAAAACCCGTGAAACAAAGACAGTGAAAGAGAGAGAAATTCTGACAAAATTCGTTCAGGGGCTGTGATGCAACCTGGATTGACCATATGTAGACCCACAGATGGATGAGACATAAGGGTGGACACTCTTAGGGCTGAGAGGCTTGGTGAGGTTGGGTGAGCAAACGCAGACCCTTTAAAGTAATACTGCGTGGAAGCCATCCCATGGGTCCCAAATCTCCAGGTTCAAGGGCATCTTCCTACATCGAAAACATGCATGAGAAACCCCGAAGATGGTACACCGTGTGATCGGGAAAGGTTTCTAAAACGCACCTCATTTCTCATCTCCTTGTGCTCCGGTTCGCCATTCCAGCCGCTATACTAGCAATCTCCCTGCTTGGAGAATCAGCACCTTTAACCTCCTGTTCCGTACAGGTTGCAATTTGTCCTGAGGATGAACGGGAAGAGGGGGAACCAATGAGAGACTAGCTCTAGGTGTTGGGACAGGCACAGGTCACTCTATTTTCCCATCAGAAAGAAGAATTAACCACAGGCTCAGCTTGCCGCCCGGAGCCAGAATAGGGCCTGAAGCAATCCTGCGCTTTTGCGGGCAGCTCCCAAGAAAGCGAGTTGAAAAATGGAGCTCAGGGGCACTGCAATTCACAAACCTGCAGACTTAGAAATGATAACTCTCATCCACAAATACATTGAGGGACGGCAACGAAGAGGATTTGAAAGCAAGGCAGAATTGCAGGAAACAGATTTCAGGAGGTAGATTCGAATCGCCTTTAAAGCACAGGAAAATCGGCAAAACCTCGACAATGATGCCCTTGGCCAAAAAGGGCGTATGCGTTTTTTCCTGAATATATTCAGGAAAAAACGCATACGCCCTTTTTGGCCAACCAAGCAACCTGGAAAGGCAAATCAGCGGTACAAAGAAGTCTCGCTTCCCTTCGGTCAAAAGGGCCAGGCTGAATAAAGTATCATAACCAGAAATGCAGGACAGGCCATGGAGAAATGGGAGCCTTGCTACGCTGATGGGCGGGATGTAAATTGCCAACAGCCACTCTGGAGAAGTGTACGGTGTGTCCTGAAACATCTATAAAACTCAGCTTAGAGAGCATAGGGCACTTCCACTCATGGGCGTATAAATTGGGAAAACTAAAAATCAGCAAGACAGAGGCACCCCAAAGTTTAGGGCTGCTCTGTTGACAAGAACCTCCACTTCGGCACACCTTAAATATCCCAGCAAAGACAAGAATGGATAAAGAAGTTGTGGTCCTTATGTACAATGGAATATCACTCAGCCATGAAATCAACGTCATAAGGCTAGGAGCAGCATGATGAGTGGATTTGGGTACGACGATTCTAAGTGAAATAAGTCACACAGGAAAAGACACTTATCATAAGATATCACTTATAGAGGGAATGTAAAAACCGCTACCCTTGAACTGAATTACATAACAGGTCAGAGTCACACGTTTAGAAAACACACTAGGGCTGCTTAACGGGAAAGGTGAGGTGGGGTGATGCATAAAACAAGGGTTTCAAATTAGCTCAGATAGCGTTCCATAAACCCAATATGTAATAGACAAGACCTACACCTTGCTCAGTGAACTGGACTCAACACGCCCTATTCACCACCCAAGAATATATCTGACTAGTAAGAATCTTAAAACCTATGTATTTATATCTCTCTGTAAGTGAGTGAACTGGGTGAAAAGCGGCATAAACACAGCAGTGAAAAGCAGCTAAACCCCATTATACAAATCAATTACTTTTAAAAACCCGTGAAACAAAGACAGTGAAAGAGAGAGAAATTCTGACAAAATTCGTTCAGGGGCTGTGATGCAACCTGGATTGACCATATGTAGACCCACAGATGGATGAGACATAAGGGTGGACACTTTTGGGGCTGAGAGGTTTGGTGAGGTTGGGTGAGCAAACGCAGACCCTTTAAAGTAATACTGCGTGGTACCCATCCCATGGGTCCCAAATCTCCAGGTTCAAGGGCATCTTCGTACATCGAAAACATGCATGAGAAACCCCGAAGATGGTACACCGTGTGATCGGGAATGGTTTCTAAAATGCACCTCATTTCTCATCTCCTTGTGCTCCGGTTCGCCATTCCAGCTGCTATACTAGCAATCTCCCTGCTTGGAGAATCAGCACCTTTAACCTCCTGTTCCGAACAGGTTGCAATTTGTCCTGAGGAAGAACGGGAAGAGGGGGAACCAATGAGAGACTAGCTCTAGGTGTTGGGACAGGCACAGGTCACTCTATTTTCCCATCAGGAAGAATAATTAACCTCAGGCTCAGCCTGCCGCCCGGAGCCAGAATAGGGCCTGAAGCAATCCTGCGCTTTTGCGGCCAGCTCCCAAGAATGCGATTTGAAAAATGGTGCGGAGGGGCACTGCAATTCACAAACCTGCAGACTTAGAAATGATAAATCTCGTCCACAAATATATTGAGGGAAGGCAACGAAGAGGATTTGAAAGCAAGGCAGAATTACAGGAAACAGATTACAGGAGGTAGATTCGAATCGCCTTTAAAGCACAGGAAAAGCGGCAAAACCTGGACAATGATGCCCTTGGCCAAAAAGGGCGTATGCGTTTTTTCCTGAATATATTCAGGAAAAAACGCATACGCCCTTTTTGGCCAACCAAGCAACCTGGAAAGGCAAATCAGCGGTACAAAGAAGTCTCGCTTCCTATCGGTCAAAAGGGCCAGGCTGAATAAAGTGTCAAAACCAGAAATGCAGGACAGGCCATGGAGAAATGGGAGCCTTGCTACGCTGATGGGCGGGATGTAAATTGCCAACAGCCACTCTGGAGAAGTGTACGGTGTGTCCTGAAACATCTAAAAAAACTCAGCTTAGAGAGCATAGGGCACTTCCACTCATGGGCGTATAAATTGGGAAAACTAAAAATCAGCAAGACAGAGGCACCCCAAAGTTTAGGGCTGCTCTGTTGACAAGAACCTCCACTTTGTTACACCTTAAATATCCCAGGAAAGACAAGAATGGATAAAGAAGTTGTGGTCCTTATGTACAATGGAATATCACTCAGCCATGAAATCACCGTCATAAGGCTAGGAGCAGCATGATGAGTGGATTTGGGTACGACGATTCTAAGTGAAATAAGTCACACAGAAAAAGACACTTATCATAAGATATCACTTATAGAGGGAATGTAAAAACCGCTACCCTTGAACTGAATTACATAACAGGTCAGAGTCACACGTTTAGAAAACACACTAGGGCTGCTTAACAGGAAAGGTGAGGTGGGGTGATGCATAAAACAAGGGTTTCAAATTAGCTCAGATAGCATTCCATAAACCCAATATGTAATAGACAAGACCTACTCTTTCCTCAGTGAACTGGACTCAACACGCCCTATTCACCGCCCAAGAATATATCTGACTAGTAAGAATGTTAAAACCTATGTATTTATATCTCTCTGTAAGTGAGTGAAGTGGGTGAAAAGCGGCATAAACACAGCAGTGAAAAGCAGCTAAACCCCATTATACAAATCAATTACTTTTAAAAACCCGTGAAACAAAGACAGTGAAAGAGAGAGAAATTCTGACAAAATTCGTTCAGGGGCTGTGATGCAACCTGGATTGACCATATGTAGACCCACAGATGGATGAGACATAAGGGTGGACACTCTTGGGGCTGAGAGGTTTGGTGAGGTTGGGTGAGCAAACGCAGACCCTTTAAAGTAATACTGCGTGGTACCCATCCCATGGGTCCCAAATCTCCAGGTTCAAGGGCATCTTCCTACATCGAAAACATGCATGAGAAACCCCGAAGATGGTACACCGTGTGATCGGGAATGGTTTCTAAAACGCACCTCATTTCTCGTCTCCTTGTGCTCCGGTTCGCCATTCCAGCCGCTATACTAGCAATCTCCCTGCTTGGAGAATCAGCACCTTTAACCTCCTGTTCCGAACAGGTTGCAATTTGTCCTGAGGATGAACGGGAAGAGGGGGAACCAATGAGAGACTAGCTCTAGGTGTTGGGACAGGCACAGGTCACTCTATTTTCCCATCCGGAAGAAGAATTAACCACAGGCTCAGCCTGCCGCCAGGAGCCAGAATAGGGCCTGAAGCAATCCTGAGCTTTTGCGGCCAGCTCCCAAGAAAGCGAGTTGAAAAATGGTGCTCAGGGGCACTGCAATTCACAAACCTGCAGACTTAGAAATGATAAGTCTCGTCCACAAATATATTGAGGGAAGGCAACGAAGAGGATTTGAAAACAAGGCAGAATTGCAGGAAACAGATTTCAGGAGGTAGATTCGAATCGCCTTTAAAGCACAGGAAAAGCGGCAAAACCTCGACAATGATGCCCTTGGCCAAAAAGGGCGTATGCGTTTTTTCCTGAATATATTCAGGAAAAAACGCATACGCCCTTTTTGGCCAACCAAGCAACCTGGAAAGGCAAATCAGCGCTACAAAGAAGTCTCGCTTCCCATCGGTCAAAAGGGCCAGGCTGAATAAAGTGTCAAAACCAGAAATGCAGGACAGGCCATGGAGAAATGGGAACATTGCTACGCTGAAGGGCGGGATGTAAAATCCCAACAGCCACTCTGGAGAAGTGTACAGTGTGTCCTGAAACATCTAAAAAACTCAGCTTAGAGAGCATAGGGCACTTCCACTCATGGGCGGATAAATTGGGAAAACTAAAAATCAGCAAGACAGAGGCACCCCAAAGTTGAGGGCTGCTCTGTTGACAAGAACCTCCACTTTGTTACACCTTAAATATCACAGGAACGACAAGAATGGAGAAAGAAGTTGTGGTCCTTATGTACAATGGAATATCACTCAGCCATGAAATCAACGTCATGAGGCTAAGAGCAGCATGATGAGAGCATTTGGGTACGACGATTCTAAGTGAAATAAGTCACACAGAAAAAGACACTTATCATAAGATATCACTTATAGAGGGAATGTAAAAACCGCTACCCTTGAACTGAATTACAAAACAGAATAGAGTCACACGTTTACAAAAACACTAGGGCTGCTTAACAGGAAAGGTGAGGTGGGGTGATGCATAAAACAAGGGTTTCAAATTAGCTCAGATAGCGTTCCATAAACCCAATATGTAATAGACAAGACCTACACCTTGCTCAGTGAACTGGACTCAACACGCCCTATTCACCGCCCAAGAATATATCTGACTAGTAAGAATCTTAAAACCTATGTATTTATATCTCTCTGTAAGTGAGTGAACTGGGTGAAAAGCGGCATAAACACAGCAGTGAAAAGCAGCTAAACCCCATTATACAAATCAATTACTTTTAAAAACCCGTGAAACAAAGACAGTGAAAGAGAGAGAAATTCTGACAAAATTCGTTCAGGGGCTGTGATGCAACCTGGATTGACCATATGTAGACCCACAGATGGATGAGACATAAGGGTGGACACTCTTGGGGCTGAGAGGTTTGGTGAGGTTGGGTGAGCAAACGCAGACCCTTTAAAGTAATACTGCGTGGTACCCATCCCATGGGTCCCAAATCTCCAGGTTCAAGGGCATCTTCGTACATCGAAAACATGCATGAGAAACCCCGAAGATGGTACACCGTGTGATCAGGAATGGTTGCTAAAACGCACCTCATTTCTCATCTCCTTGTGCTCCGGTTCGCCATTCCAGCTGCTATACTAGCAATCTCCCTGCTTGGAGAATCAGCACCTTTAACCTCCTGTTCCGAACAGGTTGCAATTTGTCCTGAGGAAGAACGGGAAGAGGGGGAACCAATGAGAGACTAGCTCTAGGTGTTGGGACAGGCACAGGTCACTCTATTTTCCCATCAGGAAGAAGAATTAACCTCAGGCTCAGCCTGCCGCCCGGAGCCAGAATAGGGCCTGAAGCAATCCTGCGCTTTTGCGGCCAGCTCCCAAGAATGCGATTTGAAAAATGGTGCTGAGGGGCACTGCAATTCACAAACCTGCAGACTTAGAAATGATAAATCTCGTCCACAAATATATTGAGGGAAGGCAACGAAGAGGATTTGAAAGCAAGGCAGAATTACAGGAAACAGATTACAGGAGGTAGATTCGAATCGCCTTTAAAGCACAGGAAAAGCGGCAAAACCTGGACAATGATGCCCTTGGCCAAAAAGGGCGTATGCGTTTTTTCCTGAATATATTCAGGAAAAAACGCATACGCCCTTTTTGGCCAACCAAGCAACCTGGAAAGGCAAATCAGCGGTACAAAGAAGTCTCGCTTCCTATCGGTCAAAAGGGCCAGGCTGAATAAAGTGTCAAAACCAGAAATGCAGGACAGGCCATGGAGAAATGGGAGCCTTGCTACGCTGATGGGCGGGATGTAAATTGCCAACAGCCACTCTGGAGAAGTGTACGGTGTGTCCTGAAACATCTAAAAAAACTCAGCTTAGAGAGCATAGGGCACTTCCACTCATGGGCGTATAAATTGGGAAAACTAAAAATCAGCAAGACAGAGGCACCCCAAAGTTTAGGGCTGCTCTGTTGACAAGAACCTCCACTTTGTTACACCTTAAATATCCCAGGAAAGACAAGAATGGATAAAGAAGTTGTGGTCCTTATGTACAATGGAATATCACTCAGCCATGAAATCACCGTCATAAGGCTAGGAGCAGCATGATGAGTGGATTTGGGTACGACGATTCTAAGTGAAATAAGTCACACAGAAAAAGACACTTATCATAAGATATCACTTATAGAGGGAATGTAAAAACCGCTACCCTTGAACTGAATTATATAACAGGTCAGAGTCACACGTTTAGAAAACACACTAGGGCTGCTTAACAGGAAAGGTGAGGTGGGGTGATGCATAAAACAAGGGTTTCAAATTAGCTCAGATAGCATTCCATAAACCCAATATGTAATAGACAAGACCTACTCTTTCCTCAGTGAACTGGACTCAACACGCCCTATTCACCGCCCAAGAATATATCTGACTAGTAAGAATGTTAAAACCTATGTATTTATATCTCTCTGTAAGTGAGTGAAGTGGGTGAAAAGCGGCATAAACACAGCAGTGAAAAGCAGCTAAACCCCATTATACAAATCAATTACTTTTAAAAACCCGTGAAACAAAGACAGTGAAAGAGAGAGAAATTCTGACAAAATTCGTTCAGGGGCTGTGATGCAACCTGGATTGACCATATGTAGACCCACAGATGGATGAGACATAAGGGTGGACACTCTTGGGGCTGAGAGGTTTGGTGAGGTTGGGTGAGCAAACGCAGACCCTTTAAAGTAATACTGCGTGGTACCCATCCCATGGGTCCCAAATCTCCAGGTTCAAGGGCATCTTCCTACATCGAAAACATGCATGAGAAACCCCGAAGATGGTACACCGTGTGATCGGGAATGGTTTCTAAAACGCACCTCATTTCTCGTCTCCTTGTGCTCCGGTTCGCCATTCCAGCCGCTATACTAGCAATCTCCCTGCTTGGAGAATCAGCACCTTTAACCTCCTGTTCCGAACAGGTTGCAATTTGTCCTGAGGATGAACGGGAAGAGGGGGAACCAATGAGAGACTAGCTCTAGGTGTTGGGACAGGCACAGGTCACTCTATTTTCCCATCCGGAAGAAGAATTAACCACAGGCTCAGCCTGCCGCCAGGAGCCAGAATAGGGCCTGAAGCAATCCTGAGCTTTTGCGGGCAGCTCCCAAGAAAGCGAGTTGAAAAATGGTGCTCAGGGGCACTGCAATTCACAAACCTGCAGACTTAGAAATGATAAGTCTCGTCCACAAATATATTTAGGGAAGGCAACGAAGAGGATTTGAAAACAAGGCAGAATTGCAGGAAACAGATTTCAGGAGGTAGATTCGAATCGCCTTTAAAGCACAGGAAAAGCGGCAAAACCTCGACAATGATGCCCTTGGCCAAAAAGGGCGTATGCGTTTTTTCCTGAATATATTCAGGAAAAAACGCATACGCCCTTTTTGGCCAACCAAGCAACCTGGAAAGGCAAATCAGCGCTACAAAGAAGTCTCGCTTCCCATCGGTCAAAAGGGCCAGGCTGAATAAAGTGTCAAAACCAGAAATGCAGGACAGGCCATGGAGAAATGGGAACATTGCTACGCTGAAGGGCGGGATGTAAAATCCCAACAGCCACTCTGGAGAAGTGTACAGTGTGTCCTGAAACATCTAAAAAACTCAGCTTAGAGAGCATAGGGCACTTCCACTCATGGGCGGATAAATTGGGAAAACTAAAAATCAGCAAGACAGAGGCACCCCAAAGTTGAGGGCTGCTCTGTTGACAAGAACCTCCACTTTGTTACACCTTAAATATCACAGGAACGACAAGAATGGAGAAAGAAGTTGTGGTCCTTATGTACAATGGAATATCACTCAGCCATGAAATCAACGTCATGAGGCTAAGAGCAGCATGATGAGAGCATTTGGGTACGACGATTCTAAGTGAAATAAGTCACACAGAAAAAGACACTTATCATAAGATATCACTTATAGAGGGAATGTAAAAACCGCTACCCTTGAACTGAATTACAAAACAGAATAGAGTCACACGTTTACAAAAACACTAGGGCTGCTTAACAGGAAAGGTGAGGTGGGGTGATGCATAAAACAAGGGTTTCAAATTAGCTCAGATAGCGTTCCATAAACCCAATATGTAATAGACAAGACCTACACCTTGCTCAGTGAACTGGACTCAACACGCCCTATTCACCGCCCAAGAATATATCTGACTAGTAAGAATCTTAAAACCTATGTATTTATATCTCTCTGTAAGTGAGTGAACTGGGTGAAAAGCGGCATAAACACAGCAGTGAAAAGCAGCTAAACCCCATTATACAAATCAATTACTTTTAAAAACCCGTGAAACAAAGACAGTGAAAGAGAGAGAAATTCTGACAAAATTCGTTCAGGGGCTGTGATGCAACCTGGATTGACCATATGTAGACCCACAGATGGATGAGACATAAGGGTGGACACTCTTGGGGCTGAGAGGTTTGGTGAGGTTGGGTGAGCAAACGCAGACCCTTTAAAGTAATACTGCGTGGTACCCATCCCATGGGTCCCAAATCTCCAGGTTCAAGGGCATCTTCGTACATCGAAAACATGCATGAGAAACCCCGAAGATGGTACACCGTGTGATCAGGAATGGTTGCTAAAACGCACCTCATTTCTCATTTCCTTGTGCTCCGGTTCGCCATTCCAGCTGCTATACTAGCAATCTCCCTGCTTGGAGAATCAGCACCTTTAACCTCCTGTTCCGAACAGGTTGCAATTTGTCCTGAGGAAGAACGGGAAGAGGGGGAACCAATGAGAGACTAGCTCTAGGTGTTGGGACAGGCACAGGTCACTCTATTTTCCCATCCGGAAGAAGAATTAACCACAGGCTCAGCTTGCCGCCCGGAGCCAGAATAGGGCCTGAAGCAATCCTGCGCTTTTGCGGCCAGCTCCCAAGAACGCGAGTTGAAAAATGGAGCTCAGGGGCACTGCAATTCACAAACCTGCAGACTTAGAAATGATAAATCTCGTCCACAAATATATTGAGGGAAGGCAACGAAGAGGATTTGAAAGCAAGGCAGAAATGCAGGAAACAGATTTCAGGAGGTAGATTCGAATCGCCTTTAAAGCACAGGAAAAGCGGGAAAACCTCGACAATGATGCCCTTGGCCAAAAAGGGCGTATGCGTTTTTTCCTGAATATATTCAGGAAAAAACGCATACGCCCTTTTTGGCCAACCAAGCAACCTGGAAAGGCATTTCAGCGCTACAAAGAAGTCTTGCTTCCCATCGGTCAAAAGGGCCAGGCTGAATAAAGTGTCAAAACCAGAAATGCAGGATATGCCATGGAGAAATGGGAGCCTTGCTACGCTGGTGGGCGGGATGTAAATTGCCAACAGCCACTCTGGAGAAGTGTACGGCGTGTCCTGAAACATCTAAAAAACTCAGCTTAGAGAGCATAGGGCACTTCCACTCATGGGCGTATAAATTGGGAAAACTAAAAATCAGCAAGACACAGGCACCCCAAAGTTTAGGGCTGCTCTGTTGACAAGAACCTCCAATTCCTTACACCTTAAATATCCCAGGAAAGACAAGAATGGATAAAGAAGTTGTGGTCCTTTTGTACAATGGAATATCACTCAGCCATGAAATCAACGTCATAAGGCTACTAGCAGCATGATGAGTGGATTTGGGGACGACGATTCTAAGTGAAATAAGTCACACAGAAAAAGACACTTATCATAAGATATCACTTATAGAGGGAATGTAAAAACCGCTACCCTTGAACTGAATTACATAACAGGTCAGAGTCACACGTTTAGAAAACACACTAGGGCTGCTTAACGGGAAAGGTGAGGTGGGGTGATGCATAAAACAAGGGTTTCAAATTAGCTCAGATAGCGTTCCATAAACCCAATATGTAATAGACAAGACCTACTCCTTTCTCAGTGAACTGGACTCAACACGCCCTATTCATCGCCCAAGAATATATCTGACTAGTAAGAATCTTAAAACCTATGTATTTATATCTCTCTGTAAGTGAGTGAAGTGGGTGAAAAGCGGCATAACCACAGAAGTGAAAAGCAGCTAAACCCCATTATACAAATCAATTAGTTTTAAAAACCCGTGAAACAAAGCCAGTGAAAGAGAGAGAAACTCGTTCAAAGTTCGTTCAGGGGCAGTGAAGCAACCTGTATGGACCATATCAAGACCCACAGCTGGATTAGATATAAGGCTGGACACTCTTGGGGCTGATAGGTTTGGTGAGGTTGGGTGCGGAAAGGCCTACCCTTTAAAATAATAGTGCGTGGTACCCATTCAATGGGTCCCAAATCTCCAGGTTCAAGGGAATCTTCTTACAGCGAAAAAATGCATGGGAAACCCAGTGGATGGTATACAGTGTGATCGAGAAAGGTTTCTGAAACGCACCTCATTTCTCATCTCCTTGTGCTCGAGTTCGCCATTTCAGCCGTTTTACTAACAATCTCTCCACTTGGAGAATCAGCTCCTTTAACCTCCTGTTTCGTACAGGTTGCAGTTTGTCCTGAGGATGAATGGGATGAGGGGCAACCCATGAGAGGCTAGCTCTAGGTGTTGGGACAGGTATAGGTCACTCTAATTATCCATCACAAGGAGAATTAACAACAGGCTCAGCCTGCTCCACGGAACCAGAATAGGGCCTTAAGCAATCCTGCGGTTTTGCTGTCAGCTTCCAAAAAAGCGAGTTGAAAAATGGAGTTCAGGGGCACTGCAATTCACAATCCTTTAGAGTTATAAATGTTAACTCTCGTCCAAAAATATACTGAAGGAAGGCAACGAAGAGGATTTCAAAGCAAGGCTGAATTGCCGGAAATTTATATAGTTCATATGTTAAGTGTTTATATACATTTAACATACATTAGCCTATTTAGGTTAGCCCCATAATCCTAATTTTTCCATCCTTCCACCATTCATTTTCGTTCACCATTAGTTTGTTTTATACGTCTGGGAGTGTCTTTTTCTGTGGACGTATGTTCATTGGTAGCAATCTTAGGATAACTTGTATAAATGATATCATAGGATATTTGTCATTCCCTTTTCACTTACTTTACCTAATATGATTATTTCTAGGCTCATTTTTAATCCTGAAAACGGCACTCTTCGTTTTCTTCCCGAGGCTACTATTCCATTCTGTACATATACCACTTCTTCTTTGTCAATTCATCTGTTTATGGACCTTTTTTTTGCTTCCATGTCTTGGCTATTTCAATATTGCTGCAGTGCACATTTGCCTGCCTCTGTCTTTCCGATTCTGGTGGTCTTAGATTATAGGCCCAAAAGGTGCCCTGCCACATCATCTGGTAGCTCAATTTTTACCTTATAAAGCAGCTCCATTCAGTTTTTGTTAGTGCTGTTACCACTTTACATCCCACCAGCTGCTAGAAGGTACAGAGTTCTCTAAAACCCCTTCAGCATTTATAGTTTGTAGACGTTTTGCTGATGGTCATTTGACTGGTGTGAGCTGAAACCTTTTTGGAGGTTGGATTTGCATGTGGCTAATAATTCCTTACACTGAGCTTTAGGCATGTCCTTCTTTTCTTTTCCTCTTTTTTTTTTTAGAGTGAGTACAACTTCTCTCTTCATATTGACTTCTTGAAAAATTGGTCATGTGTTGAATTTTCTTGCCTATTCCGTACCCCAGGGCATTTTTTGAGGGGAGGTGTCATTTACAGCCCTGCAGTCCTTGTGACTATTAGGCAACAATTAGCACTGGGTTTAAAGCTGCTGTTGTGAGAAACAGCCACAAGACGGCAGGATTATTACGTTCTCAACCCTTGTTACTAGGGCAACAGAGTCTTCCTGGAGGTAGTGTTCCGAGGTTGTATATTAGAGAGGAATGTGCGGGGAAAAGCCCCCAGATTTAAGGAGGTAGATACGAATCGCCTTTAGAGCACATGAAAGCGGCAAAACGTCGACAATGATGCACTTGGCCAAAAAGGGCGTATGCGTTTTTTCCTGAATATATTCAGGAAAAAAAGCATACGCCCTTTTTGGCCAACCAAGCAATCCGGAAATGCAAATCAGCCCTACAAAGATGTCTCACTTGCCACGGGTCAAAGGGGCCAACCTAAAAAAGTGTAGAAACCAGAAATGCAGGACAGGCCAGGGAGAAAAGGGAGCCTTGTTACGCTGATGGGCGGGATGTAAATTGCTAACGGCTACTCTGGAGAAGTGTATGGTGTTTCCAAAATCATCTAAAAAACACAGCTAGAGAGCATAGGGCACTTCCACTCGTGGGCGTATAAAATGGGAAAATTAAAAATCGACAAGACACAGGCACCCCAAAACTTAGGGCTGCTCTGTCTACAAGAACCTCCACTTCAGTACAACTTAAATATGCCAGAAAAGAGAAAAATGGATAAAGAAGTTGTGGTACTTATGTACAACGGGATATCACTCAGCCATGAAATCAGTGACATAAGGCTAGTAGCTGCAGGATGAGTGGATTTAGGTACGATGATTCTAAGTGAAATAAGTCACACAGAAAAAGACACTTATCATAAGATATCACTTATAGAGGGAAAGTAAAAATCGCTACACATGACCTGATTTACAAAACAGAACAGAGTCACACATTTCGAAATCACACTATGGCTGCTGAACGGGAAAGATGAGGTGGGATGAGGCATAAAACAATGGTTTTATATTAGCACAGACACCGTTCCATAAACCAAATATGTTGCAGACAAGACCTACTCCTTGCTCAGTGAACCTGGCACAACATCCCCTATTCACCGCACAAGAATATATCTGACTAGTAAGAATCTTAAAACCTATGTATTGATATCTGTCTGTAACTTAATCAAGTGGGTGTAAAGCAGCATAAACACAGCAGTGAAAATCAGCCAAACCCCATTATAAACATAAATTACAAAAAAAAAACCAACAAAGAGTGAAAGAGAGAGAAATTCGTACAAACTTCGTTCGGGGGCAGTGAAGAAACCTGGATTGACCATATCTAGACCCACAGCTGGATTAGACATAAGGCTGGACACTCTTGGGGCTGAGAGGATTGGTGAGGTTGGGTGAGCAAACGCAGACGCTTTAAAGTAATACTGCGTGATACCCATTCTATGGGTCCCAAATCTCCAGCTTCAAGGGAATCTTCCTACAGCGAAAAAATGCATGGGAAACCCAGTGGATGGTATACAGTGTGATCGGGACACGCTTCTGAAACGCAGGTCATTTCTCATCTCCTGGTGCTCGGGTTCGCCATTCCAGCCGCTTGACTAACAATCTCCCTGCTTGGAGAATCAGCACCTTTAACCTCCTGTTTTGTACAGGTTGCAATTTGTCCTGAGGATGAACGGGAAGAGGGGCAACCCATGAGAGGCTAGCTCTAGGTGTTGGGACAGGCACAGGTCACCGTAATTTCCCATCAGGAAGAAGAATTAACCACAGGCTCAGCCTGCCCCCCGGAACCAGAATAGGGCCTGAAGCAATCCTGCGGGTTTGCGGCCAGCTCCCAAAAAAGCGATTTGGAGAATGGAGCTCAGGAGCACGGCAATTCACAAATCTGCAGAGTTATAAATGATCACTCTCGTCCAAAAATGTATTGAGGTAAGGCAACGAAGAGGATTTCAAAGCAAGACAGAATTGCAGGAAACAGTTTTTCACAGGTAGATTGGACTCGCCTTTAAAGCACATGAAATTCCGCAGAACTTCGACAATGATGCTGTTGGCCAAAAAGGGCGTCTATGTTCTTTCCTGAATAAATTTTGGAAAAAACGCAGATGCTCTTTTTGGTCAACTAAACAAGCGGGCAATGCAAATCAGCATTACAAAAATGTCTCACTTCGCATTGGTCAAAAGGCCCATGCTGAAAAAGTGTAAAACCCAGAAATGCAGGACAGGCCATGGAGAAAAGGGAGCCATTGTTATGCTGATCGGCGGGATGTAAATTGCCACCGGCCACTCTTGAGAAGTGTATGCTGTATCTTAAAACTTCTAAAAAACAGAGCTACAGAGCATACAGCATTTCCCCTCATGGGCGTATATCTTGGGAAAACCAAAAAATCGACAAGACACAGGCACCCCAAAGTTTAGGGCTGCTCTGTTTAGAAATGTCTCGATTTGGGTACAACTTACATGTCCTTGGAAGGAAAAAATGGATAAAGAAGATGTGGTACTTATGTACAATGGGATATTACTCAGCAATTAAATCAATGAAATAAGGCCAGTGGCAGCAACTCGTGGAGACTGAGGTACGATCATTCTAAGTGACATAAGTCAGACATAAAGAGAGACTTATCATAAGGTATCACTTATAGATAGTATCTAAAAATGCCTTCACATGAACGCCATTACAAAACAGAAACAGAGTCACACATTTAGAAAACACACTTATGGCTGCTAAAGGAGAAAGGTGGGGCGGGGTGATGCATAAACCAGGAGGTTGAAATTAGCACAGATACGGTTCCATAAACAAAATAGGTATTCGACAGGACCTACTCTATAGCTCAAAGAGCTGGACTCAGCACACTGTTGTCACCAGAAAAGGATATATAAGACTGGTAAGAATCTGTAAAAGAATTTATTGATGTCTCTCTTTAAGTGAATCAAGTGGATAGATGTAGAGCAGGAAGAAACACAGTATTGAAAATCAGCTATACCCCATTATAAAATTAAATAACAAGAACAAAATAAAGACAGTGAGAGAGAGAGAAATTCTTACAAAATTTGTTCAAGGGCTGTGATGCAACCTGGACTGACCATATCTAGACACAGAGCTGGATGGGACCTAAGGCTCTACACTCGTTGGTCTGAGAGGCTTCGTGAGGATGGGACAGCAAATGCCGCACTTTTCCAGTAATACTGCTTGGCCCCCATTCCATGGGTCCCATACCTCCAGGTGCAGGGGACCCTTCCTACAGCTAAAACATGCATGGCACATCCAGAGGATGGTACACCGTCTGATCGGGAAGAGTTTGGAAAAGTCACCTCATCTCCACGTCTCCTGGTATTCGGGTTCCCCAGCTCCTTTCCTTAGAGTCTCCCCACTTTGGGAAGGCAGCACACTCAACAGCCGGTTTTGCACGGCTTGGAATTTTCCGGTGAAGAAGGGGAATGGCGGGATGGAATGAGACACAAGCCTTAGATGTTTGGACAGGCATATGCCACTCTAGTTTCCTACGTGGAAGAAGAAATCCCCTATCCTTCAGGTGCCCCAGTAACTGGAATGGGTCTGTAGAAATCCTGTCCCTTTGTGTCTGCTTCCCTAAACAAGTTGAAAACCGGTGCTCAGGGGCACTGCAATTCACAAACATGCAGGGTTGTTATTGACACCTCTAATGGAGTCATTTCTTGAGCCAAGTATTCGTAAAGGCCTTGTAAGCAAGGCAGAATTGCAGGAAAGGGATTTCAAGGGGTAGTTTGCACTCGTCATTAAAGCACATGCAAAGCTGCTGAACATCGCCAATGATGCAGTTTGCCAAAAAGGCCGTATGCGTTATTCCTTAATCTATTCAGGAAAAACCCTTACTCCATTTTTGGCCAACAAAACAGGCGGGCAATGTAAATTAATACTACAAAGAGATATCACTTCGCACCAGTCAGAATGGCCAACCTCACAAACTGTAAAACCTGAAATGCAGGACAGGGCGTGGAGAAAAGGGAACCCTGACAAGCTGATGGTGGGAATGTAACTTGCTAACAGCCACTCTGGAGAAGTGGGTGGTGATTCCTTAAAAATCTAAAAACCAGAGCTTCAGAGCATATGGCGCTTCCACTCCTGGGCCTGTATCTTGGAAAAAAACCTAAATGGACAGGACCCAGGCACTCTAAAATTTATGCAGCCCTGTTTACAAGAGCCTCTACTCGGAAGCTACCTAAAAGTCCTTGGAAGGAAGAATGGATAAAGAAATTATGGTAGATATGTACAATGGAATATTACTCAGCCATGAAATGAATGAAATAAGGCCATTTCGGGCCACTCAGAAGGACCTACATACATTCATACTAAGTGTCATAAATCAGGCAATGAAAAATATCATATGATATTACTTATCGGTGGAATCTAAAAATTGATAGAAAGGTACTATCTTACAACACAGAAACACAGTCCCAGACTTAGAACACAAACTTATGGTTACCAAACTGGAAAGGTGTGTTGGAGGCATAAATCATGAGGTTGGAGTTAGTATATACATATTTACAGAGAGAAAACTTGTAATCAACATGGACCTGCTGTAGAGCACTTGGAACTCTTCTCAACACCCTTTAGTAACCTCAATAGGAAAATAATTCTAAAAAGAATATATAGTTATCTCTGTATAAATGAATCATGTTGGTGTATGTCAAAAATGAACACAACATGATAAATCAACTATATACTCCATTATAAATTTAAAATTAAATTAAATTAAAGAAAAATGATCACTAAATTTGTTTAGTCGCAGTGAACGTACTAGTGTCACATCCCTGGACACAGACACAATTTGGTCCCAAGGCTGGACTGTTGTGGGCCTGAGGACCTCGGGAGGATACGCCAGCTAATTCGCCCCCCTTGAACATGTAGTACCTGGTCCCCTCTGCATGGGATCACTATCTCCAGATCTAAGTGTGCCCTCATACTACTAAACCAACCCTCTGACACCCAAAGGATGGTGGACTCTCTGGGCTGGATGACATTTGGAAAATCACCTGCTCTCAACATATCCTGGTGTTTGGGTTCCGACCTCCCGACTCCTTCGTAAGGGTCATCCCACTCTACAAGACAGCACCCTCAACAGGTGATTTTGCAGGGGTTTATACTTGTTCGGGGGATGAAGGGTAAGGGGGAAGAAGGAATGGGACAGAAGCCCTTACATGTTTGGTCAGGCACATTCCACTCTAATTTAATACCCAAGAACAGGACTTGCCCTACATCTAAGGTTGTGTCAGTAACCAGAGAGGGACAGTAGAAATCCTGCCGCCTTCTGTTTCCCATAACAACAATTCTAAAACTGGACCTTATACGCACTTCATATTCACAATGCCTGGGGAGCTCTAAATGACAACAGCCCTCAAAAAATGTCTTGGGGTAGGTAATCGAAGTAGACTTCAAAACAAGGCAACCTTTCAATAACCCTTTTTCAAGGGATAAATCTTACTGACACTGTTCAAAAAAAAAAGCACATATGAAGATACTCACCATTGCTTTATGTTAGACAAATGCAAATCAGATGTACAAAGAAGTATCACCTGGAACCACTCAGAATAGCCATCATCACAATGTCTACAAACAAGAAGTGGTTCAGAGGGTGTGGAAAAAAGAGAAACCTACTACTTATTTTTTTTTTTAATCTGCGTTGGGTCTTCGTTGCTGCGCGCGTCTTTTCTATAGTTGCAGCAAGCGGGGGCTACTCATCGTTGTGGTACGAAGCCTTCTCTTTGTGGTGGCTTCTCTTGTTGTGGAGCACAAGCTGTAGGCACACAGGCTTCAGTAGTTGTGGCTCGTGGGCTCTAGAGCGCAGACTGAGTAGTTGTGGTGCACGGGCTTACTTGTTCTGTGGCATGTGAGATCTTCCCGGGCCAGGGCTCGAACCTGTGTCCCCTGAACTGGCAGGCAGATTCTTAACCACTGCGCCACCAATTCTATGCTATCGGTGGCAATGCCAATTGGTAACAGCCACTAGGGAGCACAGAATGGAGGTTACCAGAGTAAGGGGAGGTGGGAGGGATAAACTGGAAATTGGGATTGACATATACTCACCACTATATATAAAAGAGATAACAAATAAGGGCTTACTGTATAGCACAGGGAACTCTACTCAATACTCTGTAATGACCTGTATGGGAAAGGAATCCAAAAAGGATTGGATATATGTATAACTGCTTCACTGTGCTGTGCAGCAGAAAGTAACACAACATTGTAAATCAACTCTATTCCCAAAAAATGGAAATTGAAATGAAATGAAGTAAAATAAAATAAAATAGAGATACCAGATGATCCAGCAAGTTCACTCCTGTGTGCATATCTGGAGGAAAGCATAAATCGAAAAGACACATCTTCCCCAATGTTCACTGCAACACTCTTTACAATAACGAAGACATGGAAGCAACCAAAACGTCCATCAACATATGAATATAGGTAAAGAATATGTGATACATATATATAATGGAATATGACTCAGCCATAAAATAGAAGAAAATAATGCCAGTTGCAGTAACATGGATGGACCTAGAGATGATTGTACTAAGTGAAGTAAGTCAGACAGAGTAAGACAAATATTGGATGATATCACTTCTAGGTGGAAGCTAAAAATTGATACAAATGAACTAACTTACAAAAGAGAGGCAGACTCACAGACTTGGAAAACAAACTTATGGTTACCAAAGGGGAGAGGTGGGGGGTAGGGATAAATCAGGAGCTTGGGGTAAACATACGAATACTACTATATATAACAGATAAGCAACAAGGACCTACTGTATAGCACAGGGAGCTCTACTCAGTATTCTGGGAATACCGTTATCAGAAAAGACTCTGAAAAAGAATGAATATATGCATATGTGTAACTGAATCACTTGCTGTGCAGCTGAAATGAACACAACATTGTAAATCAACTATACTCCAATAAAATTTACATTTCAAAATAAAGAAAATCACCTATATTTCAAAAGAAAAAAAAAAAAGAATTCCCATCTCTTTATATGGCTTGATAGCTTACTTTTTTAGTGCTCAATATTATCCCATTCCCAGAATATATTAATACTATATCATTTCATTCACCTATTGGAGGACACCTTAGTTTCATTCACATTTTGGCAATATTGAATTAGGTGCTATAAATATCCATATGCAGGTTTTCCTCTGGAAGTATGTTTTAAACTACTTTCAGTAAATATCCATGAGAACACTTGACGGATTGTACAGTAAGGGAATGCTCAATATTCTAGCAAGTGTCAATCAGACTACCAAAGTAGCTGTATTATTTTTCATTTCCACCAATGACAAATGTCTTTTCCTATTGTTCCACATCTCCTACAGAATTTGTTCTTGTCATTGTTCATATTTTAGCCATTCTAAGTGTTACATAGTGGTATGTAATTGTATTTTTAATTTGCTTTTTCATGGCAGCATGTAATCTGGATTATTCTTCTGTATACTTATATGCATAGTGTCTATTTTCTTTGGTGAGGTGTCCATAAAGTACATTGGTCCACATTTTATTTAGGTTGCTTTCATTTTTTTCTACCCAATCTGTATTTGTTTTATTTATTTTCGTGCCTTATTGCATTAGCAAGGACTGGGAGTAAAATATGGAAAAGGAGTCATGAAAGGGGACATCCTTGCTTTTACCTGAACTTAGTGGAAAGGCTTCATGGTTTTGACCATTAATCATGATGTAAGATAAAAGTTTCCTGTAAATCTTTGTTATCAACTTGAGAAAGCTCCAGTTTATTTCTTTAACTGAGAGTTTTTATGAAGAATGGGTGTTAGATTTTTTCAAAGGTCTTCTGAATCTATTGATATGCTAATGATTGTCTTTAAGGTGTTGACATGATGGATATAATTATTTGATTCTAGAATGTTGAACCAGCCTTTCATACTTGGGATTATTTCCTCTCATTCATGATATAAAATTCTCTCAAAATATTGTTGGATTCGATTTGGTAATATTTTGTTGAGGATTTTTGCATTGATGTTCCTGAGAGATATTGGTCAGTTTTCTTTACTATTCATATGTTCTTCTAAGTTTGGATGTTGTGGATTTAGTGTCAGACATTCATTTGGGGAGATTCTCAGTCATTTTTAAAAAATATTTTCTGTTCTTTATTATCTTTATTCTCCTCCTGCTATACCCATTATGTATAGGTCACAGCATTTTTCATTGTTCCACAATTATTGATTACTCTGTTCTGTTGATTTCTTTCCTGCCCATTTTCTCTTTTCTTTTGAGATTTAAAGGTTTCTCCTGATATGTCTTCAAGCTCACAGATATTTCTCCTCAGCCAGCTCTTTGACTGCTAGAACAAAATACGAGAGACTTGGTATTTTATAAACAACAGAATATTTTTGTTTTCTCATAATTGCTGAGGCTGAAAAGTTCAAGAACAAGTAACCAGGGGCTTCCCTGGAGGTGCAGTGGTTAAGAATCTGCCTACCAATAAAGGAGACAAGGGTTCGAGCCCTGGTCCAGGAAGATCCCACATGCCATGGAACAACTAAGCCCGCGCACCACAAATACTGAGCCTGTGCTCTAGAGTCCACAGGCCACAACTACTGAGCCCGTGAGCCACAACTACTGAAACCCACACGCCTAGAGCCCGTGCTCCGCAACAAGAGAAGCCACTCAATGAGAAGCCTGTGCACCGCACCAAAGACCCAACACAGCCAAAAAATTAATTAATTAATTATCTAATTATTTTTTTTTAAAAAAGAAGAAGTTGCCAGCTGACTTAGTGTCTGGTGAGGGACCAATTTCTGGTTCATAATGTGGGTCTTCTCGCTCGGCAATGAAATCATGGAATGGGCATAAGATCTTCTGTGTGCTACATTTATTAGGTCACTAATCCCATGTTTGAGGTCTCTGGCCTCATAACCTAATCACCTCCCAAAAGCCCCACCTCCTAATACCATCAACATGGGAGCTGGGTTTCAAAATTTTAAAATTAGAGGTACAAAATATTTACACCATAACAGGGGCCACAGAGTTAACTGATTTTTCCTTTCATGTTAAAGGTTTGCACATTTATATTTATTATATAATCCCAAAACCCTTGTTTTTTTTTATAAGATTCTTTTTCTGTATATGCCAGTACAGACCACTGAGTAGAGTTCCCTGTGCTATAAAGCAGGTCTTTATCTATTTTATATATAGTAGTGTGTATAAGTCAGTCCCAATCTCCCAATTTATCCCTTCCCCACTTATCCCCTGGTAACCATAAGTTTGTTTTCTATATCCATGATTCTATTTCTGTTGTGTAAATAAGTTCATTTGTACCTTTTTTTTTTCTTTTTTAGATTCCTCATATAAGCAATATCATATGATATTTGTCTTTCTGTGTCTGACTTGCTTCACTCAGTATAGCAATCTCTAGGTCCATCCATGTTGCTACAAAACCCTTAATTGTTAAGGATAACTCTCAATTTTTCCCAGTATCATCAGCAATTCTTTCTGGCAGACACGTGATAACACTTTTTAAACAGGGATATTGAGACCAAGGCTCCTGACCTGCAAACAAACAAAACATCATTCATATAGTGAAAACTTTGCAAATCAAAGGATGAAAGCACTTGGTCTAAATCCCTTTGCACCCACTGCTGACAGAGGGCAGAGGAGTTTGACTCACTAATCTTCCTTATGTGCACTTCTTCCTAATGGGGTATTCCATCTAAAACTTATAAGAAGCGGGGATGTATCATGGAACACACCAATCGCTACTACAGATTCTGAAGCAGCAAAAAAAAAAAAAAAAAAAAAAAAAAACATGATGAATCCATCCAAAGGGTTCTGTCCACATTGTTACAATAGTTTCCCTCACACTGTGAACCCTTTTCAAACTCTGTCACTTGAACCTATTTTTATTTTTTTCAACAAAAATACTGTTAATCTGCAGTCAGACACTCCAGTAATATTACACTATCCCTTGTGTAAATATGTAGGGATTTGAGGCGCTATGGGAGGTCACCATGAGAGGTTGCCTAGAGTAATTAGGACATTTCATTTAATGTTGGTTCTTCTCCCTAAGATGTCTGCTATCCTCTTCTTTTTGTAGCTACTAGCATTGAGAAAGTGACCAAGATAAGGCCCTTCTCTTTTACTGCCCATGAATGCAACTGTGATTAACCCCACAGAACTTGGTGCTTCCAGAATCCCCTGAACCTACTGACCCTCCATGCATGGCATGACATAGATAAGGATGGTGACGTGTATCCTTGTATAGAGCATGTTATAAAATGTTTGACTCTTCTCTTCCTCATAATTCCAAAGAATAGATTTCTTTGGATTTCTGCTTAATGCTGCTGGAGTTGGTACATAAGTTGAGGGAGGTATCAGGGCACACCAAAAGAGAGGGTAACTGCACAGAAAATACAAGCAGGTACATTTCTGTGTAGTTTCAAGCAGCTTATTTGCTATATCAACCATGGTGACATGTTGACCCTTCCTCTTTCTACTAGTAGTACAACAAACATAAAGGATATTTAGGCTGCTTGTTTTATCCCCACCTCTCACAATTGATCTGCATTAACATATAGGACAATGAAGGGCCCTTTCTACCATCTTAACCAATATTTGAGAACTAGAAAATGTCCAGATTTTGGGGGGTTTATTTTCATATTCCCCAATCAGGCCTATGAAGGAATCTTAACTATTGTGTTTACTGAAGTCATATCTCTGGCGGCATCCCATCATCAACAAAACTGGAAAGAAATTTGAAGGGTCTTCGATTTTACCATATTTGAAATAACAATATTTTAGCCTGACACGTTTTTGGATTTTAGAAAAAAATATTTTAAATGAGACAAAAAATCATTTTTATGACACAAAAAGACAGCAATAGTTTTATATTTTTATCTGTTCCACTTGCACACAAGTGTCTCATGGGGTTATGTAAAGCTCTCCTGTTGGGTGCTGTGCATGGTGCAAGTATGGATTAAAGCTTAGGAATCTTAACCTTCAGTCACCTGAAACATTTAAATTAGGATGCAAGCAATCCTGTCCAACATTTGAAAAGAGGAAGACACTCTCTTTATTTTATTTGTTAGGTAATTAATCTGTCTTTTCCCCAAGGAGAGAAACAAGTGGCATCTTCCATCAATGTGTTGCACAAATATCTTTGAACAGAGAGTGCAAGCAGAGGCTGATACAGGAAGTGAAAAAAAAAATGAGAGACCCTCTTGTGGCATTTTCTCCTAACTTATTGCAATCTCCCATTTAAAATGTGGGAATAATCAATCTTCCGAGGAAAAAGGCCCAAGGAAGGTTTTTGCTTCTGTGGAATAATGGGATTGCTAAAGATTTCAAGAGGCAAGACGAGTTAGTGAGAATGACCATGAGAAATCAGAGAAAAGTCAGATCCATGGATGAAGTGATGTTTACCACTGTGAATCAATGAGAAGTAGGAGCAAATGAAAAGAAAGCTGATACAACATTTTCTGAATAAATGTAACCTTTCAGCTGTCATAGAAAAATTAATACTCACTATGATACAACATATTTAGTTTAGAAAGTTAACTTAAATTTAAAGCTTAATAATTACATTTATTGAAGAAATGAAAACATATTTGTGGTTTAGAATAAATAATGTGTTCTGCTACAGGTAAGAAGACTACATAAATCAATAGAAATAAGACTAAATAAATAAAGAGGAAAATAACAAATTAGATGTTATTAACATTAAAAACTGGCACTCATCTAAAGAAAGAGAAGGAGAGACAGAAAGAGAGAAGAACTCATCTCAAGCATGTATTAAAAACTCCTAAATAAGAAGTCTTCAGATGTTAAAAAAAAAAGGAAGTCTTCAATAAGAAGATAATGGAATAGCAAAATGGGGGAAATATACCAAAAGATATTTCAAAAAAGAGAGTACAGAATGTTAAGTAAACATATCAAAAGATGCTTGGCTTCTTAGTAGTCAATTAAATGCAAAAGCGTGATACCTGGAATTATCACTCACCAACCAGAAAGTTCAAATGAAAATGACAGGTATTATCAAGTTTGACAAGAATGTGTATAATCCTTGAATCTCATTCACTGCTGCTGAAGATGAAAAATCATACAAATGTTTTGAAAATATTTAGAAATATCGAAAAAGATAAACACAAGAAAGCTATGACTCGAACATTTTACTACTACGTGTATACTGAACAATAATTTATACACACATCACCAAAGCTCAAGTTCTAGAATTTATATACCAGTGCTGTTCTCAATAGACACAAACTGAAAATCACTCATATTGTAATACACATTGGAATAAATTAATTAATAGTTAAATATTTACATTATGGAATCCTATGCAACAGTGGCAATGCATGATCACAGCAACAGGCAACCATATAGGCATATTCACAAACAACATAAAATAAAAAAGCCCAATCCAAAAGTGATTTTACTGTGCCATAACATTTATATAAAATACAAAATACAGGTAAAGTTATCTTTTTGATAGATACCAGAACAATATTAAACCTTAAGGGGAGTCACTAGAATGGGACCAGGGGGCCTCTGAGTATCTGGCAATTTTCTGTGTCTTTATCTAGAAGCTATGTTTAGAGTGTATTCAGATGCTGAATTTTCTGAAATTTGTCATTTCCTTACAAACCATGCATGTTTTTCGTTGTTTTTTATACATAACAAAAACTAAAAAAGATAGACCAGGGAAGGTAATTGTATTAGCACTTTAATATCCATGCTTTTCAAGGTGGAAGTGAAAAGTATTAAATACTTGACATTGTGATTACTTCTTAAAAGTAAGGTGAAAATTTGAGGTTAATAAATAAGACATACTTCTTCATATATAATCCTCAAAGAGGAGGGGTAGAAAGGAGTATTATTTATTTTCTTTAATACAGAATCATTAAGATAGAAAATAATGAAAACAGACTAGGTTTAAAAAAGAGCACACTGGACTTCCCTGGTGGCACAGTGGGTAAGAATTTGCCTGCCAATGCAGGGAACAGGGGTTCCATCCCTGGTCTGGGAAGATCCCACATGCCACAGAGCAACTAAGCCCGTGTGCCACAAGTACTGAGCCTGTGCTCTAGAGCCTGCAAGCAACAACTATTGAGCCTGCATGACACAACTACTGAAGCCCATGCACCTAGAGCCCATACTCCACAACAAGAGAAACCACCGCAAGGAGAAGCCCGTGCACCACAACGATGAGTAACCCCTGCTTCTCTAGTAACAACTGGAGAAACCCTGTGCAGCAACGAAGACCCAACACAACCAAAAATTTAAAAAAATTAAATCTTTTGACTTCTGAGATGACTCACTCACGTGGCTGTAGGTAAGAGGCCTCAGTTCCTTGCCACATGGATCTCTCCTTAGGGCTGCTTGAGTGTCCTCATGACATGGCAGCTGGCTTACCCCAGGATGAGTGATCTAGCAGAAACCAAAGCAGAAGCTGCAATGTCTTTTATAACTTTGGAAGCTGCACTTTGTCATTTCTGCAATTTCTTATTAGTTAAACAGTCAACCCTTTTCAAGTGCGAGGAGCCACACTGGTACATGGAGACTGGGAGATAATTAGGGGATAATTAGGTCCATCTTGGAGGCTGGCTACCAAAGTGGCTGACTAGCCAAAGTCTGAATTTTGTTTTCTTCACTTCTGGAGAGAAAATGGTCAGTGAACCTCATTGGTGGTCTTTGAGATGTACCAAAGCTACCTCTTGCTCTCACCCCCAGCTGTGTGGCTGACAGGGTCTTGGTGCTCCAGCTGGGTGTCAAGCCTGTGCCTCTGAGGTGGGAGAGCCGAGTTCAGGACATTGGTCTACCAGAGACCTCTGGCACCTTGTCATATCAAATGGCGAAAGCTCTCCCAGAGATATCCGTCTCAACGCTAAGACCCAGCTCCACTCAGAGACCAGCAAGATCCACTGCTGGACATCCCATGCCAAACAACTAGCAAGACAGGAATGCAGGCCCACCCATTAGCAGAGAGGCTGCCGAAAATCACAATAAGGTCACAGACACCCCAAAACACACCACCAGATGTGGATCTGTCCACCAGAAAGACAAGATCCAGACACACCCACCAGAACACAGGCACCAGTCCCCTCCCTCAGAAAGCCTACACAATCCACTGAACCAACCTTAGCCACTGGGGGCAGACACCAAATACAACGGGAACTACGAATCTGCAGCCTCTGAAAAGGAGACCCCAAACACAGTCCCCAAAGCCAAATGAGAAGACACAGAAACACACAGCAGATGAAGGAGCAAGGTAAAAACCCACCAGACCAAACAAATGTGGAGGAAGTAGGCAGTCTACCTGAAAAAGCATTCAGAGTAATGATAGTAAAGATGATCCCAAATCTTGGAACTGGAATGGAGAATAGACAAGAAACATTTAACAAGGACCTAGAAGAACTAAAGAGCAAACAAACAATGATGAACAACACAATAAATGGAATTAAAAATTCTCTAGAAGGAAACAATAGCAGAATAACTGAGGCAGAAGAATGGATAAATGACCTGGAAGATAAAATAGTGGAAATAACTACTGCAAAGCAAAATAAAGAAAAAAGAATGAAAAGAATTGAGGACAATCTGAGACATCTCTGGGAAAACATTAAACGCACCAACATTCGAATATAGGGGTCCCAGAAGTAGAAGAGAAAAAGAAAGACACTGAGAAAATATTTAAAGAGATTATAGTTGAAAACTTCCCTAATATGGGAAAGGAAATCGTTAATCAAGTCCAGGAAGCGCAGGGAGTCCCATACAAGATAAACCCAAGGAGAAACATGCCAAAACATATATTAATCAAACTATCAAAAATTAAATACAAAGAAAAAATATTAAAAGCAGCAAGGGAAAAACAACAAATAACATACAAGGGAATCCCCATAAGGTTAACAGCTGAACTTTCAGCAGAAACTCTTCAAGCCAGAAGGGACTGGCAGGACATATTTAAAGTAATGAAAGGGGAAAAGCTACAACCAAGATTACTCGACCCACCAAGGATCTCGTTCAGATTCAACAGAGAAATTAAAACCTTTACAGACAAGCAAAAGCTAAGAGAATTCAGCACCACCAAACCCGCTTTACAACAAATGCTAAAGGAACTTCTCTAGGCAGGAAACACAAGAGAAGGAAAAGACCTACAATAAGAAACCCAAAACAATTAAGAAAATGATAATAAGAACATACATATCAATAATTACCTTAAATGTAAATGGATTAAATGCTCCAACCAAAAGACATAGACTGGCTGAATGGATCCGAAAACACGACCGGTATGTATGTGGTCTACAAGAGACCCACTTCAGACATAGGGACACATACAGATGGAAAGTGAGGGGATGGAATAAGATATTCCATGCAAATGGAAATCAAAAGAAAGCTAGAGTAGCAATTCTCATATCCGACAAAAAAGACTTTAAAATAAAGACTATTACAGGAGACAAAGAAGGACACTACATAATGATCAAGGGATCAATCCAAGAAGAAGATATAACAATTGCATATATTTAGGCACCCAACATAGGAGCACCTCAATGCATAAGGCAAATGCTAACAGCCATAAAAGGGGAAATCGACAGTAACACAATCATAGTAGGGGACTTTAGCACCCCTCTTTCACCAATGAACAGATCATCCACAATGAAAATAAATAAGGAAACACAAGCTTTAAATGATACATTAAACAAGATGGACTTAATTGATATTTATAGGACATTCCATCCAAAAACAACAGAATACACTTTTTCTCAAGTGCTCCTGGAACATTCTCCAGGATAGGTCATATCTTGGGTCACAAATCAAGCCTTGGTAAATATAAGAAAATTGAAATCGTATCAAGTATCTTTTCCGACCACAATGCTATCAGACTAGATATCAATTACAGGAAAAAAATCTGTAAAAAATAGAAACACATGGACGCTCAACAATACACTACTTAATAACCAAGACATCACTGAAGAAATCAAAGAGGAAATAAAAAAAATACCTAGAAACAAATGACAATGAAAACATGAAGTCCCAAAACCTATGGGATGCAGCAAGAGCAGTTCTAAGAGAGAAGTTTATAGCAATACAATCCTACCTCAAGAAACAAGAAATATCTCAAATAAACAAGTTAACCTTACACCTAAAGCAATTAGAGAAAGAAAGAAAAAAAAAAAAAAAAAACAAAGTCAGCAGAGGAAAGACATCATAAAGATCAGACCAGAAATAAATGAAAAAGAAATGAAGGAAACAACAGCAAAGATCAAAAAAACTAAAAGCTGGTTCTTTGAGAAGATAAACAAAATTGATAAACCATTAGCCAGACTCATCAAGAAAAACAGGGAGACGACTCAAATCAATAAAATTACAAATGAAAAAGGAGAAGTAACAACTGACACTGCAGACATACAAAGGATCATGAGAGATTACTGCAAGCAACTATATGCCAATAAAATGGACAACCTGGAAGAAATGGACCAATTCTTAGAAAAGCACAACCTTCCAAGACTGAACCAGGAAGAAATAGAAACTACAAACAAACCAATCCCAAGCACTGAACTTGAGACTGTGATTAAAAATCTTCCAACAAACAAAAGCCCAGGACCAGATGGCTTCACAGGCAAATTCTATCAAACATTTAGAGAAGAGTTAACACCTATCCTTCTCAAACTCTTCCAAAATATAGCAGAGGGAGGAACTCTCCCAAACTTATTCTATGAGACCACCATCTCCCTGACACCAAAACCAGACAAAAATGTCACAAAGAAAGAAAACTACAGGTCAATATCACTGATGAACATAGCTGCAAAAATCCACTGCACAATACTAGCAAACAGAATGCAACAGCGCCTTAAAAGGATCATACACCATGATCAAGTGGGGTTTATCCCAGGGATGCAAGGATTCTTCAATACATGCAAATCAATGTGATACACCATTTAAAAAACTGAAGGGTAAAAACCATATGGTCGTCTCAATAGATGCAGAAAATGCTTTCGACAATATTAAACACCCATTTATCATAAAAACCCTCCAGAAAGTAGGCATAGAGGGAACTTTCCTCAACATAATAAAGGCCATATATGACAAACCCACAGCCAGCATCGTTCTCAATGGTGAAAAAGTGAAATCATTTCCACCAAGATCAGGAGCAAGACAAGGTTGCCCACTCTCACCACTATTATTCCACACACTTTTGGAATTTTTAGCTACAGCAATCAGAGAAGAAAAAGAAATAAAAGGAATCCAAATCGGAAAAGAAGAAGTTAAGCTCTCACTGTTTGCAGATGACATGATACTATACATAGAGAATTCTAAAGATGCTACCAGAAACCTACTAGAGTTAATCAATGAACTGGTAAGGTTGCAGGATACAAAATTAATGTACAGATATCTCTTTCATTCCTATACACTAAAGATGAAAATTCTGAAAGAGAAATTAGGGAAACACTCCCATTTACCACTGCAACACAAAGAATAAAATACTTAGGAATAAACCTACCTAAGGAGACAAAAGACGTTTACTCAACAAACTATAAGACACTGATGAAAGAAATCAAAGATGACACAAACAGATACAGAGCTATACCATGTTCTTGGATTGGAAGAATCAACATTGTGAAAATGACTCTACTACCCAACGCAATCTACAGATTCAATGCAATCCCTATCAAACTACCAATGGAATTTTTCAGAGAACTAGAACAAAAAAATTTCACAATTTGTATGGAAACACAAAAGACCCCGAACAGCCAAAGCAGTCTTGAGAAGAAAAACAGAGCTGGAGGAATCAGGCTCCCTGACTTCAGACAATACTACAAAGCTACAGTAGTCAAGACAGTATGGTACTGGCACAAAAACAGAAATATAGAGCAATGGAACAGGAGAGAAAGCCCAGACATAAACCCATACACATATGGTCACCTTATTTTTGATAAAGGAGGCAAGAATATACAATGGAGAAATCACAGCCTCTTCAATAAGTGGTGCTGGGAAAACTGGACAGCTACCAGTAAAAGAATGAAATTAGAAGACTCCCTAACACCATACACAAAAATAAACTCAAAATGGATTAAAGACCTAAATGTAAGGCCAGACACTATCAAACTCTTAGAGGAAAACATAGGCAGAACACTCTATGACATCAATCACAGCAAGATCCTTTTTGACCCACCTCCTAGAAAACGGAAATTAAAAAGAAACATAAACAAATGAGACCTAAGGAGACTTAAAAGCTTTTGCACAGCAAAGGAAAACGTAAACAAGACGAAAAGGCCACCCTCAGAATGGGAGAAAATATTTGCCAACGAAGCAGCTGACAAAGGATTAATCTCCAAACTTTACAAGCAGCCCATGCAGCTCAATATCAAAAAAAAAAAAACAAAACAAAACAACCCAATCCATAAATGGGCAGAAGACCTAAATAGACATTTCTCCAAAGAAGATATACAGATTGCCAACAAACACATGAAAGAATGCTCAACATCACTGATCATTAGAGAAATGCAACTCGAAATTACAATGAGGTGTCACCACACACAGGTAAGAATGGCCATCATCAAAAAAATCTACAAACAATAAATGCTGCAGAGGTGTGGAAAAAAGGGAACCCTCTTGCACCGTTGGTGGGAGTGTAAATTGATACAGCCACTATCGAGAACGGTATCGAGGTTCCTTAAAAAACTAAAAATAGAACTACCATATGACACAGCAATCCCACTACTGGGCATATACCTGGAGAAAACCATAATTCAAAAAGAGTCATGTTCCACAATGTTCATTGCAGCTCTATTTGCAATAGCCAGGACATGGAAGCAACCTAAGTGTCCATCAACTGATGAATGGGTAAAAAAGATGTTGCACATCTTCAATATAAAATGGAATATTACTCAGCCATAAAAAGAAATGAAATTGAGTTATTTGTAGTGAGATGGATGGACCTAGAGTCTGTCATACAGAGTGAAGTAAGTCAGAAAGAGAAAAACAAATACTGTATGCTAACACATATATGTGGAATCTAAAAAGAAAAGGAAAAGAAACGGTTGGGAGGAACCTAGGGACAGGACAGGAATAAAGACGCAGACATAGAGAATGGACTTGAGGACATGAGGAGGGGGAAGGGTAAGCTGGGACGAAGTGAGAGAGTGGCATGGACTTATATATACTACCAAATGTAAAATAGCTAGCTAGTAGGAAACAGCTGCATAGAAGAGGGAGATCAGCTCAGTGCTTTATGACCACTTAGAGGGGTGGGATAGGGAGGGCGGGAGGGAGACGTAACAGGGAGGAGATATGGGGATATATGGATATGTATAGCTGATTCACTTTGTTCTAAAGCAGAGACTAACACACCATTGTAAAGCAATTATAGTCCAATAAAGATGTTAAAATTAAATAAATGAATAAATGAATAATTTATGCCCCCCCCAAATTAAATCTTTTTTTAAAAAATAAATAAATAAAAAAGAGCACTGAATGACATGGAACGCTAAACCTAAGTATTTTCAGTACTATAGTAAATGTAAATGGATTAAAATCTCCTATTAAAGTGTAATTTTTTATATTATGTGCAACTAAATTTTTTTCACAATATACAGGTAAAATAAAAGAATTACATTAGAAAGGAGAAAACATTCCATGTATTTAAAAAAAATAAAACAATAAGCATATAATATGCATCTTAGATATAAGTAGTCTTTAAGTTCAGAACAATTGGTCATTATTGTAATTAGTATTATTATACCAATTTCTTTAAAACATTTCAATACTTGTTGTATTTGAAAAAATATTTTAATATTTTTTCTTCTCTCTTTTGTGGTCTAATACATGGTAAGTATTTAGCTGCTAACATAACTTAAAAATATATATATTTTTTACAGCCGAACAAAACTGAATCAAGAAGAAATAGATAACTTGAACATACTGATCACTAAAAGCAAAATAGAGGGCTTCCCTGGTGGCGCGGTGGTTGAGAATCTGCCTGCCAATGCAGGGGACACGGGTTCGAGCCCTGGTCTAGGAAGATCCCACATGCCGCGGAGCAACTGGGCCCGTGAGCCACAACTACTGAGCCTGAGTGTCTGGAGCCCGTGCTCCACAACAAGAGAGGTCATGATAGTGAGAGGCCCACACACCGTGATGAAGAGTGGCCCCCGCTCGCTGCAACTAGAGAAAGCCCTCGCACAGAAACAAAGACCCAACACAGCCAAAATAAATACATAAATAAATAGAATTTAAAAAAAATAGAATCTGTAATTTAAGAAAACTCCCTACCAACAGAAGTCCAGGATCAGATGGTTTCACAGGCAAATTCTACCAAATATAAAAAGCAGAACTTACACTGATTCTTCTCAAACTCTTCGAAAAGATTGAAGAGTAAGGAATACTTCCAAAGACATTCTATGAAGCCACTATCACGCTGATATCAAAAACAGATGGGGAGGGGGGACTTCCCTGGTGGCACAGTGGTTAAGAATCTGTCTGCCACTGCAGGGGACATAGGTTCGAGACCTGGTCTGGAAAGATCCCACATGCCATGGAGCAACTAAGCCTGTGTGCCACAACTACTGAGCCTGCGCTCTACAGCCCACGAGCCACAACTACTGAGCCTGATAGCCACAACTGCTGAAGCCCACGCACCTAGAGCCCATGATCTGCAACAAAAGAAGCCACCACAATGAACAGCCTGCACACCACAATGAAGAGTAGCCCCCGCTCACCGCAACTAGAGAGAGCCCGAGCACAGCAACGAATGCCCAATGCATCCAAAAATAAATAAAGAAAGAAATTTACTTAAAAAAAAAACCCAAATAAAACAGATGGGGACTTTTCTGGTGGCCCAGCAGTTAAGATTTCGCCTTCCAGTGCAGGGGGTGCGGGTTCGATCCCTGGTTTTGGAGCTAAGATCCCACATGCCTCACAAACAAGAAACCAAAACATAAAACAGAAGCAATATTGGAACAAATTCAATAAAGACTTAAAAAAAAACACAGAGAAAGACACTACCAAAAAAGAAAACTGCAGGCCAATATCGTTGATAAATATAGATGCAAAAGTTCTCAACTGAATATTAGAAAACCGAATCCGACAACACATAAGAGGATCATACACCATGACCAAATTTGATTCACCCCAGTTTCACAAAGCTGTTTCAACATATGCAAATCAATCAACATGATACACCCCATCGACAAAGGAAAAACAAGAAACAAACGGTCATCTCAATAGATGGCGAAAAAGCATTTGAAAAGCTTCAACATCCATTCATGGTAAAAACACTTACCAACGTGGGTACAGAGGAAACATATCTCAACATAATAAAAGCTATTTATGACAAACCCACAGCCAATATAATACTCAACGTTCATAAGCTGAAAGCCTTTCCGCTAAAATCTGGAACAAGACAAGGATGCCCACTCTCACGTCTTCTCTTCAACATAGTATTGGAAGTCCTAGCCACAACAATCAGACAAGAAAAAGAAATAAAATCTAACCAAATTGGAAGGGAAGAGGTAAAGTTGTCATTATATGCAGATGACATGATAATATATATAAAGGAAACCCTAAAAATTCCACACAAACACTACTAGAACTGATAAACAAATTCCGCAAAGTAGCAGGATACAAGATTAACATATATAAATTGGTTGCATTTCCTGGTTTTTCTTTCTTTTTTAAAAAAATTTATTTTGGCTGCATTGGGTCTTCATTGCTGTGCACGGGCTTTCTCTAGTTGTGGCCAGTGGGGACTAGACTTTCTTGTGGTGCGCAGGCTTCTCATTGTAGTGGCTTCTCTTGTTGTGGAGCACGGGCTCTAGGCATGCAGGCTTAAGTAGTTGTGGCACATGGGCTCAGTATTTGTGGCTCACTGGCTCTAGAGTGCAGGCTAAGTAGTTGTGGCACACAGGTTTAGTTGCTCCACGGCATGTGAGATCTTCCTGCATCAGGGCTCAAACCCGTGTCCCCTGTATTGGCAGGCGGATTCTCAACCACGGAGCCACCAGGGAAGTCCCTGGTTGCATTTCTTTACACTAACAATGAAATATCAGAAAGGAAATGTAAACAAACAATCCTTTTTTTTAATGGCATCAGAAAAATAAAATGCTTAGGAATAAACCTCACCAAGGAGGTGAAAGACTTATATACTGAGAACTA
This sequence comes from Balaenoptera ricei, assembly GCF_028023285.1. Lineage (NCBI taxonomy): Eukaryota > Metazoa > Chordata > Mammalia > Artiodactyla > Balaenopteridae > Balaenoptera > Balaenoptera ricei. Next base: position 87,329,731 of record NC_082640.1, on the reverse strand, counting down.
CAAAACATTAGTAAAGGAAGCTGAAGATGCTTCAAAGAAATGGAAAGACATCCCACGCTCTTGGATGGGAGGAATTCATACTGTTAAAATGGCTATACTACCCAAAGCAGTCTACAGATTTAATGTGATCCCTATCAAATTACCCATGACATTTTCCCCAGAACTAGAACAAATAATCCTAAAATGTATCTGGAACCATAAAAAGTCAGAAATGTGAACACAATCCCCAGGAAAAAGAACAAAGCAGGAGGCATAACCCTCCTAAACTTCAGAAAATACTACAAAGTTACAGTAATCAAAGCCGCATTGTATTGGCACAGAAAGAGATACATGGATCAATGGAATAGAATAGAGAGCTAAGAAATAAACCCACACACCTATGGTCAATTAACCTTTGACAAAGGAGGCAAGAATATACAATGGGGAAAAGAGAGTCTCTTCAGCAAGTGGTGTTTTGAAAGTTGGAGAGCCGTATGCAAATCAGTGAAGTCAGAACATACCCTCACACCATACACAAAAATAAACTCAAAACGGCTTATATGCTTAAACATAAGATAGGACACCTTATAACTCCTAGAAGAGAACATACGCAAAACATTATCTGACATAAGTCATACCAAAATTTTCCTAGGTAGTTCTCCCTAGGCAGTACAAATACAGTAAGTCACCTACATACGAACCTTCAAGTTGCAAACTTTCAAAGATGCAAACGTCCATTCGCGTGTCCAATCATGTAAGTTAGTTCACGTGTCTGGCATACATTGTCACGTGCGTGCTTCCTCTATATGTGGTTGTGCTTTTGTGTACTTTACAGTACTGTATAGAGCACAGTAGTACAGTACCTTTATTTCAAGCCCAAGATGTCTGGAAGCAAGCGTAAAAGCAGAGGTGATGTAGCTGGCACTGTTAAGAAGCGCCAAACGATAATGATGGAAACAAAAGTGAAAGTAATTGAGAGAGTGGAGCGAGGCAAAAAGATGTTAGACATCGCTCATTCTTATAATATGAATCATTCAATCATTGGCACGAATCTAAAGAACAAGGACAAGATCATGGAACATGTGAAGTCTGCTGTGCCGACGATGTTGACACAATATCCAAGAAGCATGGAAAAGTGATGGAGGAGATGGAGAAACTTCTCAGTGTGCGGATGCAGGATCAACATCAGCGCTGAGTCCTGCTCAACTTAACGCTGATTCAAGAGAAAGCTAAAAGGCTTTATGAAGACTTGAAGAAGAAACATGGCAAAGAATCAGAGGGCACATCTTTTAATGCCAGCCATGGCTGGTTTCATCAGTTCAAGGCTAGAGCCAGCCTTCACAATGTAAAAGTAAGTGGAGAGACAGCAAGTGCAGATAGGGTAGCTGTCCAGGAACTTCCAGAAACACTTTGAGAAATTATTTGATGATGGTGTGTATTTACCCAACCAGGTTTTTAATGTGGATGAGACACAACTGTACTGGAAGTGGATGCCAGACCGAAGTTACGTCAGTAAGGAGGAAAAGTTGATGCCGGGCTGTAAAGCAGCAAAGGATAGGCTAACTGTTGTTTGGTGGCAATGCTTCCAGTGAATTGAAGCTGAAACCTCTCTTAGTTTATCATTCACAGAACCCAAGAACCCTTAAAAACATAGCCAAGGGCTTTCTTCCTGTTGTGTGGAAGCGTAACCCCAAATCCCGGATTACACAGGCCACGTTCCAGGACTGGTTTTGCCACCACTTTATCCCAGATGTAGAGAAATATTGCCTGGAGAAGGACGTTCCAGCAAAACATTCTTTTGCTGCTCGACTATGCTCTGGGCCACCCCCCATTCATGGATGACTTTCATCCCAACGTCAAAGTACTGCATCTGTCACCAAATACTACGTTGCTCATCCAACCTATGGACCAGGGCGTTATAGCGACTTTCAAGAAATATTATTTATGTCACACTTTTTGTCAGGCAGTATAGGTAAGTGACAAATCAGGAACAACCTAGGGACAGCTTTGGGAGGACTATAACATCTACAAGACCATAAAAAACATTGACTTTGCATGGTGTGAGGGTATGGCGGTCACGATGAATGGGGTTTGGAAGAACCTTTGCCCACAGTTTGTTCATGATTTTTGTGGATTTGAGAAGGTAGATCAGAAGTCCGAAGAGGTCTTCAGCAACGTAGTGACCCTCAGCGAGAAGCTGGAGCTAGATCTGCAAGACGACGATTTCGCTGAACTCCTTGCTGTGCAACATGAGGAGCTTACTGATGGAATTGGAGGCCCAGAGAAAGGATGAAGAGGGACAGGAGGAAGAAAAAGTAACTGAAGAACTGAAGAGATTCACGACACAGAAAATGGCAAGGGAATCTTTGTTATTGGAGGAAGCACTGTTAGTTTTTGAGGCACAGGACCCGAGCCTAGAATGGGACCCAAAGGTGGCAGCAGCCATTCAGATTGCAATCCAGTGTTACCTTGTCATCTATGATGAGAAAAAAAGAGCTACTACCCAGACAGCAATGGATCATTCTTTCAAGAGGGTAGATAGAATTAAATCCAGCAAGGAACCAGAACCTTTGCCATCAACGTCAGGTATGAGTGAAATTGCAGCTTGCCCTCTGTCTCCTACTGCTGATAACCCTTCACCCCTACCATCTCCCACCTCCCCTCCCTCCTCCAATCAGTAACTCTGCTCGCCTGTTCCCTCGATGCCAGCCCGAGTATCCTAGCTGTTGTACTGTATTACTGTACTTTTCAAGTTACTGTACTGTAAGATTAAAAATGCTTTCTTTGTTTTTGTGCTTGTTTTTTATGTATTGTTTGCGTGAAAAGTATTATAAACCTATTACGGTACAATACCATACAGCCGACTGTGTAAGTTGGGTACCTAGGCGAACTTTGTTGGACTTACAAACAAATTGAACTTACAAACGCACTCTTGGAACAGAACTTGTTCATATGTAGGGGACTTACTGTAAAAGCAAAAAAAAAAAAAAAAAACAGGAACTAATCAAACTTATAAGCTTTTGCACAGCAAAGGAAACCATAATCAAAATGAAAGTACAACCTATGGACTGGGAGAAAATATTAGCAAATGATGAGACTGACAAGGGCTTAATTTCCAAACTATACAAACAGCTCATACAACTCAATAACAAAATAACAAATAACTCAATGGAAAAATGGGTAGAAGACCTAAATAAACATTTCTCCAAAGAAGACATACAGAGAGCCAATAGGCACATGAAAAGGTGCTCATCATCACTAATTATTAGATAAATGCAAATCCAAATTACAATGAGGTATCACTTCACACTGATCAGAATGGCCATCATTAAAAAGAAAATCTACAATTAACAAATGCTGGAGGGGGTATGGAGAAAAGGGAACCCTTCTACACTGTCGGTGGCCATGTAAGTTGGGGCAGCCACTATGGAAAACAGTATGGAGGTTCCTCAAAAAAACTATAAAGAGAGTTGCCATATGATCTAGCAATCCCACTTGTGGACATATATCTAGACAAAACTATAATTCAAAAAGATACATGAAACCCTATGTTCATAGCAGCACTATTTATAACAGCCAAGACATGGAAACAACCTAAATGTTCATTGAAAAATGAGTGTTTAAAGAAGGTGTGGTATACGTATACAAAAGATATTACTCAGACATAAAAAAGAATGAAATAATGCCATTTGCAGCAACATGGATGGACCTAGAGATAATGATACTAAGTGAAGTAAGTCAGAGAGAGAAAGACAAATACCATATAATATCACTTATATGTGGAATCGAAAACAGGACACAAATGAGCATGTCAGCAAAACAGAAACAAACACACAGATATAGAAAAGAGAGTTGTGGTTGCCAAGGAGAGAGTGAAGGAAAGATTGGGAGTTTTGGAATAGCAGAAGCAAACTATTCTACATAGGATGGACAACCCACCAAGACCTACTGTATAGCACAGGAAACTATATTCAATATCCTGTGATAAACCATAATGGAAAAGAATATATATAGATATATAGATATAGATATATAGATATAGATAGATATATAGATAGATAGAGATAAAACTGAATCACTTTGCTGCACAGCAGAAATTAATACAACAATGTGTAAAGGCTGCAGAGGGTGTGGAGAGAAGGGAACCCTCCTGAAATGTTGGTGGGAATGTAAACTGATACAGCCACTATGGAGAACAGTATGGAGATTCCTTAAAAGCTAAAAAAATAAAACTACCATATGACCCAGCAATCCCACTACCGGGCATATACCCGGAGAAAACCATAATTCAAAAAGATACATGTACCACAATGTTCACTGTAGCACTATTTACAATAGCCAGGACATAGAAGCAACCTAAATGTCCATCGACAGATGAATATATAAAGAAGATGTGGCACATCTATACAATGGAGTATTAGCCATAAAAAGGAACAAAATTGAGTTATTTGCAGTGAGGTGGTTGGACCTAGAGTCTGTCATGCAGAGTGAAGTAAGTCAGAAAGAGAAAAACAAATACCGTACGCTAACACATATATATGGAATCTAGAAAAATGGTACTGACGAACCTAGTGACAGGGCAGGAATAAAGACACAGATGTAGAGAACGGACTTAAGGACACAAGGGGCAAGGGGAGACAGGGACGTAGTGAGAGAGTAGCACTGACATATATACACTACCAAATGTAAAATAGCTAGTGGTAAGCTGCCGCATAGCACAGGGAGATCAGCTCGGTGTTTTATGTCCCCCAGAGGGGTGGGATAGGGAGTGTGGGAGGGAGGCTCAAGGGGGGGGGGGGATATGGGGAATATATGTATACATATAGCTGATTCACCTTGTTGTAAAGCAGAAACTAATACAGTGTTATAAAGTAAGTATACTCCAATAAACATGTATTTAAAAAAACCCACAACATTGTAAATCAACTACACTTGAAAATATTTCTTAAGTGCAAACAATTTTCTGAATGTAAGTTTTACTGTGTGTGTGTACCACAGGTTCAATATATATGAATTATGTCAAATTGATTACATTGCTTTTCAAAATAAAGAATTTTTGATATTTTACATCAGCCTCATGTTATAAATGCAGAAAAACTATATTATTTTTTTCTAAAGTTCAGAAATAGCCATTTTGCTCATTCGGTATGCTATAAACCATTAACTATTAAAAAGGGATTCGTGACCTCTTCCTTCCAAAGAAATATTTCTCCACTCACACAAGTTTAATAGAATGTTCCACCATGAACTGACTTCCCACCTTAGAGACGCGAGATTTGCATCCTGAAATCTCTTTCTTGCAAAAATGTCCAATTATCATCCTAGCATTACAGAAAAGAAATGCTTTTTTTCCAGATCTCAAATTCCATACAACTTTAGTCAAGACATCATGTATGGTTTTTTTTTTCACACACACACAGACTGTATTTTATTTTTACAAGAGATAAATCAACTGACACCAAGCACTGTAAATGGATGACCACAACAAAAGCAACAATGATTGCAATTACCAAACACGAAACACACTCATACTATGTCATAATACTGACATTCAGTCCAGTAATCCTCCACTGTAACAGCTCATTTACTTTGCAGTGAAAGACATCATGCATTTTTAAATAATCAGCACTCACCTGAGGTCTTTAAACATCAACATAAACATAATTTTGTGTTCTCTTTCATTTACTCTGGTTCTAAGTGGTCATTTCTAAACGAAAGTATTTAAGTATGTTAACGTCATCTTATAGCATCATATTTCAAATGACTACCGTGTCTCCAAAGATGAAATATGAGGAACTCACAATTAGGCTCTCCAAAGTTTTGCTCTCTGAATGTGTATGACCCTTCTGCTGAACTCCACACTGTTCATTATTCTCTGAGAATATTCTTTTTCTTGTATGGCCATCTCACATGCTCTTTCATTTCATGAAGTTTTTTCCTACAATGTTATGCCTAGTTTATTTCTGAGAATATGCATTATTTCAGAATGATACTTATAGACACAAAGACTTCCCTATAATTCCCTGAGAGTTTCAAGAACTCCTTCTTCTTTTTTTTTTTTTTTTTAATACCTAGATTCTGAAGCTCTCCACAAAGCATTACTAAACTTGCATTTACATAAGTATCTACATATTAATCACACATTAATGCATTCACAATTGTATTATGATTTATTGCTAATTTTGGAGCTGTCTTATATACCACCCTCTTGGAAATCACTTTAATATTTGCACTTAGGACTTGAAAGAGAATGGATAAATAAAAACCTGAAGAATATGCAAATACAATTTATATATTTCTCATAAAATTAGGTGATTATCTAACCTTTATCCAGAAAAAAAGAAGAGCCCAGATACTCTGCAGGCATGATCCTCGAGAATGTGTGGTCTTCCAGCAGGAAAACATGCAGTAATCCATGTGGCAGAGTTTACCTGTGACCAGCTGGGGTTAGTGACCTATGCATTCCTTACATGCAACATATCAGGAGTGGAAAAAGGGAATTTGTCCGTTGTGGCAATAAGTATAATGAAGATGTGTAGCAGGTCATGCTCATATGTTCAACACAGGTACAATCAAAAGTTTGCTCAATTCTGGTAGATCTAAGTCTGTATCTGTTACCTTGTCTTTAACGAGGAAATGTCAGAACTGACTTACCAAAAAAAAAAGGGTTTTGTTTGTTTGTTTGTTTTAATTAGAGTCACGGTGAGTAAGGCAGAGTTCAGAACAGCTAATGTGACTTAGTGATTCTCTCATCAGGAAATACAGTTTCTACTTCCCTGTTTATTCTCCACATCCTGTAGTAAGTCAAGTTTCAATGAAAGATCAATCTACAGCGTGAAAAGAAAAGAAAACTTACATGTGTTGATAAGGTCATTTTGACAGGTTTTACCACGTATGTCAGTGTTTCTGGGGATGGACACAAGCCAGAGCTCCCTACTCTGACATTTTCACTGATGTCATTCCCCTTGATCCTCAATTTGAAAGTGGATAAAAATGTTCTCTATGCTTTCTTCTTTAAGAAATTAAATAAAGAATGTTTTCTAGACATGATCCTCTAATGATTTGCAGTCAGTGGTCATCAACAGAGGAAAAGCACAGAATCTCATCCCCACAGAAGGGTGACATTCAGTCAGGTAAGAAAATTCTCCCCGAAATCAGAGCTTCATCTTTAACATGCAATCAAAGGCTTTCACAGGTTCTTCATCACTCTGCACTCAGCCCTACCATATGGGATTGGCTCTGAGAATCTCACATCAGATGACTGACAAACATGTCATAGTACACTGATCTGGTACCAGATCCTGCCTCTCTTAATGATCTCCCACAGGGACATTGGAATATTCTAGGATATTTCCTGGAGCCCTCTATTCTACACAGGTACACTTCCAAGTAGAAACAGAAGCTTGGATTCTCACTGGGACCCCTGCTCTGTCCAACCAACCTCTCTAGAAATATGATGTTCTAATCTCTCCTGATTAGAACATTTCAAGGTCTCTCTCCCTGTGCTAATTTAGTAAAGGTAAAAGAGAAACAAGAAAGAGCAAACTATGCAGGGAGCAATATATGAGATTCCTTTACTTAACGTATTTATCTGATATACCCAAATACTGAGAAATATAGATTCATTTCATAATGTTCAAGAAAAGAGGAGGAGGAACCTCCATGCCAACAGTATATATAAAATGGAATCAATATTGCATAAGCTCCAGCTTAAGCTTAGCTACGAGGTACTAACCCTTCTCATAAAGAAGCAATAGTTCTCCATCATTTGAAGCACACTGAGGACTCAGACAGCTGGACACTGAAGGTGTAGCCTCCTCACTCGAATTCTGTACCTGCATCACAGAGCAGTGAAATATTCCCAAAGAATTATTAAGGATGAGGGGGGGAGGCGAAATAAAAAAGATGAATCCATCGTCTGTCCTACCGTCTGTTCTGTTGGATATTACCACCATCTTGGCCCAATATGACCTTCCCACTTTTCTCTGGGTCTCCCTACTTTCCACCTCCATCCTCTCATTATATCTTACCTACACTTGGGAACGACTCTAGTTTTTCCACTTATCTTTATCAACAAGTAATCCAAATAGCAACTGTGTATATAACTCCTTAGAAACCTCAGGTCTGACTCAGTAATAATACATGACCTTCAAAGTCCAAAGTTTTCCTAATTCCCTTTATTATTATTTTTTTTCTAATTTCCATGTACTTACACTCTTAAGACCTCCACTGTTCTCAGGTTCGTCCTCCCTGCAAAATCTGTCAACCTAGACATAGACTTAAGTACCACCCTCTAATTATCTCCTAGGGAATCCAGTTTTTAAAAAAGCCTCAGCAAGCCTTATGGACTTTATTAAAGACTCTTTAAGATAACCCATGGGAGATAGCAGCACACCCACAGATATCTATCTAATACACCCTCAGAGTAATTTTTTTTTCTCTTTTATAAAGTCTCTTCTGGCCAATGAAGACTCTCAGCTCTTCTTCTTCAACCTATGCAGTGCCTCACCCTTCTGATTACTCTCTGCTCTATCCCAGGTCCACTCCCTTTCCTGATATTACATTCTTTCCCAATTTTGTATGTTGGTAAAATCAAATAACATAAAATATAACATGTTAGTTATTATAAAGTGCACCGTTCAGTGATATTAAATGCATTCATATTATCGGGCGATCAACAGCACCATTTATCTTTCTAATTCTTTTCTACGTTTTAAAACTGTAACTCTATATCCTTTAAATATAACTTTCCGTTTTGTTCCATAACCACCTGAAAAGCGTCATTACCCTCCCAATTTCTATGGTTTTGACTACACTAAATACCCCCATATAATTGAAATAAGTAGTTGTATTGTTATGACTCACTAAAAGTCACAAAAATGGCATTTTTCGTAGCTAAGTTTCCTCAAGATTCATCCATGTTGTAGCATATTCCTAGATCTTTTCCTTTTTAACACTGAATAATATTGTATTATATGGGTATACCACACTTTGCTTATCCAGGAACTAGTGGATGAACACTTAGGTTGCTTTCATATTTTAGCTACTGTGATTATTACTGCTCTAAACACTGGAGTACAAATATTTCTTTAAGACCCTGATTTCAATACCTTTGGGTATACCTCACAGTAAAATTCCTGGATCATGTAGTAAGTCTATTTTTCAATATCTGAAAAATTGCCATACTCTTTTGCAAAGCAGCTGTATCATTCTGCATTCCCTCTGACATAGCACAATGGTTCCAACTCCCTCACATCCTCACCAATAGTTGTTTTCTGTTGGGTATGTGTGTGTGTGCTTGTGTGCATATGCATGCACACAAATATATAAACATGCATTTAGTGATATGGAGCATCTATTCAAGTGCTTAGTCATTTGTACATCTTTGTGAAGAACCATCTATTCAAGTCTTTTATCCATTTTTGAATCAGGGTGTTTGCTTTTTGTTCAGTTGTAGGAGTTCTCTGTATATTCTGAATAGAAATCTTTTGTCAGATAGATGGCTCTGAAATATTTTCTCCCATCTTGTGGGTTGCCATTTTATTCTGTTTACATTTCTTTGATACACATTTTTTTTTAACTTATGTACTGAAAATTGTTTATTTTTTTGTTAGCTGTACGTTTGTTGTTCCTTCGTTTCATATGGAGGAAAACACTGCCAAATCCAATATCATGAAGCTCTTGTCCTCTATCTTCTTCTAAGACTTTTTATATTATTAGGTCTTATATTTAGTTTCTTGATACGTTTTCATTAATTTTTGCATATGATGTTAGGTAAGGGTCCATCTTCCTTCTTTTGCATGTTGCTCACAAGACTTCTCAGCACCATGTGTTGAAAATACTATCCTTTCTACTTTGAAAAGTCTTGTCAACTTGTCAAAAATCATTTGGCCATATATCAGGGTTTATTTCTGGGTGTTGTATTCTATTCTATTCTATTGGTCTTGAATAAGGGAGAAAATAGTATAACCTATCCAGGTTGATGAAGAACATAAAGAAAGACCAGGACTGAGAATTAGGAGGGCAATATAAAACAGCAGGGAGTAAAAGACAGTGTGAGAGAAGATCTTGTATTTGCGAGTTCATGGAAATAGGATCATGCTAAAACCACTAAACGCCTGACTTTGAACAATACGGTAAATGTGCCAGCAAGAAACATAACACTTACCCATCTCTGGGAAATATAGTATGGGCATAAAGATAAACTACACACAAATATATTAAAAAGGGAAGGGTTTTCATGGTGTGAGAATATTGTGGCATTTGAAATACAATTTACTTCTGTTCTACCATTGTCTCTAAAATTTATCAAAGTGTATATACAAGCAATTCCAATTCTGGTAATGTGCTTGACAGGTTTATATATGAACTTCAGTAGAGCAGTAAATGTACATTCATAGTAGGACTGTTCCCTAAACCAAGAAACAAAACACAAAAACTGCAAAGACTAGAGTTCACTTTGTCAACACACATACAGATGCAATGATGGTTAACGGTCCGAAAACAGAAGGTGAGCATGGGTGCAAGAGGTTAATCCCCAGGCTGGGGTGGGGTGCAGAGTTTGAGGGTAACACAAGTAGACAAGGCTTTTGTCCTATCCTTGATTTTTGAGGTATGGAAATTCGCAGGTCACTACCTTCATTTCAAACTGAATGAATGCACTATTCAATTTTTTTAAACAGGCGAAGTAAACATGAGTGATAATAAATTTCAAACTGTCGCTAATCAAATAAGATACTAAGAAAACTTAAATAATATGATTTAGGAATGAAGTAGAGAGATTGTCCAACATGGTAGCATTCAAAGACCCAGAGCTTGATGCCTCTCATGGGCACACCAAAGTCACAACTGTTTACAGAACAGCAATTGATGAAAAAGGCCGGGACCTACCATAAAAGATGTTTTACAGCTAAAGATATAAGGAAGGCACCTCGACAAGACAGAAAGGAAGGGCAAAATCTCAATAGAGTCAAGACCCATACCACCAAGTGGGTGGCCCACAAATGGGAGAATAATTACAATTTCAGAGGTGCTCCCAGGTAGCAAGGGGTATGAAGCCAACATCAGGCTCCCAAGCCCAGGGATCCTGTTGTGGAAAGAAGAGCTCCTAGAAAGTTGGGCTTTGAAGACCAGTAGTGCTTATTTTCCAGAGAGCCAGAGGGATGTGGGAAATAGAGATTCCACTCTTAAAAGATGCTCACAAAATCCCACATGATCTGAGAATCAGAACAGAAGCAGTCATTCGAAAGGATCCCGGGTCACACCTACCTCCTGATCTTGGAGAGTCTCCCAGAGAGGCAAGGGGCAACTACAGCACAGCCTCAGGGACAGAGACACTGGCAGCAGCCATTCGGGGGAGCTCCTTCTACCTCGTGGACGCTGGTACCAGCAAGCATAATTTCAGAATCCTCCCTGTAGCTTATCAGCCTCAGGACCGAGCCCCACCCATTTCCACCAGACTACAGACACAAGTACTAGGATGCTGCAGGCCAAGCAACTAACTGAGCACGGGCATAGCCCCATCCACCAGCAAACAGGCTGCCTTCAGATCCTCTCAGTGCACAGCTGCCCCTGGACATGGGTCCAGCCACCAAAAGCCCCAGGACCAGCCTCCACACCTCAGTGGACAGCACCAGCCCCAGAGTCCCTGGCCCCTCTGACAAGTGAGCCTGCTCTGGCCTTGGAGTCAGCCTCACCATCGGCAGGTGGTAACTGCACAGGGACAGCAAACCTGCTTTAGCAGTGGGATCAGCCTCATACACCAACAGGCACACACCAGCTCCAGGAATACCACAGCCCAGCAGCCTGTGTAACCAGGCCACTTAATTGCAGGCCAGAAGCAGCCATGGACTCAGCTGGGTCCTGACCCTGCCCATCAGAATGCCAACACAAGATTAGGGATACCCCCGGCCCTGCAGAGAGCTGTGTCAGGAACAGTGATCCAACACCAACTCTGTGGCTCCTGGGCCCTGCAGCCAGAACGCAGAACCTGTCTCTTCCTCCCAGTAGCCAGCATAGCCCCAGAACCAGTGACTGGGCACTAGCCCTGATATCACCTGGACTGCAATTCTACCCATAAGTGAACCAGCACCAGATTTGGTGTCCCCCAGAGTTGTGCAGCCAGCTGCCTTATGATTTAGTCTCACCAAGCAGCACAGACAGCCTCCATACAAGGCAGAGCCTGGCAAACAAGCAGTCTGGGGGCAGCCAAGCCTACCAGACTACCCACAGTAGTCAGCCCACCACAGCAGAAGAGCCCAAGCAGCCCACATAGGGGGTACACCTAGAATATATAGCTCTAGTGACCAGGGGAGAGGGGGCTGCTGGGACCCATAGGACAGCTCCTACGAAAGGCCACTTCCCCAAGGTCAGGAAATGTAACGAACCTACTACACACATAGCAATAAAAACAGGAAGTTAAGAAAAATGAGGTGACACAGAAACACGATCCAAATGAAGGACCAAGATAAGAATTCAGAAGAAGATCTAAGTGAAGTGGAGATAGCCAATCTCCTCAACAAAGGGTTCAAGGTAATGACTGTAAAGATGATCAAAGAACTCAGGAGAAGAATGGACGACCAGAGCAAGAAGTTAGAATTTTTTTTAAAAAGAGTTAGACCATTAAAGAACAACAAAACAGAGATGAGGAATACAATAACTGAAATGAAAAATACATTAAAGGAAACTACTGTAGACTAAATGATACAGAGGAATGAATCAGAAAACTGAAGGACAGAGTACTGGCAATCACTGAAGATGAACGGTAAAACAATAGATTAAAATGAAATGAGGAAAGTTGAACAGACTTGTGAAACAACATCAAGTGTACTAATATTTGCATTATACTGGTCCCAGAAGCAAAAAGGAAAGACAAAGCAGTGTAGAACATACCTGAAGACATAAGAGTTGAAAACTTCCCTAACCTGGGAAAGAAAACAGACATCCAAGTCCAGTAAACACAGTAAGGCCAAAACAGGATCAACCCAAAGAGGACCACACCAAGACTCATTGTAATTAAAATGGAAAAAAAAAAATAAAGATAAAAAGACACTATTAAAAGGAGCAAAGGAAAAGCAACAAGTTACAAACATGGGAAATTGCATAAAGTTATCTGCTGACTTTTCAGGATAACCTCTGCATGCCAGAAGGGAGTGGCATGGTATATTTAAAGTCATGAAAGGGAAAAACCTATAAGCAAAAATACTCTACCCAGCAAGGCTCTCCTTCAGATTTGATGGTGAGATCTAAAGTTTTACAGAGAAGCAAAACTAAAAGAGCTCAGCATCGCCAAACCAGCTTTATGAGAAATCTTAAAGGGGCTTTTCTAAGTGAAAAAGAAAAGGTCACGATTGAAACATAAAAATTAGGAAAGGAAACTTACTAAAGGAAAAACCTCATCGGTTAAGGCAAATATTCAACAAAGGTAGTAAATCAACCATGGACACAGCTAATAGGAAGGATGAAAAAAAAACAGTAATAAAATCATCTATATTCACAATAAGAAGTTAAGGGACACACAAAACAAGTAGATGTAAAATATAAGGTCAAATTAAGTAACTGTGGGGGAGCAGAGTAACAATGCAGGGTTGTTAGTGTCCATGTGAAATTAAGAGCTCAGCAACTTAAATAATCACACACACACACAAATAAACAAAACTGAAAGAAATCCGAACATAATATTAAAGATAGTCCTCACATCACAGATGAAGGGAATAAAAGGGGAAGAAAGGAACACTGAAGAAATTAAAGAGGGATTCTAAAAATACCCAAGACAAATGAAAATGAACACACAATGATCCAAAATCTATGGGACACAGCCAACGCAGTTCACAGGGGGAAGTTATAGTGATACAAGCTTATTCTTAGGAATCAAGAAAAATATCAAATAAACAACCTAACATTACACCTGAAGGAATTAGAAAAAGAAGAAAAAACAAAACTCAAATCTCTCAGAAAGAAAAATTAAGAAAACTATACCATATGCAATGACATCAAAAAGAATAAGATACCTAAGAATAAACACACCTAAGCAGGTAAAAGACATGTGCTCAGAAATCTATCAGCCATTGGTGAAAGAAGTTGAAGACAACACAAAAAGATGGAAAAATATAGCATGTGCATCGACTGGAAGAATTAATACTGTTAAAATAACCATACTACCAAAGACAATCTACAGATTTAATGCAATCCCTATCAGAATACCAAAGCATTTTCACAGAACTTGAAAAAGTAATTTTAAAATTTGTATAGAAACACAAAGACCCCAAATAGCCAAACAATCTTGAGAAAGAACACAGCTGGAGGCATCACGCACCTTGACTTCAGACTATACTGCAAAGCGACAGTAATCAAAGAAAAAGGTACCAGAGCAAAAACAGACACAAAGATCACTGGAATAGAATAGAGATCCCAGAAGTAAGCCCACACACTTATATTTAATTGATTTATGACAAAGCAGGCAATATGGAGAAAAAACTGTCTCTTCAATAAGTGGTACTGGGAAAACTGGTCAGCTACATGGAAAAGAATAAAATTAGATTATTTTAGCACACCATATATAAAATAAATGCAAAACTGAATAAAGACCTAAATGTAGGACCAGAAACCATAAAACCCCTAGAGGAAAATATAGAACATTCTTCAACATAAATGATAGCAACAGTTTTAGGTTCAGTCTGCTAAGGCAAATGAAACAAAAGCAAAAATAAACAAATGGGACTTCACTAAACTTAAAAGATTTTGCACAGCAAAGGAAACCAAAGACAAAATGAAAAGACAACCTGCTGAGGGAGAGACAATATTTGCACGTGATAAGAGGTTAACATCAAAAAAGATGACCAAGCAAGGGTTCATACCTAAACTACAGAAACAGCACATACAACTCAGTATCAAAAAAACACCCAAAATCTTTTTTAAAAAAATGAGAAGCCCTAAATAGACATTTTTTCCAAGGAAAAACTACATATAGACAGCCAGAACTCACAAAGATGCTAAACATAGCTAATCGGCAGTAAAATGCAAATCAAAACTATGAGATATATCACCTCAGTCTTGTCAGAATGGCTGTCATCCAAAAGATCACAAATAACAAAGGTTAGTGAGGATGTGGAGAAAGGGAAACTCTTGTACACTCTTGATGTGAATGTGAAGTAGTGCAGCTACTGTGGAAAGCAGAATGGAGGTTCCACAAAAAACTAAAAATAGAACTACCATAATATCCAGCAATTTCACTGTTGGGTATATCAGAAGAAAACAAAAACACTATTTCAAAAAAAAATAACTGCACACCAATGTTCATAACAGTGTTATTTGCCATAGCCAAGATATAGAGTCAAACGAAGTGTTCATCAATAGTTTAGTGGATAAAAAAGATTTTTTATGATGACTTCAGCAGAAAATGAAATTTTGCCATTTGCAAGAACATGGATGGATTTCGAGGGTATTATGCTTAGTAAAATAAGCCGCAGAGAAAACAAGCATGGTATGTTATCACTTACACGTGGCATCTAAAAAATTGAATACAATAACAACAAAAAAACAGACTCACAGATTAAAGAACAGACTAGTGGTTACCAGCAGGGAGAGATAGGGTGGAGGAGCAAAATAGTGGTAGGAGATTTTGAGGTACAATCCACTATGTATAAAATCAACAATCTACAGTGATGTACTGTATAGCATGGGGAATATAGCCACTCTTTTATAATAACTATAAATGGAGAAGAACCTAAACATTTATGAATCACTATGCTGTACCTCTGAAACTAATATAATAATGTAAATTAACTATAGATCAATAAAATATAAAGTAAGAAACAATAAAGGGGAGACACAGATTATTAGATAGAAATCAATTAAATAAACACAAGTTTTGGAAATCAAGGAATTAAAAAACAACACGTAAGACACAACATTGGCATTTAAAGTGTACAATCGATTCATTTAAAAGAAATCATTTAAGTGGTAAAAAATGGTACCCATTCTCACAATTTTGTATATCTAGGATAAATTATTATCTACAAAAATATGTTACAAATATTCACTCAAAAAGAAAGAGAAAATTGGGATAAACCCATTTTAGTATCCAAATTTAATATCAAAGTCTCTATGCAAAATTGATTTGAATAAGTTCCGTTAGCCACTTCTAGTTTCTTTGTGATGTAATATCTTTTAAAGCATAAAAATCAGCCTTTCTACATTATTCCATTAGACATACATAGAAGTTAAAAGAAATGAGAAGACAGAACAACCAACCAGGAAGGTGAATTTACTGAGAAACAGTCATTCGTTCTCCCTCCTCCTTTTCTTTTCCTCCTTTTCCAGGTCTCTTTCGGTTCCGATCAAGAGAAATCTTGAGAGTTCTGAGAATATTTCTTTGAGGGCTTCAAATCACCATACCTACATCCTCTGCCACAACTACACACACGGGAACAAAAATAAACCTCTGCTATCTACTCACGTAGGAGGGATTCATGCAAAATAAACTCCTACATGGAGACCAACAGGTGAGTTTTCTACCTGTTCTTTCTAATGTCCTTCCATTATAGTAAATCCCACACATTATGAGGAAGAAACGGTTATGCGAGCTTTTCCTTGAAGTCAAAAAACTTGCATTCATTTCAAGTACCTGGTGATCATAGGGTACAGCCAGGGAAGGTGCCATCCCCCTTGGGGGGAGGGGCGGTGGATGGGCTCCCGCACCCATGCACCTCCTGATGCACAGATTCTGGAGAAACAAAGGGCGGTCACACCGCAGTCAGCCTGTCAGGCTGTCGGGCCACTGGGCAACCCGACCAGCCTGGAAGTGCCCCATCAGTTTGCTGAAAGCAAAACCCTGTCCCCCCTGTGAAGCCAGGCAATTTGGGACAGAGAGTCAGAGGAGACCGGTAATCAACTCCTCCTCTCTGCTCACCTCCTTGGGGTTACAGCAACCCCATCTCCAAACCCAAATCTGACCCTGGAGTGCCAAACTGGGAGTGGCAGGTGGGCTCTGCCGGTGCTTCAGCGCCCTCTGGAGGTTGTCTGCTCTAATGGCAACTCTCAGCCCTTCCTCCTCCTCCTTCCCTAGTCCTGGGGGCTGCCTTGGCCTCCTGCAGCTGCTGGCCTGAATTCATTCTTCTTTTTTCTCCAATTACAATGAAGTGTCTTACAGAGGTTTGGAATCTCTTGAAGAAGGAAGATCTTTTAGCCAATACACCTTAACCGTGAGAAGTTGGTTTCAAGAATGAACCTGAAATACTCTATTTTTCTCCTGATGATTCCAAGGAGAGACAGCTCAAGTTTTCTAAATCATAAGAAAAACCAAGGTAAATATGATATTCTGAGCCAGAGATGAAAAAGCAGTTTTTAGCACCCCCTCCTCATGTCATATGACCGGGATTTAAATCAATCAACTGCCACTGGTTTTTAAATCAAGTGACCCAACTTTAAATCCATCAGCTGCTTCCCTGTAACTCACGTGACTTGGCTTTGAATAGTAAGAAATGCAGAGGTATAAAAATGATGTTCTGAACAATAAATGGAAAGACAACATTTTAGAAAGTTTTTTTTCCTTTTCGAATGGACCATTCATTGCCTACAGAATAAAGGATTCCCTTGTGGATTTCTTGAACTGTAAACACTTACATTGTCTCCGTTGGCTTGATTGACTTAGATTTTGGGTTTTTTTTTTGTTGTTGTTGTTAACATCTTTATTGGAGTATAATTGCTTTACCTTGTTGTGTTAGCTTCTGCTGTATAACAAAGTGAATCAACTATTCGTATACATATATCCCCATATCCTCTCCCTCTTGTGTCTCCCTCCCGCCTTCCCTATCCCACCCCTCTAGGTGGTCACAAAGCACTGAGCTGATCTCCCTGTGCTATATGCAGCTGCTTCCCAATAGCTATCTATTTCACCTTTGGTAGTGTATATATGTCCACGCCACTCTCTCACTTCATCCCAGCTTACCCTTCCCGCTCCCTGTGTCCTCAGGTCCGTTCTCTACATCTACGTCTTTATTCCTCTGCAGCGACTCCTGCTAGGGACGGATACTTCCTTTTATGCTCAGGGAAATCCCCTAGTTTGAATATGATTTGAGTTTGATCCTGTGAAACCGTCAGAACTTCCCACCAGAGATAAATGAGGAGATTCTGGCCTTTATTAGTATGTATGATGAACACGGGTGTCCTGGCTGTACTTGCCAACCCTCCTATTTTACCCACCTATTTTTATCCACCTTCCTCCCTGTGAGTACCTTTGACCAACCCTGAGTTCAGACTCCTGACCTATTACAGTGACTTTGTCAGCCTTTCTTTAAAAATGGACAGGTAATAAAACGAATTTAACCTAGAAGCAGCAGCTCAGTAAGGGAAATAAAATCATCAGAAGTTATCTAATCACAGCCACAGCCATCCAGGGCTCTGTCTTACCTGCTGGGTCATAAGAATGGGACCTTCCTAAACTTGAAGGGCATCCAATCAAATAAGTAAAGGTCTGCTCACCTCTGGCTCTTGGAGGGATTGCTAGGCACTCTACCCAGTGTATACTAACTGCAAAACACTGTCATGGTTGTGAAACACCTATGTTCCAGGAAAGCTTTTTGGGGTGCATGGGGAAGGTTTCTTTTTGACATCAAGCAAAAAATAAATCACCAAGCTCTTTGAGCACAGGGGTTCTTAAGAGGGCAGTAGAAGGAAGGAATGGGCAGAAAAGACGATCTCCAGTGAAGTGAAGGCCATTTTACCAAAAGAGTAGGATTTAGTCTCAGTTTAAGGAGAACACTTTCAAATAGCTGGGACAGCTCCAAACTGCAGTTTAGGGACCGAGTGCTTCAAAAGAACAGTGCTTTAAAAGTCCTGGCAAGGCAGCAAGAGGATGAAGAGTTGGTTTTGCATAGTTTTGAACACAGGAGTAAAGAAGCAGAGGCATCTCTGACTAAAAGGCCCTGAGATCCTATGGCATTAATGGGTCAGTTGCAGGGGCAGGGGGTGTGGGGGGCGATATTTCTCTCTCAACGTCTCCCAGGGCAGCCATCCCTCCCGACCCCACCCCCCCACTCCCTTCACCCTTCCTCCTTCCACTGTTGGGTCCCCAGGGACAGCACTTTTCAAGCTGGAGCCCTCAGGCGCCATCTCTGCTGTCTGGATTCTTCCTGGAGCCTGGCAAGTTCTGGGACAGGAAGGCGGGTCTGCAAGGCCGCTGCGGTGCAGTCGGACCTGGAGGCCTGGAGGGGAACTGGAGCCCTGAAGCCCACCCACGTCCTTGAAGCCGAGGGAGGAACACATCCTCCTAACAGTACTTCTCAGGGGTCAGCGTGCTCCCCACCCGACGGTGATCCATACTCACTTGAGGCAGCAAGGACTGCCTCTAACTGGCCCCCTCGATTCCGCTTTAAGGGTCCTCACACATGTGTGATAGCGCAGGCCCCGGATCTCTTTAGTCAGCTGAGGCCAGTGCTGCCGGCATCCCTCCAGTCCCATCCCCCAGCCCCTCCCTCTGGGACTGTATCTAATAGAAGAAAGAGCACAGAGGAATTGGCTGAATCAAGGGACCTGGGAGCCTGGGGATGAGTTTGAAGACCGAGAACCTAAGGCGCAATTACATATTATTGGAAACTCTTGTGGAGTGTGTGTGTGGGGGGGAGGTTAGGAGGCTGAGAGGCTGAGTCGACCTGGTGAGTGCAGCCCCAGGACACCACACAGCCCTGTCCCCCTTTCCCTGCCATCAGACAAGCGGTGCCGCAACTCCAGCCGGGACTCTGCACTTCCCCCTCCCTGATTCTCCAGAAGAGCAGGTGGCCCCCCTCTGAGGGCAGGGGCAAGACAACGGACCAAGTCCCCCTGCACTAAGGCGCTACTGGAATCTCTTCCTGAACAGCAGTGCTGGCTTGGAGCGAACCCGTGCACCGCCAAAGTTGGTCTTGTCCTGCAGCTGAGGGACGCAGGCTTTAAGTCAGCTGCCTTGGCTTTAAATCAATCAGTCCCCCCTTTAAGTCAGGTGACCCGACTTTAAATCACTGTGTGCCCCTCAAGCCTGCCACTTCAAAAGTTGGGAACTTCACTTTGATCCCAGCACCTCACACAGCTGAATGCACACTGTAGTCACCCCCAAGCCTGGCTTACAGGCAGGATATAAGGTAAGGGGATGGGCTGCACACATGGTGAGGAGGGTGCACTTCATGTACCAGAAGGGTCCAGGTACTCTGGGTACAGCAAGCAGTGCACGATACAGCAGCTCCCTGGCAAAGCTGGTGATGCACAGGGGGAGCAGGCACACCCAGGCACGCAGAGGTTTCAGGCCGGGAGCTGGGGCACAGCCAGCCGGCAGGGTGTGAAAGCCGAGGATCTGAGCCTTCTTGAGAAAGGCAGACACAGAGGATGGATGAGAAACAAAGACCAGATGAAACATGGATTTGAAAAGCACACCCTGCTCTTGAAATTGGGGTGGGGTCACCCCAGATTTGAGTCTTCTTACGCCCCAGTACCTAGTGCTTTGGCATTTGCCCAATTACTTATAAAATGTGACTGATAATATCTAAACCATAGAATACTGCATTTGGAGTGGTTTTGCGTGTTTATGTTTCTATAGTGGAATAATCTTTTCTACAAGAAAAATGTACACAATCTGAAATAAATTCAAACCCCTCTTTAAAAAGTACTATATCGGACTTCCCTGGTGGCGCAGTGGTTAAGAATCTGCCTGCCGGGGCTTCCCTGGTGGCACAGTGGTTGAGGGTCTGCCTGCTAGTGCAGGGGACACGGGTTCGAGCCCTGGTCTGGGAGGATCCCACATGCTGCGGAGCAACTGGGCCCGTGAGCCACGGCTACTGAGCCTGCGCGTCTGGAGCCTGTGCTCCGCAACAAGAGAGGCCGCGATAATGAGAGGCCCGCGCACCGCGATGAGGAGTGGCCCCCGCTTGCCACAACTGGAGAGAGCCCTCGCACAGAAACGAAGACCCAACACAGACAAAAATAAATAAATAAATAAATAAATAATTTAAAAAAAAAAAAAAAAAAGAATCTGCCTGCCAAGGCAGGGGACATGGGTTCGAGCCCTGGTCAGGGAAGATCCCACGTGCCGCGGAGCAGCTAAGCCCATGGGCCACAACTACTGAGCCTGCAGACCACAACAACTGAAGCCCGCGTGCCTAGAACCGGTGCTCCACAACAGGCGCAGCAAGAGAAGCCACCGCAATGAGAAGCCCGCGCACCGCAACAAAGAGTAGCCGCCGCTTGCCTCAACTAGAGAAAGCCTGTGCATAGCAACGAAGACCCAACGCAGCCAAAAACAAATTAATTAATTAATTAGTTAACTATTTTAAAAAGGTACTATATCCTTCTGTACAGCTTCTCTGGGAAGAACAGAGAGATGGCGTAGGAGAGTGAGAAAGACCAATATTTAGTGCACATCTCTCATGCAGGTGCTCTGCTGGCTCAGATAGATTTATCCCCACTTTACAAAGGAGGAAATAGTCTCAGAGAGGTTTAGTAATTTTCCCAAAGCCAAACAGCTATGGAGTGGCAGAACCAAGATCTGAACCAAGTCTGTTACCTTCAAAGCCTAAGTCCTCATCACAGCAAAACTCAATTAATATTTACATTTATCGAATTACATTGCAACCTGGGGAGTTCTTGGCACAATCCTGAATAAGAGTGAGAAAGAAAGAAATAGCATTGTTCCTACAGTCAACCCAAATTTTTGGAGCAGCTGCTAGATGCCTGGCCCTTTTTGGGGTTCAGCAGTGATCAAGACAGGAAGAGTCCTGCTTTCATGAACTAAGTAGTGGGGAGGAGAGACGGGTGCAACTTGGGTGAGGGATTTCACCTTGCTGGACCTCTGTTTTGTCATCTGGAAAATGGGATGGGTGTTCCTCATTTTCTGGGATTGTCCAGCCCTCACATTCTCTGATTCCATAAGAAGCATTTGTTTACCTGTTTCTTTAAAATTCATTCAGGCCGTGAGCTGTGATGAATGTTGTTAGCTGCTCCCCAAAGCACTCTATTCCCACCCTTTTCCTGTGATCAGGTCTTTCCCGAAACATGACTCACAGTCAGTCAAGTCACAGAACCTAAGGGGCACCCAGCAGAAAAATTCCAACCCTAGCTTCCCAGGAGCTCTGCGGTCTACCTGCCAGGTAAACTTAACTCCCCTGGCACAAGGTGTCCATCCCTGGTTTCACATCAACATGATCTCAGGCACAAACCTCCTTGTTTTTAAATTTTGTCTTTAAGTTACTTGTTGAAACAACTGCACAAATATGACAAAGGTATAAAATCAGGCATCTTCTGCCCCCAGTGCCTACTAATAAATGATTTTCTGCCACTTTAATGATAAAGATAGAACATTTCAACATTCTGCTACCCTTATTATTTGTCATTTTTGTTGATATTTCTATTGACTACATCTTTCAATATTGTAACAATGGAACATTTATTTCGGTTGTTCCAGACCCAGCCTTTAGTGATAAAGGTTTTGTTGTTATACTTCTATTATGTTTCCTTTAAAAATAATTATCCTATTTAAAAGGATTAAGTCAATTCTATAAGCATTTATCTTATGATATTGATGAAATTGATACATAGAGGGTAGTAGTACAAGTTGATTGGACTTGAGAACCTCTATTAGCACAGTTAAGTAAAAATATTATCTATATGTAAACCAAAGTACATGCCGAGTGAGATTCTCTGACTTTTTTTCACTGTCTGCCCCTCAAGCCGGTGGGAAATGGAATATTTCTTGCCCTATCAGTAAACAAAGGATGTCACAGTCTTCAGCACTTGCAGCCCTCCAATGTGAGCCGGCGGGCCCTGAGGCACTCAGGATATGCAAATACGGAATGCAGGCCCCAGAGAGCTGAGGTGCATATCAAAGGAAGGATTTCAGTGAGCCCAGGCAAAGAAAAGCGCCGCATTCCTCACCTTGGGAGAGCTGGTTTTCCTTAGTTAACAATCACCTTTTGATGTTCCCCATTACCTGCGCCAGTTCCCTGCCCTGTCCCCTCCCCCCGGTACTTTAGCTCAGGGAGGAAGGAGCGCAGAGGGACTCGGCTGAATAAGGGGCCTGCGCGCCTCGGGAGGAGTTTTCAGCCGCTTTCCCCGCAGTCGGGAGGAGGGGCGCTGACGCTGCAGCCGGACCCTGCGCCTCCCTTGCCCCGTTTCCCCTCAGGACGCTCAGGCCGACCCCCTCCCCACGCCCACCAGGCCTCGCGAGCCAGGCCGAGGGCAGGGGCGGGAGGAGGGACCGAAGTTCCCGGGGACCAGACGCTGGAGGCCGCTCTTTCTGCACAGCAGCGGCGGGTGGCAGCGAACCCCTGCCCCTCAGAAGCTGGACTTGTGCTGCCGCCCGGGCACCGGACCAGGCGGAGGGTCGGCGTCCACTTACCCGGCCCGCCGTCCCCGCGACTGTCACGGCTTCGGCCACCGGGGCACCTCCAGAGCCGGCAGCCTCAGTGAGGTCGCCCTCCCCTCGAGTTCCAGGGCAGTTCCGAGACGGCGGAGGGAAGAAAACCCGCCCGAGCCGGGAGTTCCAGCTCGTAGGAAAGGAGGGCTCTGTTCAGCGCGCAGTGGGTGGGACCGCTCTGCCCCGAGGCCTTCCGGAAGGGAGCGGGGCGGTGGGGGAGGGAGCCGCCAGGAGCGCAGGGCCCCGTCGGGGGTCCTGGAGGGGCGGCCCGGCCTGGGGGCCACGCCCACTGTGGCCGCAGCCCAGGCCTTTTTCCTGGAATCCTACACGAAAAAGTTACAAAGATACACAGTCTATAGTAAATATTCATAAATGATTGTTGCTGCTGTGCTCACTATTCTATTAAAGGTGTAAAATCCATAAAACACTTTAAGTTCAAAATTAAATATGAATTTTTACCTTTCTAATTATGTCTCTGATATTCACAGTTGTGGTTAATGAATCAGAGACTGTGGCATCACTAGTTAAAAATGAGCTTGTTAAAAAAATAGAACTCCTGCCCACCGGACCAAATGAATCACAATCTGCACTTTTACAATCTCCCCAGTGTACTTGTGTACCCATGAATAGTTGAAAGGTACATTTCTACCTCGACAGGTCTTTTCTCTATGAGAAATACACACATTTTATCTAGTTTGATGTAAATAAAGCACTCAAAAATGCATATGCCTGTGTTGAAACCATCATTTTATCATTTCTTTTCCAGACAAGTATAGTCTCTATACTGGTTTTGTGGATCACATGCCTTACTCTTTTCTTGTAGTTAGAAATAAGGTAGAGAAAGTTACTTTGTAAAAAGAAAAAAAAAAATATATATATATATATATATATATATATATATATATATATTAGTGGATAATTGAAGACACTCTTGTAAATTAAAACCTTCTCTTAACTTGCTGTTTTCTTCTTGGGTCCTATTATGAACTCTTCCCGTGGCCACATGGCATGTGTACTTTTAATTTCAGGGACTGCTGACATTCCAGGATGTGGCCATAGATTTCTGTCAAGAGGAGTGAGATTGCATGGACCAAGATCAATGGGAATTGTACAGGGATGTGATGTTAGAGAAGTATAGGAACCTGCTCTCCTTGGGTGAGGGTACCTTCCTTCCAGAATTCCTTATCCAACCACAGGGTTTGGAGTCCTTCATTTGTAGAATGTCTCCTGGAATCTTCTGCTTCCTACAATAGGGTTTCAGATTGCAATGTTTCAGGAAAGATTGGGAGTTTGTGGGTATAATTTTTCTTATTCTTTTAAAATTGCAGCCTCCCTTTTAATATACTTTGTAACTGCTTGGGATGTGCCTATATGAACTGTGTACTATATGCTTCTGTTATAGTCCTTACAATATTTTATTGTCTTATTTTCTGAAACAGTTTTCAATGGATTCTTTGGACTTCAGGTATATTAAAAGGGAGACTTCGATTCTGGGACTTCCCTGGTGATGTAGTGATTAAGAATTCGCCTGCCAATGCAGGGAACCCGGTTCGATCCCCGGCCCGGGAAGATCTCACGTGCCACGGAACAACTAAGCCAGTGGGCCACAACTACTGAGTCTGCACGCCACAACTACTGAAGCCGGTGTGTCTTGAGCCCGTGCGCCATTTATTTTTTGGAGAATAAAACCACTTCTGAGTGATGAAAATTTAGGCCAGCTAGTCAAAATGCTTTATCACGTGTTCTTCTAAAACACTGATCAATGGAACAAGTTTTACTAGGGATAACAGTGTAATTGTATTCTGGAGTTCATATGGGCAATATGGTTTATGACCTTGATGCTGGATCACGACATTTCAATGGTATAACTGCTATTAATTGTCTGTTTGTTCAACGATTAAAGTCTCACGTGATCTGAGTTCAGACTGGAGTCATCCTGGTTGGTTTCTGTCTATTGCAGATTTCTTCCAGTATGAAAGAAAGGACAAGAGCAATAGGGCTTACTTTACAAAATGTCTTCAAACTAAATGATGATATAATCTACATTCAATTAATTTATACATACCCTACTGTAGAACAGGGTTCATTGCGCTGGCAGAGCCCGGTAATTATGTAAAATTGAAACTTTTTCTGCACTGGTTCAGGTCCTCTTCCTAAGAATATGTTTATAATCAACATTCTTTCACAAATTACCCAATTTAATTCACCATAGCATTCCTCATATTAACTACATGGAAAATCCTAGGCTATATACAAATCCAGAAAGGGCCAAAAATCATCAGCCCCCATGGATGATTACAACCCATTGCTGAGGCATTCAAATTACTTATTAAAGAACCACTATGTCCATCAACATCATCATTTTATATATTATTGCCCCAATGCTAGCCTTAACCCTGGCTCTCACAACATGAATTCCTCTTCCCATATCTTATCCACTAATTAGTATAAATGTAGGCATATTATTTCTATTAGCCATATCACACCAAGCCATTTATTCCATCCTCAGATCTGGATGAACTTCGCATTCAAAATACTCACTCACTGGAGCTCTAGGAACAATAGCACAGACAATCATCTCATATGAAGTAATGTAGCAGTTATTCTCTTCTCAGTCTTACTGATAAATGGATCATTTACACTTTCAACAGTAATTATTACACAAGAACACCTATGACTAATTTTCTCCTGACCGCTACCCAGAATTTGATTATCTCCGCAGTAGCAGAAATCCAATGAAGCCCCACTTGATTTAACAGAAGTAGCATCAAGACCTGTATATGTCTTCAATGTAGAAAATGTAGCAGGCCCATTCACCCCGTCCCTCCTAGAGAATATGTCAATTTCCCTATAATACACATTTCCACAGCAATCTATTTTTAGGAGCATTCGACAATCCCTAGGTGCCAGAATTATATACAGCCCAAGTCATCATTAAAACACATCTAACAATCTCCTTTCTATGAATTTGAGCCTCCTACCTACAATTTTGATATGATCAACGCATACATCTCTTATAAAAAGTTTTTTTTACGACTAACATTAACCCTATGTATACGAGAGTTTTCACTACTTGTCATCATACCAGGCAACCCACCACAAATTTAAGAAATATGTCTGACAAAAGAGTTACTTTGATAGAGTAAATCATAGAGGTTTCAATGCTCTTATTCCTGGAATTGAATTCTTCCTAATATTTTTACATTCTCCATGCTACCTACCACATTACACCACATGCTATATAGTAAAGTTCTCTAAGTAAGCTTCAGGCCCATACCCCCAAAATATTTTTGTATATCCTTCCTGTGCTAATAAACTCTCATTGTTTTTACCATCATTCTACTGACCATTTTCTCAGGAAATATAATTGTATAACAAGCTCACACTGGTTAATGGTATCCCCATTCTAATAAAAAACATGAACCCATAAGCTACAGAAGCATCCAACGAATATTTCCTAAAACAGTCCACCACATCAATACTACTTATAATGGCTATTATCATTAATCTAATATACTCTGGTCAAAGAGCACAATGAATAACAAAAATCTTTAATCCAGCAGCATCCACCCTCATGACAATCGCCCTTGTCACAAAGGTAGGACTTTCCCCATTTCACTTCTGAGTGCCTGAAGTCACACAAGGCATCCCATGAACAGCAGACCTGATGCTATCAACATGACAAAATTGCAACCCTATCAGTTTTATACCACATGTCACCATCCATCAACCTAAATATACTATTAATCATAGTGATATTATAAATCATAGCTGGAGGCTGAGGCAGACTTCGCCATACTCACCTGGAAAATATTACACCCTCCTCATCAATTGCCCATATAGGATGAATAACAGCTATTATAATGTATATTCAGATTATAACGATCCTAAACATACTAATTTATATCATAACAACACTATCTTCTTCTTATTTATGCCCAGATCATGTACTACAAGAGTATCATTATCACACACATGAGATAAAACACCTCCCATCACAATCATTTTCCTCACCATTATAGTATCATTAGGACATCGCCCATCACTATCAGGGTTTCTACCCAAATGAATAATTATCCAAGAGATAACAAAAACGACAACATCATTCTACCAACACTAATAGCCATCATAGCAGTCCTCAGCATATATTTCTACTTGCAGCTAACATACTCCACATCACTAACTATATTCCCTTCATTAAACAACACAAACACAAAACAATTTGAACATACAAAGAAATAACCTTCCTATCATTACCAATCATAATCCCCACACGATTACTACACACAACACCCATTCTATCGGTGCTGGACTAGGAATTTAGGTTAGTTCAGGCCAAGACCTTTCAAAACCCTAAACAAGTGAAATTTACTTAATTCCTAAAAATAAGGATTGCAAGACTTTATTCTACATCAATTGAATGTAAAGCAAACACTGTATTTAAGCCAAATCTTTACGAGATTGATGAGTTTTGACCCCAGGAAACTTTAGTTAACAGGCAAATTCTCTAGTCAACTGGCTTCAGTCTACTTCTCCTTCATTTGAGAAAGAAAAAAAGAAAAAAAAAGGCAGGAAAATCACTGGCAGAATTGAAGCTGCTTCTCTGAAGTTACAATTCAATTTGTTGATTCACCACAGGGTTTGCCAGAAAGAGGGCTCAATCTCTGTCTTTAGATTTATAGTCTAATGCTAACTCAGTCATTTTACCTCTGTTCATACACTGCTGATTATTTTCAACAAATCACAAAGATATCGGCATTTTATATTTACTATTTGGTGCTTGAGCTGGAGTAGCAGGCAGCACCTTAATTATATTAATCCAGGCTGAGCTATGCTGACCTGGACCGCTACTTGGAGATGCCCACATCTGTAAGGTAGTCATAACAGTCCCTGCACTTGTAATAATTTTCTTTATAGCTGTACCCGTTATGATTGCAGGCTTTGAAAACTGACTTGGGCCACTAATAACTCAGACACCTGAAGTAGCATTTCCCCCAATAAATCGTATAAACTTTTGACTACTTCCCCCATCATTCTTACGCCTACTCATATCACCAATAGTAGAAGCTGGTTCTGGTACCAGTGGAACCGTGTATTCAGCTCTAGCCTGCAATCTGGCCCATGCAGGAGCCTCTGTCGACCTAACTGTTTTCTCCTTACATTTAGCAGGTGTCTCCTCAATTCTTGGTTTTATTACTTTTATTACTATAGTCTTTAATACAAAACCAGCAGTCATATCCCAATACCAAACACCATTATTTGTTTAATCTTCCCCAACTATAGCCATATTACTATAATTACCAATCTCAGTCCAAGCAGCCAGAATTGCCATGCCGTTAAGAGATAGAAATCTAAACACTACTTTCTTTGACCCTGCAGGAGGAGACCGAATCCTATACCAACACCTATGTTGATACTTTGCTCACCCTGAAGTCTGTATTCATGGCCTAACAGGGTTTGTTATAAACTCACATATCATTACATACTATTTAGGACAAAAATTGCCTTTCGGCTATCTGGGAATAGTATGAGTCATGTCCACTGGGTTTTTAGGACTTCTCTTGTGGGCCCATCATATGTTTACCATAGGGATAGCTGTGGACTCAGGAGCATACTTTGCATCAGCTACCGTAATTACTTCTATCCCTACAGGAGTAAAAGTATCTAGCTGATTAGCAACTCTTTATTTAATTTTTCTTTTTCTTTTCTTTTCTTTTTTTTTTTTTTGTGGCTGAGTTGGGTCTTGGTTGCTGCGCATGGGCTTTCTCTGGTTGCGGTGAGCGGCAGCTACTCTTCGTTGCGGTGTGCGGCCCTTTCCTTGCAGTGGCTTCTCTTGTTGCAGAGCACGGCCTCTAGGCGCGTGGGCTTCAGTAGTTGTGGCTTGCGGGCTCTAGAGGGCAGGCTCAGTAGTTGTGGCACACGGGCTTTTTGCTCCGCGGCATGTGGAATCTTCCCAGACAAGGGCTCGAACCCGTGTCCCCTGCATTGGCAGGCGAACTCTTAACCACTGCGTCACCAGGGAAGTCCCTGGTTAGCAACTGTTCACGGAGGTAATACTATATGACCTCCCACTATATTATGAGTTTTAGGCTTTAGTTTTTCTTTTTACAGTAGGTGGTTTGACAGGAATCATCTTAGCCATCTCATCCCCAGACATTGTCCTCCAGGATACATACTATGTAGTAGCACACTTCCATGACCTAATGTCCATGGGAGCAGTCTTCACTATTATAGGAGGCTTCCTACACTGATTCCCACTATTCTCAGGTTATACAGTTAACTCAGCATGAGCAAAAATTCACTTCACAGGTATATTTGTAGTAGTAAATATGACTTCCTGCAGCACTTTCGTGGCCTCTCAGGGATGTCACTACGTTAGTCTGAGTACCCTGAGGCACACACAACATGAAATATTTTGTCTTTAGGCTCATTCATCTCAGTAGCAGCAGTAATGCTAATAATCTTCATACTTTGAAAAGCATTTGTGTCTAAACAAGACGTCTTAGCAGTGGAAATTGCTACTCCTAACCTAGAATGGTTACACGGATGTCCTCCACCATATCCTATGTTTCAAGATCCTCTCTATGGAAATGTAAAATAAGGAAGGACTCAAGTCCTTTTCAACCAGTTTCAAGCCAACACCATAACAATTATGTCTTCCTCAATAAATGAGATAAAAGTAAAAAGTGATGTAGCTTTGTCAAAGTTAAATGATAGGCTAAAATCCTGTATATCACTAAGGCATATCAATTTCATCTAGGCTCTCAAGATACAACATCACCGATTATGGAAGAACTTTTACATTTTCTTCATCACACATTAATAGTGATTTTTAAAATAAGTTCTCTAGTCCTCTATATCATTTCACTAATATTGACATCTAAACTCATATGCATACAATAGATGCACAGGTAGAGAAAATGTGAACAATTTACTAGCTATTATTGTCATCTTAATTGCCCTATCATCATTGTGAATCCTTTACATGATTCATGAAATCAATAACTCTTCCCAAACCATAAAAAACTATGGGTCAGTAATGATACTGAAGCTACAAATACACAGATTATGAAGATTTAAACGTTGACTCCTCTGTAATCCCCACATCAGAGCTAAAACCAGGAGAATAATGACTAATAGAAGTCAACAACCGAGTAGTTAGGGATAGTCATTGAATATTAGTTTCATCTGAAATTGTTGTACACTCCGGAGTTGTTCCTTCTCAGGCCTAAAAAGAGCTGCTATCCCAGGACGCCTAACTGAAAGAATCCTAATATCAACAGGACCAGGCCTATGTTGTGGACAAGAGAGCTCGTTTTCCTGAGTTCAAAGACAGGACAGAGGGATATGGCTGAGATATGGGGTGAATCTGGAGCCCATGGGGATGCACTCTCCAAGCTCCAGTATAGGAATGGGGCCTCTAGGGTCCCAGGCCACCCACCACGCCCTCTCGAGCAGGATCTGGGCAACATTCCCTGTCAGTGATGAGGCAGCCCTAGCACTTGTCACGCCCCGATGTCGTGTCCTATGTGGGCCCCATGTTCTTGGGACCACACCCCACACTCTGCAGGTCCATGCTACAGGGTCCTTCATGCCTCAGGAGTAGAGACCACACAGCAAGCAGTTCCCTCCCCAACCAGCAGGAGGAGGGGAGGAGAGCAGGGGCACCAGGGGACTCTCACTCAGACAACAACACCCCGGCGGTGCCAGCGGGGACAGTGATGATGCAGATGAGGCACAGACCAAGAGATGGGACCAGAGGACCCAAAAGGCAGCTGGTCAGGTCCTGGCTCACCTGCACCCCGGACACCTTTGTCCCGCATACACCCCCTTCCTCATACACCCTCTCCTTAAATGCAGATTCTTCAGATGCAAACAGGCAGAGCTTCAGACTGAAAATCAGCTCTTCCAAAATGACCAGTCAGCAAACACTGCAGGATTCCACTCCAGTGGGTGCCCTGGAGTCGACAACTCAGGGACTGAAGTGGATATCGGTGCCAGGGGCAGTGGGAGGGAATGGGGAATGAGACTTTCATGGTTGTGGAATTTTGGTTTTGCAAGATGAAAAGTTCTAGGGATGGTGGTGATGGCTCCACGAGAAAGTGAATATATCTGAGGCCTCAGAAACGTGCACTTAAAATGGTGATGATGGTAAAGGGTATGTGACGTGTGTTTTATTTCACTTAAAATAAATTCTTAAAATAATGTCTTGTTAATTGAGATTCCATTTCGACTCCCCTTCCTCACAAATGTCGGAGGCCCAGACACAGTCCCCTACCTTAGGGGCCATCACGGTACCCTCACAGAGCACGTGGGAGACCATTCTTAGGGGCGGCTAGTCTGGGCTCACCTGACCTCTGTCCAGGGGGACCCAGGCAGTGGTGACCCCCATAGATTAGACCTATGATATGCTATAGTATTAATACGATACCACCAAGTGTTGTCACTCACCGGAACACAGAGCAGCAACCCACTCAAACATGCCTGACCTCATATGATTGTGACAAGATTAAGAGAAGAAAAGGAACCACAGGTTAATCAGGACAACACCCTTAATGCAGAGGTTGGAAATCTCAAAGGGGACAGGACACACTGCAGGCAAAGAGCGCATATGCGGTCTCCCCATACATGTGATCCTGACCCATGCAGGTATGGTGAGACCCACACAGTCCCCGCACCCTATACCTGGGGCCACACATCCACACTCACCAGGGTGACCCACCTCCCCAGACCCCTCCACCTGGGTCACATGTCCACAGTCCCAGGGTGACCTCACCTCCCCAGACCCTGCACCTGGGGTCACACGTCCCCTTGGTCAGGACACCATGGCTCTGCAGGGGGCTCCCCCAATGTGGAAACAAGCTGGGTCCCTGGGACCTCCTGGGATGGGAAAAAGTGTCAGGTGGGTCTCCTTTCCCCACACTTGTCCCAGAGGAGTCCTCCTCTTCTCACTTTGGTTCTGTGTGATTTTAACTGTTTTTAAAGCTTTCATACTAGAGTTGAACACACGACCCTGGTGCTGGCATGCTCAGTCCTTTCTCGTCTCACTTACATGTTGAGAAAACTCACAGGACAGCAGGGCTGAAAGCCGAGGGGCAGCTCTGGACTCTGCTGAGTAGGGACGGTAGACTGGAGGGAGAGCTCAGCAGCAGCCTCAGCTGTCACCCATCGGCCTTTTGCCCGATCTGCGTGCCCTGCAATCAATTCACCAGCTAAACCTGCTTCCCTATGCACCATGCACGTGCTGGTAAATTGGAATTATTGCCAGGTAGTCCTCCTGAGGATTCTCCATGAGCCCCAGGGAAGGTGAACCTTGCAGGGATTAAGACTAAGGCCCCGACCATAGCCCTGACCCTTGGGAGGACCAGGTCACCACACTCAGAAGAGAGGCTGTTACGTAGACAAGCCCACCTCAGCTCCAGACCCCAGACATCTAAGCACTGACATTCAGATGCAGGCACGGAGCTTCCCAGTACTGAGGCCAGGCCGGGTCTCTACCCAGGTCCCCATAGTCCTAGCGTACACAGAACATGGTCAGGTCTAAATCTTCTTATTATAGACAACACATGGTCAGCTCTAAACATAAGCAGTAGACAGGACATGCAGAGGTCTAAATCTACCATGTAGACACAACTTGATCATGTTTAAACTAGCTTAGGGCTGATCTCATAGGAGGTACAGATCACACACATGGGTCTCTCATCTTTGGACACCCACATCAGGAAACTGAACAAAATCTTTGTCATTAAACATTTCAACAGGCAAAACAGAAATGTTCCCAATTTCTCTGGCCACCTGATGGTCAGGATCCACGGGCGAGCCACGAACTTCTTAGAGTGCAGCCCAGTCTGCTGCCAGGACAGACAAGAAGTGGCCTGATTCCAGCCTCCCAGGCTTCCAGAAGGAGGCGGCCACACTGGAAGCCCAGGCAGGAGAGTCCTGCATGGTCCGGGCCGGGAGATCCGGTCTGTCCATTCGGCTGGCCGATTCCGGGCGGGGCGCTCAGGGCCGCTGAGAGCCCTGCACTCAGGTCCTGCTTCCCTGCAGCGTGTGCGTGTGCGTGTGTGCGTGTGTGTGTGTGTGTGTGTGTGTGTGTGTGTGTGTAGAGGGGGCGGTGGCTGACGGCTCCCATGGCTCCCGTCCCGTGCACCGCGCTGTCTTCGAGGGGAGGCACGGGGAGAGGTAGGGGCACAGAAGCCGTTGGAGAGGAGAACCCACCGCGGAACTCCTTGCACACTGGCTCGCCCCACCCGGAGACCCGCCTGCCCATCGTGGGCCGCATGTCACCCCCCAACCCCACACCCCCGAGGGCAGGGTGCCTGCTCTTTCAACAGCACAGGGTCTCACATGAAGGAGACCCAGTGGGGACTGTCACCACCACCACCCCCCACTCCTGATGCTGTGTTTGGGGAGAATGAACCCTCTTGACTGGGCGATGGGACCCTGTGTGGAAAGAGGTGGCGGCCCCATCCAAGTCGGGGCCTGGCTGAGAGATGGGAACACAGGAGCCAAGTGCAGGGCCTGGAGGCCAGGCCAACAGGAGGGGCACCCCCAGCCTTGGCCGGGCTCTCCAACGGTGACATTGTTGCTTTAGGGGACCTGGGGCAGGCGACTGAATGTAATGGGAGTCTAAACTGGACCCTGAATGGGACTTAAAGAAGGTGTGAAGGATGTTACTGAGACAGTGACAGTCATTGGAAGACAAACTCTGTGTCAGGATATCCTGCTCCATCCATTTAAATCCCTGAGATCTGTGACCTTTACGTGGCTACGCAGGATTGTTAGAGCAGCTGCGTGCGGATATATCTGGGGCACAATTCAGTCTGCAACCAACTTGCAAGTGGTTCCAGCAAACACACAGGTGTGCGCACAGGCAGGCACAGCACACACACAAACATATGCATGTGCACAGCACAAATAGAGTCACACACTAGCATGTGAACACACATGCACGCATATGCCCATGCACACACTAATGTGTGCAAGTGCACATACCTATGCACATGCACAGCATAGGTATGCAAACAGGCACATGCACACGCATAGCACACACACAGGGAATAAAGTGAATCCGTAAAGCATTAATTCCTGAACACAAGTGAAGCTGACATGTATTTTTCCCTTTTCTTAGCCTTGATGTTTTCCACAACAAAAAGTTTAAGAAAAAAGTTAATGGCAAATGACTTTTGATTCATAGGACTTTCTGATGTTATTCCACAAATATTATGACAGGAGAAATGAATGTAGATATTACATGTGTCCACTAATGGATGAATGGAGAAGAAAAACACGGTCCATCAATACAAGGGGATGCTATTCAGCCTAAAAAGGAAGGCAATTCTGACACAGGCTGCAGCAGGGATGAACCTTGAGGGCATTATGCTCAGTGATGTAAGCTAGACACAAAAAAACAAACAGTGCTTGATCCACTCATAAAAGGCCCCTAGAGCAGTCGGAAATATAGAGACATAAAGTAGGATGTTGAGTGCCAGAGGCTGAGGGAGGGACAATGGGAAGTGAGTGTTTAATGGGGACTGTTTCAATTTTGCAAGATGAAAAAGTTCTGGAGGATGATGGTGGTCAGGTTTGCACAACAGTGTGAATTACTTCTTGACCCTGAAATGTGCACTTAAAAATGGTTAAGATAGTACATTTTATGTTTTGTGTACCAGACCACAATTTTTAAAACTTTAAAAAAAACAACAGGACATAGTCCATGAATACCACAAGATGCACAACTTCACTAACAACAGAGGGATTAAAGCCATAAGAAAAATACTGTGCATACACCTACCAGAATGGCAGACATGAAAGACATAGTATCAAATATCAGCAGGATGTGGAGCAATGGAAAGCCTGGTACGCAACGGGGGGATGCAACCACTTCTGAAACAATCGGGCCTCAGATAGCGAAGTCCCTGCACAGAGACCCACAGTGCTCCTCCCAGGTGAACACAAACCCACCAGCCCTGCACCAGGACACACGGACATGGACTCGCAGCCACAGGAGCCAAACCTGAAAGAACCTGAAGGCCATCACAGGCGGATGCAGAAATGAACCATGCACGCTCCTATGAAGGAATATTCCACAGCAATGGAGTACATTTTGTTTAAAGGTAGTAAAACTATAAAAATTATATTTTTTAAAAAAACTATATTTACAAGA
This sequence comes from Balaenoptera ricei, assembly GCF_028023285.1. Taxonomy (NCBI): domain Eukaryota; kingdom Metazoa; phylum Chordata; class Mammalia; order Artiodactyla; family Balaenopteridae; genus Balaenoptera; species Balaenoptera ricei. The sequence goes on along the minus strand of NC_082640.1, from coordinate 87,294,209 downwards.
TGAAAGAATCTATAATTCTGGCACCTAGGGATTGTCGAATGCTCCTAAAAATAGATTGCTGTGGAAATGTTTATTATAGGGAAATTGACATATTCTCTAGGAGGGACGGGGTGAATGGGCCTGCTACATTTTCTACATTGAAGACATGTACAGGTTTTGATGCTACTTCTGTTAAATCAAGTGGGGCTTCATTGGATTTCTGCTACTGCGGAGATAATCAAATTCTGGGTAGGGGTCAGGAGAAAATTAGTCATAGGTGTTCTTGTGTAATAATTACTGTTGAAAGTGTAAATGATCCATTTATCAGTAAGACTGAGAAGAGAATAACTGCTACATTACTTCATATGAGATGATTGTCTGTGCTATTGTTCCTAGAGCTCCAGTGAGTGAGTATTTTGAATGTGAAGTTCATCCAGATCTGAGGATGGAATAAATGGCTAGGTGTGATATGGCTAATAGAAATAATATGCCTACATTTATACTAATTAGTGGATAAGATATGGGAAGAGGAATTCATGTTGTGAGAGCCAGGGTTAAGGCTAGCATTGGGGCAATAATATATAAAATGATGATGTTGATGGACATAGTGGTTCTTTAATAAGTAATTTGAATGCCTCAGCAATGGGTTGTAATCATCCATGGGGGCTGATGATTTTTGGCCCTTTCTGGATTTGTATATAGCCTAGGATTTTCCATGTAGTTAATATGAGGAATGCTATGGTGAATTAAATTGGGTAATTTGTGAAAGAATGTTGATTATAAACATATTCTTAGGAAGAGGACCTGAACCAGTGCAGAAAAAGTTTCAATTTTAAATAATTACCGGGCTCTGCCAGCGTAACGAACCCTGTTCTACAGTAGGGTATGTATAAATTAATTGAATGTAGATTATATCATCATTTAGTTTGAAGACATTTTGTAAAGTAAGCCCTATTGCTCTTGTCCTTTCTTTCATACTGGAAGAAATCTGCAATAGACAGAAACCAACCAGGATGACTCCAGTCTGAACTCAGATCACGTGAGACTTTAATCGTTGAACAAACAGACAATTAATAGCAGTTATACCATTGAAATGTCGTGATCCAGCATCAAGGTCATAAACCATATTGCCCATATGAACTCCAGAATACAATTACACTGTTATCCCTAGTAAAACTTGTTCCATTGATCAGTGTTTTAGAAGAACACGTGATAAAGCATTTTGACTAGCTGGCCTAAATTTTCATCACTCAGAAGTGGTTTTATTCTCCAAAAAATAAATGGCGCACGGGCTCAAGACACACCGGCTTCAGTAGTTGTGGCGTGCAGACTCAGTAGTTGTGGCCCACTGGCTTAGTTGTTCCGTGGCACGTGAGATCTTCCCGGGCCGGGGATCGAACCGGGTTCCCTGCATTGGCAGGCGAATTCTTAATCACTACATCACCAGGGAAGTCCCAGAATCGAAGTCTCCCTTTTAATATACCTGAAGTCCAAAGAATCCATTGAAAACTGTTTCAGAAAATAAGACAATAAAATATTGTAAGGACTATAACAGAAGCATATAGTACACAGTTCATATAGGCACATCCCAAGCAGTTACAAAGTATATTAAAAGGGAGGCTGCAATTTTAAAAGAATAAGAAAAATTATACCCACAAACTCCCAATCTTTCCTGAAACATTGCAATCTGAAACCCTATTGTAGGAAGCAGAAGATTCCAGGAGACATTCTACAAATGAAGGACTCCAAACCCTGTGGTTGGATAAGGAATTCTGGAAGGAAGGTACCCTCACCCAAGGAGAGCAGGTTCCTATACTTCTCTAACATCACATCCCTGTACAATTCCCATTGATCTTGGTCCATGCAATCTCACTCCTCTTGACAGAAATCTATGGCCACATCCTGGAATGTCAGCAGTCCCTGAAATTAAAAGTACACATGCCATGTGGCCACGGGAAGAGTTCATAATAGGACCCAAGAAGAAAACAGCAAGTTAAGAGAAGGTTTTAATTTACAAGAGTGTCTTCAATTATCCACTAATATATATATATATATATATATATATATATATATATATATATATATATTTTTTTTTTTTTTACAAAGTAACTTTCTCTACCTTATTTCTAACTACAAGAAAAGAGTAAGGCATGTGATCCACAAAACCAGTATAGAGACTATACTTGTCTGGAAAAGAAATGATAAAATGATGGTTTCAACACAGGCATATGCATTTTTGAGTGCTTTATTTACATCAAACTAGATAAAATGTGTGTATTTCTCATAGAGAAAAGACCTGTCGAGGTAGAAATGTACCTTTCAACTATTCATGGGTACACAAGTACACTGGGGAGATTGTAAAAGTGCAGATTGTGATTCATTTGGTCCGGTGGGCAGGAGTTCTATTTTTTTAACAAGCTCATTTTTAACTAGTGATGCCACAGTCTCTGATTCATTAACCACAACTGTGAATATCAGAGACATAATTAGAAAGGTAAAAATTCATATTTAATTTTGAACTTAAAGTGTTTTATGGATTTTACACCTTTAATAGAATAGTGAGCACAGCAGCAACAATCATTTATGAATATTTACTATAGACTGTGTATCTTTGTAACTTTTTCGTGTAGGATTCCAGGAAAAAGGCCTGGGCTGCGGCCACAGTGGGCGTGGCCCCCAGGCCGGGCCGCCCCTCCAGGACCCCCGACGGGGCCCTGCGCTCCTGGCGGCTCCCTCCCCCGCCGCCCCGCTCCCTTCCGGAAGGCCTCGGGGCAGAGCGGTCCCACCCACTGCGCGCTGAACAGAGCCCTCCTTTCCTACGAGCTGGAACTCCCGGCTCGGGCGGGTTTTCTTCCCTCCGCCGTCTCGGAACTGCCCTGGAACTCGAGGGGAGGGCGACCTCACTGAGGCTGCCGGCTCTGGAGGTGCCCCGGTGGCCGAAGCCGTGACAGTCGCGGGGACGGCGGGCCGGGTAAGTGGACGCCGACCCTCCGCCTGGTCCGGTGCCCGGGCGGCAGCACAAGTCCAGCTTCTGAGGGGCAGGGGTTCGCTGCCACCCGCCGCTGCTGTGCAGAAAGAGCGGCCTCCAGCGTCTGGTCCCCGGGAACTTCGGTCCCTCCTCCCGCCCCTGCCCTCGGCCTGGCTCGCGAGGCCTGGTGGGCGTGGGGAGGGGGTCGGCCTGAGCGTCCTGAGGGGAAACGGGGCAAGGGAGGCGCAGGGTCCGGCTGCAGCGTCAGCGCCCCTCCTCCCGACTGCGGGGAAAGCGGCTGAAAACTCCTCCCGAGGCGCGCAGGCCCCTTATTCAGCCGAGTCCCTCTGCGCTCCTTCCTCCCTGAGCTAAAGTACCGGGGGGAGGGGACAGGGCAGGGAACTGGCGCAGGTAATGGGGAACATCAAAAGGTGATTGTTAACTAAGGAAAACCAGCTCTCCCAAGGTGAGGAATGCGGCGCTTTTCTTTGCCTGGGCTCACTGAAATCCTTCCTTTGATATGCACCTCAGCTCTCTGGGGCCTGCATTCCGTATTTGCATATCCTGAGTGCCTCAGGGCCCGCCGGCTCACATTGGAGGGCTGCAAGTGCTGAAGACTGTGACATCCTTTGTTTACTGATAGGGCAAGAAATATTCCATTTCCCACCGGCTTGAGGGGCAGACAGTGAAAAAAAGTCAGAGAATCTCACTCGGCATGTACTTTGGTTTACATATAGATAATATTTTTACTTAACTGTGCTAATAGAGGTTCTCAAGTCCAATCAACTTGTACTACTACCCTCTATGTATCAATTTCATCAATATCATAAGATAAATGCTTATAGAATTGACTTAATCCTTTTAAATAGGATAATTATTTTTAAAGGAAACATAATAGAAGTATAACAACAAAACCTTTATCACTAAAGGCTGGGTCTGGAACAACCGAAATAAATGTTCCATTGTTACAATATTGAAAGATGTAGTCAATAGAAATATCAACAAAAATGACAAATAATAAGGGTAGCAGAATGTTGAAATGTTCTATCTTTATCATTAAAGTGGCAGAAAATCATTTATTAGTAGGCACTGGGGGCAGAAGATGCCTGATTTTATACCTTTGTCATATTTGTGCAGTTGTTTCAACAAGTAACTTAAAGACAAAATTTAAAAACAAGGAGGTTTGTGCCTGAGATCATGTTGATGTGAAACCAGGGATGGACACCTTGTGCCAGGGGAGTTAAGTTTACCTGGCAGGTAGACCGCAGAGCTCCTGGGAAGCTAGGGTTGGAATTTTTCTGCTGGGTGCCCCTTAGGTTCTGTGACTTGACTGACTGTGAGTCATGTTTCGGGAAAGACCTGATCACAGGAAAAGGGTGGGAATAGAGTGCTTTGGGGAGCAGCTAACAACATTCATCACAGCTCACGGCCTGAATGAATTTTAAAGAAACAGGTAAACAAATGCTTCTTATGGAATCAGAGAATGTGAGGGCTGGACAATCCCAGAAAATGAGGAACACCCATCCCATTTTCCAGATGACAAAACAGAGGTCCAGCAAGGTGAAATCCCTCACCCAAGTTGCACCCGTCTCTCCTCCCCACTACTTAGTTCATGAAAGCAGGACTCTTCCTGTCTTGATCACTGCTGAACCCCAAAAAGGGCCAGGCATCTAGCAGCTGCTCCAAAAATTTGGGTTGACTGTAGGAACAATGCTATTTCTTTCTTTCTCACTCTTATTCAGGATTGTGCCAAGAACTCCCCAGGTTGCAATGTAATTCGATAAATGTAAATATTAATTGAGTTTTGCTGTGATGAGGACTTAGGCTTTGAAGGTAACAGACTTGGTTCAGATCTTGGTTCTGCCACTCCATAGCTGTTTGGCTTTGGGAAAATTACTAAACCTCTCTGAGACTATTTCCTCCTTTGTAAAGTGGGGATAAATCTATCTGAGCCAGCAGAGCACCTGCATGAGAGATGTGCACTAAATATTGGTCTTTCTCACTCTCCTACGCCATCTCTCTGTTCTTCCCAGAGAAGCTGTACAGAAGGATATAGTACCTTTTTAAAATAGTTAACTAATTAATTAATTAATTTGTTTTTGGCTGCGTTGGGTCTTCGTTGCTATGCACAGGCTTTCTCTAGTTGAGGCAAGCGGCGGCTACTCTTTGTTGCGGTGCGCGGGCTTCTCATTGCGGTGGCTTCTCTTGCTGCGCCTGTTGTGGAGCACCGGTTCTAGGCACGCGGGCTTCAGTTGTTGTGGTCTGCAGGCTCAGTAGTTGTGGCCCATGGGCTTAGCTGCTCCGCGGCACGTGGGATCTTCCCTGACCAGGGCTCGAACCCATGTCCCCTGCCTTGGCAGGCAGATTCTTTTTTTTTTTTTTTTTAAATTATTTATTTATTTATTTATTTATTTTTGTCTGTGTTGGGTCTTCGTTTCTGTGCGAGGGCTCTCTCCAGTTGTGGCAAGCGGGGGCCACTCCTCATCGCGGTGCGCGGGCCTCTCATTATCGCGGCCTCTCTTGTTGCGGAGCACAGGCTCCAGACGCGCAGGCTCAGTAGCCGTGGCTCACGGGCCCAGTTGCTCCGCAGCATGTGGGATCCTCCCAGACCAGGGCTCGAACCCGTGTCCCCTGCACTAGCAGGCAGACCCTCAACCACTGTGCCACCAGGGAAGCCCCGGCAGGCAGATTCTTAACCACTGCGCCACCAGGGAAGTCCGATATAGTACTTTTTAAAGAGGGGTTTGAATTTATTTCAGATTGTGTACATTTTTCTTGTAGAAAAGATTATTCCACTATAGAAACATAAACACGCAAAACCACTCCAAATGCAGTATTCTATGGTTTAGATATTATCAGTCACATTTTATAAGTAATTGGGCAAATGCCAAAGCACTAGGTACTGGGGCGTAAGAAGACTCAAATCTGGGGTGACCCCACCCCAATTTCAAGAGCAGGGTGTGCTTTTCAAATCCATGTTTCATCTGGTCTTTGTTTCTCATCCATCCTCTGTGTCTGCCTTTCTCAAGAAGGCTCAGATCCTCGGCTTTCACACCCTGCCGGCTGGCTGTGCCCCAGCTCCCGGCCTGAAACCTCTGCGTGCCTGGGTGTGCCTGCTCCCCCTGTGCATCACCAGCTTTGCCAGGGAGCTGCTGTATCGTGCACTGCTTGCTGTACCCAGAGTACCTGGACCCTTCTGGTACATGAAGTGCACCCTCCTCACCATGTGTGCAGCCCATCCCCTTACCTTATATCCTGCCTGTAAGCCAGGCTTGGGGGTGACTACAGTGTGCATTCAGCTGTGTGAGGTGCTGGGATCAAAGTGAAGTTCCCAACTTTTGAAGTGGCAGGCTTGAGGGGCACACAGTGATTTAAAGTCGGGTCACCTGACTTAAAGGGGGGACTGATTGATTTAAAGCCAAGGCAGCTGACTTAAAGCCTGCGTCCCTCAGCTGCAGGACAAGACCAACTTTGGCGGTGCACGGGTTCGCTCCAAGCCAGCACTGCTGTTCAGGAAGAGATTCCAGTAGCGCCTTAGTGCAGGGGGACTTGGTCCGTTGTCTTGCCCCTGCCCTCAGAGGGGGGCCACCTGCTCTTCTGGAGAATCAGGGAGGGGGAAGTGCAGAGTCCCGGCTGGAGTTGCGGCACCGCTTGTCTGATGGCAGGGAAAGGGGGACAGGGCTGTGTGGTGTCCTGGGGCTGCACTCACCAGGTCGACTCAGCCTCTCAGCCTCCTAACCTCCCCCCCACACACACACTCCACAAGAGTTTCCAATAATATGTAATTGCGCCTTAGGTTCTCGGTCTTCAAACTCATCCCCAGGCTCCCAGGTCCCTTGATTCAGCCAATTCCTCTGTGCTCTTTCTTCTATTAGATACAGTCCCAGAGGGAGGGGCTGGGGGATGGGACTGGAGGGATGCCGGCAGCACTGGCCTCAGCTGACTAAAGAGATCCGGGGCCTGCGCTATCACACATGTGTGAGGACCCTTAAGGCGGAATCGAGGGGGCCAGTTAGAGGCAGTCCTTGCTGCCTCAAGTGAGTATGGATCACCGTCGGGTGGGGAGCACGCTGACCCCTGAGAAGTACTGTTAGGAGGATGTGTTCCTCCCTCGGCTTCAAGGACGTGGGTGGGCTTCAGGGCTCCAGTTCCCCTCCAGGCCTCCAGGTCCGACTGCACCGCAGCGGCCTTGCAGACCCGCCTTCCTGTCCCAGAACTTGCCAGGCTCCAGGAAGAATCCAGACAGCAGAGATGGCGCCTGAGGGCTCCAGCTTGAAAAGTGCTGTCCCTGGGGACCCAACAGTGGAAGGAGGAAGGGTGAAGGGAGTGGGGGGGTGGGGTCGGGAGGGATGGCTGCCCTGGGAGACGTTGAGAGAGAAATATCGCCCCCCACACCCCCTGCCCCTGCAACTGACCCATTAATGCCATAGGATCTCAGGGCCTTTTAGTCAGAGATGCCTCTGCTTCTTTACTCCTGTGTTCAAAACTATGCAAAACCAACTCTTCATCCTCTTGCTGCCTTGCCAGGACTTTTAAAGCACTGTTCTTTTGAAGCACTCGGTCCCTAAACTGCAGTTTGGAGCTGTCCCAGCTATTTGAAAGTGTTCTCCTTAAACTGAGACTAAATCCTACTCTTTTGGTAAAATGGCCTTCACTTCACTGGAGATCGTCTTTTCTGCCCATTCCTTCCTTCTACTGCCCTCTTAAGAACCCCTGTGCTCAAAGAGCTTGGTGATTTATTTTTTGCTTGATGTCAAAAAGAAACCTTCCCCATGCACCCCAAAAAGCTTTCCTGGAACATAGGTGTTTCACAACCATGACAGTGTTTTGCAGTTAGTATACACTGGGTAGAGTGCCTAGCAATCCCTCCAAGAGCCAGAGGTGAGCAGACCTTTACTTATTTGATTGGATGCCCTTCAAGTTTAGGAAGGTCCCATTCTTATGACCCAGCAGGTAAGACAGAGCCCTGGATGGCTGTGGCTGTGATTAGATAACTTCTGATGATTTTATTTCCCTTACTGAGCTGCTGCTTCTAGGTTAAATTCGTTTTATTACCTGTCCATTTTTAAAGAAAGGCTGACAAAGTCACTGTAATAGGTCAGGAGTCTGAACTCAGGGTTGGTCAAAGGTACTCACAGGGAGGAAGGTGGATAAAAATAGGTGGGTAAAATAGGAGGGTTGGCAAGTACAGCCAGGACACCCGTGTTCATCATACATACTAATAAAGGCCAGAATCTCCTCATTTATCTCTGGTGGGAAGTTCTGACGGTTTCACAGGATCAAACTCAAATCATATTCAAACTAGGGGATTTCCCTGAGCATAAAAGGAAGTATCCGTCCCTAGCAGGAGTCGCTGCAGAGGAATAAAGACGTAGATGTAGAGAACGGACCTGAGGACACAGGGAGCGGGAAGGGTAAGCTGGGATGAAGTGAGAGAGTGGCGTGGACATATATACACTACCAAAGGTGAAATAGATAGCTATTGGGAAGCAGCTGCATATAGCACAGGGAGATCAGCTCAGTGCTTTGTGACCACCTAGAGGGGTGGGATAGGGAAGGCGGGAGGGAGACACAAGAGGGAGAGGATATGGGGATATATGTATACGAATAGTTGATTCACTTTGTTATACAGCAGAAGCTAACACAACAAGGTAAAGCAATTATACTCCAATAAAGATGTTAACAACAACAACAAAAAAAAAACCCAAAATCTAAGTCAATCAAGCCAACGGAGACAATGTAAGTGTTTACAGTTCAAGAAATCCACAAGGGAATCCTTTATTCTGTAGGCAATGAATGGTCCATTCGAAAAGGAAAAAAAACTTTCTAAAATGTTGTCTTTCCATTTATTGTTCAGAACATCATTTTTATACCTCTGCATTTCTTACTATTCAAAGCCAAGTCACGTGAGTTACAGGGAAGCAGCTGATGGATTTAAAGTTGGGTCACTTGATTTAAAAACCAGTGGCAGTTGATTGATTTAAATCCCGGTCATATGACATGAGGAGGGGGTGCTAAAAACTGCTTTTTCATCTCTGGCTCAGAATATCATATTTACCTTGGTTTTTCTTATGATTTAGAAAACTTGAGCTGTCTCTCCTTGGAATCATCAGGAGAAAAATAGAGTATTTCAGGTTCATTCTTGAAACCAACTTCTCACGGTTAAGGTGTATTGGCTAAAAGATCTTCCTTCTTCAAGAGATTCCAAACCTCTGTAAGACACTTCATTGTAATTGGAGAAAAAAGAAGAATGAATTCAGGCCAGCAGCTGCAGGAGGCCAAGGCAGCCCCCAGGACTAGGGAAGGAGGAGGAGGAAGGGCTGAGAGTTGCCATTAGAGCAGACAACCTCCAGAGGGCGCTGAAGCACCGGCAGAGCCCACCTGCCACTCCCAGTTTGGCACTCCAGGGTCAGATTTGGGTTTGGAGATGGGGTTGCTGTAACCCCAAGGAGGTGAGCAGAGAGGAGGAGTTGATTACCGGTCTCCTCTGACTCTCTGTCCCAAATTGCCTGGCTTCACAGGGGGGACAGGGTTTTGCTTTCAGCAAACTGATGGGGCACTTCCAGGCTGGTCGGGTTGCCCAGTGGCCCGACAGCCTGACAGGCTGACTGCGGTGTGACCGCCCTTTGTTTCTCCAGAATCTGTGCATCAGGAGGTGCATGGGTGCGGGAGCCCATCCACCGCCCCTCCCCCCAAGGGGGATGGCACCTTCCCTGGCTGTACCCTATGATCACCAGGTACTTGAAATGAATGCAAGTTTTTTGACTTCAAGGAAAAGCTCGCATAACCGTTTCTTCCTCATAATGTGTGGGATTTACTATAATGGAAGGACATTAGAAAGAACAGGTAGAAAACTCACCTGTTGGTCTCCATGTAGGAGTTTATTTTGCATGAATCCCTCCTACGTGAGTAGATAGCAGAGGTTTATTTTTGTTCCCGTGTGTGTAGTTGTGGCAGAGGATGTAGGTATGGTGATTTGAAGCCCTCAAAGAAATATTCTCAGAACTCTCAAGATTTCTCTTGATCGGAACCGAAAGAGACCTGGAAAAGGAGGAAAAGAAAAGGAGGAGGGAGAACGAATGACTGTTTCTCAGTAAATTCACCTTCCTGGTTGGTTGTTCTGTCTTCTCATTTCTTTTAACTTCTATGTATGTCTAATGGAATAATGTAGAAAGGCTGATTTTTATGCTTTAAAAGATATTACATCACAAAGAAACTAGAAGTGGCTAACGGAACTTATTCAAATCAATTTTGCATAGAGACTTTGATATTAAATTTGGATACTAAAATGGGTTTATCCCAATTTTCTCTTTCTTTTTGAGTGAATATTTGTAACATATTTTTGTAGATAATAATTTATCCTAGATATACAAAATTGTGAGAATGGGTACCATTTTTTACCACTTAAATGATTTCTTTTAAATGAATCGATTGTACACTTTAAATGCCAATGTTGTGTCTTACGTGTTGTTTTTTAATTCCTTGATTTCCAAAACTTGTGTTTATTTAATTGATTTCTATCTAATAATCTGTGTCTCCCCTTTATTGTTTCTTACTTTATATTTTATTGATCTATAGTTAATTTACATTATTATATTAGTTTCAGAGGTACAGCATAGTGATTCATAAATGTTTAGGTTCTTCTCCATTTATAGTTATTATAAAAGAGTGGCTATATTCCCCATGCTATACAGTACATCACTGTAGATTGTTGATTTTATACATAGTGGATTGTACCTCAAAATCTCCTACCACTATTTTGCTCCTCCACCCTATCTCTCCCTGCTGGTAACCACTAGTCTGTTCTTTAATCTGTGAGTCTGTTTTTTTGTTGTTATTGTATTCAATTTTTTAGATGCCACGTGTAAGTGATAACATACCATGCTTGTTTTCTCTGCGGCTTATTTTACTAAGCATAATACCCTCGAAATCCATCCATGTTCTTGCAAATGGCAAAATTTCATTTTCTGCTGAAGTCATCATAAAAAATCTTTTTTATCCACTAAACTATTGATGAACACTTCGTTTGACTCTATATCTTGGCTATGGCAAATAACACTGTTATGAACATTGGTGTGCAGTTATTTTTTTTTGAAATAGTGTTTTTGTTTTCTTCTGATATACCCAACAGTGAAATTGCTGGATATTATGGTAGTTCTATTTTTAGTTTTTTGTGGAACCTCCATTCTGCTTTCCACAGTAGCTGCACTACTTCACATTCACATCAAGAGTGTACAAGAGTTTCCCTTTCTCCACATCCTCACTAACCTTTGTTATTTGTGATCTTTTGGATGACAGCCATTCTGACAAGACTGAGGTGATATATCTCATAGTTTTGATTTGCATTTTACTGCCGATTAGCTATGTTTAGCATCTTTGTGAGTTCTGGCTGTCTATATGTAGTTTTTCCTTGGAAAAAATGTCTATTTAGGGCTTCTCATTTTTTTAAAAAAGATTTTGGGTGTTTTTTTGATACTGAGTTGTATGTGCTGTTTCTGTAGTTTAGGTATGAACCCTTGCTTGGTCATCTTTTTTGATGTTAACCTCTTATCACGTGCAAATATTGTCTCTCCCTCAGCAGGTTGTCTTTTCATTTTGTCTTTGGTTTCCTTTGCTGTGCAAAATCTTTTAAGTTTAGTGAAGTCCCATTTGTTTATTTTTGCTTTTGTTTCATTTGCCTTAGCAGACTGAACCTAAAACTGTTGCTATCATTTATGTTGAAGAATGTTCTATATTTTCCTCTAGGGGTTTTATGGTTTCTGGTCCTACATTTAGGTCTTTATTCAGTTTTGCATTTATTTTATATATGGTGTGCTAAAATAATCTAATTTTATTCTTTTCCATGTAGCTGACCAGTTTTCCCAGTACCACTTATTGAAGAGACAGTTTTTTCTCCATATTGCCTGCTTTGTCATAAATCAATTAAATATAAGTGTGTGGGCTTACTTCTGGGATCTCTATTCTATTCCAGTGATCTTTGTGTCTGTTTTTGCTCTGGTACCTTTTTCTTTGATTACTGTCGCTTTGCAGTATAGTCTGAAGTCAAGGTGCGTGATGCCTCCAGCTGTGTTCTTTCTCAAGATTGTTTGGCTATTTGGGGTCTTTGTGTTTCTATACAAATTTTAAAATTACTTTTTCAAGTTCTGTGAAAATGCTTTGGTATTCTGATAGGGATTGCATTAAATCTGTAGATTGTCTTTGGTAGTATGGTTATTTTAACAGTATTAATTCTTCCAGTCGATGCACATGCTATATTTTTCCATCTTTTTGTGTTGTCTTCAACTTCTTTCACCAATGGCTGATAGATTTCTGAGCACATGTCTTTTACCTGCTTAGGTGTGTTTATTCTTAGGTATCTTATTCTTTTTGATGTCATTGCATATGGTATAGTTTTCTTAATTTTTCTTTCTGAGAGATTTGAGTTTTGTTTTTTCTTCTTTTTCTAATTCCTTCAGGTGTAATGTTAGGTTGTTTATTTGATATTTTTCTTGATTCCTAAGAATAAGCTTGTATCACTATAACTTCCCCCTGTGAACTGCGTTGGCTGTGTCCCATAGATTTTGGATCATTGTGTGTTCATTTTCATTTGTCTTGGGTATTTTTAGAATCCCTCTTTAATTTCTTCAGTGTTCCTTTCTTCCCCTTTTATTCCCTTCATCTGTGATGTGAGGACTATCTTTAATATTATGTTCGGATTTCTTTCAGTTTTGTTTATTTGTGTGTGTGTGTGATTATTTAAGTTGCTGAGCTCTTAATTTCACATGGACACTAACAACCCTGCATTGTTACTCTGCTCCCCCACAGTTACTTAATTTGACCTTATATTTTACATCTACTTGTTTTGTGTGTCCCTTAACTTCTTATTGTGAATATAGATGATTTTATTACTGTTTTTTTTTCATCCTTCCTATTAGCTGTGTCCATGGTTGATTTACTACCTTTGTTGAATATTTGCCTTAACCGATGAGGTTTTTCCTTTAGTAAGTTTCCTTTCCTAATTTTTATGTTTCAATCGTGACCTTTTCTTTTTCACTTAGAAAAGCCCCTTTAAGATTTCTCATAAAGCTGGTTTGGCGATGCTGAGCTCTTTTAGTTTTGCTTCTCTGTAAAACTTTAGATCTCACCATCAAATCTGAAGGAGAGCCTTGCTGGGTAGAGTATTTTTGCTTATAGGTTTTTCCCTTTCATGACTTTAAATATACCATGCCACTCCCTTCTGGCATGCAGAGGTTATCCTGAAAAGTCAGCAGATAACTTTATGCAATTTCCCATGTTTGTAACTTGTTGCTTTTCCTTTGCTCCTTTTAATAGTGTCTTTTTATCTTTATTTTTTTTTTTCCATTTTAATTACAATGAGTCTTGGTGTGGTCCTCTTTGGGTTGATCCTGTTTTGGCCTTACTGTGTTTACTGGACTTGGATGTCTGTTTTCTTTCCCAGGTTAGGGAAGTTTTCAACTCTTATGTCTTCAGGTATGTTCTACACTGCTTTGTCTTTCCTTTTTGCTTCTGGGACCAGTATAATGCAAATATTAGTACACTTGATGTTGTTTCACAAGTCTGTTCAACTTTCCTCATTTCATTTTAATCTATTGTTTTACCGTTCATCTTCAGTGATTGCCAGTACTCTGTCCTTCAGTTTTCTGATTCATTCCTCTGTATCATTTAGTCTACAGTAGTTTCCTTTAATGTATTTTTCATTTCAGTTATTGTATTCCTCATCTCTGTTTTGTTGTTCTTTAATGGTCTAACTCTTTTTAAAAAAAATTCTAACTTCTTGCTCTGGTCGTCCATTCTTCTCCTGAGTTCTTTGATCATCTTTACAGTCATTACCTTGAACCCTTTGTTGAGGAGATTGGCTATCTCCACTTCACTTAGATCTTCTTCTGAATTCTTATCTTGGTCCTTCATTTGGATCGTGTTTCTGTGTCACCTCATTTTTCTTAACTTCCTGTTTTTATTGCTATGTGTGTAGTAGGTTCGTTACATTTCCTGACCTTGGGGAAGTGGCCTTTCGTAGGAGCTGTCCTATGGGTCCCAGCAGCCCCCTCTCCCCTGGTCACTAGAGCTATATATTCTAGGTGTACCCCCTATGTGGGCTGCTTGGGCTCTTCTGCTGTGGTGGGCTGACTACTGTGGGTAGTCTGGTAGGCTTGGCTGCCCCCAGACTGCTTGTTTGCCAGGCTCTGCCTTGTATGGAGGCTGTCTGTGCTGCTTGGTGAGACTAAATCATAAGGCAGCTGGCTGCACAACTCTGGGGGACACCAAATCTGGTGCTGGTTCACTTATGGGTAGAATTGCAGTCCAGGTGATATCAGGGCTAGTGCCCAGTCACTGGTTCTGGGGCTATGCTGGCTACTGGGAGGAAGAGACAGGTTCTGCGTTCTGGCTGCAGGGCCCAGGAGCCACAGAGTTGGTGTTGGATCACTGTTCCTGACACAGCTCTCTGCAGGGCCGGGGGTATCCCTAATCTTGTGTTGGCATTCTGATGGGCAGGGTCAGGACCCAGCTGAGTCCATGGCTGCTTCTGGCCTGCAATTAAGTGGCCTGGTTACACAGGCTGCTGGGCTGTGGTATTCCTGGAGCTGGTGTGTGCCTGTTGGTGTATGAGGCTGATCCCACTGCTAAAGCAGGTTTGCTGTCCCTGTGCAGTTACCACCTGCCGATGGTGAGGCTGACTCCAAGGCCAGAGCAGGCTCACTTGTCAGAGGGGCCAGGGACTCTGGGGCTGGTGCTGTCCACTGAGGTGTGGAGGCTGGTCCTGGGGCTTTTGGTGGCTGGACCCATGTCCAGGGGCAGCTGTGCACTGAGAGGATCTGAAGGCAGCCTGTTTGCTGGTGGATGGGGCTATGCCCGTGCTCAGTTAGTTGCTTGGCCTGCAGCATCCTAGTACTTGTGTCTGTAGTCTGGTGGAAATGGGTGGGGCTCGGTCCTGAGGCTGATAAGCTACAGGGAGGATTCTGAAATTATGCTTGCTGGTACCAGCGTCCACGAGGTAGAAGGAGCTCCCCCGAATGGCTGCTGCCAGTGTCTCTGTCCCTGAGGCTGTGCTGTAGTTGCCCCTTGCCTCTCTGGGAGACTCTCCAAGATCAGGAGGTAGGTGTGACCCGGGATCCTTTCGAATGACTGCTTCTGTTCTGATTCTCAGATCATGTGGGATTTTGTGAGCATCTTTTAAGAGTGGAATCTCTATTTCCCACATCCCTCTGGCTCTCTGGAAAATAAGCACTACTGGTCTTCAAAGCCCAACTTTCTAGGAGCTCTTCTTTCCACAACAGGATCCCTGGGCTTGGGAGCCTGATGTTGGCTTCATACCCCTTGCTACCTGGGAGCACCTCTGAAATTGTAATTATTCTCCCATTTGTGGGCCACCCACTTGGTGGTATGGGTCTTGACTCTATTGAGATTTTGCCCTTCCTTTCTGTCTTGTCGAGGTGCCTTCCTTATATCTTTAGCTGTAAAACATCTTTTATGGTAGGTCCCGGCCTTTTTCATCAATTGCTGTTCTGTAAACAGTTGTGACTTTGGTGTGCCCATGAGAGGCATCAAGCTCTGGGTCTTTGAATGCTACCATGTTGGACAATCTCTCTACTTCATTCCTAAATCATATTATTTAAGTTTTCTTAGTATCTTATTTGATTAGCGACAGTTTGAAATTTATTATCACTCATGTTTACTTCGCCTGTTTAAAAAAATTGAATAGTGCATTCATTCAGTTTGAAATGAAGGTAGTGACCTGCGAATTTCCATACCTCAAAAATCAAGGATAGGACAAAAGCCTTGTCTACTTGTGTTACCCTCAAACTCTGCACCCCACCCCAGCCTGGGGATTAACCTCTTGCACCCATGCTCACCTTCTGTTTTCGGACCGTTAACCATCATTGCATCTGTATGTGTGTTGACAAAGTGAACTCTAGTCTTTGCAGTTTTTGTGTTTTGTTTCTTGGTTTAGGGAACAGTCCTACTATGAATGTACATTTACTGCTCTACTGAAGTTCATATATAAACCTGTCAAGCACATTACCAGAATTGGAATTGCTTGTATATACACTTTGATAAATTTTAGAGACAATGGTAGAACAGAAGTAAATTGTATTTCAAATGCCACAATATTCTCACACCATGAAAACCCTTCCCTTTTTAATATATTTGTGTGTAGTTTATCTTTATGCCCATACTATATTTCCCAGAGATGGGTAAGTGTTATGTTTCTTGCTGGCACATTTACCGTATTGTTCAAAGTCAGGCGTTTAGTGGTTTTAGCATGATCCTATTTCCATGAACTCGCAAATACAAGATCTTCTCTCACACTGTCTTTTACTCCCTGCTGTTTTATATTGCCCTCCTAATTCTCAGTCCTGGTCTTTCTTTATGTTCTTCATCAACCTGGATAGGTTATACTATTTTCTCCCTTATTCAAGACCAATAGAATAGAATAGAATACAACACCCAGAAATAAACCCTGATATATGGCCAAATGATTTTTGACAAGTTGACAAGACTTTTCAAAGTAGAAAGGATAGTATTTTCAACACATGGTGCTGAGAAGTCTTGTGAGCAACATGCAAAAGAAGGAAGATGGACCCTTACCTAACATCATATGCAAAAATTAATGAAAACGTATCAAGAAACTAAATATAAGACCTAATAATATAAAAAGTCTTAGAAGAAGATAGAGGACAAGAGCTTCATGATATTGGATTTGGCAGTGTTTTCCTCCATATGAAACGAAGGAACAACAAACGTACAGCTAACAAAAAAATAAACAATTTTCAGTACATAAGTTAAAAAAAAATGTGTATCAAAGAAATGTAAACAGAATAAAATGGCAACCCACAAGATGGGAGAAAATATTTCAGAGCCATCTATCTGACAAAAGATTTCTATTCAGAATATACAGAGAACTCCTACAACTGAACAAAAAGCAAACACCCTGATTCAAAAATGGATAAAAGACTTGAATAGATGGTTCTTCACAAAGATGTACAAATGACTAAGCACTTGAATAGATGCTCCATATCACTAAATGCATGTTTATATATTTGTGTGCATGCATATGCACACAAGCACACACACACATACCCAACAGAAAACAACTATTGGTGAGGATGTGAGGGAGTTGGAACCATTGTGCTATGTCAGAGGGAATGCAGAATGATACAGCTGCTTTGCAAAAGAGTATGGCAATTTTTCAGATATTGAAAAATAGACTTACTACATGATCCAGGAATTTTACTGTGAGGTATACCCAAAGGTATTGAAATCAGGGTCTTAAAGAAATATTTGTACTCCAGTGTTTAGAGCAGTAATAATCACAGTAGCTAAAATATGAAAGCAACCTAAGTGTTCATCCACTAGTTCCTGGATAAGCAAAGTGTGGTATACCCATATAATACAATATTATTCAGTGTTAAAAAGGAAAAGATCTAGGAATATGCTACAACATGGATGAATCTTGAGGAAACTTAGCTACGAAAAATGCCATTTTTGTGACTTTTAGTGAGTCATAACAATACAACTACTTATTTCAATTATATGGGGGTATTTAGTGTAGTCAAAACCATAGAAATTGGGAGGGTAATGACGCTTTTCAGGTGGTTATGGAACAAAACGGAAAGTTATATTTAAAGGATATAGAGTTACAGTTTTAAAACGTAGAAAAGAATTAGAAAGATAAATGGTGCTGTTGATCGCCCGATAATATGAATGCATTTAATATCACTGAACGGTGCACTTTATAATAACTAACATGTTATATTTTATGTTATTTGATTTTACCAACATACAAAATTGGGAAAGAATGTAATATCAGGAAAGGGAGTGGACCTGGGATAGAGCAGAGAGTAATCAGAAGGGTGAGGCACTGCATAGGTTGAAGAAGAAGAGCTGAGAGTCTTCATTGGCCAGAAGAGACTTTATAAAAGAGAAAAAAAAATTACTCTGAGGGTGTATTAGATAGATATCTGTGGGTGTGCTGCTATCTCCCATGGGTTATCTTAAAGAGTCTTTAATAAAGTCCATAAGGCTTGCTGAGGCTTTTTTAAAAACTGGATTCCCTAGGAGATAATTAGAGGGTGGTACTTAAGTCTATGTCTAGGTTGACAGATTTTGCAGGGAGGACGAACCTGAGAACACTGGAGGTCTTAAGAGTGTAAGTACATGGAAATTAGAAAAAAATAATAATAAAGGGAATTAGGAAAACTTTGGACTTTGAAGGTCATGTATTATTACTGAGTCAGACCTGAGGTTTCTAAGGAGTTATATACACAGTTGCTATTTGGATTACTTGTTGATAAAGATAAGTGGAAAAACTAGAGTCGTTCCCAAGTGTAGGTAAGATATAATGAGAGGATGGAGGTGGAAAGTAGGGAGACCCAGAGAAAAGTGGGAAGGTCATATTGGGCCAAGATGGTGGTAATATCCAACAGAACAGACGGTAGGACAGACGATGGATTCATCTTTTTTATTTCGCCTCCCCCCCTCATCCTTAATAATTCTTTGGGAATATTTCACTGCTCTGTGATGCAGGTACAGAATTCGAGTGAGGAGGCTACACCTTCAGTGTCCAGCTGTCTGAGTCCTCAGTGTGCTTCAAATGATGGAGAACTATTGCTTCTTTATGAGAAGGGTTAGTACCTCGTAGCTAAGCTTAAGCTGGAGCTTATGCAATATTGATTCCATTTTATATATACTGTTGGCATGGAGGTTCCTCCTCCTCTTTTCTTGAACATTATGAAATGAATCTATATTTCTCAGTATTTGGGTATATCAGATAAATACGTTAAGTAAAGGAATCTCATATATTGCTCCCTGCATAGTTTGCTCTTTCTTGTTTCTCTTTTACCTTTACTAAATTAGCACAGGGAGAGAGACCTTGAAATGTTCTAATCAGGAGAGATTAGAACATCATATTTCTAGAGAGGTTGGTTGGACAGAGCAGGGGTCCCAGTGAGAATCCAAGCTTCTGTTTCTACTTGGAAGTGTACCTGTGTAGAATAGAGGGCTCCAGGAAATATCCTAGAATATTCCAATGTCCCTGTGGGAGATCATTAAGAGAGGCAGGATCTGGTACCAGATCAGTGTACTATGACATGTTTGTCAGTCATCTGATGTGAGATTCTCAGAGCCAATCCCATATGGTAGGGCTGAGTGCAGAGTGATGAAGAACCTGTGAAAGCCTTTGATTGCATGTTAAAGATGAAGCTCTGATTTCGGGGAGAATTTTCTTACCTGACTGAATGTCACCCTTCTGTGGGGATGAGATTCTGTGCTTTTCCTCTGTTGATGACCACTGACTGCAAATCATTAGAGGATCATGTCTAGAAAACATTCTTTATTTAATTTCTTAAAGAAGAAAGCATAGAAAACATTTTTATCCACTTTCAAATTGAGGATCAAGGGGAATGATATCAGTGAAAATGTCAGAGTAGGGAGCTCTGGCTTGTGTCCATCCCCAGAAACACTGACATACGTGGTAAAACCTGTCAAAATGACCTTATCAACACATGTAAGTTTTCTTTTCTTTTCACGCTGTAGATTTATCTTTCATTGCAACTTGACTTACTACAGGATGTGGAGAATAAACAGGGAAGTAGAAACTGTATTTCCTGATGAGAGAATCACTAAGTCACATTAGCTGTTTTGAACTCTGCCTTACTCACCGTGACTCTAATTAAAACAAACAAACAAACAAAACACTTTTTTTTTTGGTAAGTCAGTTCTGACATTTCCTCGTTAAAGACAAGGTAACAGATACAGACTTAGATCTACCAGAATTGAGCAAACTTTTGATTGTACCTGTGTTGAACATATGAGCATGACCTGCTACACATCTTCATTATACTTATTGCCACAACGGACAAATTCCCTCTTTCCACTCCTGATATGTTGCATGTAAGGAATGCATAGGTCACTAACCCCAGCTGGTCACAGGTAAACTCTGCCACATGGATTACTGCATGTTTTCCTGCTGGAAGACCACACATTCTCGAGGATCATGCCTGCAGAGTATCTGGGCTCTTCTTTTTTTCTGGATAAAGGTTAGATAATCACCTAATTTTATGAGAAATATATAAATTGTATTTGCATATTCTTCAGGTTTTTATTTATCCATTCTCTTTCAAGTCCTAAGTGCAAATATTAAAGTGATTTCCAAGAGGGTGGTATATAAGACAGCTCCAAAATTAGCAATAAATCATAATACAATTGTGAATGCATTAATGTGTGATTAATATGTAGATACTTATGTAAATGCAAGTTTAGTAATGCTTTGTGGAGAGCTTCAGAATCTAGGTATTAAAAAAAAAAAAAAAAAAGAAGAAGGAGTTCTTGAAACTCTCAGGGAATTATAGGGAAGTCTTTGTGTCTATAAGTATCATTCTGAAATAATGCATATTCTCAGAAATAAACTAGGCATAACATTGTAGGAAAAAACTTCATGAAATGAAAGAGCATGTGAGATGGCCATACAAGAAAAAGAATATTCTCAGAGAATAATGAACAGTGTGGAGTTCAGCAGAAGGGTCATACACATTCAGAGAGCAAAACTTTGGAGAGCCTAATTGTGAGTTCCTCATATTTCATCTTTGGAGACACGGTAGTCATTTGAAATATGATGCTATAAGATGACGTTAACATACTTAAATACTTTCGTTTAGAAATGACCACTTAGAACCAGAGTAAATGAAAGAGAACACAAAATTATGTTTATGTTGATGTTTAAAGACCTCAGGTGAGTGCTGATTATTTAAAAATGCATGATGTCTTTCACTGCAAAGTAAATGAGCTGTTACAGTGGAGGATTACTGGACTGAATGTCAATATTATGACATAGTATGAGTGTGTTTCGTGTTTGGTAATTGCAATCATTGTTGCTTTTGTTGTGGTCATCCATTTACAGTGCTTGGTGTCAGTTGATTTATCTCTTGTAAAAATAAAATACAGTCTGTGTGTGTGTGTGTGAAAAAAAAAAAACATACATGATGTCTTGACTAAAGTTGTATGGAATTTGAGATCTGGAAAAAAGCATTTCTTTTCTGTAATGCTAGGATGATAATTGGACATTTTTGCAAGAAAGAGATTTCAGGATGCAAATCTCGTGTCTCTAAGGTGGGAAGTCAGTTCATGGTGGAACATTCTATTAAACTTGTGTGAGTGGAGAAATATTTCTTTGGAAGGAAGAGGTCACGAATCCCTTTTTAATAGTTAATGGTTTATAGCATACCGAATGAGCAAAATGGCTATTTCTGAACTTTAGAAAAAAATAATATAGTTTTTCTGCATTTATAACATGAGGCTGATGTAAAATATCAAAAATTCTTTATTTTGAAAAGCAATGTAATCAATTTGACATAATTCATATATATTGAACCTGTGGTACACACACACAGTAAAACTTACATTCAGAAAATTGTTTGCACTTAAGAAATATTTTCAAGTGTAGTTGATTTACAATGTTGTGGGTTTTTTTAAATACATGTTTATTGGAGTATACTTACTTTATAACACTGTATTAGTTTCTGCTTTACAACAAGGTGAATCAGCTATATGTATACATATATTCCCCATATCCCCCCCCCCTTGAGCCTCCCTCCCACACTCCCTATCCCACCCCTCTGGGGGACATAAAACACCGAGCTGATCTCCCTGTGCTATGCGGCAGCTTACCACTAGCTATTTTACATTTGGTAGTGTATATATGTCAGTGCTACTCTCTCACTACGTCCCTGTCTCCCCTTGCCCCTTGTGTCCTTAAGTCCGTTCTCTACATCTGTGTCTTTATTCCTGCCCTGTCACTAGGTTCGTCAGTACCATTTTTCTAGATTCCATATATATGTGTTAGCGTACGGTATTTGTTTTTCTCTTTCTGACTTACTTCACTCTGCATGACAGACTCTAGGTCCAACCACCTCACTGCAAATAACTCAGTTTTGTTCCTTTTTATGGCTGAGTAATACTCCATTGTATAGATGTGCCACATCTTCTTTATATATTCATCTGTCGATGGACATTTAGGTTGCTTCTATGTCCTGGCTATTGTAAATAGTGCTACAGTGAACATTGTGGTACATGTATCTTTTTGAATTATGGTTTTCTCCGGGTATATGCCCGGTAGTGGGATTGCTGGGTCATATGGTAGTTTTATTTTTTTAGCTTTTAAGGAATCTCCATACTGTTCTCCATAGTGGCTGTATCAGTTTACATTCCCACCAACATTTCAGGAGGGTTCCCTTCTCTCCACACCCTCTGCAGCCTTTACACATTGTTGTATTAATTTCTGCTGTGCAGCAAAGTGATTCAGTTTTATCTCTATCTATCTATATATCTATCTATATCTATATATCTATATCTATATATCTATATATATTCTTTTCCATTATGGTTTATCACAGGATATTGAATATAGTTTCCTGTGCTATACAGTAGGTCTTGGTGGGTTGTCCATCCTATGTAGAATAGTTTGCTTCTGCTATTCCAAAACTCCCAATCTTTCCTTCACTCTCTCCTTGGCAACCACAACTCTCTTTTCTATATCTGTGTGTTTGTTTCTGTTTCGCTGACATGCTCATTTGTGTCCTGTTTTCGATTCCACATATAAGTGATATTATATGGTATTTGTCTTTCTCTCTCTGACTTACTTCACTTAGTATCATTATCTCTAGGTCCATCCATGTTGCTGCAAATGGCATTATTTCATTCTTTTTTATGTCTGAGTAATATCTTTTGTATACGTATACCACACCTTCTTTAAACACTCATTTTTCAATGAACATTTAGGTTGTTTCCATGTCTTGGCTGTTATAAATAGTGCTGCTATGAACATAGGGTTTCATGTATCTTTTTGAATTATAGTTTTGTCTAGATATATGTCCACAAGTGGGATTGCTAGATCATATGGCAACTCTCTTTATAGTTTTTTTGAGGAACCTCCATACTGTTTTCCATAGTGGCTGCCCCAACTTACATGGCCACCGACAGTGTAGAAGGGTTCCCTTTTCTCCATACCCCCTCCAGCATTTGTTAATTGTAGATTTTCTTTTTAATGATGGCCATTCTGATCAGTGTGAAGTGATATCTCATTGTAATTTGGATTTGCATTTATCTAATAATTAGTGATGATGAGCACCTTTTCATGTGCCTATTGGCTCTCTGTATGTCTTCTTTGGAGAAATGTTTATTTAGGTCTTCTACCCATTTTTCCATTGAGTTATTTGTTATTTTGTTATTGAGTTGTATGAGCTGTTTGTATAGTTTGGAAATTAAGCCCTTGTCAGTCTCATCATTTGCTAATATTTTCTCCCAGTCCATAGGTTGTACTTTCATTTTGATTATGGTTTCCTTTGCTGTGCAAAAGCTTATAAGTTTGATTAGTTCCTGTTTTTTTTTTTTTTTTTTGCTTTTACAGTAAGTCCCCTACATATGAACAAGTTCTGTTCCAAGAGTGCGTTTGTAAGTTCAATTTGTTTGTAAGTCCAACAAAGTTCGCCTAGGTACCCAACTTACACAGTCGGCTGTATGGTATTGTACCGTAATAGGTTTATAATACTTTTCACGCAAACAATACATAAAAAACAAGCACAAAAACAAAGAAAGCATTTTTAATCTTACAGTACAGTAACTTGAAAAGTACAGTAATACAGTACAACAGCTAGGATACTCGGGCTGGCATCGAGGGAACAGGCGAGCAGAGTTACTGATTGGAGGAGGGAGGGGAGGTGGGAGATGGTAGGGGTGAAGGGTTATCAGCAGTAGGAGACAGAGGGCAAGCTGCAATTTCACTCATACCTGACGTTGATGGCAAAGGTTCTGGTTCCTTGCTGGATTTAATTCTATCTACCCTCTTGAAAGAATGATCCATTGCTGTCTGGGTAGTAGCTCTTTTTTTCTCATCATAGATGACAAGGTAACACTGGATTGCAATCTGAATGGCTGCTGCCACCTTTGGGTCCCATTCTAGGCTCGGGTCCTGTGCCTCAAAAACTAACAGTGCTTCCTCCAATAACGAAGATTCCCTTGCCATTTTCTGTGTCGTGAATCTCTTCAGTTCTTCAGTTACTTTTTCTTCCTCCTGTCCCTCTTCATCCTTTCTCTGGGCCTCCAATTCCATCAGTAAGCTCCTCATGTTGCACAGCAAGGAGTTCAGCGAAATCGTCGTCTTGCAGATCTAGCTCCAGCTTCTCGCTGAGGGTCACTACGTTGCTGAAGACCTCTTCGGACTTCTGATCTACCTTCTCAAATCCACAAAAATCATGAACAAACTGTGGGCAAAGGTTCTTCCAAACCCCATTCATCGTGACCGCCATACCCTCACACCATGCAAAGTCAATGTTTTTTATGGTCTTGTAGATGTCATAGTCCTCCCAAAGCTGTCCCTAGGTTGTTCCTGATTTGTCACTTACCTATACTGCCTGACAAAAAGTGTGACATAAATAATATTTCTTGAAAGTCGCTATAACGCCCTGGTCCATAGGTTGGATGAGCAACGTAGTATTTGGTGACAGATGCAGTACTTTGACGTTGGGATGAAAGTCATCCATGAATGGGGGGTGGCCCAGAGCATAGTCGAGCAGCAAAAGAATGTTTTGCTGGAACGTCCTTCTCCAGGCAATATTTCTCTACATCTGGGATAAAGTGGTGGCAAAACCAGTCCTGGAACGTGGCCTGTGTAATCCGGGATTTGGGGTTACGCTTCCACACAACAGGAAGAAAGCCCTTGGCTATGTTTTTAAGGGTTCTTGGGTTCTGTGAATGATAAACTAAGAGAGGTTTCAGCTTCAATTCACTGGAAGCATTGCCACCAAACAACAGTTAGCCTATCCTTTGCTGCTTTACAGCCCGGCATCAACTTTTCCTCCTTACTGACGTAACTTCGGTCTGGCATCCACTTCCAGTACAGTTGTGTCTCATCCACATTAAAAACCTGGTTGGGTAAATACACACCATCATCAAATAATTTCTCAAAGTGTTTCTGGAAGTTCCTGGACAGCTACCCTATCTGCACTTGCTGTCTCTCCACTTACTTTTACATTGTGAAGGCTGGCTCTAGCCTTGAACTGATGAAACTAGCCATGGCTGGCATTAAAAGATGTGCCCTCTGATTCTTTGCCATGTTTCTTCTTCAAGTCTTCATAAAGCCTTTTAGCTTTCTCTTGAATCAGCGTTAAGTTGAGCAGGACTCAGCGCTGATGTTGATCCTGCATCCGCACACTGAGAAGTTTCTCCATCTCCTCCATCACTTTTCCATGCTTCTTGGATATTGTGTCAACATCGTCGGCACAGCAGACTTCACATGTTCCATGATCTTGTCCTTGTTCTTTAGATTCGTGCCAATGATTGAATGATTCATATTATAAGAATGAGCGATGTCTAACATCTTTTTGCCTCGCTCCACTCTCTCAATTACTTTCACTTTTGTTTCCATCATTATCGTTTGGCGCTTCTTAACAGTGCCAGCTACATCACCTCTGCTTTTACGCTTGCTTCCAGACATCTTGGGCTTGAAATAAAGGTACTGTACTACTGTACTCTATACAGTACTGTAAAGTACACAAAAGCACAACCACATATAGAGGAAGCACGCACGTGACAATGTATGCCAGACACGTGAACTAACTTACACGATTGGACACGCGAATGGACGTTTGCATCTTTGAAAGTTTGCAACTTGAAGGTTCGTATGTAGGTGACTTACTGTATTTGTACTGCCTAGGGAGAACTACCTAGGAAAATTTTGGTATGACTTATGTCAGAGAATGTTTTGCGTATGTTCTCTTCTAGGAGTTATAAGGTGTCCTATCTTATGTTTAAGCATATAAGCCGTTTTGAGTTTATTTTTGTGTATGGTGTGAGGGTATGTTCTGACTTCACTGATTTGCATACGGCTCTCCAACTTTCAAAACACCACTTGCTGAAGAGACTCTCTTTTCCCCATTGTATATTCTTGCCTCCTTTGTCAAAGGTTAATTGACCATAGGTGTGTGGGTTTATTTCTTAGCTCTCTATTCTATTCCATTGATCCATGTATCTCTTTCTGTGCCAATACAATGCGGCTTTGATTACTGTAACTTTGTAGTATTTTCTGAAGTTTAGGAGGGTTATGCCTCCTGCTTTGTTCTTTTTCCTGGGGATTGTGTTCACATTTCTGACTTTTTATGGTTCCAGATACATTTTAGGATTATTTGTTCTAGTTCTGGGGAAAATGTCATGGGTAATTTGATAGGGATCACATTAAATCTGTAGATTGCTTTGGGTAGTATAGCCATTTTAACAGTATGAATTCCTCCCATCCAAGAGCGTGGGATGTCTTTCCATTTCTTTGAAGCATCTTCAGCTTCCTTTACTAATGTTTTGTAGTTCTCAGTATATAAGTCTTTCACCTCCTTGGTGAGGTTTATTCCTAAGCATTTTATTTTTTTGATGCCATTAAAAAAAAAGGATTGTTTGTTTACATTTCCTTTCTGATATTTCATTGTTAGTGTAAAGAAATGCAACCAGGGACTTCCCTGGTGGCTCCGTGGTTGAGAATCCGCCTGCCAATACAGGGGACACGGGTTTGAGCCCTGATGCAGGAAGATCTCACATGCCGTGGAGCAACTAAACCTGTGTGCCACAACTACTTAGCCTGCACTCTAGAGCCAGTGAGCCACAAATACTGAGCCCATGTGCCACAACTACTTAAGCCTGCATGCCTAGAGCCCGTGCTCCACAACAAGAGAAGCCACTGCAATGAGAAGCCTGCGCACCACAAGAAAGTCTAGTCCCCACTGGCCACAACTAGAGAAAGCCCATGCACAGCAATGAAGACCCAATGCAGCCAAAATAAATTTTTTTAAAAAAGAAAGAAAAACCAGGAAATGCAACCAATTTATATATGTTAATCTTGTATCCTGCTACTTTGCTGAATTTGTTTATCAGTTCTAGTAGTGTTTGTGTGGAATTTTTAGGGTTTCCTTTATATATATTATCATGTCATCTGCATATAATGACAACTTTACCTCTTCCCTTCCAATTTGGTTAGATTTTATTTCTTTTTCTTGTCTGATTGTTGTGGCTAGGACTTCCAATACTATGTTGAAGAGAAGACGTGAGAGTGGGCATCCTTGTCTTGTTCCAGATTTTAGCGGGAAGGCTTTCAGCTTATGAACGTTGAGTATTATATTGGCTGTGGGTTTGTCATAAATAGCTTTTATTATGTTGAGATATGTTTCCTCTGTACCCACGTTGGTAAGTGTTTTTACCATGAATGGATGTTGAAGCTTTTCAAATGCTTTTTCGCCATCTATTGAGATGACCGTTTGTTTCTTGTTTTTCCTTTGTCGATGGGGTGTATCATGGTGATTGATTTGCATATGTTGAAACAGCTTTGTGAAACTGGGGTGAATCAAATTTGGTCATGGTGTATGATCCTCTTATGTGTTGTCGGATTCGGTTTTCTAATATTCAGTTGAGAACTTTTGCATCTATATTTATCAACGATATTGGCCTGCAGTTTTCTTTTTTGGTAGTGTCTTTCTCTGTGTTTTTTTTTTTAAGTCTTTATTGAATTTGTTCCAATATTGCTTCTGTTTTATGTTTTGGTTTCTTGTTTGTGAGGCATGTGGGATCTTAGCTCCAAAACCAGGGATCGAACCCGCACCCCCTGCACTGGAAGGCGAAATCTTAACTGCTGGGCCACCAGAAAAGTCCCCATCTGTTTTATTTGGGTTTTTTTTTTAAGTAAATTTCTTTCTTTATTTATTTTTGGATGCATTGGGCATTCGTTGCTGTGCTCGGGCTCTCTCTAGTTGCGGTGAGCGGGGGCTACTCTTCATTGTGGTGTGCAGGCTGTTCATTGTGGTGGCTTCTTTTGTTGCAGATCATGGGCTCTAGGTGCGTGGGCTTCAGCAGTTGTGGCTATCAGGCTCAGTAGTTGTGGCTCGTGGGCTGTAGAGCGCAGGCTCAGTAGTTGTGGCACACAGGCTTAGTTGCTCCATGGCATGTGGGATCTTTCCAGACCAGGTCTCGAACCTATGTCCCCTGCAGTGGCAGACAGATTCTTAACCACTGTGCCACCAGGGAAGTCCCCCCTCCCCATCTGTTTTTGATATCAGCGTGATAGTGGCTTCATAGAATGTCTTTGGAAGTATTCCTTACTCTTCAATCTTTTCGAAGAGTTTGAGAAGAATCAGTGTAAGTTCTGCTTTTTATATTTGGTAGAATTTGCCTGTGAAACCATCTGATCCTGGACTTCTGTTGGTAGGGAGTTTTCTTAAATTACAGATTCTATTTTTTTTAAATTCTATTTATTTATGTATTTATTTTGGCTGTGTTGGGTCTTTGTTTCTGTGCGAGGGCTTTCTCTAGTTGCAGCGAGCGGGGGCCACTCTTCATCACGGTGTGTGGGCCTCTCACTATCATGACCTCTCTTGTTGTGGAGCACGGGCTCCAGACACTCAGGCTCAGTAGTTGTGGCTCACGGGCCCAGTTGCTCCGCGGCATGTGGGATCTTCCTAGACCAGGGCTCGAACCCGTGTCCCCTGCATTGGCAGGCAGATTCTCAACCACCGCGCCACCAGGGAAGCCCTCTATTTTGCTTTTAGTGATCAGTATGTTCAAGTTATCTATTTCTTCTTGATTCAGTTTTGTTCGGCTGTAAAAAATATATATATTTTTAAGTTATGTTAGCAGCTAAATACTTACCATGTATTAGACCACAAAAGAGAGAAGAAAAAATATTAAAATATTTTTTCAAATACAACAAGTATTGAAATGTTTTAAAGAAATTGGTATAATAATACTAATTACAATAATGACAAATTGTTCTGAACTTAAAGACTACTTATATCTAAGATGCATATTATATGCTTATTGTTTTATTTTTTTTAAATACATGGAATGTTTTCTCCTTTCTAATGTAATTCTTTTATTTTACCTGTATATTGTGAAAAAAATTTAGTTGCACATAATATAAAAAATTACACTTTAATAGGAGATTTTAATCCATTTACATTTACTATAGTACTGAAAATACTTAGGTTTAGCGTTCCATGTCATTCAGTGCTCTTTTTTATTTATTTATTTTTAAAAAAAGATTTAATTTGGGGGGGGCATAAATTATTCATTTATTTATTTATTTAATTTTAACATCTTTATTGGACTATAATTGCTTTACAATGGTGTGTTAGTCTCTGCTTTAGAACAAAGTGAATCAGCTATACATATCCATATATCCCCATATCTCCTCCCTGTTACGTCTCCCTCCCGCCCTCCCTATCCCACCCCTCTAAGTGGTCATAAAGCACTGAGCTGATCTCCCTCTTCTATGCAGCTGTTTCCTACTAGCTAGCTATTTTACATTTGGTAGTATATATAAGTCCATGCCACTCTCTCACTTCGTCCCAGCTTACCCTTCCCCCTCCTCATGTCCTCAAGTCCATTCTCTATGTCTGCGTCTTTATTCCTGTCCTGTCCCTAGGTTCTTCCCAACCGTTTCTTTTCCTTTTCTTTTTAGATTCCACATATATGTGTTAGCATACAGTATTTGTTTTTCTCTTTCTGACTTACTTCACTCTGTATGACAGACTCTAGGTCCATCCATCTCACTACAAATAACTCAATTTCATTTCTTTTTATGGCTGAGTAATATTCCATTTTATATTGAAGATGTGCAACATCTTTTTTACCCATTCATCAGTTGATGGACACTTAGGTTGCTTCCATGTCCTGGCTACTGCAAATAGAGCTGCAATGAACATTGTGGAACATGACTCTTTTTGAATTATGGTTTTCTCCAGGTATATGCCCAGTAGTGGGATTGCTGTGTCATATGGTAGTTCTATTTTTAGTTTTTTAAGGAACCTCGCTACCGTTCTCGATAGTGGCTGTATCAATTTACACTCCCACCAACGGTGCAAGAGGGTTCCCTTTTTTCCACACCTCTGCAGCATTTATTGTTTGTAGATTTTTTTGATGATGGCCATTCTTACCTGTGTGTGGTGACACCTCATTGTAATTTCGAGTTGCATTTCTCTAATGATCAGTGATGTTGAGCATTCTTTCATGTGTTTGTTGGCAATCTGTATATCTTCTTTGGAGAAATGTCTATTTAGGTCTTCTGCCCATTTATGGATTGGGTTGTTTTGTTTTGTTTTTTTTTGATATTGAGCTGCATGGGCTGCTTTTAAAGTTTGGAGATTAATCCTTTGTCAGCTGCTTCGTTGGCAAATATTTTCTCCCATTCTGAGGGTGGCCTTTTCGTCTTGTTTACGTTTTCCTTTGCTGTGCAAAAGCTTTTAAGTCTCCTTAGGTCTCATTTGTTTATGTTTCTTTTTAATTTCCGTTTTCTAGGAGGTGGGTCAAAAAGGATCTTGCTGTGATTGATGTCATAGAGTGTTCTGCCTATGTTTTCCTCTAAGAGTTTGATAGTGTCTGGCCTTACATTTAGGTCTTTAATCCATTTTGAGTTTATTTTTGTGTATGGTGTTAGGGAGTCTTCTAATTTCATTCTTTTACTGGTAGCTGTCCAGTTTTCCCAGCACCACTTATTGAAGAGGCTGTGATTTCTCCATTGTATATTCTTGCCTCCTTTATCAAAAATAAGGTGACCATATGTGTATGGGTTTATGTCTGGGCTTTCTCTCCTGTTCCATTGCTCTATATTTCTGTTTTTGTGCCAGTACCATACTGTCTTGACTACTGTAGCTTTGTAGTATTGTCTGAAGTCAGGGAGCCTGATTCCTCCAGCTCTGTTTTTCTTCTCAAGACTGCTTTGGCTGTTCGGGGTCTTTTGTGTTTCCATACAAATTGTGAAATTTTTTTGTTCTAGTTCTCTGAAAAATTCCATTGGTAGTTTGATAGGGATTGCATTGAATCTGTAGATTGCGTTGGGTAGTAGAGTCATTTTCACAATGTTGATTCTTCCAATCCAAGAACATGGTATAGCTCTGTATCTGTTTGTGTCATCTTTGATTTCTTTCATCAGTGTCTTATAGTTTGTTGAGTAAACGTCTTTTGTCTCCTTAGGTAGGTTTACTCCTAAGTATTTTATTCTCTGTGTTGCAGTGGTAAATGGGAGTGTTTCCCTAATTTCTCTTTCAGAATTTTCATCTTTAGTGTATAGGAATGAAAGAGATATCTGTACATTAATTTTGTATCCTGCAACCTTACCAGTTCATTGATTAACTCTAGTAGGTTTCTGGTAGCATCTTTAGAATTCTCTATGTATAGTATCATGTCATCTGCAAACAGTGAGAGCTTAACTTCTTCTTTTCCGATTTGGATTCCTTTTATTTCTTTTTCTTCTCTGATTGCTGTAGCTAAAAATTCCAAATGTGTGTGGAATAATAGTGGTGAGAGTGGGCAACCTTGTCTTGCTCCTGATCTTGGTGGAAATGATTTCACTTTTTCACCATTGAGAACGATGCTGGCTGTGGGTTTGTCATATATGGCCTTTATTATGTTGAGGAAAGTTCCCTCTATGCCTACTTTCTGGAGGGTTTTTATGATAAATGGGTGTTTAATATTGTCGAAAGCATTTTCTGCATCTATTGAGACGACCATATGGTTTTTACCCTTCAGTTTTTTAATATGGTGTATCACATTGATTTGCATGTATTGAAGAATCCTTGCATCCCTGGGATAAACCCCACTTGATCATGGTGTATGATCCTTTTAAGGCGCTGTTGCATTCTGTTTGCTAGTATTGTGCAGTGGATTTTTGCAGCTATGTTCATCAGTGATATTGACCTGTAGTTTTCTTTCTTTGTGACATTTTTGTCTGGTTTTGGTGTCAGGGAGATGGTGGTCTCATAGAATAAGTTTGGGAGAGTTCCTCCCTCTGCTATATTTTGGAAGAGTTTGAGAAGGATAGGTGTTAACTCTTCTCTAAATGTTTGATAGAATTTGCCTGTGAAGCCATCTGGTCCTGGGCTTTTGTTTGTTGGAAGATTTTTAATCACAGTCTCAAGTTCAGTGCTTGGGATTGGTTTGTTTGTAGTTTCTATTTCTTCCTGGTTCAGTCTTGGAAGGTTGTGCTTTTCTAAGAATTGGTCCATTTCTTCCAGGTTGTCCATTTTATTGGCATATAGTTGCTTGCAGTAATCTCTCATGATCCTTTGTATGTCTGCAGTGTCAGTTGTTACTTCTCCTTTTTCATTTGTAATTTTATTGATTTGAGTCGTCTCCCTGTTTTTCTTGATGAGTCTGGCTAATGGTTTATCAATTTTGTTTATCTTCTCAAAGAACCAGCTTTTAGTTTTTTTGATCTTTGCTGTTGTTTCCTTCATTTCTTTTTCATTTATTTCTGGTCTGATCTTTATGATGTCTTTCCTCTGCTGACTTTGTTTTTTTTTTTTTTTCTTTCTTTCTCTAATTGCTTTAGGTGTAAGGTTAACTTGTTTATTTGAGATATTTCTTGTTTCTTGAGGTAGGATTGTATTGCTATAAACTTCTCTCTTAGAACTGCTCTTGCTGCATCCCATAGGTTTTGGGTCTTCATGTTTTCATTGTCATTTGTTTCTAGGTATTTTTTTATTTCCTCTTTGATTTCTTCAGTGATGTCTTGGTTATTAAGTAGTGTATTGTTGAGCGTCCATGTGTTTCTATTTTTTACAGATTTTTTTCCTGTAATTGATATCTAGTCTGATAGCATTGTGGTCGGAAAAGATACTTGATACGATTTCAATTTTCTTATATTTACCAAGGCTTGATTTGTGACCCAAGATATGACCTATCCTGGAGAATGTTCCAGGAGCACTTGAGAAAAAGTGTATTCTGTTGTTTTTGGATGGAATGTCCTATAAATATCAATTAAGTCCATCTTGTTTAATGTATCATTTAAAGCTTGTGTTTCCTTATTTATTTTCATTGTGGATGATCTGTTCATTGGTGAAAGAGGGGTGCTAAAGTCCCCTACTATGATTGTGTTACTGTCGATTTCCCCTTTTATGGCTGTTAGCATTTGCCTTATGCATTGAGGTGCTCCTATGTTGGGTGCCTAAATATATGCAATTGTTATATCTTCTTCTTGGATTGATCCCTTGATCATTATGTAGTGTCCTTCTTTGTCTCCCGTAATAGTCTTTATTTTAAAGTCTTTTTTGTCGGATATGAGAATTGCTACTCTAGCTTTCTTTTGATTTCCATTTGCATGGAATATCTTATTCCATCCCCTCACTTTCCATCTGTATGTGTCCCTATGTCTGAAGTGGGTCTCTTGTAGACCACATACATACCGGTCGTGTTTTCGGATCCATTCAGCCAGTCTATGTCTTTTGGTTGGAGCATTTAATCCATTTACATTTAAGGTAATTATTGATATGTATGTTCTTATTATCATTTTCTTAATTGTTTTGGGTTTCTTATTGTAGGTCTTTTCCTTCTCTTGTGTTTCCTGCCTAGAGAAGTTCCTTTAGCATTTGTTGTAAAGCGGGTTTGGTGGTGCTGAATTCTCTTAGCTTTTGCTTGTCTGTAAAGGTTTTAATTTCTCTGTTGAATCTGAACGAGATCCTTGGTGGGTCGAGTAATCTTGGTTGTAGCTTTTCCCCTTTCATTACTTTAAATATGTCCTGCCAGTCCCTTCTGGCTTGAAGAGTTTCTGCTGAAAGTTCAGCTGTTAACCTTATGGGGATTCCCTTGTATGTTATTTGTTGTTTTTCCCTTGCTGCTTTTAATATTTTTTCTTTGTATTTAATTTTTGATAGTTTGATTAATATATGTTTTGGCATGTTTCTCCTTGGGTTTATCTTGTATGGGACTCCCTGCGCTTCCTGGACTTGATTAACGATTTCCTTTCCCATATTAGGGAAGTTTTCAACTATAATCTCTTTAAATATTTTCTCAGTGTCTTTCTTTTTCTCTTCTACTTCTGGGACCCCTATATTCGAATGTTGGTGCGTTTAATGTTTTCCCAGAGATGTCTCAGATTGTCCTCAATTCTTTTCATTCTTTTTTCTTTATTTTGCTTTGCAGTAGTTATTTCCACTATTTTATCTTCCAGGTCATTTATCCATTCTTCTGCCTCAGTTATTCTGCTATTGTTTCCTTCTAGAGAATTTTTAATTCCATTTATTGTGTTGTTCATCATTGTTTGTTTGCTCTTTAGTTCTTCTAGGTCCTTGTTAAATGTTTCTTGTCTATTCTCCATTCCAGTTCCAAGATTTGGGATCATCTTTACTATCATTACTCTGAATGCTTTTTCAGGTAGACTGCCTACTTCCTCCACATTTGTTTGGTCTGGTGGGTTTTTACCTTGCTCCTTCATCTGCTGTGTGTTTCTGTGTCTTCTCATTTGGCTTTGGGGACTGTGTTTGGGGTCTCCTTTTCAGAGGCTGCAGATTCGTAGTTCCCGTTGTATTTGGTGTCTGCCCCCAGTGGCTAAGGTTGGTTCAGTGGATTGTGTAGGCTTTCTGAGGGAGGGGACTGGTGCCTGTGTTCTGGTGGGTGTGTCTGGATCTTGTCTTTCTGGTGGACAGATCCACATCTGGTGGTGTGTTTTGGGGTGTCTGTGACCTTATTGTGATTTTCGGCAGCCTCTCTGCTAATGGGTGGGCCTGCATTCCTGTCTTGCTAGTTGTTTGGCATGGGATGTCCAGCAGTGGATCTTGCTGGTCTCTGAGTGGAGCTGGGTCTTAGCGTTGAGACGGATATCTCTGGGAGAGCTTTCGCCATTTGATATGACAAGGTGCCAGAGGTCTCTGGTAGACCAATGTCCTGAACTCGGCTCTCCCACCTCAGAGGCACAGGCTTGACACCCAGCTGGAGCACCAAGACCCTGTCAGCCACACAGCTGGGGGTGAGAGCAAGAGGTAGCTTTGGTACATCTCAAAGACCACCAATGAGGTTCACTGACCATTTTCTCTCCAGAAGTGAAGAAAACAAAATTCAGACTTTGGCTAGTCAGCCACTTTGGTAGCCAGCCTCCAAGATGGACCTAATTATCCCCTAATTATCTCCCAGTCTCCATGTACCAGTGTGGCTCCTCGCACTTGAAAAGGGTTGACTGTTTAACTAATAAGAAATTGCAGAAATGACAAAGTGCAGCTTCCAAAGTTATAAAAGACATTGCAGCTTCTGCTTTGGTTTCTGCTAGATCACTCATCCTGGGGTAAGCCAGCTGCCATGTCATGAGGACACTCAAGCAGCCCTAAGGAGAGATCCATGTGGCAAGGAACTGAGGCCTCTTACCTACAGCCACGTGAGTGAGTCATCTCAGAAGTCAAAAGATTTAATTTTTTTAAATTTTTGGTTGTGTTGGGTCTTCGTTGCTGCACAGGGTTTCTCCAGTTGTTACTAGAGAAGCAGGGGTTACTCATCGTTGTGGTGCACGGGCTTCTCCTTGCGGTGGTTTCTCTTGTTGTGGAGTATGGGCTCTAGGTGCATGGGCTTCAGTAGTTGTGTCATGCAGGCTCAATAGTTGTTGCTTGCAGGCTCTAGAGCACAGGCTCAGTACTTGTGGCACACGGGCTTAGTTGCTCTGTGGCATGTGGGATCTTCCCAGACCAGGGATGGAACCCCTGTTCCCTGCATTGGCAGGCAAATTCTTACCCACTGTGCCACCAGGGAAGTCCAGTGTGCTCTTTTTTAAACCTAGTCTGTTTTCATTATTTTCTATCTTAATGATTCTGTATTAAAGAAAATAAATAATACTCCTTTCTACCCCTCCTCTTTGAGGATTATATATGAAGAAGTATGTCTTATTTATTAACCTCAAATTTTCACCTTACTTTTAAGAAGTAATCACAATGTCAAGTATTTAATACTTTTCACTTCCACCTTGAAAAGCATGGATATTAAAGTGCTAATACAATTACCTTCCCTGGTCTATCTTTTTTAGTTTTTGTTATGTATAAAAAACAACGAAAAACATGCATGGTTTGTAAGGAAATGACAAATTTCAGAAAATTCAGCATCTGAATACACTCTAAACATAGCTTCTAGATAAAGACACAGAAAATTGCCAGATACTCAGAGGCCCCCTGGTCCCATTCTAGTGACTCCCCTTAAGGTTTAATATTGTTCTGGTATCTATCAAAAAGATAACTTTACCTGTATTTTGTATTTTATATAAATGTTATGGCACAGTAAAATCACTTTTGGATTGGGCTTTTTTATTTTATGTTGTTTGTGAATATGCCTATATGGTTGCCTGTTGCTGTGATCATGCATTGCCACTGTTGCATAGGATTCCATAATGTAAATATTTAACTATTAATTAATTTATTCCAATGTGTATTACAATATGAGTGATTTTCAGTTTGTGTCTATTGAGAACAGCACTGGTATATAAATTCTAGAACTTGAGCTTTGGTGATGTGTGTATAAATTATTGTTCAGTATACACGTAGTAGTAAAATGTTCGAGTCATAGCTTTCTTGTGTTTATCTTTTTCGATATTTCTAAATATTTTCAAAACATTTGTATGATTTTTCATCTTCAGCAGCAGTGAATGAGATTCAAGGATTATACACATTCTTGTCAAACTTGATAATACCTGTCATTTTCATTTGAACTTTCTGGTTGGTGAGTGATAATTCCAGGTATCACGCTTTTGCATTTAATTGACTACTAAGAAGCCAAGCATCTTTTGATATGTTTACTTAACATTCTGTACTCTCTTTTTTGAAATATCTTTTGGTATATTTCCCCCATTTTGCTATTCCATTATCTTCTTATTGAAGACTTCCTTTTTTTTTTTAACATCTGAAGACTTCTTATTTAGGAGTTTTTAATACATGCTTGAGATGAGTTCTTCTCTCTTTCTGTCTCTCCTTCTCTTTCTTTAGATGAGTGCCAGTTTTTAATGTTAATAACATCTAATTTGTTATTTTCCTCTTTATTTATTTAGTCTTATTTCTATTGATTTATGTAGTCTTCTTACCTGTAGCAGAACATATTATTTATTCTAAACCACAAATATGTTTTCATTTCTTCAATAAATGTAATTATTAAGCTTTAAATTTAAGTTAACTTTCTAAACTAAATATGTTGTATCATAGTGAGTATTAATTTTTCTATGACAGCTGAAAGGTTACATTTATTCAGAAAATGTTGTATCAGCTTTCTTTTCATTTGCTCCTACTTCTCATTGATTCACAGTGGTAAACATCACTTCATCCATGGATCTGACTTTTCTCTGATTTCTCATGGTCATTCTCACTAACTCGTCTTGCCTCTTGAAATCTTTAGCAATCCCATTATTCCACAGAAGCAAAAACCTTCCTTGGGCCTTTTTCCTCGGAAGATTGATTATTCCCACATTTTAAATGGGAGATTGCAATAAGTTAGGAGAAAATGCCACAAGAGGGTCTCTCATTTTTTTTTTCACTTCCTGTATCAGCCTCTGCTTGCACTCTCTGTTCAAAGATATTTGTGCAACACATTGATGGAAGATGCCACTTGTTTCTCTCCTTGGGGAAAAGACAGATTAATTACCTAACAAATAAAATAAAGAGAGTGTCTTCCTCTTTTCAAATGTTGGACAGGATTGCTTGCATCCTAATTTAAATGTTTCAGGTGACTGAAGGTTAAGATTCCTAAGCTTTAATCCATACTTGCACCATGCACAGCACCCAACAGGAGAGCTTTACATAACCCCATGAGACACTTGTGTGCAAGTGGAACAGATAAAAATATAAAACTATTGCTGTCTTTTTGTGTCATAAAAATGATTTTTTGTCTCATTTAAAATATTTTTTTCTAAAATCCAAAAACGTGTCAGGCTAAAATATTGTTATTTCAAATATGGTAAAATCGAAGACCCTTCAAATTTCTTTCCAGTTTTGTTGATGATGGGATGCCGCCAGAGATATGACTTCAGTAAACACAATAGTTAAGATTCCTTCATAGACCTGATTGGGGAATATGAAAATAAACCCCCCAAAATCTGGACATTTTCTAGTTCTCAAATATTGGTTAAGATGGTAGAAAGGGCCCTTCATTGTCCTATATGTTAATGCAGATCAATTGTGAGAGGTGGGGATAAAACAAGCAGCCTAAATATCCTTTATGTTTGTTGTACTACTAGTAGAAAGAGGAAGGGTCAACATGTCACCATGGTTGATATAGCAAATAAGCTGCTTGAAACTACACAGAAATGTACCTGCTTGTATTTTCTGTGCAGTTACCCTCTCTTTTGGTGTGCCCTGATACCTCCCTCAACTTATGTACCAACTCCAGCAGCATTAAGCAGAAATCCAAAGAAATCTATTCTTTGGAATTATGAGGAAGAGAAGAGTCAAAGATTTTATAACATGCTCTATACAAGGATACACGTCACCATCCTTATCTATGTCATGCCATGCATGGAGGGTCAGTAGGTTCAGGGGATTCTGGAAGCACCAAGTTCTGTGGGGTTAATCACAGTTGCATTCATGGGCAGTAAAAGAGAAGGGCCTTATCTTGGTCACTTTCTCAATGCTAGTAGCTACAAAAAGAAGAGGATAGCAGACATCTTAGGGAGAAGAACCAACATTAAATGAAATGTCCTAATTACTCTAGGCAACCTCTCATGGTGACCTCCCATAGCTCCTCAAATCCCTACATATTTACACAAGGGATAGTGTAATATTACTGGAGTGTCTGACTGCAGATTAACAGTATTTTTGTTGAAAAAAATAAAAATAGGTTCAAGTGACAGAGTTTGAAAAGGGTTCACAGTGTGAGGGAAACTATTGTAACAATGTGGACAGAACCCTTTGGATGGATTCATCATGTTTTTTTTTTTTTTTTTTTGCTGCTTCAGAATCTGTAGTAGCGATTGGTGTGTTCCATGATACATCCCCGCTTCTTATAAGTTTTAGATGGAATACCCCATTAGGAAGAAGTGCACATAAGGAAGATTAGTGAGTCAAACTCCTCTGCCCTCTGTCAGCAGTGGGTGCAAAGGGATTTAGACCAAGTGCTTTCATCCTTTGATTTGCAAAGTTTTCACTATATGAATGATGTTTTGTTTGTTTGCAGGTCAGGAGCCTTGGTCTCAATATCCCTGTTTAAAAAGTGTTATCACGTGTCTGCCAGAAAGAATTGCTGATGATACTGGGAAAAATTGAGAGTTATCCTTAACAATTAAGGGTTTTGTAGCAACATGGATGGACCTAGAGATTGCTATACTGAGTGAAGCAAGTCAGACACAGAAAGACAAATATCATATGATATTGCTTATATGAGGAATCTAAAAAAGAAAAAAAAAGGTACAAATGAACTTATTTACACAACAGAAATAGAATCATGGATATAGAAAACAAACTTATGGTTACCAGGGGATAAGTGGGGAAGGGATAAATTGGGAGATTGGGACTGACTTATACACACTACTATATATAAAATAGATAAAGACCTGCTTTATAGCACAGGGAACTCTACTCAGTGGTCTGTACTGGCATATACAGAAAAAGAATCTTATAAAAAAAAACAAGGGTTTTGGGATTATATAATAAATATAAATGTGCAAACCTTTAACATGAAAGGAAAAATCAGTTAACTCTGTGGCCCCTGTTATGGTGTAAATATTTTGTACCTCTAATTTTAAAATTTTGAAACCCAGCTCCCATGTTGATGGTATTAGGAGGTGGGGCTTTTGGGAGGTGATTAGGTTATGAGGCCAGAGACCTCAAACATGGGATTAGTGACCTAATAAATGTAGCACACAGAAGATCTTATGCCCATTCCATGATTTCATTGCCGAGCGAGAAGACCCACATTATGAACCAGAAATTGGTCCCTCACCAGACACTAAGTCAGCTGGCAACTTCTTCTTTTTTAAAAAAAAATAATTAGATAATTAATTAATTAATTTTTTGGCTGTGTTGGGTCTTTGGTGCGGTGCACAGGCTTCTCATTGAGTGGCTTCTCTTGTTGCGGAGCACGGGCTCTAGGCGTGTGGGTTTCAGTAGTTGTGGCTCACGGGCTCAGTAGTTGTGGCCTGTGGACTCTAGAGCACAGGCTCAGTATTTGTGGTGCGCGGGCTTAGTTGTTCCATGGCATGTGGGATCTTCCTGGACCAGGGCTCGAACCCTTGTCTCCTTTATTGGTAGGCAGATTCTTAACCACTGCACCTCCAGGGAAGCCCCTGGTTACTTGTTCTTGAACTTTTCAGCCTCAGCAATTATGAGAAAACAAAAATATTCTGTTGTTTATAAAATACCAAGTCTCTCGTATTTTGTTCTAGCAGTCAAAGAGCTGGCTGAGGAGAAATATCTGTGAGCTTGAAGACATATCAGGAGAAACCTTTAAATCTCAAAAGAAAAGAGAAAATGGGCAGGAAAGAAATCAACAGAACAGAGTAATCAATAATTGTGGAACAATGAAAAATGCTGTGACCTATACATAATGGGTATAGCAGGAGGAGAATAAAGATAATAAAGAACAGAAAATATTTTTTAAAAATGACTGAGAATCTCCCCAAATGAATGTCTGACACTAAATCCACAACATCCAAACTTAGAAGAACATATGAATAGTAAAGAAAACTGACCAATATCTCTCAGGAACATCAATGCAAAAATCCTCAACAAAATATTACCAAATCGAATCCAACAATATTTTGAGAGAATTTTATATCATGAATGAGAGGAAATAATCCCAAGTATGAAAGGCTGGTTCAACATTCTAGAATCAAATAATTATATCCATCATGTCAACACCTTAAAGACAATCATTAGCATATCAATAGATTCAGAAGACCTTTGAAAAAATCTAACACCCATTCTTCATAAAAACTCTCAGTTAAAGAAATAAACTGGAGCTTTCTCAAGTTGATAACAAAGATTTACAGGAAACTTTTATCTTACATCATGATTAATGGTCAAAACCATGAAGCTTTTCCACTAAGTTCAGGTAAAAGCAAGGATGTCCCCTTTCATGACTCCTTTTCCATATTGTACTCCCAGTCCTTGCTAATGCAATAAGGCACGAAAATAAATAAAACAAATACAGATTGGGTAGAAAAAAATGAAAGCAACCTAAATAAAATGTGGACCAATGTACTTTATGGACACCTCACCAAAGAAAATAGACACTATGCATATAAGTATACAGAAGAATAATCCAGATTACATGCTGCCATGAAAAAGCAAATTAAAAATACAATTACATACCACTATGTAACACTTAGAATGGCTAAAATGTGAACAATGACAAGAACAAATTCTGTAGGAGATGTGGAACAATAGGAAAAGACATTTGTCATTGGTGGAAATGAAAAATAATACAGCTACTTTGGTAGTCTGATTGACACTTGCTAGAATATTGAGCATTCCCTTACTGTACAATCCGTCAAGTGTTCTCATGGATATTTACTGAAAGTAGTTTAAAACATACTTCCAGAGGAAAACCTGCATATGGATATT
This sequence comes from Balaenoptera ricei, assembly GCF_028023285.1. Classification (NCBI taxonomy): domain Eukaryota; kingdom Metazoa; phylum Chordata; class Mammalia; order Artiodactyla; family Balaenopteridae; genus Balaenoptera; species Balaenoptera ricei. The sequence continues at coordinate 87,252,944 of NC_082640.1, read as the reverse complement.
TATAGCACCTAATTCAATATTGCCAAAATGTGAATGAAACTAAGGTGTCCTCCAATAGGTGAATGAAATGATATAGTATTAATATATTCTGGGAATGGGATAATATTGAGCACTAAAAAAGTAAGCTATCAAGCCATATAAAGAGATGGGAATTCTTTTTTTTTTCTTTTGAAATATAGGTGATTTTCTTTATTTTGAAATGTAAATTTTATTGGAGTATAGTTGATTTACAATGTTGTGTTCATTTCAGCTGCACAGCAAGTGATTCAGTTACACATATGCATATATTCATTCTTTTTCAGAGTCTTTTCTGATAACGGTATTCCCAGAATACTGAGTAGAGCTCCCTGTGCTATACAGTAGGTCCTTGTTGCTTATCTGTTATATATAGTAGTATTCGTATGTTTACCCCAAGCTCCTGATTTATCCCTACCCCCCACCTCTCCCCTTTGGTAACCATAAGTTTGTTTTCCAAGTCTGTGAGTCTGCCTCTCTTTTGTAAGTTAGTTCATTTGTATCAATTTTTAGCTTCCACCTAGAAGTGATATCATCCAATATTTGTCTTACTCTGTCTGACTTACTTCACTTAGTACAATCATCTCTAGGTCCATCCATGTTACTGCAACTGGCATTATTTTCTTCTATTTTATGGCTGAGTCATATTCCATTATATATATGTATCACATATTCTTTACCTATATTCATATGTTGATGGACGTTTTGGTTGCTTCCATGTCTTCGTTATTGTAAAGAGTGTTGCAGTGAACATTGGGGAAGATGTGTCTTTTCGATTTATGCTTTCCTCCAGATATGCACACAGGAGTGAACTTGCTGGATCATCTGGTATCTCTATTTTATTTTATTTTACTTCATTTCATTTCAATTTCCATTTTTTGGGAATAGAGTTGATTTACAATGTTGTGTTACTTTCTGCTGCACAGCACAGTGAAGCAGTTATACATATATCCAATCCTTTTTGGATTCCTTTCCCATACAGGTCATTACAGAGTATTGAGTAGAGTTCCCTGTGCTATACAGTAAGCCCTTATTTGTTATCTCTTTTATATATAGTGGTGAGTATATGTCAATCCCAATTTCCAGTTTATCCCTCCCACCTCCCCTTACTCTGGTAACCTCCATTCTGTGCTCCCTAGTGGCTGTTACCAATTGGCATTGCCACCGATAGCATAGAATTGGTGGCGCAGTGGTTAAGAATCTGCCTGCCAGTTCAGGGGACACAGGTTCGAGCCCTGGCCCGGGAAGATCTCACATGCCACAGAACAAGTAAGCCCGTGCACCACAACTACTCAGTCTGCGCTCTAGAGCCCACGAGCCACAACTACTGAAGCCTGTGTGCCTACAGCTTGTGCTCCACAACAAGAGAAGCCACCACAAAGAGAAGGCTTCGTACCACAACGATGAGTAGCCCCCGCTTGCTGCAACTATAGAAAAGACGCGCGCAGCAACGAAGACCCAACGCAGATTAAAAAAAAAAAATAAGTAGTAGGTTTCTCTTTTTTCCACACCCTCTGAACCACTTCTTGTTTGTAGACATTGTGATGATGGCTATTCTGAGTGGTTCCAGGTGATACTTCTTTGTACATCTGATTTGCATTTGTCTAACATAAAGCAATGGTGAGTATCTTCATATGTGCTTTTTTTTTTGAACAGTGTCAGTAAGATTTATCCCTTGAAAAAGGGTTATTGAAAAGTTGCCTTGTTTTGAAGTCTACTTCGATTACCTACCCCAAGACATTTTTTGAGGGCTGTTGTCATTTAGAGCTCCCCAGGCATTGTGAATATGAAGTGCGTATAAGGTCCAGTTTTAGAATTGTTGTTATGGGAAACAGAAGGCGGCAGGATTTCTACTGTCCCTCTCTGGTTACTGACACAACCTTAGATGTAGGGCAAGTCCTGTTCTTGGGTATTAAATTAGAGTGGAATGTGCCTGACCAAACATGTAAGGGCTTCTGTCCCATTCCTTCTTCCCCCTTACCCTTCATCCCCCGAACAAGTATAAACCCCTGCAAAATCACCTGTTGAGGGTGCTGTCTTGTAGAGTGGGATGACCCTTACGAAGGAGTCGGGAGGTCGGAACCCAAACACCAGGATATGTTGAGAGCAGGTGATTTTCCAAATGTCATCCAGCCCAGAGAGTCCACCATCCTTTGGGTGTCAGAGGGTTGGTTTAGTAGTATGAGGGCACACTTAGATCTGGAGATAGTGATCCCATGCAGAGGGGACCAGGTACTACATGTTCAAGGGGGGCGAATTAGCTGGCATATCCTCCCGAGGTCCTCAGGCCCACAACAGTCCAGCCTTGGGACCAAATTGTGTCTGTGTCCAGGGATGTGACACTAGTACGTTCACTGCGACTAAACAAATTTAGTGATCATTTTTCTTTAATTTAATTTAATTTTAAATTTATAATGGAGTATATAGTTGATTTATCATGTTGTGTTCATTTTTGACATACACCAACATGATTCATTTATACAGAGATAACTATATATTCTTTTTAGAATTATTTTCCTATTGAGGTTACTAAAGGGTGTTGAGAAGAGTTCCAAGTGCTCTACAGCAGGTCCATGTTGATTACAAGTTTTCTCTCTGTAGATATGTATATACTAACTCCAACCTCATGATTTATGCCTCCAACACACCTTTCCAGTTTGGTAACCATAAGTTTGTGTTCTAAGTCTGGGACTGTGTTTCTGTGTTGTAAGATAGTACCTTTCTATCAATTTTTAGATTCCACCGATAAGTAATATCATATGATATTTTTCATTGCCTGATTTATGACACTTAGTATGAATGTATGTAGGTCCTTCTGAGTGGCCCGAAATGGCCTTATTTCATTCATTTCATGGCTGAGTAATATTCCATTGTACATATCTACCATAATTTCTTTATCCATTCTTCCTTCCAAGGACTTTTAGGTAGCTTCCGAGTAGAGGCTCTTGTAAACAGGGCTGCATAAATTTTAGAGTGCCTGGGTCCTGTCCATTTACGTTTTTTTCCAAGATACAGGCCCAGGAGTGGAAGCGCCATATGCTCTGAAGCTCTGGTTTTTAGATTTTTAAGGAATCACCACCCACTTCTCCAGAGTGGCTGTTAGCAAGTTACATTCCCACCATCAGCTTGTCAGGGTTCCCTTTTCTCCACGCCCTGTCCTGCATTTCAGGTTTTACAGTTTGTGAGGGTGGCCATTCCGACTGGTGCGAAGTGATATCTCTTTGTAGTATTAATTTACATTGCCCGCCTGTTTTGTTGGCCAAAAATGGAGTAAGGGTTTTTCCTGAATAGATTAAGGAATAACGCATACGGCCTTTTTGGCAAACTGCATCATTGGCGATGTTCAGCAGCTTTGCATGTGCTTTAATGACGAGTGCAAACTACCCCTTGAAATCCCTTTCCTGCAATTCTGCCTTGCTTACAAGGCCTTTACGAATACTTGGCTCAAGAAATGACTCCATTAGAGGTGTCAATAACAACCCTGCATGTTTGTGAATTGCAGTGCCCCTGAGCACCGGTTTTCAACTTGTTTAGGGAAGCAGACACAAAGGGACAGGATTTCTACAGACCCATTCCAGTTACTGGGGCACCTGAAGGATAGGGGATTTCTTCTTCCAGGTAGGAAACTAGAGTGGCATATGCCTGTCCAAACATCTAAGGCTTGTGTCTCATTCCATCCCGCCATTCCCCTTCTTCACCGGAAAATTCCAAGCCGTGCAAAACCGGCTGTTGAGTGTGCTGCCTTCCCAAAGTGGGGAGACTCTAAGGAAAGGAGCTGGGGAACCCGAATACCAGGAGACGTGGAGATGAGGTGACTTTTCCAAACTCTTCCCGATCAGACGGTGTACCATCCTCTGGATGTGCCATGCATGTTTTAGCTGTAGGAAGGGTCCCCTGCACCTGGAGGTATGGGACCCATGGAATGGGGGCCAAGCAGTATTACTGGAAAAGCGCGGCATTTGCTGTCCCATCCTCACGAAGCCTCTCAGACCAACGAGTGTAGAGCCTTAGGTCCCATCCAGCTCTGTGTCTAGATATGGTCAGTCCAGGTTGCATCACAGCCCTTGAACAAATTTTGTAAGAATTTCTCTCTCTCTCACTGTCTTTATTTTGTTCTTGTTATTTAATTTTATAATGGGGTATAGCTGATTTTCAATACTGTGTTTCTTCCTGCTCTACATCTATCCACTTGATTCACTTAAAGAGAGACATCAATAAATTCTTTTACAGATTCTGACCAGTCTTATATATCCTTTTCTGGTGACAACAGTGTGCTGAGTCCAGCTCTTTGAGCTATAGAGTAGGTCCTGTCGAATACCTATTTTGTTTATGGAACCGTATCTGTGCTAATTTCAACCTCCTGGTTTATGCATCACCCCGCCCCACCTTTCTCCTTTAGCAGCCATAAGTGTGTTTTCTAAATGTGTGACTCCGTTTCTGTTTTGTAATGGCGTTCATGTGAAGGCATTTTTAGATACTATCTATAAGTGATACCTTATGATAAGTCTCTTTTTATGTCTGACTTATGTCACTTAGAATGATCGTACCTCAGTCTCCACGAGTTGCTGCCACTGGCCTTATTTCATTGATTTAATCGCTGAGTAATATCCCATTGTACATAAGTACCACATCTTCTTTATCCATTTTTTCCTTCCAAGGACATGTAAGTTGTACCCAAATCGAGACATTTCTAAACAGAGCAGCCCTAAACTTTGGGGTGCCTGTGTCTTGTCGATTTTTTGGTTTTCCCAAGATATACGCCCATGAGGGGAAATGCTGTATGCTCTGTAGCTCTGTTTTTTAGAAGTTTTAAGATACAGCATACACTTCTCAAGAGTGGCCGGTGGCAATTTACATCCCGCCGATCAGCATAACAATGGCTCCCTTTTCTCCCTGGCCTGTCCTGCATTTCTGGGTTTTACACTTTTTCAGCATGGGCCTTTTGACCAATGCGAAGTGAGACATTTTTGTAATGCTGATTTGCATTGCCCGCTTGTTTAGTTGACCAAAAAGAGCATCTGCGTTTTTTCCAAAATTTATTCAGGAAAGAACATAGACGCCCTTTTTGGCCAACAGCATCATTGTCGAAGTTCTGCGGAATTTCATGTGCTTTAAAGGCGAGTCCAATCTACCTGTGAAAAACTGTTTCCTGCAATTCTGTCTTGCTTTGAAATCCTCTTCGTTGCCTTACCTCAATACATTTTTGGACAAGAGTGATCATTTATAACTCTGCAGATTTGTGAATTGCCGTGCTCCTGAGCTCCATTCTCCAAATCGCTTTTTTGGGAGCTGGCCGCAAACCCGCAGGATTGCTTCAGGCCCTATTCTGGTTCCGGGGGGCAGGCTGAGCCTGTGGTTAATTCTTCTTCCTGATGGGAAATTACGGTGACCTGTGCCTGTCCCAAAACCTAGAGCTAGCCTCTCATGGGTTGCCCCTCTTCCCGTTCATCCTCAGGACAAATTGCAACCTGTACAAAACAGGAGGTTAAAGGTGCTGATTCTCCAAGCAGGGAGATTGTTAGTCAAGCGGCTGGAATGGCGAACCCGAGCACCAGGAGATGAGAAATGACCTGCGTTTCAGAAGCGTGTCCCGATCACACTGTATACCATCCACTGGGTTTCCCATGCATTTTTTCGCTGTAGGAAGATTCCCTTGAAGCTGGAGATTTGGGACCCATAGAATGGGTATCACGCAGTATTACTTTAAAGCGTCTGCGTTTGCTCACCCAACCTCACCAATCCTCTCAGCCCCAAGAGTGTCCAGCCTTATGTCTAATCCAGCTGTGGGTCTAGATATGGTCAATCCAGGTTTCTTCACTGCCCCTGAACGAAGTTTGTACGAATTTCTCTCTCTTTCACTCTTTGTTGGTTTTTTTTTTTGTAATTTATGTTTATAATGGGGTTTGGCTGATTTTCACTGCTGTGTTTATGCTGCTTTACACCCACTTGATTAAGTTACAGACAGATATCAATACATAGGTTTTAAGATTCTTACTAGTCAGATATATTCTTGTGCGGTGAATAGGGGATGTTGTGCCAGGTTCACTGAGCAAGGAGTAGGTCTTGTCTGCAACATATTTGGTTTATGGAACGGTGTCTGTGCTAATATAAAACCATTGTTTTATGCCTCATCCCACCTCATCTTTCCCGTTCAGCAGCCATAGTGTGATTTCGAAATGTGTGACTCTGTTCTGTTTTGTAAATCAGGTCATGTGTAGCGATTTTTACTTTCCCTCTATAAGTGATATCTTATGATAAGTGTCTTTTTCTGTGTGACTTATTTCACTTAGAATCATCGTACCTAAATCCACTCATCCTGCAGCTACTAGCCTTATGTCACTGATTTCATGGCTGAGTGATATCCCGTTGTACATAAGTACCACAACTTCTTTATCCATTTTTCTCTTTTCTGGCATATTTAAGTTGTACTGAAGTGGAGGTTCTTGTAGACAGAGCAGCCCTAAGTTTTGGGGTGCCTGTGTCTTGTCGATTTTTAATTTTCCCATTTTATACGCCCACGAGTGGAAGTGCCCTATGCTCTCTAGCTGTGTTTTTTAGATGATTTTGGAAACACCATACACTTCTCCAGAGTAGCCGTTAGCAATTTACATCCCGCCCATCAGCGTAACAAGGCTCCCTTTTCTCCCTGGCCTGTCCTGCATTTCTGGTTTCTACACTTTTTTAGGTTGGCCCCTTTGACCCGTGGCAAGTGAGACATCTTTGTAGGGCTGATTTGCATTTCCGGATTGCTTGGTTGGCCAAAAAGGGCGTATGCTTTTTTTCCTGAATATATTCAGGAAAAAACGCATACGCCCTTTTTGGCCAAGTGCATCATTGTCGACGTTTTGCCGCTTTCATGTGCTCTAAAGGCGATTCGTATCTACCTCCTTAAATCTGGGGGCTTTTCCCCGCACATTCCTCTCTAATATACAACCTCGGAACACTACCTCCAGGAAGACTCTGTTGCCCTAGTAACAAGGGTTGAGAACGTAATAATGCTGCCGTCTTGTGGCTGTTTCTCACAACAGCAGCTTTAAACCCAGTGCTAATGGTTGCCTAATAGTCACAAGGACTGCAGGGCTGTAAATGACACCTCCCCTCAAAAAATGCCCTGGGGTACGGAATAGGCAAGAAAATTCAACACATGACCAATTTTTCAAGAAGTCAATATGAAGAGAGAAGTTGTACTCACTCTAAAAAAAAAGAGGAAAAGAAAAGAAGGACATGCCTAAAGCTCAGTGTAAGGAATTATTAGCCACATGCAAATCCAACCTCCAAAAAGGTTTCAGCTCACACCAGTCAAATGACCATCAGCAAAACGTCTACAAACTATAAATGCTGAAGGGGTTTTAGAGAACTCTGTACCTTCTAGCAGCTGGTGGGATGTAAAGTGGTAACAGCACTAACAAAAACTGAATGGAGCTGCTTTATAAGGTAAAAATTGAGCTACCAGATGATGTGGCAGGGCACCTTTTGGGCCTATAATCTAAGACCACCAGAATCGGAAAGACAGAGGCAGGCAAATGTGCACTGCAGCAATATTGAAATAGCCAAGACATGGAAGCAAAAAAAAGGTCCATAAACAGATGAATTGACAAAGAAGAAGTGGTATATGTACAGAATGGAATAGTAGCCTCGGGAAGAAAACGAAGAGTGCCGTTTTCAGGATTAAAAATGAGCCTAGAAATAATCATATTAGGTAAAGTAAGTGAAAAGGGAATGACAAATATCCTATGATATCATTTATACAAGTTATCCTAAGATTGCTACCAATGAACATACGTCCACAGAAAAAGACACTCCCAGACGTATAAAACAAACTAATGGTTAACGAAAATGAATGGTGGAAGGATGGAAAAATTAGGATTATGGGGCTAACCTAAATAGGCTAATGTATGTTAAATGTATATAAACACTTAACATATGAACTATATAAATTTCCGGCAATTCAGCCTTGCTTTGAAATCCTCTTCGTTGCCTTCCTTCAGTATATTTTTGGACGAGAGTTAACATTTATAACTCTAAAGGATTGTGAATTGCAGTGCCCCTGAACTCCATTTTTCAACTCGCTTTTTTGGAAGCTGACAGCAAAACCGCAGGATTGCTTAAGGCCCTATTCTGGTTCCGTGGAGCAGGCTGAGCCTATTGTTAATTCTCCTTGTGATGGATAATTAGAGTGACCTATACCTGTCCCAACACCTAGAGCTAGCCTCTCATGGGTGGCCCCTCATCCCATTCATCCTCAGGACAAACTGCAACCTGTACGAAACAGGAGGTTAAAGGAGCTGATTCTCCAAGTGGAGAGATTGTTAGTAAAACGGATGAAATGGCGAACTCGAGCACAAGGAGATGAGAAATGAGGTGCGTTTCAGAAACCTTTCTCGATCACACTGTATACCATCCACTGGGTTTCCCATGCATTTTTTCGCTGTAAGAAGATTCCCTTGAACCTGGAGATTTGGGACCCATTGAATGGGTACCACGCACTATTATTTTAAAGGGTAGGCCTTTCCGCACCCAACCTCACCAAACCTATCAGCCCCAAGAGTGTCCAGCCTTATATCTAATCCAGCTGTGGGTCTTGATATGGTCGATACAGGTTGCTTCACTGCCCCTGAACGAACTTTGAACGAGTTTCTCTCTCTTTCACTGGCTTTGTTTCACGGGTTTTTAAAAGTAATTGATTTGTATAATGGGGTTTAGCTGCTTTTCACTGCTGTGGTTATGCCGCTTTTCACCCACTTCACTCACTTACAGAGAGATATAAATACATAGGTTTTAAGATTCTTACTAGTCAGATATATTCTTGGGCGATGAATAGGGTGTGTTGAGTCCAGTTCACTGAGCAAGGAGTAGGTCTTGTCTATTACATATTGGGTTTATGGAACGCTATCTGAGCTAATTTGAAACCCTTGTTTTATGCATCACCCCACCTCACCTTTCCCGTTAAGCAGCCCTAGTGTGTTTTCTAAACGTGTGACTCTGACCTGTTATGTAATTCAGTTCAAGGGTAGCGGTTTTTACATTCCCTCTATAAGTGATATCTTATGATAAGTGTCTTTTCCTGTGTTACTTATTTCACTTAGAATCGTCGTACCCAAATCCACTCATCATGCTGCTCCTAGCCTTATGACGTTGATTTCATGGCTGAGTGATATTCCATTGTACATAAGGACCACAACTTCTTTATCCATTCTTGTCTTTCCTGGGATATTTTAGGTGTAACAAAGTGGAGGTTCTTGTCAACAGAGCAGCCCTAAACTTTGGGGTGCCTGTGTCTTGCTGATTTTTAGTTTTCCCAATTTATACGCCCATGAGTGGAAGTGCCCTATGCTCTCTAAGCTGAGTTTTTTAGATGTTTCAGGACACACCGTACACTTCTCCAGAGTGGCTGTTGGCAATTTACATCCCGCCCATCAGCGTAGCAAGGCTCCCATTTCTCCATGGCCTGTCCTGCATTTCTGGTTTTGACACTTTATTCAGCCTGGCCCTTTTGACCGATGGGAAGCGAGACTTCTTTGTAGCGCTGATTTGCCTTTCCAGGTTGCTTGGTTGGCCAAAAAGGGCGTATGCGTTTTTTCCTGAATATATTCAGGAAAAAACGCATACGCCCTTTTTGGCCAAGGGCATCATTGTCGAGGTTTTGCCGCTTTTCCTGTGCTTTAAAGGCGATTCGAATCTACCTCCTGAAATCTGTTTCCTGCAATTCTGCCTTGCTTTCAAATCCTCTTCGTTGCCTTCCCTCAATACATTTGTGGACGAGAGTTATCATTTCTAAGTCTGCAGGTTTGTGAATTGCAGTGCCCCTGAGCTCCATTTTTCAACTCGCTTTCTTGGGAACTGGCCGCAAAAGCGCAGGATTGCTTCAGGCCCTCTTCTGGTTTCGGACGGCAGGCTGAGCCTGTGGTTAATTCTTCTTCCTGATGGGAAAATAGAGTGACCTGTGCCTGTCCCAACACCTAGAGCTAGTCTCTCATTGGTTCCCCCTCTTCCCGTTCATCCTCAGGACAAATTGCAACCTGTACGGAACAGGAGGTTAAAGGTGCTGATTCTCCAAGCAGGGAGATTGCTAGTATAGCGGCTGGAATGGCGAACCGTAGCACAAGGAGATGAGAAATGAGGTGCGTTTTAGAAACCTTTCCCGATCACACGGTGTACCATCTTCGGGGTTTCTCATGCATGTTTTCGATGTAGGAAGATGCCCTTGAACCTGGAGATTTGGGACCCATGGGATGGGTTCCACGCAGTATTACTTTAAAGGGTCTGCGTTTGCTCACCCAACCTCACCAAACCTCTCAGCCCTAAGAGTGTCCACCCTTATGTCTCATCCATCTGTGGGTCTACATATGGTCAATCCAGGTGGCATCACAGCCCCTGAACGAATTTTGTCAGAATTTCTCTCTCTTTCACTGTCTTTGTTTCACGGGTTTTTAAAAGTAATTGATTTGTATAATGGGGTTTAGCTGCTTTTCACTGCTGTGGTTATGCCGCTTTTCACCCACTTCACTCACTTACAGAGAGATATCAATACATAGGTTTTAAGATTCTTACTAGTCAGATATATTCTTGGGCGATGAATAGGGCGTGTTGAGTCCAGTTCACTGAGGAAGGAGTAGGTCTTGTCTATTACATATTGGGTTTATGGAACGCTATCTGAGCTAATTTGAAACCCTTGTTTTATGCATCACCCCAACTCACCTTTCCCGTTAAGCAGCCATAGTGTGTTTTCTAAACATGTGACTCTGACCTGTTATGTAATTCAGTTCAAGGGTGGCGGTTTTTACATTCCCTCTATAAGTGATATCTTATGATAAGTGTCTTTTTCTGTGTGACTTATTTCACTTAGAATCGTCGTACCCAAATCCACTCATCATGCTGCTCCTAGCCTTATGACGTTGATTTCATGGCTGAGTGATATTCCATTGTACATAAGGACCACAACTTCTTTATCCATTCTTGTCTTTCCTGGGATATTTTAGGTGTAACAAAGTGGAGGTTCTTGTCAACAGAGCAGCCCTAAACTTTGGGGTGCCTGTGTCTTGCTGATTTTTAGTTTTCCCAATTTATACGCCCATGAGTGGAAGTGCCCTATGCTCTCTAAGCTGAGTTTTTTAGATGTTTCAGGACACACCGTACACTTCTCCAGAGTGGCTGTTGGCAATTTCCATCCGGCCCATCAGCGTAGCAAGGCTCCCATTTCTCCATGGCCTGCCCTGCATTTCTGGTTTTGACACTTTATTCAGCCTGGCCCTTTTGACCGATGGGAAGCGAGACTTCTTTGTAGCGCTGATTTGCCTTTCCAGGTTGCTTGGTTGGCCAAAAAGGGCGTATGCGTTTTTTCCTGAATATATTCAGGAAAAAACGCATACGCCCTTTTTGGCCAAGGGCATCATTGTCGAGGTTTTGCCGCTTTTCCTGTGCTTTAAAGGCGATTCGAATCTACCTCCTGAAATCTGTTTCCTGCAATTCTGCCTTGCTTTCAAATCCTCTTCGTTGCCTTCCCTCAATACATTTGTGGACGAGAGTTATCATTTCTAAGTCTGCAGGTTTGTGAATTGCAGTGCCCCTGAGCTCCATTTTTCAACTCGCTTTCTTGGGAACTGGCCGCAAAAGCGCAGGATTGCTTCAGGCCCTCTTCTGGTTCCGGACGGCAGGCTGAGCCTGTGGTTAATTCTTCTTCCTGATGGGAAAATAGAGTGACCTGTGCCTGTCCCAACACCTAGAGCTAGTCTCTCATTGGTTCCCCCTCTTCCCGTTCATCCTCAGGACAAATTGCAACCTGTACGGAACAGGAGGTTAAAGGTGCTGATTCTCCAAGCAGGGAGATTGCTAGTATAGCGGCTGGAATGGCGAACCGTAGCACAAGGAGATGAGAAATGAGGTGCGTTTTAGAAAACTTTCCCGATCACACGGTGTACCATCTTCGGGGTTTCTCATGCATGTTTTCGATGTAGGAAGATGCCCTTGAACCTGGAGATTTGGGACCCATGGGATGGGTTCCACGCAGTATTACTTTAAAGGGTCTGCGTTTGCTCACCCAACCTCACCAAACCTCTCAGCCCTAAGAGTGTCCACCCTTATGTCTCATCCATCTGTGGGTCTACATATGGTCAATCCAGGTTGCATCACAGCCCCTGAACGAATTTTGTCAGAATTTCTCTCTCTTCCACTGTCTTTGTTTCACGGGTTTTTAAAAGTAATTGATTTGTATAATGGGGTTTAGCTGCTTTTCACTGCTGTGGTTATGCCGCTTTTCACCCACTTCACTCACTTACAGAGAGATATCAATACATAGGTTTTAAGATTCTTACTAGTCAGATATATTCTTGGGCGATGAATAGGGCGTGTTGAGTCCAGTTCACTGAGGAAGGAGTAGGTCTTGTCTATTACATATTGGGTTTATGGAACGCTATCTGAGCTAATTTGAAACCCTTGTTTTATGCATCACCCCAACTCACCTTTCCCGTTAAGCAGCCATAGTGTGTTTTCTAAACGTGTGACTCTGACCTGTTATGTAATTCAGTTCAAGGGTAGTGGTTTTTACATTCCCTCTATAAGTGATATCTTATGATAAGTGTCTTTTTCTGTGTGACTTATTTCACTTAGAATCGTCGTACCCAAATCCACTCATCCTGCTGCTCCTAGCCTTATGACGTTGATTTCATGGCTGAGTGATATTCCATTGTACATAAGGACCACAACTTCTTTATCCATTCTTGTCTTTCCTGGGATATTTAAGGTGTAACAAAGTGGAGGTTCTTGTCAACAGAGCAGCCCTAAACTTTGGGGTGCCTGTGTCTTGCTGATGTTTAGTTTTCCCAATTTATACGCCCATGAGTGGAAGTGCCCTATGCTCTGTAAGCTGAGTTTTTTAGATGTTTCAGGACACACCGTACACTTCTCCAGAGTGGCTGTTGGCAATTTCCATCCGGCCCATCAGCGTAGCAAGGCTCCCATTTCTCCATGGCCTGTCCTGCATTTCTGGTTTTGACACTTTATTCAGCCTGGCCCTTTTGACCGATGGGAATCGAGACTTCTTTGTAGCGCTGATTTGCCTTTCCAGGTTGCTTGGTTGGCCAAAAAGGGCGTATGCGTTTTTTCCTGAATATATTCAGGAAAAAACGCATACGCCCTTTTTGGCCAAGGGCATCATTGTCGAGGTTTTGCCGCTTTTCCTGTGCTTTAAAGGCGATTCGAATCTACCTCCTGAAATCTGTTTCCTGCAATTCTGCCTTGCTTTCAAATCCTCTTCGTTGCCTTCCCTCAATATATTTGTGGACGAGAGTTATCATTTCTAAGTCTGCAGGTTTGTGAATTGCAGTGCCCCTGAGCTCCATTTTTCAACTCACTTTCTTGGGAGCTGGCCGCAAAAGCGCAGGATTGTTTCAGGCCCTATTCTGGCTCCGGGCAGCAGGCTGAGCCTGTGGTTAATTCTTCTTCCTGATGGGAAAATAGAGTGACCTGTGCCTGTCCCAACACCTAGTGCTAGTCTCTCATTGGTTCCCACTCTTCCCGTTCATCCTCAGGACAAATTGCAACCTGTACGGAACAGGAGGTTAAAGGTGCTGATTCTCCAAGCAGGGAGATTGCTAGTATAGCGGTTGGAATGGCGAACCGTAGCACAAGGAGATGAGAAATGAGGTGCGTTTTAGAAACCTTTCCCGATCACACGGTGTACCATCTTCTGCGTTTCTCATGCATGTTTTCGATGTATGATGATGCCCTTGAACCTGGAGATTTGGGACCCATGGGATGGGTACCCCGCAGTATGACTTTAAAGGGTCTGTGTTTGCTCACCCAACCTCACCAAACCTCTCAGCCCCAAGAGTGTCCACCCTTATGTCTCATCCATCTGTGGGTCTACATATGGTCAATCCAGGTTGCATCACAGCCCCTGAACGAATTTTGTCAGAATTTCTCTCTCTTTCACTGTCTTTGTTTCACGGGTTTTTAAAAGTAATTGATTTGTATAATGGGGTTTAGCTGCTTTCACTGCTGTGGTTATGCCGCTTTTCACCCACTTCACTCACTTACAGAGAGATATAAATACATAGGTTTTAAGATTCTTACTAGTCAGATATATTCTTGGGCAGTGAATAGGGTGTGTTGAGTCCAGTTCACTGAGCAAGGAGTAGGTCTTGTCTATTACATATTGGGTTTATGGAACGCTATCTGAGCTAATTTGAAACCCTTGTTTTATGCATCACCCCACCTCACCTTTCCCGTTAAGCAGCCCTAGTGTGTTTTCTAAACGTGTGACTCTGACCTGTTATGTAATTCAGTTCAAGGGTAGCGGTTTTTACATTCCCTCTATAAGTGATATCTTATGATAAGTGTCTTTTCCTGTGTTACTTATTTCACTTAGAATCGTCGTACCCAAATCCACTCATCATGCTGCTCCTAGCCTTATGACGTTGATTTCATGGCTGAGTGATATTCCATTGTACATAAGGACCACAACTTCTTTATCCATTCTTGTCTTTCCTGGGATATTTAAGGTGTAACAAAGTGGAGGTTCTTGTCAACAGAGCAGCCCTAAACTTTGGGGTGCCTGTGTCTTGCTGATGTTTAGTTTTCCCAATTTATACGCCCATGAGTGGAAGTGCCCTATGCTCTCTAAGCTGAGTTTTTTAGATGTTTCAGGACACACCGTACACTTCTCCAGAGTGGCTGTTGGCAATTTCCATCCGGCCCATCAGCGTAGCAAGGCTCCCATTTCTCCATGGCCTGTCCTGCATTTCTGGTTTTGACACTTTATTCAGCCTGGCCCTTTTGACCGATGGGAATCGAGACTTCTTTGTAGCGCTGATTTGCCTTTCCAGGTTGCTTGGTTGGCCAAAAAGGGCGTATGCGTTTTTTCCTGAATATATTCAGGAAAAAACGCATACGCCCTTTTTGGCCAAGGGCATCATTGTCGAGGTTTTGCCGCTTTTCCTGTGCTTTAAAGGCGATTCGAATCTACCTCCTGAAATCTGTTTCCTGCAATTCTGCCTTGCTTTCAAATCCTCTTCGTTGCCTTCCCTCAATATATTTGTGGACGAGAGTTATCATTTCTAAGTCTGCAGGTTTGTGAATTGCAGTGCCCCTGAGCTCCATTTTTCAACTCACTTTCTTGGGAGCTGGCCGCAAAAGCGCAGGATTGTTTCAGGCCCTATTCTGGCTCCGGGCAGCAGGCTGAGCCTGTGGTTAATTCTTCTTCCTGATGGGAAAATAGAGTGACCTGTGCCTGTCCCAACACCTAGTGCTAGTCTCTCATTGGTTCCCACTCTTCCCGTTCATCCTCAGGACAAATTGCAACCTGTACGGAACAGGAGGTTAAAGGTGCTGATTCTCCAAGCAGGGAGATTGCTAGTATAGCGGCTGGAATGGCGAACCGTAGCACAAGGAGATGAGAAATGAGGTGCGTTTTAGAAACCTTTCCCGATCACACGGTGTACCATCTTCTGCGTTTCTCATGCATGTTTTCGATGTATGGTGATGCCCTTGAACCTGGAGATTTGGGACCCATGGTATGGGTACCCCGCAGTATGACTTTAAAGGGTCTGTGTTTGCTCACCCAACCTCACCAAACCTCTCAGCCCCAAGAGTGTCCACCCTTATGTCTCATCCATCTGTGGGTCTACATATGGTCAATCCAGGTTGCATCACAGCCCCTGAACGAATTTTGTCAGAATTTCTCTCTCTTTCACTGTCTTTGTTTCACGGGTTTTTAAAAGTAATTGATTTGTATAATGGGGTTTAGCTGCTTTTCACTGCTGTGGTTATGCCGCTTTTCACCCACTTCACTCACTTACAGAGAGATATAAATACATAGGTTTTAAGATTCTTACTAGTCAGATATATTCTTGGGCAGTGAATAGGGTATGTTGAGTCCAGTTCACTGAGCAAGGAGTAGGTCTTGTCTATTACATATTGGGTTTATGGAACGCTATCTGAGCTAATTTGAAACCCTTGTTTTATGCATCACCCCACCTCACCTTTCCCGTTAAGCAGCCCTAGTGTGTTTTCTAAACGTGTGACTCTGACCTGTTATGTAATTCAGTTCAAGGGTAGCGGTTTTTACATTCCCTCTATAAGTGATATCTTATGATAAGTGTCTTTTCCTGTGTTACTTATTTCACTTAGAATCGTCGTACCCAAATCCACTCATCATGCTGCTCCTAGCCTTATGACGTTGATTTCATGGCTGAGTGATATTCCATTGTACATAAGGACCACAACTTCTTTATCCATTCTTGTCTTTCCTGGGATATTTTAGGTGTAACAAAGTGGAGGTTCTTGTCAACAGAGCAGCCCTAAACTTTGGGGTGCCTGTGTCTTGCTGATTTTTAGTTTTCCCAATTTATACGCCCATGAGTGGAAGTGCCCTATGCTCTCTAAGCTGAGTTTTTTAGATGTTTCAGGACACACCGTACACTTCTCCAGAGTGGCTGTTGGCAATTTCCATCCGGCCCATCAGCGTAGCAAGGCTCCCATTTCTCCATGGCCTGTCCTGCATTTCTGGTTTTGACACTTTATTCAGCCTGGCCCTTTTGACCGATGGGAAGCGAGACTTCTTTGTAGCGCTGATTTGCCTTTCCAGGTTGCTTGGTTGGCCAAAAAGGGCGTATGCGTTTTTTCCTGAATATATTCAGGAAAAAACGCATACGCCCTTTTTGGCCAAGGGCATCATTGTCGAGGTTTTGCCGCTTTTCCTGTGCTTTAAAGGCGATTCGAATCTACCTCCTGAAATCTGTTTCCTGCAATTCTGCCTTGCTTTCAAATCCTCTTCGTTGCCTTCCCTCAATACATTTGTGGACGAGAGTTATCATTTCTAAGTCTGCAGGTTTGTGAATTGCAGTGCCCCTGAGCTCCATTTTTCAACTCGCTTTCTTGGGAACTGGCCGCAAAAGCGCAGGATTGCTTCAGGCCCTCTTCTGGTTTCGGACGGCAGGCTGAACCTGTGGTTAATTCTTCTTCCTGATGGGAAAATAGAGTGACCTGTGCCTGTCCCAACACCTAGAGCTAGTCTCTCATTGGTTCCCCCTCTTCCCGTTCATCCTCAGGACAAATTGCAACCTGTACGGAACAGGAGGTTAAAGGTGCTGATTCTCCAAGCAGGGAGATTGCTAGTATAGCGGCTGGAATGGCGAACCGTAGCACAAGGAGATGAGAAATGAGGTGCGTTTTAGAAACCTTTCCCGATCACACGGTGTACCATCTTCGGGGTTTCTCATGCATGTTTTCGATGTAGGAAGATGCCCTTGAACCTGGAGATTTGGGACCCATGGGATGGGTTCCACGCAGTATTACTTTAAAGGGTCTGCGTTTGCTCACCCAACCTCACCAAACCTCTCAGCCCTAAGAGTGTCCACCCTTATGTCTCATCCATCTGTGGGTCTACATATGGTCAATCCAGGTGGCATCACAGCCCCTGAACGAATTTTGTCAGAATTTCTCTCTCTTTCACTGTCTTTGTTTCACGGGTTTTTAAAAGTAATTGATTTGTATAATGGGGTTTAGCTGCTTTTCACTGCTGTGGTTATGCCGCTTTTCACCCACTTCACTCACTTACAGAGAGATATAAATACATAGGTTTTAAGATTCTTACTAGTCAGATATATTCTTGGGCGATGAATAGGGCGTGTTGAGTCCAGTTCACTGAGGAAGGAGTAGGTCTTGTCTATTACATATTGGGTTTATGGAACGCTATCTGAGCTAATTTGAAACCCTTGTTTTATGCATCACCCCACGTCACCTTTCCCGTTAAGCAGCCATAGTGTGTTTTCTAAACGTGTGACTCTGACCTGTTATGTAATTCAGTTCAAGGGTGGCGGTTTTTACATTCCCTCTATAAGTGATATCTTATGATAAGTGTCTTTTTCTGTGTGACTTATTTCACTTAGAATCGTCGTACCCAAATCCACTCATCCTGCTGCTCCTAGCCTTATGACGTTGATTTCATGGCTGAGTGATATTCCATTGTACATAAGGACCACAACTTCTTTATCCATTCTTGTCTTTCCTGGGATATTTAAGGTGTAACAAAGTGGAGGTTCTTGTCAACAGAGCAGCCCTAAACTTTGGGGTGCCTGTGTCTTGCTGATGTTTAGTTTTCCCAATTTATACGCCCATGAGTGGAAGTGCCCTATGCTCTGTAAGCTGAGTTTTTTAGATGTTTCAGGACACACCGTACACTTCTCCAGAGTGGCTGTTGGCAATTTCCATCCCGCCCATCAGCGTAGCAAGGCTCCCATTTCTCCATGGCCTGTCCTGCATTTCTGGTTTTGACACTTTATTCAGCCTGGCCCTTTTGACCGATGGGAAGCGAGACTTCTTTGTAGCGCTGATTTGCCTTTCCAGGTTGCTTGGTTGGCCAAAAAGGGCGTATGCGTTTTTTCCTGAATATATTCAGGAAAAAACGCATACGCCCTTTTTGGCCAAGGGCATCATTGTCGAGGTTTTGCCGCTTTTCCTGTGCTTTAAAGGCGATTCGAATCTACCTCCTGAAATCTGTTTCCTGCAATTCTGCCTTGCTTTCAAATCCTCTTCGTTGCCTTCCCTCAATATATTTGTGGACGAGAGTTATCATTTCTAAGTCTGCAGGTTTGTGAATTGCAGTGCCCCTGAGCTCCATTTTTCAACTCACTTTCTTGGGAGCTGGCCGCAAAAGCGCAGGATTGCTTCAGGCCCTCTTCTGGTTTCGGACGGCAGGCTGAGCCTGTGGTTAATTCTTCTTCCTGATGGGAAAATAGAGTGACCTGTGCCTGTCCCAACACCTAGTGCTAGTCTCTCATTGGTTCCCACTCTTCCCGTTCATCCTCAGGACAAATTGCAACCTGTACGGAACAGGAGGTTAAAGGTGCTGATTCTCCAAGCAGGGAGATTGCTAGTATAGCGGCTGGAATGGCGAACCGGAGCACAAGGAGATGAGAAATGAGGTGCGTTTTAGAAACCTTTCCCGATCACACGGTGTACCATCTTCTGGGTTTCTCATGCATGTTTTCGAAGTATGATGATGCCCTTGAACCTGGAGATTTGGGACCCATGGTATGGGTACCCCGCAGTATGACTTTAAAGGGTCTGCGTTTGCTCACCCAACCTCACCAAACCTCTCAGCCCCAAGAGTGTCCACCCTTATGTCTCATCCATCTGTGGGTCTACATATGGTCAATCCAGGTTGCATCACAGCCCCTGAACGAATTTTGTCAGAATTTCTCTCTCTTTCACTGTCTTTGTTTCACGGGTTTTTAAAAGTAATTGATTTGTATAATGGGGTTTAGCTGCTTTTCACTGCTGTGGTTATGCCGCTTTTCACCCACTTCACTCACTTACAGAGAGATATAAATACATAGGTTTTAAGATTCTTACTAGTCAGATATATTCTTGGGCAGTGAATAGGGTGTGTTGAGTCCAGTTCACTGAGCAAGGAGTAGGTCTTGTCTATTACATATTGGGTTTATGGAACGCTATCTGAGCTAATTTGAAACCCTTGTTTTATGCATCACCCCACCTCACCTTTCCCGTTAAGCAGCCCTAGTGTGTTTTCTAAACGTGTGACTCTGACCTGTTATGTAATTCAGTTCAAGGGTAGCGGTTTTTACATTCCCTCTATAAGTGATATCTTATGATAAGTGTCTTTTCCTGTGTTACTTATTTCACTTAGAATCGTCGTACCCAAATCCACTCATCATGCTGCTCCTAGCCTTATGACGTTGATTTCATGGCTGAGTGATATTCCATTGTACATAAGGACCACAACTTCTTTATCCATTCTTGTCTTTCCTGGGATATTTAAGGTGTAACAAAGTGGAGGTTCTTGTCAACAGAGCAGCCCTAAACTTTGGGGTGCCTGTGTCTTGCTGATGTTTAGTTTTCCCAATTTATACGCCCATGAGTGGAAGTGCCCTATGCTCTGTAAGCTGAGTTTTTTAGATGTTTCAGGACACACCGTACACTTCTCCAGAGTGGCTGTTGGCAATTTACATCCCGCCCATCAGCGTAGCAAGGCTCCCATTTCTCCATGGCCTGTCCTGCATTTCTGGTTTTGACACTTTATTCAGCCTGGCCCTTTTGACCGATGGGAAGCGAGACTTCTTTGTAGCGCTGATTTGCCTTTCCAGGTTGCTTGGTTGGCCAAAAAGGGCGTATGCGTTTTTTCCTGAATATATTCAGGAAAAAACGCATACGCCCTTTTTGGCCAAGGGCATCATTGTCGAGGTTTTGCCGCTTTTCCTGTGCTTTAAAGGCGATTCGAATCTACCTCCTGAAATCTGTTTCCTGCAATTCTGCCTTGCTTTCAAATCCTCTTCGTTGCCTTCCCTCAATACATTTGTGGACGAGAGTTATCATTTCTAAGTCTGCAGGTTTGTGAATTGCAGTGCCCCTGAGCTCCATTTTTCAACTCGCTTTCTTGGGAACTGGCCGCAAAAGCGCAGGATTGCTTCAGGCCCTCTTCTGGTTTCGGACGGCAGGCTGAGCCTGTGGTTAATTCTTCTTCCTGATGGGAAAATAGAGTGACCTGTGCCTGTCCCAACACCTAGAGCTAGTCTCTCATTGGTTCCCCCTCTTCCCGTTCATCCTCAGGACAAATTGCAACCTGTACGGAACAGGAGGTTAAAGGTGCTGATTCTCCAAGCAGGGAGATTGCTAGTATAGCGGCTGGAATGGCGAACCGTAGCACAAGGAGATGAGAAATGAGGTGCGTTTTAGAAACCTTTCCCGATCACACGGTGTACCATCTTCGGGGTTTCTCATGCATGTTTTCGATGTAGGAAGATGCCCTTGAACCTGGAGATTTGGGACCCATGGGATGGGTTCCACGCAGTATTACTTTAAAGGGTCTGCGTTTGCTCACCCAACCTCACCAAACCTCTCAGCCCTAAGAGTGTCCACCCTTATGTCTCATCCATCTGTGGGTCTACATATGGTCAATCCAGGTGGCATCACAGCCCCTGAACGAATTTTGTCAGAATTTCTCTCTCTTTCACTGTCTTTGTTTCACGGGTTTTTAAAAGTAATTGATTTGTATAATGGGGTTTAGCTGCTTTTCACTGCTGTGGTTATGCCGCTTTTCACCCACTTCACTCACTTACAGAGAGATATAAATACATAGGTTTTAAGATTCTTACTAGTCAGATATATTCTTGGGCGATGAATAGGGCGTGTTGAGTCCAGTTCACTGAGGAAGGAGTAGGTCTTGTCTATTACATATTGGGTTTATGGAACGCTATCTGAGCTAATTTGAAACCCTTGTTTTATGCATCACCCCACGTCACCTTTCCCGTTAAGCAGCCATAGTGTGTTTTCTAAACGTGTGACTCTGACCTGTTATGTAATTCAGTTCAAGGGTGGCGGTTTTTACATTCCCTCTATAAGTGATATCTTATGATAAGTGTCTTTTTCTGTGTGACTTATTTCACTTAGAATCGTCGTACCCAAATCCACTCATCCTGCTGCTCCTAGCCTTATGACGTTGATTTCATGGCTGAGTGATATTCCATTGTACATAAGGACCACAACTTCTTTATCCATTCTTGTCTTTCCTGGGATATTTAAGGTGTAACAAAGTGGAGGTTCTTGTCAACAGAGCATCCCTAAACTTTGGGGTGCCTGTGTCTTGCTGATGTTTAGTTTTCCCAATTTATACGCCCATGAGTGGAAGTGCCCTATGCTCTCTAAGCTGAGTTTTTTAGATGTTTCAGGACACACCGTACACTTCTCCAGAGTGGCTGTTGGCAATTTCCATCCGGCCCATCAGCGTAGCAAGGCTCCCATTTCTCCATGGCCTGTCCTGCATTTCTGGTTTTGACACTTTATTCAGCCTGGCCCTTTTGACCGATGGGAAGCGAGACTTCTTTGTAGCGCTGATTTGCCTTTCCAGGTTGCTTGGTTGGCCAAAAAGGGCGTATGCGTTTTTTCCTGAATATATTCAGGAAAAAACGCATACGCCCTTTTTGGCCAAGGGCATCATTGTCGAGGTTTTGCCGCTTTTCCTGTGCTTTAAAGGCGATTCGAATCTACCTCCTGAAATCTGTTTCCTGCAATTCTGCCTTGCTTTCAAATCCTCTTCGTTGCCTTCCCTCAATACATTTGTGGACGAGAGTTATCATTTCTAAGTCTGCAGGTTTGTGAATTGCAGTGCCCCTGAGCTCCATTTTTCAACTCGCTTTCTTGGGAACTGGCCGCAAAAGCGCAGGATTGCTTCAGGCCCTCTTCTGGTTTCGGACGGCAGGCTGAGCCTGTGGTTAATTCTTCTTCCTGATGGGAAAATAGAGTGACCTGTGCCTGTCCCAACACCTAGAGCTAGTCTCTCATTGGTTCCCCCTCTTCCCGTTCATCCTCAGGACAAATTGCAACCTGTACGGAACAGGAGGTTAAAGGTGCTGATTCTCCAAGCAGGGAGATTGCTAGTATAGCGGCTGGAATGGCGAACCGTAGCACAAGGAGATGAGAAATGAGGTGCGTTTTAGAAACCTTTCCCGATCACACGGTGTACCATCTTCGGGGTTTCTCATGCATGTTTTCGATGTAGGAAGATGCCCTTGAACCTGGAGATTTGGGACCCATGGGATGGGTTCCACGCAGTATTACTTTAAAGGGTCTGCGTTTGCTCACCCAACCTCACCAAACCTCTCAGCCCTAAGAGTGTCCACCCTTATGTCTCATCCATCTGTGGGTCTACATATGGTCAATCCAGGTTGCATCACAGCCCCTGAACGAATTTTGTCAGAATTTCTCTCTCTTTCACTGTCTTTGTTTCACGGGTTTTTAAAAGTAATTGATTTGTATAATGGGGTTTAGCTGCTTTTCACTGCTGTGGTTATGCCGCTTTTCACCCACTTCACTCACTTACAGAGAGATATCAATACATAGGTTTTAAGATTCTTACTAGTCAGTTATATTCTTGGGCGATGAATAGGGCGTGTTGAGTCCAGTTCACTGAGGAAGGAGTAGGTCTTGTCTATTACATATTGGGTTTATGGAACGCTATCTGAGCTAATTTGAAACTCTTGTTTTATGCATCACCCCAACTCACCTTTCCCGTTAAGCAGCCATAGTGTGTTTTCTAAACGTGTGACTCTGACCTATTATGTAATTCAGTTCAAGGGTAGTGGTTTTTACATTCCCTCTATAAGTGATATCTTATGATAAGTGTCTTTTTCTGTGTGACTTATTTCACTTAGAATCGTCGTACCCAAATCCACTCATCCTGCTGCTCCTAGCCTTATGACGTTGATTTCATGGCTGAGTGATATTCCATTGTACATAAGGACCACAACTTCTTTATCCTTTCTTGTCTTTCCTGGGATATTTAAGGTGTAACAAAGTGGAGGTTCTTGTCAACAGAGCATCCCTAAACTTTGGGGTGGCTGTGTCTTGCTGATGTTTAGTTTTCCCAATTTATACGCCCATGAGTGGAAGTGCCCTATGCTCTGTAAGCTGAGTTTTTTAGATGTTTCAGGACACACCGTACACTTCTCCAGAGTGGCTGTTGGCAATTTCCATCCCGCCCATCAGCGTAGCAAGGCTCCCATTTCTCCATGGCCTGTCCTGCATTTCTGGTTTTGACACTTTATTCAGCCTGGCCCTTTTGACCGATGGGAATCGAGACTTCTTTGTAGCGCTGATTTGCCTTTCCAGGTTGCTTGGTTGGCCAAAAAGGGCGTATGCGTTTTTTCCTGAATATATTCAGGAAAAAACGCATACGCCCTTTTTGGCCAAGGGCATCATTGTCGAGGTTTTGCCGCTTTTCCTGTGCTTTAAAGGCGATTCGAATCTACCTCCTGAAATCTGTTTCCTGCAATTCTGCCTTGCTTTCAAATCCTCTTCGTTGCCTTCCCTCAATATATTTGTGGACGAGAGTTATCATTTCTAAGTCTGCAGGTTTGTGAATTGCAGTGCCCCTGAGCTCCATTTTTCAACTCACTTTCTTGGGAGCTGGCCGCAAAAGCGCAGGATTGTTTCAGGCCCTATTCTGGCTCCGGGCAGCAGGCTGAGCCTGTGGTTAATTCTTCTTCCTGATGGGAAAATAGAGTGACCTGTGCCTGTCCCAACACCTAGTGCTAGTCTCTCATTGGTTCCCACTCTTCCCGTTCATCCTCAGGACAAATTGCAACCTGTACGGAACAGGAGGTTAAAGGTGCTGATTCTCCAAGCAGGGAGATTGCTAGTATAGCGGCTGGAATGGCGAACCGGAGCACAAGGAGATGAGAAATGAGGTGCGTTTTAGAAACCTTTCCCGATCACACGGTGTACCATCTTCGGGGTTTCTCATGCATGTTTTCGATGTAGGAAGATGCCCTTGAACCTGGAGATTTGGGACCCATGGGATGGGTTCCACGCAGTATTACTTTAAAGGGTCTGCGTTTGCTCACCCAACCTCACCAAACCTCTCAGCCCTAAGAGTGTCCACCCTTATGTCTCATCCATCTGTGGGTCTACATATGGTCAATCCAGGTTGCATCACAGCCCCTGAACGAATTTTGTCAGAATTTCTCTCTCTTTCACTGTCTTTGTTTCACGGGTTTTTAAAAGTAATTGATTTGTATAATGGGGTTTAGCTGCTTTCACTGCTGTGGTTATGCCGCTTTTCACCCACTTCACTCACTTACAGAGAGATATAAATACATAGGTTTTAAGATTCTTACTAGTCAGATATATTCTTGGGCAGTGAATAGGGTGTGTTGAGTCCAGTTCACTGAGCAAGGAGTAGGTCTTGTCTATTACATATTGGGTTTATGGAACGCTATCTGAGCTAATTTGAAACCCTTGTTTTATGCATCACCCCACCTCACCTTTCCCGTTAAGCAGCCCTAGTGTGTTTTCTAAACGTGTGACTCTGACCTGTTATGTAATTCAGTTCAAGGGTAGCGGTTTTTACATTCCCTCTATAAGTGATATCTTATGATAAGTGTCTTTTCCTGTGTTACTTATTTCACTTAGAATCGTCGTACCCAAATCCACTCATCATGCTGCTCCTAGCCTTATGACGTTGATTTCATGGCTGAGTGATATTCCATTGTACATAAGGACCACAACTTCTTTATCCATTCTTGTCTTTCCTGGGATATTTTAGGTGTAACAAAGTGGAGGTTCTTGTCAACAGAGCAGCCCTAAACTTTGGGGTGCCTGTGTCTTGCTGATTTTTAGTTTTCCCAATTTATACGCCCATGAGTGGAAGTGCCCTATGCTCTCTAAGCTGAGTTTTTTAGATGTTTCAGGACACACCGTACACTTCTCCAGAGTGGCTGTTGGCAATTTCCATCCCGCCCATCAGCGTAGCAAGGCTCCCATTTCTCCATGGCCTGTCCTGCATTTCTGGTTTTGACACTTTATTCAGCCTGGCCCTTTTGACCGATGGGAATCGAGACTTCTTTGTAGCGCTGATTTGCCTTTCCAGGTTGCTTGGTTGGCCAAAAAGGGCGTATGCGTTTTTTCCTGAATATATTCAGGAAAAAACGCATACGCCCTTTTTGGCCAAGGGCATCATTGTCGAGGTTTTGCCGCTTTTCCTGTGCTTTAAAGGCGATTCGAATCTACCTCCTGAAATCTGTTTCCTGCAATTCTGCCTTGCTTTCAAATCCTCTTCGTTGCCTTCCCTCAATATATTTGGGGACGAGAGTTATCATTTCTAAGTCTGCAGGTTTGTGAATTGCAGTGCCCCTGAGCTCCATTTTTCAACTCACTTTCTTGGGAGCTGGCCGCAAAAGCGCAGGATTGTTTCAGGCCCTATTCTGGCTCCGGGCAGCAGGCTGAGCCTGTGGTTAATTCTTCTTCCTGATGGGAAAATAGAGTGACCTGTGCCTGTCCCAACACCTAGTGCTAGTCTCTCATTGGTTCCCACTCTTCCCGTTCATCCTCAGGACAAATTGCAACCTGTACGGAACAGGAGGTTAAAGGTGCTGATTCTCCAAGCAGGGAGATTGCTAGTATAGCGGCTGGAATGGCGAACCGTAGCACAAGGAGATGAGAAATGAGGTGCGTTTTAGAAACCTTTCCCGATCACACGGTGTACCATCTTCGGGGTTTCTCATGCATGTTTTCGATGTAGGAAGATGCCCTTGAACCTGGAGATTTGGGACCCATGGGATGGGTTCCACGCAGTATTACTTTAAAGGGTCTGCGTTTGCTCACCCAACCTCACCAAACCTCTCAGCCCTAAGAGTGTCCACCCTTATGTCTCATCCATCTGTGGGTCTACATATGGTCAATCCAGGTGGCATCACAGCCCCTGAACGAATTTTGTCAGAATTTCTCTCTCTTTCACTGTCTTTGTTTCACGGGTTTTTAAAAGTAATTGATTTGTATAATGGGGTTTAGCTGCTTTTCACTGCTGTGGTTATGCCGCTTTTCACCCACTTCACTCACTTACAGAGAGATATCAATACATAGGTTTTAAGATTCTTACTAGTCAGATATATTCTTGGGCGATGAATAGGGCGTGTTGAGTCCAGTTCACTGAGGAAGGAGTAGGTCTTGTCTATTACATATTGGGTTTATGGAACGCTATCTGAGCTAATTTGAAACCCTTGTTTTATGCATCACCCCACGTCACCTTTCCCGTTAAGCAGCCATAGTGTGTTTTCTAAACGTGTGACTCTGACCTGTTATGTAATTCAGTTCAAGGGTGGCGGTTTTTACATTCCCTCTATAAGTGATATCTTATGATAAGTGTCTTTTTCTGTGTGACTTATTTCACTTAGAATCGTCGTACCCAAATCCACTCATCCTGCTGCTCCTAGCCTTATTACGTTGATTTCATGGCTGAGTGATATTCCATTGTACATAAGGACCACAACTTCTTTATCCATTCTTGTCTTTCCTGGGATATTTAAGGTGTAACAAAGTGGAGGTTCTTGTCAACAGAGCAGCCCTAAACTTTGGGGTGCCTCTGTCTTGCTGATTTTTAGTTTTCCCAATTTATACGCCCATGAGTGGAAGTGCCCTATGCTCTCTAAGCTGAGTTTTTTAGATGTTTCAGGACACACCGTACACTTCTCCAGAGTGGCTGTTGGCAATTTCCATCCGGCCCATCAGCGTAGCAAGGCTCCCATTTCTCCATGGCCTGTCCTGCATTTCTGGTTTTGACACTTTATTCAGCCTGGCCCTTTTGACCGATGGGAAGCGAGACTTCTTTGTAGCGCTGATTTGCCTTTCCAGGTTGCTTGGTTGGCCAAAAAGGGCGTATGCGTTTTTTCCTGAATATATTCAGGAAAAAACGCATACGCCCTTTTTGGCCAAGGGCATCATTGTCGAGGTTTTGCCGCTTTTCCTGTGCTTTAAAGGCGATTCGAATCTACCTCCTGAAATCTGTTTCCTGCAATTCTGCCTTGCTTTCAAATCCTCTTCGTTGCCTTCCCTCAATATATTTGTGGACGAGAGTTATCATTTCTAAGTCTGCAGGTTTGTGAATTGCAGTGCCCCTGAGCTCCATTTTTCAACTCACTTTCTTGGGAGCTGGCCGCAAAAGCGCAGGATTGCTTCAGGCCCTCTTCTGGTTTCGGACGGCAGGCTGAGCCTGTGGTTAATTCTTCTTCTTGATGGGAAAATAGAGTGACCTGTGCCTGTCCCAACACCTAGTGCTAGTCTCTCATTGGTTCCCACTCTTCCCGTTCATCCTCAGGACAAATTGCAACCTGTACAGAACAGGAGGTTAAAGGTGCTGATTCTCCAAGCAGGGAGATTGCTAGTATAGCGGCTGGAATGGCGAACCGGAGCACAAGGAGATGAGAAATGAGGTGCGTTTTAGAAACCTTTCCCGATCACACGGTGTACCATCTTCGGGGTTTCTCATGCATGTTTTCGATGTAGGAAGATGCCCTTGAACCTGGAGATTTGGGACCCATGGGATGGGTTCCACGCAGTATTACTTTAAAGGGTCTGCGTTTGCTCACCCAACCTCACCAAACCTCTCAGCCCTAAGAGTGTCCACCCTTATGTCTCATCCATCTGTGGGTCTACATATGGTCAATCCAGGTTGCATCACAGCCCCTGAACGAATTTTGTCAGAATTTCTCTCTCTTTCACTGTCTTTGTTTCACGGGTTTTTAAAAGTAATTGATTTGTATAATGGGGTTTAGCTGCTTTTCACTGCTGTGGTTATGCCGCTTTTCACCCACTTCACTCACTTACAGAGAGATATAAATACATAGGTTTTAAGATTCTTACTAGTCAGATATATTCTTGGGCGATGAATAGGGCGTGTTGAGTCCAGTTCACTGAGGAAGGAGTAGGTCTTGTCTATTACATATTGGGTTTATGGAACGCTATCTGAGCTAATTTGAAACCCTTGTTTTATGCATCACCCCAACTCACCTTTCCCGTTAAGCAGCCATAGTGTGTTTTCTAAACGTGTGACTCTGACCTGTTATGTAATTCAGTTCAAGGGTAGTGGTTTTTACATTCCCTCTATAAGTGATATCTTATGATAAGTGTCTTTTTCTGTGTGACTTATTTCACTTAGAATCGTCGTACCCAAATCCACTCATCCTGCTGCTCCTAGCCTTATGACGTTGATTTCATGGCTGAGTGATATTCCTTTGTACATAAGGACCACAACTTCTTTATCCATTCTTGTCTTCCCTGGGATATTTAAGGTGTAACAAAGTGGAGGTTCTTGTCAACAGAGCAGCCCTAAACTTTGGGGTGCCTGTGTCTTGCTGATGTTTAGTTTTCCCAATTTATACGCCCATGAGTGGAAGTGCCCTATGCTCTGTAAGCTGAGTTTTTTAGATGTTTCAGGACACACCGTACACTTCACCAGAGTGGCTGTTGGCAATTTCCATCCGGCCCATCAGCGTAGCAAGGCTCCCATTTCTCCATGGCCTGTCCTGCATTTCTGGTTTTGACACTTTATTCAGCCTGGCCCTTTTGACCGATGGGAAGCGAGACTTCTTTGTAGCGCTGATTTGCCTTTCCAGGTTGCTTGGTTGGCCAAAAAGGGCGTATGCGTTTTTTCCTGAATATATTCAGGAAAAAACGCATACGCCCTTTTTGGCCAAGGGCATCATTGTCGAGGTTTTGCCGCTTTTCCTGTGCTTTAAAGGCGA
Source organism: Balaenoptera ricei (assembly GCF_028023285.1). Taxonomy (NCBI): domain Eukaryota; kingdom Metazoa; phylum Chordata; class Mammalia; order Artiodactyla; family Balaenopteridae; genus Balaenoptera; species Balaenoptera ricei. Next base: position 87,223,899 of record NC_082640.1, on the reverse strand, counting down.
TTCGAATCTACCTCCTGAAATCTGTTTCCTGCAATTCTGCCTTGCTTTCAAATCCTCTTCGTTGCCTTCCCTCAATATATTTGTGGACGAGAGTTATCATTTCTAAGTCTGCAGGTTTGTGAATTGCAGTGCCCCTGAGCTCCATTTTTCAACTCGCTTTCTTGGGAGCTGGCCGCAAAAGCGCAGGATTGCTTCAGGCCCTATTCTGGCTCCGGGCGGCAAGCTGAGCCTGAGGTTAATTCTTCTTCCTGATGGGAAAATAGAGTGACCTGTGCCTGTCCCAACACCTAGTGCTAGTCTCTCATTGGTTCCCACTCTTCCCGTTCATCCTCAGGACAAATTGCAACCTGTACAGAACAGGAGGTTAAAGGTGCTGATTCTCCAAGCAGGGAGATTGCTAGTATAGCGGCTGGAATGGCGAACCGGAGCACAAGGAGATGAGAAATGAGGTGCGTTTTAGAAACCTTTCCCGATCACACGGTGTACCATCTTCGGGGTTTCTCATGCATGTTTTCGATGTAGGAAGATGCCCTTGAACCTGGAGATTTGGGACCCATGGGATGGGTTCCACGCAGTATTACTTTAAAGGGTCTGCGTTTGCTCACCCAACCTCACCAAACCTCTCAGCCCTAAGAGTGTCCACCCTTATGTCTCATCCATCTGTGGGTCTACATATGGTCAATCCAGGTGGCATCACAGCCCCTGAACGAATTTTGTCAGAATTTCTCTCTCTTTCACTGTCTTTGTTTCACGGGTTTTTAAAAGTAATTGATTTGTATAATGGGGTTTAGCTGCTTTTCACTGCTGTGGTTATGCCGCTTTTCACCCACTTCACTCACTTACAGAGAGATATCAATACATAGGTTTTAAGATTCTTACTAGTCAGATATATTCTTGGGCGATGAATAGGGCGTGTTGAGTCCAGTTCACTGAGGAAGGAGTAGGTCTTGTCTATTACATATTGGGTTTATGGAACGCTATCTGAGCTAATTTGAAACCCTTGTTTTATGCATCACCCCACGTCACCTTTCCCGTTAAGCAGCCATAGTGTGTTTTCTAAACGTGTGACTCTGACCTGTTATGTAATTCAGTTCAAGGGTGGCGGTTTTTACATTCCCTCTATAAGTGATATCTTATGATAAGTGTCTTTTTCTGTGTGACTTATTTCACTTAGAATCGTCGTACCCAAATCCACTCATCCTGCTGCTCCTAGCCTTATTACGTTGATTTCATGGCTGAGTGATATTCCATTGTACATAAGGACCACAACTTCTTTATCCATTCTTGTCTTTCCTGGGATATTTAAGGTGTAACAAAGTGGAGGTTCTTGTCAACAGAGCAGCCCTAAACTTTGGGGTGCCTCTGTCTTGCTGATTTTTAGTTTTCCCAATTTATACGCCCATGAGTGGAAGTGCCCTATGCTCTCTAAGCTGAGTTTTTTAGATGTTTCAGGACACACCGTACACTTCTCCAGAGTGGCTGTTGGCAATTTCCATCCGGCCCATCAGCGTAGCAAGGCTCCCATTTCTCCATGGCCTGTCCTGCATTTCTGGTTTTGACACTTTATTCAGCCTGGCCCTTTTGACCGATGGGAAGCGAGACTTCTTTGTAGCGCTGATTTGCCTTTCCAGGTTGCTTGGTTGGCCAAAAAGGGCGTATGCGTTTTTTCCTGAATATATTCAGGAAAAAACGCATACGCCCTTTTTGGCCAAGGGCATCATTGTCGAGGTTTTGCCGCTTTTCCTGTGCTTTAAAGGCGATTCGAATCTACCTCCTGAAATCTGTTTCCTGCAATTCTGCCTTGCTTTCAAATCCTCTTCGTTGCCTTCCCTCAATATATTTGTGGACGAGAGTTATCATTTCTAAGTCTGCAGGTTTGTGAATTGCAGTGCCCCTGAGCTCCATTTTTCAACTCACTTTCTTGGGAGCTGGCCGCAAAAGCGCAGGATTGCTTCAGGCCCTCTTCTGGTTTCGGACGGCAGGCTGAGCCTGTGGTTAATTCTTCTTCTTGATGGGAAAATAGAGTGACCTGTGCCTGTCCCAACACCTAGTGCTAGTCTCTCATTGGTTCCCACTCTTCCCGTTCATCCTCAGGACAAATTGCAACCTGTACAGAACAGGAGGTTAAAGGTGCTGATTCTCCAAGCAGGGAGATTGCTAGTATAGCGGCTGGAATGGCGAACCGGAGCACAAGGAGATGAGAAATGAGGTGCGTTTTAGAAACCTTTCCCGATCACACGGTGTACCATCTTCGGGGTTTCTCATGCATGTTTTCGATGTAGGAAGATGCCCTTGAACCTGGAGATTTGGGACCCATGGGATGGGTTCCACGCAGTATTACTTTAAAGGGTCTGCGTTTGCTCACCCAACCTCACCAAACCTCTCAGCCCTAAGAGTGTCCACCCTTATGTCTCATCCATCTGTGGGTCTACATATGGTCAATCCAGGTTGCATCACAGCCCCTGAACGAATTTTGTCAGAATTTCTCTCTCTTTCACTGTCTTTGTTTCACGGGTTTTTAAAAGTAATTGATTTGTATAATGGGGTTTAGCTGCTTTTCACTGCTGTGGTTATGCCGCTTTTCACCCACTTCACTCACTTACAGAGAGATATAAATACATAGGTTTTAAGATTCTTACTAGTCAGATATATTCTTGGGCGATGAATAGGGCGTGTTGAGTCCAGTTCACTGAGGAAGGAGTAGGTCTTGTCTATTACATATTGGGTTTATGGAACGCTATCTGAGCTAATTTGAAACCCTTGTTTTATGCATCACCCCAACTCACCTTTCCCGTTAAGCAGCCATAGTGTGTTTTCTAAACGTGTGACTCTGACCTGTTATGTAATTCAGTTCAAGGGTAGTGGTTTTTACATTCCCTCTATAAGTGATATCTTATGATAAGTGTCTTTTTCTGTGTGACTTATTTCACTTAGAATCGTCGTACCCAAATCCACTCATCCTGCTGCTCCTAGCCTTATGACGTTGATTTCATGGCTGAGTGATATTCCTTTGTACATAAGGACCACAACTTCTTTATCCATTCTTGTCTTCCCTGGGATATTTAAGGTGTAACAAAGTGGAGGTTCTTGTCAACAGAGCAGCCCTAAACTTTGGGGTGCCTGTGTCTTGCTGATGTTTAGTTTTCCCAATTTATACGCCCATGAGTGGAAGTGCCCTATGCTCTGTAAGCTGAGTTTTTTAGATGTTTCAGGACACACCGTACACTTCACCAGAGTGGCTGTTGGCAATTTCCATCCGGCCCATCAGCGTAGCAAGGCTCCCATTTCTCCATGGCCTGTCCTGCATTTCTGGTTTTGACACTTTATTCAGCCTGGCCCTTTTGACCGATGGGAAGCGAGACTTCTTTGTAGCGCTGATTTGCCTTTCCAGGTTGCTTGGTTGGCCAAAAAGGGCGTATGCGTTTTTTCCTGAATATATTCAGGAAAAAACGCATACGCCCTTTTTGGCCAAGGGCATCATTGTCGAGGTTTTGCCGCTTTTCCTGTGCTTTAAAGGCGATTCGAATCTACCTCCTGAAATCTGTTTCCTGCAATTCTGCCTTGCTTTCAAATCCTCTTCGTTGCCTTCCCTCAATATATTTGTGGACGAGAGTTATCATTTCTAAGTCTGCAGGTTTGTGAATTGCAGTGCCCCTGAGCTCCATTTTTCAACTCGCTTTCTTGGGAGCTGGCCGCAAAAGCGCAGGATTGCTTCAGGCCCTATTCTGGCTCCGGGCGGCAAGCTGAGCCTGAGGTTAATTCTTCTTCCTGATGGGAAAATAGAGTGACCTGTGCCTGTCCCAACACCTAGTGCTAGTCTCTCATTGGTTCCCACTCTTCCCGTTCATCCTCAGGACAAATTGCAACCTGTACAGAACAGGAGGTTAAAGGTGCTGATTCTCCAAGCAGGGAGATTGCTAGTATAGCGGCTGGAATGGCGAACCGGAGCACAAGGAGATGAGAAATGAGGTGCGTTTTAGAAACCTTTCCCGATCACACGGTGTACCATCTTCTGGGTTTCTCATGCATGTTTTCGATGTATGACGATGCCCTTGAACCTGGAGATTTGGGACCCATGGGATGGGTTCCACGCAGTATTACTTTAAAGGGTCTGCGTTTGCTCACCCAACCTCACCAAACCTCTCAGCCCTAAGAGTGTCCACCCTTATGTCTCATCCATCTGTGGGTCTACATATGGTCAATCCAGGTTGCATCACAGCCCCTGAACGAATTTTGTCAGAATTTCTCTCTCTTTCACTGTCTTTGTTTCACGGGTTTTTAAAAGTAATTGATTTGTATAATGGGGTTTAGCTGCTTTTCACTGCTGTGGTTATGCCGCTTTTCACCCACTTCACTCACTTACAGAGAGATATCAATACATAGGTTTTAAGATTCTTACTAGTCAGATATATTCTTGGGCGATGAATAGGGCGTGTTGAGTCCAGTTCACTGAGGAAGGAGTAGGTCTTGTCTATTACATATTGGGTTTATGGAACGCTATCTGAGCTAATTTGAAACCCTTGTTTTATGCATCACCCCAACTCACCTTTCCCGTTAAGCAGCCATAGTGTGTTTTCTAAACGTGTGACTCTGACCTGTTATGTAATTCAGTTCAAGGGTAGTGGTTTTTACATTCCCTCTATAAGTGATATCTTATGATAAGTGTCTTTTTCTGTGTGACTTATTTCACTTAGAATCGTCGTACCCAAATCCACTCATCCTGCTGCTCCTAGCCTTATGACGTTGATTTCATGGCTGAGTGATATTCCATTGTACATAAGGACCACAACTTCTTTATCCATTCTTGTCTTTCCTGGGATATTTAAGGTGTAACAAAGTGGAGGTTCTTGTCAACAGAGCAGCCCTAAACTTTGGGGTGCCTCTGTCTTGCTGATTTTTAGTTTTCCCAATTTATACGCCCATGAGTGGAAGTGCCCTATGCTCTCTAAGCTGAGTTTTTTAGATGTTTCAGGACACACCGTACACTTCTCCAGAGTGGCTGTTGGCAATTTCCATCCGGCCCATCAGCGTAGCAAGGCTCCCATTTCTCCATGGCCTGTCCTGCATTTCTGGTTTTGACACTTTATTCAGCCTGGCCCTTTTGACCGATGGGAAGCGAGACTTCTTTGTAGCGCTGATTTGCCTTTCCAGGTTGCTTGGTTGGCCAAAAAGGGCGTATGCGTTTTTTCCTGAATATATTCAGGAAAAAACGCATACGCCCTTTTTGGCCAAGGGCATCATTGTCGAGGTTTTGCCGCTTTTCCTGTGCTTTAAAGGCGATTCGAATCTACCTCCTGAAATCTGTTTCCTGCAATTCTGCCTTGCTTTCAAATCCTCTTCGTTGCCTTCCCTCAATACATTTGTGGACGAGAGTTATCATTTCTAAGTCTGCAGGTTTGTGAATTGCAGTGCCCCTGAGCTCCATTTTTCAACTCGCTTTCTTGGGAACTGGCCGCAAAAGCGCAGGATTGCTTCAGGCCCTCTTCTGGTTTCGGACGGCAGGCTGAGCCTGTGGTTAATTCTTCTTCCTGATGGGAAAATAGAGTGACCTGTGCCTGTCCCAACACCTAGAGCTAGTCTCTCATTGGTTCCCCCTCTTCCCGTTCATCCTCAGGACAAATTGCAACCTGTACGGAACAGGAGGTTAAAGGTGCTGATTCTCCAAGCAGGGAGATTGCTAGTATAGCGGCTGGAATGGCGAACCGTAGCACAAGGAGATGAGAAATGAGGTGCGTTTTAGAAACCTTTCCCGATCACACGGTGTACCATCTTCGGGGTTTCTCATGCATGTTTTCGATGTAGGAAGATGCCCTTGAACCTGGAGATTTGGGACCCATGGGATGGGTTCCACGCAGTATTACTTTAAAGGGTCTGCGTTTGCTCACCCAACCTCACCAAACCTCTCAGCCCTAAGAGTGTCCACCCTTATGTCTCATCCATCTGTGGGTCTACATATGGTCAATCCAGGTTGCATCACAGCCCCTGAACGAATTTTGTCAGAATTTCTCTCTCTTTCACTGTCTTTGTTTCACGGGTTTTTAAAAGTAATTGATTTGTATAATGGGGTTTAGCTGCTTTTCACTGCTGTGGTTATGCCGCTTTTCAGCCACTTCACTCACTTACAGAGAGATATCAATACATAGGTTTTAAGATTCTTACTAGTCAGATATATTCTTGGGCGATGAATAGGGCGTGTTGAGTCCAGTTCACTGAGGAAGGAGTAGGTCTTGTCTATTACATATTGGGTTTATGGAACGCTATCTGAGCTAATTTGAAACCCTTGTTTTATGCATCACCCCAACTCACCTTTCCCGTTAAGCAGCCATAGTGTGTTTTCTAAACGTGTGACTCTGACCTGTTATGTAATTCAGTTCAAGGGTAGTGGTTTTTACATTCCCTCTATAAGTGATATCTTATGATAAGTGTCTTTTTCTGTGTGACTTATTTCACTTAGAATCGTCGTACCCAAATCCACTCATCCTGCTGCTCCTAGCCTTATGACGTTGATTTCATGGCTGAGTGATATTCCTTTGTACATAAGGACCACAACTTCTTTATCCATTCTTGTCTTCCCTGGGATATTTAAGGTGTAACAAAGTGGAGGTTCTTGTCAACAGAGCAGCCCTAAACTTTGGGGTGCCTGTGTCTTGCTGATGTTTAGTTTTCCCAATTTATACGCCCATGAGTGGAAGTGCCCTATGCTCTCTAAGCTGAGTTTTTTAGATGTTTCAGGACACACCGTACACTTCTCCAGAGTGGCTGTTGGCAATTTCCATCCCGCCCATCAGCGTAGCAAGGCTCCCATTTCTCCATGGCCTGTCCTGCATTTCTGGTTTTGACACTTTATTCAGCCTGGCCCTTTTGACCGATGGGAATCGAGACTTCTTTATAGCGCTGATTTGCCTTTCCAGGTTGCTTGGTTGGCCAAAAAGGGCGTATGCGTTTTTTCCTGAATATATTCAGGAAAAAACGCATACGCCCTTTTTGGCCAAGGGCATCATTGTCGAGGTTTTGCCGCTTTTCCTGTGCTTTAAAGGCGATTCGAATCTACCTCCTGAAATCTGTTTCCTGCAATTCTGCCTTGCTTTCAAATCCTCTTCGTTGCCTTCCCTCAATATATTTGTGGACGAGAGTTATCATTTCTAAGTCTGCAGGTTTGTGAATTGCAGTGCCCCTGAGCTCCATTTTTCAACTCGCTTTCTTGGGAGCTGGCCGCAAAAGCGCAGGATTGTTTCAGGCCCTATTCTGGCTCCGGGCAGCAGGCTGAGCCTGTGGTTAATTCTTCTTCCTGATGGGAAAATAGAGTGACCTGTGCCTGTCCCAACACCTAGTGCTAGTCTCTCATTGGTTCCCACTCTTCCCGTTCATCCTCAGGACAAATTGCAACCTGTACGGAACAGGAGGTTAAAGGTGCTGATTCTCCAAGCAGGGAGATTGCTAGTATAGCGGCTGGAATGGCGAACCGGAGCACAAGGAGATGAGAAATGAGGTGCGTTTTAGAAACCTTTCCCGATCACACGGTGTACCATCTTCGGGGTTTCTCATGCATGTTTTCGATGTAGGAAGATGCCCTTGAACCTGGAGATTTGGGACCCATGGGATGGGTTCCACGCAGTATTACTTTAAAGGGTCTGCGTTTGCTCACCCAACCTCACCAAACCTCTCAGCCCTAAGAGTGTCCACCCTTATGTCTCATCCATCTGTGGGTCTACATATGGTCAATCCAGGTGGCATCACAGCCCCTGAACGAATTTTGTCAGAATTTCTCTCTCTTTCACTGTCTTTGTTTCACGGGTTTTTAAAAGTAATTGATTTGTATAATGGGGTTTAGCTGCTTTTCACTGCTGTGGTTATGCCGCTTTTCAGCCACTTCACTCACTTACAGAGAGATATCAATACATAGGTTTTAAGATTCTTACTAGTCAGATATATTCTTGGGCGATGAATAGGGCGTGTTGAGTCCAGTTCACTGAGGAAGGAGTAGGTCTTGTCTATTACATATTGGGTTTATGGAACGCTATCTGAGCTAATTTGAAACCCTTGTTTTATGCATCACCCCAACTCACCTTTCCCGTTAAGCAGCCATAGTGTGTTTTCTAAACGTGTGACTCTGACCTGTTATGTAATTCAGTTCAAGGGTAGTGGTTTTTACATTCCCTCTATAAGTGATATCTTATGATAAGTGTCTTTTTCTGTGTGACTTATTTCACTTAGAATCGTCGTACCCAAATCCACTCATCCTGCTGCTCCTAGCCTTATGACGTTGATTTCATGGCTGAGTGATATTCCTTTGTACATAAGGACCACAACTTCTTTATCCATTCTTGTCTTCCCTGGGATATTTAAGGTGTAACAAAGTGGAGGTTCTTGTCAACAGAGCAGCCCTAAACTTTGGGGTGCCTGTGTCTTGCTGATGTTTAGTTTTCCCAATTTATACGCCCATGAGTGGAAGTGCCCTATGCTCTCTAAGCTGAGTTTTTTAGATGTTTCAGGACACACCGTACACTTCTCCAGAGTGGCTGTTGGCAATTTCCATCCGGCCCATCAGCGTAGCAAGGCTCCCATTTCTCCATGGCCTGTCCTGCATTTCTGGTTTTGACACTTTATTCAGCCTGGCCCTTTTGACCGATGGGAAGCGAGACTTCTTTGTAGCGCTGATTTGCCTTTCCAGGTTGCTTGGTTGGCCAAAAAGGGCGTATGCGTTTTTTCCTGAATATATTCAGGAAAAAACGCATACGCCCTTTTTGGCCAAGGGCATCATTGTCGAGGTTTTGCCGCTTTTCCTGTGCTTTAAAGGCGATTCGAATCTACCTCCTGAAATCTGTTTCCTGCAATTCTGCCTTGCTTTCAAATCCTCTTCGTTGCCTTCCCTCAATATATTTGTGGACGAGAGTTATCATTTCTAAGTCTGCAGGTTTGTGAATTGCAGTGCCCCTGAGCTCCATTTTTCAACTCGCTTTCTTGGGAGCTGGCCGCAAAAGCGCAGGATTGCTTCAGGCCCTATTCTGGCTCCGGGCGGCAAGCTGAGCCTGAGGTTAATTCTTCTTCCTGATGGGAAAATAGAGTGACCTGTGCCTGTCCCAACACCTAGTGCTAGTCTCTCATTGGTTCCCACTCTTCCCGTTCATCCTCAGGACAAATTGCAACCTGTACAGAACAGGAGGTTAAAGGTGCTGATTCTCCAAGCAGGGAGATTGCTAGTATAGCGGCTGGAATGGCGAACCGGAGCACAAGGAGATGAGAAATGAGGTGCGTTTTAGAAACCTTTCCCGATCACACGGTGTACCATCTTCGGGGTTTCTCATGCATGTTTTCGATGTAGGAAGATGCCCTTGAACCTGGAGATTTGGGACCCATGGGATGGGTTCCACGCAGTATTACTTTAAAGGGTCTGCGTTTGCTCACCCAACCTCACCAAACCTCTCAGCCCTAAGAGTGTCCACCCTTATGTCTCATCCATCTGTGGGTCTACATATGGTCAATCCAGGTGGCATCACAGCCCCTGAACGAATTTTGTCAGAATTTCTCTCTCTTTCACTGTCTTTGTTTCACGGGTTTTTAAAAGTAATTGATTTGTATAATGGGGTTTAGCTGCTTTTCACTGCTGTGGTTATGCCGCTTTTCACCCACTTCACTCACTTACAGAGAGATATCAATACATAGGTTTTAAGATTCTTACTAGTCAGATATATTCTTGGGCGATGAATAGGGCGTGTTGAGTCCAGTTCACTGAGGAAGGAGTAGGTCTTGTCTATTACATATTGGGTTTATGGAACGCTATCTGAGCTAATTTGAAACCCTTGTTTTATGCATCACCCCAACTCACCTTTCCCGTTAAGCAGCCATAGTGTGTTTTCTAAACGTGTGACTCTGACCTGTTATGTAATTCAGTTCAAGGGTAGTGGTTTTTACATTCCCTCTATAAGTGATATCTTATGATAAGTGTCTTTTTCTGTGTGACTTATTTCACTTAGAATCGTCGTACCCAAATCCACTCATCCTGCTGCTCCTAGCCTTATGACGTTGATTTCATGGCTGAGTGATATTCCTTTGTACATAAGGACCACAACTTCTTTATCCATTCTTGTCTTCCCTGGGATATTTAAGGTGTAACAAAGTGGAGGTTCTTGTCAACAGAGCAGCCCTAAACTTTGGGGTGCCTGTGTCTTGCTGATGTTTAGTTTTCCCAATTTATACGCCCATGAGTGGAAGTGCCCTATGCTCTCTAAGCTGAGTTTTTTAGATGTTTCAGGACACACCGTACACTTCTCCAGAGTGGCTGTTGGCAATTTCCATCCGGCCCATCAGCGTAGCAAGGCTCCCATTTCTCCATGGCCTGTCCTGCATTTCTGGTTTTGACACTTTATTCAGCCTGGCCCTTTTGACCGATGGGAAGCGAGACTTCTTTGTAGCGCTGATTTGCCTTTCCAGGTTGCTTGGTTGGCCAAAAAGGGCGTATGCGTTTTTTCCTGAATATATTCAGGAAAAAACGCATACGCCCTTTTTGGCCAAGGGCATCATTGTCGAGGTTTTGCCGCTTTTCCTGTGCTTTAAAGGCGATTCGAATCTACCTCCTGAAATCTGTTTCCTGCAATTCTGCCTTGCTTTCAAATCCTCTTCGTTGCCTTCCCTCAATATATTTGTGGACGAGAGTTATCATTTCTAAGTCTGCAGGTTTGTGAATTGCAGTGCCCCTGAGCTCCATTTTTCAACTCGCTTTCTTGGGAGCTGGCCGCAAAAGCGCAGGATTGCTTCAGGCCCTATTCTGGCTCCGGGCGGCAAGCTGAGCCTGAGGTTAATTCTTCTTCCTGATGGGAAAATAGAGTGACCTGTGCCTGTCCCAACACCTAGTGCTAGTCTCTCATTGGTTCCCACTCTTCCCGTTCATCCTCAGGACAAATTGCAACCTGTACAGAAGAGGAGGTTAAAGGTGCTGATTCTCCAAGCAGGGAGATTGCTAGTATAGCGGCTGGAATGGCGAACCGGAGCACAAGGAGATGAGAAATGAGGTGCGTTTTAGAAACCTTTCCCGATCACACGGTGTACCATCTTCGGGGTTTCTCATGCATGTTTTCGATGTAGGAAGATGCCCTTGAACCTGGAGATTTGGGACCCATGGGATGGGTTCCACGCAGTATTACTTTAAAGGGTCTGCGTTTGCTCACCCAACCTCACCAAACCTCTCAGCCCTAAGAGTGTCCACCCTTATGTCTCATCCATCTGTGGGTCTACATATGGTCAATCCAGGTGGCATCACAGCCCCTGAACGAATTTTGTCAGAATTTCTCTCTCTTTCACTGTCTTTGTTTCACGGGTTTTTAAAAGTAATTGATTTGTATAATGGGGTTTAGCTGCTTTTCACTGCTGTGGTTATGCCGCTTTTCACCCACTTCACTCACTTACAGAGAGATATCAATACATAGGTTTTAAGATTCTTACTAGTCAGATATATTCTTGGGCGATGAATAGGGCGTGTTGAGTCCAGTTCACTGAGGAAGGAGTAGGTCTTGTCTATTACATATTGGGTTTATGGAACGCTATCTGAGCTAATTTGAAACCCTTGTTTTATGCATCACCCCAACTCACCTTTCCCGTTAAGCAGCCATAGTGTGTTTTCTAAACGTGTGACTCTGACCTGTTATGTAATTCAGTTCAAGGGTAGTGGTTTTTACATTCCCTCTATAAGTGATATCTTATGATAAGTGTCTTTTTCTGTGTGACTTATTTCACTTAGAATCGTCGTACCCAAATCCACTCATCCTGCTGCTCCTAGCCTTATGACGTTGATTTCATGGCTGAGTGATATTCCTTTGTACATAAGGACCACAACTTCTTTATCCATTCTTGTCTTCCCTGGGATATTTAAGGTGTAACAAAGTGGAGGTTCTTGTCAACAGAGCAGCCCTAAACTTTGGGGTGCCTGTGTCTTGCTGATTTTTAGTTTTCCCAATTTATACGCCCATGAGTGGAAGTGCCCTATGCTCTCTAAGCTGAGTTTTTTAGATGTTTCAGGACACACCGTACACTTCTCCAGAGTGGCTGTTGGCAATTTCCATCCGGCCCATCAGCGTAGCAAGGCTCCCATTTCTCCATGGCCTGTCCTGCATTTCTGGTTTTGACACTTTATTCAGCCTGGCCCTTTTGACCGATGGGAAGCGAGACTTCTTTGTAGCGCTGATTTGCCTTTCCAGGTTGCTTGGTTGGCCAAAAAGGGCGTATGCGTTTTTTCCTGAATATATTCAGGAAAAAACGCATACGCCCTTTTTGGCCAAGGGCATCATTGTCGAGGTTTTGCCGCTTTTCCTGTGCTTTAAAGGCGATTCGAATCTACCTCCTGAAATCTGTTTCCTGCAATTCTGCCTTGCTTTCAAATCCTCTTCGTTGCCTTCCCTCAATATATTTGTGGACGAGAGTTATCATTTCTAAGTCTGCAGGTTTGTGAATTGCAGTGCCCCTGAGCTCCATTTTTCAACTCGCTTTCTTGGGAGCTGGCCGCAAAAGCGCAGGATTGCTTCAGGCCCTATTCTGGCTCCGGGCGGCAAGCTGAGCCTGAGGTTAATTCTTCTTCCTGATGGGAAAATAGAGTGACCTGTGCCTGTCCCAACACCTAGTGCTAGTCTCTCATTGGTTCCCACTCTTCCCGTTCATCCTCAGGACAAATTGCAACCTGTACAGAACAGGAGGTTAAAGGTGCTGATTCTCCAAGCAGGGAGATTGCTAGTATAGCGGCTGGAATGGCGAACCGGAGCACAAGGAGATGAGAAATGAGGTGCGTTTTAGAAACCTTTCCCGATCACACGGTGTACCATCTTCGGGGTTTCTCATGCATGTTTTCGATGTAGGAAGATGCCCTTGAACCTGGAGATTTGGGACCCATGGGATGGGTTCCACGCAGTATTACTTTAAAGGGTCTGCGTTTGCTCACCCAACCTCACCAAACCTCTCAGCCCTAAGAGTGTCCACCCTTATGTCTCATCCATCTGTGGGTCTACATATGGTCAATCCAGGTGGCATCACAGCCCCTGAACGAATTTTGTCAGAATTTCTCTCTCTTTCACTGTCTTTGTTTCACGGGTTTTTAAAAGTAATTGATTTGTATAATGGGGTTTAGCTGCTTTTCACTGCTGTGGTTATGCCGCTTTTCACCCACTTCACTCACTTACAGAGAGATATCAATACATAGGTTTTAAGATTCTTACTAGTCAGATATATTCTTGGGCGATGAATAGGGCGTGTTGAGTCCAGTTCACTGAGGAAGGAGTAGGTCTTGTCTATTACATATTGGGTTTATGGAACGCTATCTGAGCTAATTTGAAACCCTTGTTTTATGCATCACCCCAACTCACCTTTCCCGTTAAGCAGCCATAGTGTGTTTTCTAAACGTGTGACTCTGACCTGTTATGTAATTCAGTTCAAGGGTAGTGGTTTTTACATTCCCTCTATAAGTGATATCTTATGATAAGTGTCTTTTTCTGTGTGACTTATTTCACTTAGAATCGTCGTACCCAAATCCACTCATCCTGCTGCTCCTAGCCTTATGACGTTGATTTCATGGCTGAGTGATATTCCTTTGTACATAAGGACCACAACTTCTTTATCCATTCTTGTCTTCCCTGGGATATTTAAGGTGTAACAAAGTGGAGGTTCTTGTCAACAGAGCAGCCCTAAACTTTGGGGTGCCTGTGTCTTGCTGATGTTTAGTTTTCCCAATTTATACGCCCATGAGTGGAAGTGCCCTATGCTCTCTAAGCTGAGTTTTTTAGATGTTTCAGGACACACCGTACACTTCTCCAGAGTGGCTGTTGGCAATTTCCATCCGGCCCATCAGCGTAGCAAGGCTCCCATTTCTCCATGGCCTGTCCTGCATTTCTGGTTTTGACACTTTATTCAGCCTGGCCCTTTTGACCGATGGGAAGCGAGACTTCTTTGTAGCGCTGATTTGCCTTTCCAGGTTGCTTGGTTGGCCAAAAAGGGCGTATGCGTTTTTTCCTGAATATATTCAGGAAAAAACGCATACGCCCTTTTTGGCCAAGGGCATCATTGTCGAGGTTTTGCCGCTTTTCCTGTGCTTTAAAGGCGATTCGAATCTACCTCCTGAAATCTGTTTCCTGCAATTCTGCCTTGCTTTCAAATCCTCTTCGTTGCCTTCCCTCAATATATTTGTGGACGAGAGTTATCATTTCTAAGTCTGCAGGTTTGTGAATTGCAGTGCCCCTGAGCTCCATTTTTCAACTCGCTTTCTTGGGAGCTGGCCGCAAAAGCGCAGGATTGCTTCAGGCCCTATTCTGGCTCCGGGCGGCAAGCTGAGCCTGAGGTTAATTCTTCTTCCTGATGGGAAAATAGAGTGACCTGTGCCTGTCCCAACACCTAGTGCTAGTCTCTCATTGGTTCCCACTCTTCCCGTTCATCCTCAGGACAAATTGCAACCTGTACAGAAGAGGAGGTTAAAGGTGCTGATTCTCCAAGCAGGGAGATTGCTAGTATAGCGGCTGGAATGGCGAACCGGAGCACAAGGAGATGAGAAATGAGGTGCGTTTTAGAAACCTTTCCCGATCACACGGTGTACCATCTTCGGGGTTTCTCATGCATGTTTTCGATGTAGGAAGATGCCCTTGAACCTGGAGATTTGGGACCCATGGGATGGGTTCCACGCAGTATTACTTTAAAGGGTCTGCGTTTGCTCACCCAACCTCACCAAACCTCTCAGCCCTAAGAGTGTCCACCCTTATGTCTCATCCATCTGTGGGTCTACATATGGTCAATCCAGGTGGCATCACAGCCCCTGAACGAATTTTGTCAGAATTTCTCTCTCTTTCACTGTCTTTGTTTCACGGGTTTTTAAAAGTAATTGATTTGTATAATGGGGTTTAGCTGCTTTTCACTGCTGTGGTTATGCCGCTTTTCACCCACTTCACTCACTTACAGAGAGATATCAATACATAGGTTTTAAGATTCTTACTAGTCAGATATATTCTTGGGCGATGAATAGGGCGTGTTGAGTCCAGTTCACTGAGGAAGGAGTAGGTCTTGTCTATTACATATTGGGTTTATGGAACGCTATCTGAGCTAATTTGAAACCCTTGTTTTATGCATCACCCCAACTCACCTTTCCCGTTAAGCAGCCATAGTGTGTTTTCTAAACGTGTGACTCTGACCTGTTATGTAATTCAGTTCAAGGGTAGTGGTTTTTACATTCCCTCTATAAGTGATATCTTATGATAAGTGTCTTTTTCTGTGTGACTTATTTCACTTAGAATCGTCGTACCCAAATCCACTCATCCTGCTGCTCCTAGCCTTATGACGTTGATTTCATGGCTGAGTGATATTCCTTTGTACATAAGGACCACAACTTCTTTATCCATTCTTGTCTTCCCTGGGATATTTAAGGTGTAACAAAGTGGAGGTTCTTGTCAACAGAGCAGCCCTAAACTTTGGGGTGCCTGTGTCTTGCTGATTTTTAGTTTTCCCAATTTATACGCCCATGAGTGGAAGTGCCCTATGCTCTCTAAGCTGAGTTTTTTAGATGTTTCAGGACACACCGTACACTTCTCCAGAGTGGCTGTTGGCAATTTCCATCCGGCCCATCAGCGTAGCAAGGCTCCCATTTCTCCATGGCCTGTCCTGCATTTCTGGTTTTGACACTTTATTCAGCCTGGCCCTTTTGACCGATGGGAAGCGAGACTTCTTTGTAGCGCTGATTTGCCTTTCCAGGTTGCTTGGTTGGCCAAAAAGGGCGTATGCGTTTTTTCCTGAATATATTCAGGAAAAAACGCATACGCCCTTTTTGGCCAAGGGCATCATTGTCGAGGTTTTGCCGCTTTTCCTGTGCTTTAAAGGCGATTCGAATCTACCTCCTGAAATCTGTTTCCTGCAATTCTGCCTTGCTTTCAAATCCTCTTCGTTGCCTTCCCTCAATATATTTGTGGACGAGAGTTATCATTTCTAAGTCTGCAGGTTTGTGAATTGCAGTGCCCCTGAGCTCCATTTTTCAACTCGCTTTCTTGGGAGCTGGCCGCAAAAGCGCAGGATTGCTTCAGGCCCTATTCTGGCTCCGGGCGGCAAGCTGAGCCTGAGGTTAATTCTTCTTCCTGATGGGAAAATAGAGTGACCTGTGCCTGTCCCAACACCTAGTGCTAGTCTCTCATTGGTTCCCACTCTTCCCGTTCATCCTCAGGACAAATTGCAACCTGTACAGAAGAGGAGGTTAAAGGTGCTGATTCTCCAAGCAGGGAGATTGCTAGTATAGCGGCTGGAATGGCGAACCGGAGCACAAGGAGATGAGAAATGAGGTGCGTTTTAGAAACCTTTCCCGATCACACGGTGTACCATCTTCGGGGTTTCTCATGCATGTTTTCGATGTAGGAAGATGCCCTTGAACCTGGAGATTTGGGACCCATGGGATGGGTTCCACGCAGTATTACTTTAAAGGGTCTGCGTTTGCTCACCCAACCTCACCAAACCTCTCAGCCCTAAGAGTGTCCACCCTTATGTCTCATCCATCTGTGGGTCTACATATGGTCAATCCAGGTGGCATCACAGCCCCTGAACGAATTTTGTCAGAATTTCTCTCTCTTTCACTGTCTTTGTTTCACGGGTTTTTAAAAGTAATTGATTTGTATAATGGGGTTTAGCTGCTTTTCACTGCTGTGGTTATGCCGCTTTTCACCCACTTCACTCACTTACAGAGAGATATCAATACATAGGTTTTAAGATTCTTACTAGTCAGATATATTCTTGGGCGATGAATAGGGCGTGTTGAGTCCAGTTCACTGAGGAAGGAGTAGGTCTTGTCTATTACATATTGGGTTTATGGAACGCTATCTGAGCTAATTTGAAACCCTTGTTTTATGCATCACCCCAACTCACCTTTCCCGTTAAGCAGCCATAGTGTGTTTTCTAAACGTGTGACTCTGACCTGTTATGTAATTCAGTTCAAGGGTAGTGGTTTTTACATTCCCTCTATAAGTGATATCTTATGATAAGTGTCTTTTTCTGTGTGACTTATTTCACTTAGAATCGTCGTACCCAAATCCACTCATCCTGCTGCTCCTAGCCTTATGACGTTGATTTCATGGCTGAGTGATATTCCTTTGTACATAAGGACCACAACTTCTTTATCCATTCTTGTCTTCCCTGGGATATTTAAGGTGTAACAAAGTGGAGGTTCTTGTCAACAGAGCAGCCCTAAACTTTGGGGTGCCTGTGTCTTGCTGATGTTTAGTTTTCCCAATTTATACGCCCATGAGTGGAAGTGCCCTATGCTCTCTAAGCTGAGTTTTTTAGATGTTTCAGGACACACCGTACACTTCTCCAGAGTGGCTGTTGGCAATTTCCATCCCGCCCATCAGCGTAGCAAGGCTCCCATTTCTCCATGGCCTGTCCTGCATTTCTGGTTTTGACACTTTATTCAGCCTGGCCCTTTTGACCGATGGGAAGCGAGACTTCTTTGTAGCGCTGATTTGCCTTTCCAGGTTGCTTGGTTGGCCAAAAAGGGCGTATGCGTTTTTTCCTGAATATATTCAGGAAAAAACGCATACGCCCTTTTTGGCCAAGGGCATCATTGTCGAGGTTTTGCCGCTTTTCCTGTGCTTTAAAGGCGATTCGAATCTACCTCCTGAAATCTGTTTCCTGCAATTCTGCCTTGCTTTCAAATCCTCTTCGTTGCCTTCCCTCAATATATTTGTGGACGAGAGTTATCATTTCTAAGTCTGCAGGTTTGTGAATTGCAGTGCCCCTGAGCTCCATTTTTCAACTCGCTTTCTTGGGAGCTGGCCGCAAAAGCGCAGGATTGCTTCAGGCCCTATTCTGGCTCCCGGCGGCAAGCTGAGCCTGAGGTTAATTCTTCTTCCTGATGGGAAAATAGAGTGACCTGTGCCTGTCCCAACACCTAGTGCTAGTCTCTCATTGGTTCCCACTCTTCCCGTTCATCCTCAGGACAAATTGCAACCTGTACAGAACAGGAGGTTAAAGGTGCTGATTCTCCAAGCAGGGAGATTGCTAGTATAGCGGCTGGAATGGCGAACCGGAGCACAAGGAGATGAGAAATGAGGTGCGTTTTAGAAACCTTTCCCGATCACACGGTGTACCATCTTCGGGGTTTCTCATGCATGTTTTCGATGTAGGAAGATGCCCTTGAACCTGGAGATTTGGGACCCATGGGATGGGTTCCACGCAGTATTACTTTAAAGGGTCTGCGTTTGCTCACCCAACCTCACCAAACCTCTCAGCCCTAAGAGTGTCCACCCTTATGTCTCATCCATCTGTGGGTCTACATATGGTCAATCCAGGTGGCATCACAGCCCCTGAACGAATTTTGTCAGAATTTCTCTCTCTTTCACTGTCTTTGTTTCACGGGTTTTTAAAAGTAATTGATTTGTATAATGGGGTTTAGCTGCTTTTCACTGCTGTGGTTATGCCGCTTTTCACCCACTTCACTCACTTACAGAGAGATATCAATACATAGGTTTTAAGATTCTTACTAGTCAGATATATTCTTGGGCGATGAATAGGGCGTGTTGAGTCCAGTTCACTGAGGAAGGAGTAGGTCTTGTCTATTACATATTGGGTTTATGGAACGCTATCTGAGCTAATTTGAAACCCTTGTTTTATGCATCACCCCAACTCACCTTTCCCGTTAAGCAGCCATAGTGTGTTTTCTAAACGTGTGACTCTGACCTGTTATGTAATTCAGTTCAAGGGTAGTGGTTTTTACATTCCCTCTATAAGTGATATCTTATGATAAGTGTCTTTTTCTGTGTGACTTATTTCACTTAGAATCGTCGTACCCAAATCCACTCATCCTGCTGCTCCTAGCCTTATGACGTTGATTTCATGGCTGAGTGATATTCCTTTGTACATAAGGACCACAACTTCTTTATCCATTCTTGTCTTCCCTGGGATATTTAAGGTGTAACAAAGTGGAGGTTCTTGTCAACAGAGCAGCCCTAAACTTTGGGGTGCCTGTGTCTTGCTGATGTTTAGTTTTCCCAATTTATACGCCCATGAGTGGAAGTGCCCTATGCTCTCTAAGCTCAGTTTTTTAGATGTTTCAGGACACACCGTACACTTCTCCAGAGTGGCTGTTGGCAATTTCCATCCCGCCCATCAGCGTAGCAAGGCTCCCATTTCTCCATGGCCTGTCCTGCATTTCTGGTTTTGACACTTTATTCAGCCTGGCCCTTTTGACCGATGGGAATCGAGACTTCTTTGTAGCGCTGATTTGCCTTTCCAGGTTGCTTGGTTGGCCAAAAAGGGCGTATGCGTTTTTTCCTGAATATATTCAGGAAAAAACGCATACGCCCTTTTTGGCCAAGGGCATCATTGTCGAGGTTTTGCCGCTTTTCCTGTGCTTTAAAGGCGATTCGAATCTACCTCCTGAAATCTGTTTCCTGCAATTCTGCCTTGCTTTCAAATCCTCTTCGTTGCCTTCCCTCAATATATTTGTGGACGAGAGTTATCATTTCTAAGTCTGCAGGTTTGTGAATTGCAGTGCCCCTGAGCTCCATTTTTCAACTCGCTTTCTTGGGAGCTGGCCGCAAAAGCGCAGGATTGTTTCAGGCCCTATTCTGGCTCCGGGCAGCAGGCTGAGCCTGTGGTTAATTCTTCTTCCTGATGGGAAAATAGAGTGACCTGTGCCTGTCCCAACACCTAGTGCTAGTCTCTCATTGGTTCCCACTCTTCCCGTTCATCCTCAGGACAAATTGCAACCTGTACGGAACAGGAGGTTAAAGGTGCTGATTCTCCAAGCAGGGAGATTGCTAGTATAGCGGCTGGAATGGCGAACCGGAGCACAAGGAGATGAGAAATGAGGTGCGTTTTAGAAACCTTTCCCGATCACACGGTGTACCATCTTCGGGGTTTCTCATGCATGTTTTCGATGTAGGAAGATGCCCTTGAACCTGGAGATTTGGGACCCATGGGATGGGTTCCACGCAGTATTACTTTAAAGGGTCTGCGTTTGCTCACCCAACCTCACCAAACCTCTCAGCCCTAAGAGTGTCCACCCTTATGTCTCATCCATCTGTGGGTCTACATATGGTCAATCCAGGTTGCATCACAGCCCCTGAACGAATTTTGTCAGAATTTCTCTCTCTTTCACTGTCTTTGTTTCACGGGTTTTTAAAAGTAATTGATTTGTATAATGGGGTTTAGCTGCTTTTCACTGCTGTGGTTATGCCGCTTTTCACCCACTTCACTCACTTACAGAGAGATATCAATACATAGGTTTTAAGATTCTTACTAGTCAGATATATTCTTGGGCGATGAATAGGGCGTGTTGAGTCCAGTTCACTGAGGAAGGAGTAGGTCTTGTCTATTACATATTGGGTTTATGGAACGCTATCTGAGCTAATTTGAAACCCTTGTTTTATGCATCACCCCAACTCACCTTTCCCGTTAAGCAGCCATAGTGTGTTTTCTAAACGTGTGACTCTGACCTGTTATGTAATTCAGTTCAAGGGTAGTGGTTTTTACATTCCCTCTATAAGTGATATCTTATGATAAGTGTCTTTTTCTGTGTGACTTATTTCACTTAGAATCGTCGTACCCAAATCCACTCATCCTGCTGCTCCTAGCCTTATGACGTTGATTTCATGGCTGAGTGATATTCCTTTGTACATAAGGACCACAACTTCTTTATCCATTCTTGTCTTCCCTGGGATATTTAAGGTGTAACAAAGTGGAGGTTCTTGTCAACAGAGCAGCCCTAAACTTTGGGGTGCCTGTGTCTTGCTGATTTTTAGTTTTCCCAATTTATACGCCCATGAGTGGAAGTGCCCTATGCTCTCTAAGCTGAGTTTTTTAGATGTTTCAGGACACACCGTACACTTCTCCAGAGTGGCTGTTGGCAATTTCCATCCCGCCCATCAGCGTAGCAAGGCTCCCATTTCTCCATGGCCTGTCCTGCATTTCTGGTTTTGACACTTTATTCAGCCTGGCCCTTTTGACCGATGGGAAGCGAGACTTCTTTGTAGCGCTGATTTGCCTTTCCAGGTTGCTTGGTTGGCCAAAAAGGGCGTATGCGTTTTTTCCTGAATATATTCAGGAAAAAACGCATACGCCCTTTTTGGCCAAGGGCATCATTGTCGAGGTTTTGCCGCTTTTCCTGTGCTTTAAAGGCGATTCGAATCTACCTCCTGAAATCTGTTTCCTGCAATTCTGCCTTGCTTTCAAATCCTCTTCGTTGCCTTCCCTCAATATATTTGTGGACGAGAGTTATCATTTCTAAGTCTGCAGGTTTGTGAATTGCAGTGCCCCTGAGCTCCATTTTTCAACTCGCTTTCTTGGGAGCTGGCCGCAAAAGCGCAGGATTGCTTCAGGCCCTATTCTGGCTCCGGGCGGCAAGCTGAGCCTGAGGTTAATTCTTCTTCCTGATGGGAAAATAGAGTGACCTGTGCCTGTCCCAACACCTAGTGCTAGTCTCTCATTGGTTCCCACTCTTCCCGTTCATCCTCAGGACAAATTGCAACCTGTACAGAACAGGAGGTTAAAGGTGCTGATTCTCCAAGCAGGGAGATTGCTAGTATAGCGGCTGGAATGGCGAACCGGAGCACAAGGAGATGAGAAATGAGGTGCGTTTTAGAAACCTTTCCCGATCACACGGTGTACCATCTTCGGGGTTTCTCATGCATGTTTTCGATGTAGGAAGATGCCCTTGAACCTGGAGATTTGGGACCCATGGGATGGGTTCCACGCAGTATTACTTTAAAGGGTCTGCGTTTGCTCACCCAACCTCACCAAACCTCTCAGCCCTAAGAGTGTCCACCCTTATGTCTCATCCATCTGTGGGTCTACATATGGTCAATCCAGGTGGCATCACAGCCCCTGAACGAATTTTGTCAGAATTTCTCTCTCTTTCACTGTCTTTGTTTCACGGGTTTTTAAAAGTAATTGATTTGTATAATGGGGTTTAGCTGCTTTTCACTGCTGTGGTTATGCCGCTTTTCACCCACTTCACTCACTTACAGAGAGATATCAATACATAGGTTTTAAGATTCTTACTAGTCAGATATATTCTTGGGCGATGAATAGGGCGTGTTGAGTCCAGTTCACTGAGGAAGGAGTAGGTCTTGTCTATTACATATTGGGTTTATGGAACGCTATCTGAGCTAATTTGAAACCCTTGTTTTATGCATCACCCCAACTCACCTTTCCCGTTAAGCAGCCATAGTGTGTTTTCTAAACGTGTGACTCTGACCTGTTATGTAATTCAGTTCAAGGGTAGTGGTTTTTACATTCCCTCTATAAGTGATATCTTATGATAAGTGTCTTTTTCTGTGTGACTTATTTCACTTAGAATCGTCGTACCCAAATCCACTCATCCTGCTGCTCCTAGCCTTATGACGTTGATTTCATGGCTGAGTGATATTCCTTTGTACATAAGGACCACAACTTCTTTATCCATTCTTGTCTTCCCTGGGATATTTAAGGTGTAACAAAGTGGAGGTTCTTGTCAACAGAGCAGCCCTAAACTTTGGGGTGCCTGTGTCTTGCTGATGTTTAGTTTTCCCAATTTATACGCCCATGAGTGGAAGTGCCCTATGCTCTCTAAGCTGAGTTTTTTAGATGTTTCAGGACACACCGTACACTTCTCCAGAGTGGCTGTTGGCAATTTCCATCCGGCCCATCAGCGTAGCAAGGCTCCCATTTCTCCATGGCCTGTCCTGCATTTCTGGTTTTGACACTTTATTCAGCCTGGCCCTTTTGACCGATGGGAAGCGAGACTTCTTTGTAGCGCTGATTTGCCTTTCCAGGTTGCTTGGTTGGCCAAAAAGGGCGTATGCGTTTTTTCCTGAATATATTCAGGAAAAAACGCATACGCCCTTTTTGGCCAAGGGCATCATTGTCGAGGTTTTGCCGCTTTTCCTGTGCTTTAAAGGCGATTCGAATCTACCTCCTGAAATCTGTTTCCTGCAATTCTGCCTTGCTTTCAAATCCTCTTCGTTGCCTTCCCTCAATATATTTGTGGACGAGAGTTATCATTTCTAAGTCTGCAGGTTTGTGAATTGCAGTGCCCCTGAGCTCCATTTTTCAACTCGCTTTCTTGGGAGCTGGCCGCAAAAGCGCAGGATTGCTTCAGGCCCTATTCTGGCTCCGGGCGGCAAGCTGAGCCTGAGGTTAATTCTTCTTCCTGATGGGAAAATAGAGTGACCTGTGCCTGTCCCAACACCTAGTGCTAGTCTCTCATTGGTTCCCACTCTTCCCGTTCATCCTCAGGACAAATTGCAACCTGTACAGAAGAGGAGGTTAAAGGTGCTGATTCTCCAAGCAGGGAGATTGCTAGTATAGCGGCTGGAATGGCGAACCGGAGCACAAGGAGATGAGAAATGAGGTGCGTTTTAGAAACCTTTCCCGATCACACGGTGTACCATCTTCGGGGTTTCTCATGCATGTTTTCGATGTAGGAAGATGCCCTTGAACCTGGAGATTTGGGACCCATGGGATGGGTTCCACGCAGTATTACTTTAAAGGGTCTGCGTTTGCTCACCCAACCTCACCAAACCTCTCAGCCCTAAGAGTGTCCACCCTTATGTCTCATCCATCTGTGGGTCTACATATGGTCAATCCAGGTTGCATCACAGCCCCTGAACGAATTTTGTCAGAATTTCTCTCTCTTTCACTGTCTTTGTTTCACGGGTTTTTAAAAGTAATTGATTTGTATAATGGGGTTTAGCTGCTTTTCACTGCTGTGGTTATGCCGCTTTTCACCCACTTCACTCACTTACAGAGAGATATCAATACATAGGTTTTAAGATTCTTACTAGTCAGATATATTCTTGGGCGATGAATAGGGCGTGTTGAGTCCAGTTCACTGAGGAAGGAGTAGGTCTTGTCTATTACATATTGGGTTTATGGAACGCTATCTGAGCTAATTTGAAACCCTTGTTTTATGCATCACCCCAACTCACCTTTCCCGTTAAGCAGCCATAGTGTGTTTTCTAAACGTGTGACTCTGACCTGTTATGTAATTCAGTTCAAGGGTAGTGGTTTTTACATTCCCTCTATAAGTGATATCTTATGATAAGTGTCTTTTTCTGTGTGACTTATTTCACTTAGAATCGTCGTACCCAAATCCACTCATCCTGCTGCTCCTAGCCTTATGACGTTGATTTCATGGCTGAGTGATATTCCTTTGTACATAAGGACCACAACTTCTTTATCCATTCTTGTCTTCCCTGGGATATTTAAGGTGTAACAAAGTGGAGGTTCTTGTCAACAGAGCAGCCCTAAACTTTGGGGTGCCTGTGTCTTGCTGATTTTTAGTTTTCCCAATTTATACGCCCATGAGTGGAAGTGCCCTATGCTCTCTAAGCTGAGTTTTTTAGATGTTTCAGGACACACCGTACACTTCTCCAGAGTGGCTGTTGGCAATTTCCATCCGGCCCATCAGCGTAGCAAGGCTCCCATTTCTCCATGGCCTGTCCTGCATTTCTGGTTTTGACACTTTATTCAGCCTGGCCCTTTTGACCGATGGGAAGCGAGACTTCTTTGTAGCGCTGATTTGCCTTTCCAGGTTGCTTGGTTGGCCAAAAAGGGCGTATGCGTTTTTTCCTGAATATATTCAGGAAAAAACGCATACGCCCTTTTTGGCCAAGGGCATCATTGTCGAGGTTTTGCCGCTTTTCCTGTGCTTTAAAGGCGATTCGAATCTACCTCCTGAAATCTGTTTCCTGCAATTCTGCCTTGCTTTCAAATCCTCTTCGTTGCCTTCCCTCAATATATTTGTGGACGAGAGTTATCATTTCTAAGTCTGCAGGTTTGTGAATTGCAGTGCCCCTGAGCTCCATTTTTCAACTCGCTTTCTTGGGAGCTGGCCGCAAAAGCGCAGGATTGCTTCAGGCCCTATTCTGGCTCCGGGCGGCAAGCTGAGCCTGAGGTTAATTCTTCTTCCTGATGGGAAAATAGAGTGACCTGTGCCTGTCCCAACACCTAGTGCTAGTCTCTCATTGGTTCCCACTCTTCCCGTTCATCCTCAGGACAAATTGCAACCTGTACAGAAGAGGAGGTTAAAGGTGCTGATTCTCCAAGCAGGGAGATTGCTAGTATAGCGGCTGGAATGGCGAACCGGAGCACAAGGAGATGAGAAATGAGGTGCGTTTTAGAAACCTTTCCCGATCACACGGTGTACCATCTTCGGGGTTTCTCATGCATGTTTTCGATGTAGGAAGATGCCCTTGAACCTGGAGATTTGGGACCCATGGGATGGGTTCCACGCAGTATTACTTTAAAGGGTCTGCGTTTGCTCACCCAACCTCACCAAACCTCTCAGCCCTAAGAGTGTCCACCCTTATGTCTCATCCATCTGTGGGTCTACATATGGTCAATCCAGGTGGCATCACAGCCCCTGAACGAATTTTGTCAGAATTTCTCTCTCTTTCACTGTCTTTGTTTCACGGGTTTTTAAAAGTAATTGATTTGTATAATGGGGTTTAGCTGCTTTTCACTGCTGTGGTTATGCCGCTTTTCACCCACTTCACTCACTTACAGAGAGATATCAATACATAGGTTTTAAGATTCTTACTAGTCAGATATATTCTTGGGCGATGAATAGGGCGTGTTGAGTCCAGTTCACTGAGGAAGGAGTAGGTCTTGTCTATTACATATTGGGTTTATGGAACGCTATCTGAGCTAATTTGAAACCCTTGTTTTATGCATCACCCCAACTCACCTTTCCCGTTAAGCAGCCATAGTGTGTTTTCTAAACGTGTGACTCTGACCTGTTATGTAATTCAGTTCAAGGGTAGTGGTTTTTACATTCCCTCTATAAGTGATATCTTATGATAAGTGTCTTTTTCTGTGTGACTTATTTCACTTAGAATCGTCGTACCCAAATCCACTCATCCTGCTGCTCCTAGCCTTATGACGTTGATTTCATGGCTGAGTGATATTCCTTTGTACATAAGGACCACAACTTCTTTATCCATTCTTGTCTTCCCTGGGATATTTAAGGTGTAACAAAGTGGAGGTTCTTGTCAACAGAGCAGCCCTAAACTTTGGGGTGCCTGTGTCTTGCTGATGTTTAGTTTTCCCAATTTATACGCCCATGAGTGGAAGTGCCCTATGCTCTCTAAGCTGAGTTTTTTAGATGTTTCAGGACACACCGTACACTTCTCCAGAGTGGCTGTTGGCAATTTCCATCCCGCCCATCAGCGTAGCAAGGCTCCCATTTCTCCATGGCCTGTCCTGCATTTCTGGTTTTGACACTTTATTCAGCCTGGCCCTTTTGACCGATGGGAAGCGAGACTTCTTTGTAGCGCTGATTTGCCTTTCCAGGTTGCTTGGTTGGCCAAAAAGGGCGTATGCGTTTTTTCCTGAATATATTCAGGAAAAAACGCATACGCCCTTTTTGGCCAAGGGCATCATTGTCGAGGTTTTGCCGCTTTTCCTGTGCTTTAAAGGCGATTCGAATCTACCTCCTGAAATCTGTTTCCTGCAATTCTGCCTTGCTTTCAAATCCTCTTCGTTGCCTTCCCTCAATATATTTGTGGACGAGAGTTATCATTTCTAAGTCTGCAGGTTTGTGAATTGCAGTGCCCCTGAGCTCCATTTTTCAACTCGCTTTCTTGGGAGCTGGCCGCAAAAGCGCAGGATTGCTTCAGGCCCTATTCTGGCTCCCGGCGGCAAGCTGAGCCTGAGGTTAATTCTTCTTCCTGATGGGAAAATAGAGTGACCTGTGCCTGTCCCAACACCTAGTGCTAGTCTCTCATTGGTTCCCACTCTTCCCGTTCATCCTCAGGACAAATTGCAACCTGTACAGAACAGGAGGTTAAAGGTGCTGATTCTCCAAGCAGGGAGATTGCTAGTATAGCGGCTGGAATGGCGAACCGGAGCACAAGGAGATGAGAAATGAGGTGCGTTTTAGAAACCTTTCCCGATCACACGGTGTACCATCTTCGGGGTTTCTCATGCATGTTTTCGATGTAGGAAGATGCCCTTGAACCTGGAGATTTGGGACCCATGGGATGGGTTCCACGCAGTATTACTTTAAAGGGTCTGCGTTTGCTCACCCAACCTCACCAAACCTCTCAGCCCTAAGAGTGTCCACCCTTATGTCTCATCCATCTGTGGGTCTACATATGGTCAATCCAGGTGGCATCACAGCCCCTGAACGAATTTTGTCAGAATTTCTCTCTCTTTCACTGTCTTTGTTTCACGGGTTTTTAAAAGTAATTGATTTGTATAATGGGGTTTAGCTGCTTTTCACTGCTGTGGTTATGCCGCTTTTCACCCACTTCACTCACTTACAGAGAGATATCAATACATAGGTTTTAAGATTCTTACTAGTCAGATATATTCTTGGGCGATGAATAGGGCGTGTTGAGTCCAGTTCACTGAGGAAGGAGTAGGTCTTGTCTATTACATATTGGGTTTATGGAACGCTATCTGAGCTAATTTGAAACCCTTGTTTTATGCATCACCCCAACTCACCTTTCCCGTTAAGCAGCCATAGTGTGTTTTCTAAACGTGTGACTCTGACCTGTTATGTAATTCAGTTCAAGGGTAGTGGTTTTTACATTCCCTCTATAAGTGATATCTTATGATAAGTGTCTTTTTCTGTGTGACTTATTTCACTTAGAATCGTCGTACCCAAATCCACTCATCCTGCTGCTCCTAGCCTTATGACGTTGATTTCATGGCTGAGTGATATTCCTTTGTACATAAGGACCACAACTTCTTTATCCATTCTTGTCTTCCCTGGGATATTTAAGGTGTAACAAAGTGGAGGTTCTTGTCAACAGAGCAGCCCTAAACTTTGGGGTGCCTGTGTCTTGCTGATGTTTAGTTTTCCCAATTTATACGCCCATGAGTGGAAGTGCCCTATGCTCTCTAAGCTGAGTTTTTTAGATGTTTCAGGACACACCGTACACTTCTCCAGAGTGGCTGTTGGCAATTTCCATCCCGCCCATCAGCGTAGCAAGGCTCCCATTTCTCCATGGCCTGTCCTGCATTTCTGGTTTTGACACTTTATTCAGCCTGGCCCTTTTGACCGATGGGAAGCGAGACTTCTTTGTAGCGCTGATTTGCCTTTCCAGGTTGCTTGGTTGGCCAAAAAGGGCGTATGCGTTTTTTCCTGAATATATTCAGGAAAAAACGCATACGCCCTTTTTGGCCAAGGGCATCATTGTCGAGGTTTTGCCGCTTTTCCTGTGCTTTAAAGGCGATTCGAATCTACCTCCTGAAATCTGTTTCCTGCAATTCTGCCTTGCTTTCAAATCCTCTTCGTTGCCTTCCCTCAATATATTTGTGGACGAGAGTTATCATTTCTAAGTCTGCAGGTTTGTGAATTGCAGTGCCCCTGAGCTCCATTTTTCAACTCGCTTTCTTGGGAGCTGGCCGCAAAAGCGCAGGATTGCTTCAGGCCCTATTCTGGCTCCCGGCGGCAAGCTGAGCCTGAGGTTAATTCTTCTTCCTGATGGGAAAATAGAGTGACCTGTGCCTGTCCCAACACCTAGTGCTAGTCTCTCATTGGTTCCCACTCTTCCCGTTCATCCTCAGGACAAATTGCAACCTGTACA
Organism: Balaenoptera ricei; assembly: GCF_028023285.1. Lineage (NCBI taxonomy): Eukaryota > Metazoa > Chordata > Mammalia > Artiodactyla > Balaenopteridae > Balaenoptera > Balaenoptera ricei. The sequence continues at coordinate 87,195,385 of NC_082640.1, read as the reverse complement.
GAACAGGAGGTTAAAGGTGCTGATTCTCCAAGCAGGGAGATTGCTAGTATAGCGGCTGGAATGGCGAACCGGAGCACAAGGAGATGAGAAATGAGGTGCGTTTTAGAAACCTTTCCCGATCACACGGTGTACCATCTTCGGGGTTTCTCATGCATGTTTTCGATGTAGGAAGATGCCCTTGAACCTGGAGATTTGGGACCCATGGGATGGGTTCCACGCAGTATTACTTTAAAGGGTCTGCGTTTGCTCACCCAACCTCACCAAACCTCTCAGCCCTAAGAGTGTCCACCCTTATGTCTCATCCATCTGTGGGTCTACATATGGTCAATCCAGGTGGCATCACAGCCCCTGAACGAATTTTGTCAGAATTTCTCTCTCTTTCACTGTCTTTGTTTCACGGGTTTTTAAAAGTAATTGATTTGTATAATGGGGTTTAGCTGCTTTTCACTGCTGTGGTTATGCCGCTTTTCACCCACTTCACTCACTTACAGAGAGATATCAATACATAGGTTTTAAGATTCTTACTAGTCAGATATATTCTTGGGCGATGAATAGGGCGTGTTGAGTCCAGTTCACTGAGGAAGGAGTAGGTCTTGTCTATTACATATTGGGTTTATGGAACGCTATCTGAGCTAATTTGAAACCCTTGTTTTATGCATCACCCCAACTCACCTTTCCCGTTAAGCAGCCATAGTGTGTTTTCTAAACGTGTGACTCTGACCTGTTATGTAATTCAGTTCAAGGGTAGTGGTTTTTACATTCCCTCTATAAGTGATATCTTATGATAAGTGTCTTTTTCTGTGTGACTTATTTCACTTAGAATCGTCGTACCCAAATCCACTCATCCTGCTGCTCCTAGCCTTATGACGTTGATTTCATGGCTGAGTGATATTCCTTTGTACATAAGGACCACAACTTCTTTATCCATTCTTGTCTTCCCTGGGATATTTAAGGTGTAACAAAGTGGAGGTTCTTCTCAACAGAGCAGCCCTAAACTTTGGGGTGCCTGTGTCTTGCTGATGTTTAGTTTTCCCAATTTATACGCCCATGAGTGGAAGTGCCCTATGCTCTCTAAGCTCAGTTTTTTAGATGTTTCAGGACACACCGTACACTTCTCCAGAGTGGCTGTTGGCAATTTCCATCCCGCCCATCAGCGTAGCAAGGCTCCCATTTCTCCATGGCCTGTCCTGCATTTCTGGTTTTGACACTTTATTCAGCCTGGCCCTTTTGACCGATGGGAATCGAGACTTCTTTGTAGCGCTGATTTGCCTTTCCAGGTTGCTTGGTTGGCCAAAAAGGGCGTATGCGTTTTTTCCTGAATATATTCAGGAAAAAACGCATACGCCCTTTTTGGCCAAGGGCATCATTGTCGAGGTTTTGCCGCTTTTCCTGTGCTTTAAAGGCGATTCGAATCTACCTCCTGAAATCTGTTTCCTGCAATTCTGCCTTGCTTTCAAATCCTCTTCGTTGCCTTCCCTCAATATATTTGTGGACGAGAGTTATCATTTCTAAGTCTGCAGGTTTGTGAATTGCAGTGCCCCTGAGCTCCATTTTTCAACTCGCTTTCTTGGGAGCTGGCCGCAAAAGCGCAGGATTGTTTCAGGCCCTATTCTGGCTCCGGGCAGCAGGCTGAGCCTGTGGTTAATTCTTCTTCCTGATGGGAAAATAGAGTGACCTGTGCCTGTCCCAACACCTAGTGCTAGTCTCTCATTGGTTCCCACTCTTCCCGTTCATCCTCAGGACAAATTGCAACCTGTACGGAACAGGAGGTTAAAGGTGCTGATTCTCCAAGCAGGGAGATTGCTAGTATAGCGGCTGGAATGGCGAACCGGAGCACAAGGAGATGAGAAATGAGGTGCGTTTTAGAAACCTTTCCCGATCACACGGTGTACCATCTTCGGGGTTTCTCATGCATGTTTTCGATGTAGGAAGATGCCCTTGAACCTGGAGATTTGGGACCCATGGGATGGGTTCCACGCAGTATTACTTTAAAGGGTCTGCGTTTGCTCACCCAACCTCACCAAACCTCTCAGCCCTAAGAGTGTCCACCCTTATGTCTCATCCATCTGTGGGTCTACATATGGTCAATCCAGGTGGCATCACAGCCCCTGAACGAATTTTGTCAGAATTTCTCTCTCTTTCACTGTCTTTGTTTCACGGGTTTTTAAAAGTAATTGATTTGTATAATGGGGTTTAGCTGCTTTTCACTGCTGTGGTTATGCCGCTTTTCACCCACTTCACTCACTTACAGAGAGATATCAATACATAGGTTTTAAGATTCTTACTAGTCAGATATATTCTTGGGCGATGAATAGGGCGTGTTGAGTCCAGTTCACTGAGGAAGGAGTAGGTCTTGTCTATTACATATTGGGTTTATGGAACGCTATCTGAGCTAATTTGAAACCCTTGTTTTATGCATCACCCCAACTCACCTTTCCCGTTAAGCAGCCATAGTGTGTTTTCTAAACGTGTGACTCTGACCTGTTATGTAATTCAGTTCAAGGGTAGTGGTTTTTACATTCCCTCTATAAGTGATATCTTATGATAAGTGTCTTTTTCTGTGTGACTTATTTCACTTAGAATCGTCGTACCCAAATCCACTCATCCTGCTGCTCCTAGCCTTATGACGTTGATTTCATGGCTGAGTGATATTCCTTTGTACATAAGGACCACAACTTCTTTATCCATTCTTGTCTTCCCTGGGATATTTAAGGTGTAACAAAGTGGAGGTTCTTGTCAACAGAGCAGCCCTAAACTTTGGGGTGCCTGTGTCTTGCTGATGTTTAGTTTTCCCAATTTATACGCCCATGAGTGGAAGTGCCCTATGCTCTCTAAGCTGAGTTTTTTAGATGTTTCAGGACACACCGTACACTTCTCCAGAGTGGCTGTTGGCAATTTCCATCCGGCCCATCAGCGTAGCAAGGCTCCCATTTCTCCATGGCCTGTCCTGCATTTCTGGTTTTGACACTTTATTCAGCCTGGCCCTTTTGACCGATGGGAAGCGAGACTTCTTTGTAGCGCTGATTTGCCTTTCCAGGTTGCTTGGTTGGCCAAAAAGGGCGTATGCGTTTTTTCCTGAATATATTCAGGAAAAAACGCATACGCCCTTTTTGGCCAAGGGCATCATTGTCGAGGTTTTGCCGCTTTTCCTGTGCTTTAAAGGCGATTCGAATCTACCTCCTGAAATCTGTTTCCTGCAATTCTGCCTTGCTTTCAAATCCTCTTCGTTGCCTTCCCTCAATATATTTGTGGACGAGAGTTATCATTTCTAAGTCTGCAGGTTTGTGAATTGCAGTGCCCCTGAGCTCCATTTTTCAACTCGCTTTCTTGGGAGCTGGCCGCAAAAGCGCAGGATTGCTTCAGGCCCTATTCTGGCTCCGGGCGGCAAGCTGAGCCTGAGGTTAATTCTTCTTCCTGATGGGAAAATAGAGTGACCTGTGCCTGTCCCAACACCTAGTGCTAGTCTCTCATTGGTTCCCACTCTTCCCGTTCATCCTCAGGACAAATTGCAACCTGTACAGAAGAGGAGGTTAAAGGTGCTGATTCTCCAAGCAGGGAGATTGCTAGTATAGCGGCTGGAATGGCGAACCGGAGCACAAGGAGATGAGAAATGAGGTGCGTTTTAGAAACCTTTCCCGATCACACGGTGTACCATCTTCGGGGTTTCTCATGCATGTTTTCGATGTAGGAAGATGCCCTTGAACCTGGAGATTTGGGACCCATGGGATGGGTTCCACGCAGTATTACTTTAAAGGGTCTGCGTTTGCTCACCCAACCTCACCAAACCTCTCAGCCCTAAGAGTGTCCACCCTTATGTCTCATCCATCTGTGGGTCTACATATGGTCAATCCAGGTTGCATCACAGCCCCTGAACGAATTTTGTCAGAATTTCTCTCTCTTTCACTGTCTTTGTTTCACGGGTTTTTAAAAGTAATTGATTTGTATAATGGGGTTTAGCTGCTTTTCACTGCTGTGGTTATGCCGCTTTTCACCCACTTCACTCACTTACAGAGAGATATCAATACATAGGTTTTAAGATTCTTACTAGTCAGATATATTCTTGGGCGATGAATAGGGCGTGTTGAGTCCAGTTCACTGAGGAAGGAGTAGGTCTTGTCTATTACATATTGGGTTTATGGAACGCTATCTGAGCTAATTTGAAACCCTTGTTTTATGCATCACCCCAACTCACCTTTCCCGTTAAGCAGCCATAGTGTGTTTTCTAAACGTGTGACTCTGACCTGTTATGTAATTCAGTTCAAGGGTAGTGGTTTTTACATTCCCTCTATAAGTGATATCTTATGATAAGTGTCTTTTTCTGTGTGACTTATTTCACTTAGAATCGTCGTACCCAAATCCACTCATCCTGCTGCTCCTAGCCTTATGACGTTGATTTCATGGCTGAGTGATATTCCTTTGTACATAAGGACCACAACTTCTTTATCCATTCTTGTCTTCCCTGGGATATTTAAGGTGTAACAAAGTGGAGGTTCTTGTCAACAGAGCAGCCCTAAACTTTGGGGTGCCTGTGTCTTGCTGATGTTTAGTTTTCCCAATTTATACGCCCATGAGTGGAAGTGCCCTATGCTCTCTAAGCTGAGTTTTTTAGATGTTTCAGGACACACCGTACACTTCTCCAGAGTGGCTGTTGGCAATTTCCATCCGGCCCATCAGCGTAGCAAGGCTCCCATTTCTCCATGGCCTGTCCTGCATTTCTGGTTTTGACACTTTATTCAGCCTGGCCCTTTTGACCGATGGGAAGCGAGACTTCTTTGTAGCGCTGATTTGCCTTTCCAGGTTGCTTGGTTGGCCAAAAAGGGCGTATGCGTTTTTTCCTGAATATATTCAGGAAAAAACGCATACGCCCTTTTTGGCCAAGGGCATCATTGTCGAGGTTTTGCCGCTTTTCCTGTGCTTTAAAGGCGATTCGAATCTACCTCCTGAAATCTGTTTCCTGCAATTCTGCCTTGCTTTCAAATCCTCTTCGTTGCCTTCCCTCAATATATTTGTGGACGAGAGTTATCATTTCTAAGTCTGCAGGTTTGTGAATTGCAGTGCCCCTGAGCTCCATTTTTCAACTCGCTTTCTTGGGAGCTGGCCGCAAAAGCGCAGGATTGCTTCAGGCCCTATTCTGGCTCCGGGCGGCAAGCTGAGCCTGAGGTTAATTCTTCTCCCTGATGGGAAAATAGAGTGACCTGTGCCTGTCCCAACACCTAGTGCTAGTCTCTCATTGGTTCCCACTCTTCCCGTTCATCCTCAGGACAAATTGCAACCTGTACAGAACAGGAGGTTAAAGGTGCTGATTCTCCAAGCAGGGAGATTGCTAGTATAGCGGCTGGAATGGCGAACCGGAGCACAAGGAGATGAGAAATGAGGTGCGTTTTAGAAACCTTTCCCGATCACACGGTGTACCATCTTCGGGGTTTCTCATGCATGTTTTCGATGTAGGAAGATGCCCTTGAACCTGGAGATTTGGGACCCATGGGATGGGTTCCACGCAGTATTACTTTAAAGGGTCTGCGTTTGCTCACCCAACCTCACCAAACCTCTCAGCCCTAAGAGTGTCCACCCTTATGTCTCATCCATCTGTGGGTCTACATATGGTCAATCCAGGTGGCATCACAGCCCCTGAACGAATTTTGTCAGAATTTCTCTCTCTTTCACTGTCTTTGTTTCACGGGTTTTTAAAAGTAATTGATTTGTATAATGGGGTTTAGCTGCTTTTCACTGCTGTGGTTATGCCGCTTTTCACCCACTTCACTCACTTACAGAGAGATATCAATACATAGGTTTTAAGATTCTTACTAGTCAGATATATTCTTGGGCGATGAATAGGGCGTGTTGAGTCCAGTTCACTGAGGAAGGAGTAGGTCTTGTCTATTACATATTGGGTTTATGGAACGCTATCTGAGCTAATTTGAAACCCTTGTTTTATGCATCACCCCAACTCACCTTTCCCGTTAAGCAGCCCTAGTGTGTTTTCTAAACGTGTGACTCTGACCTGTTATGTAATTCACTTCAAGGGTAGTGGTTTTTACATTCCCTCTATAAGTGATATCTTATGATAAGTGTCTTTTTCTGTGTGACTTATTTCACTTAGAATCGTCGTACCCAAATCCACTCATCCTGCTGCTCCTAGCCTTATGACGTTGATTTCATGGCTGAGTGATATTCCTTTGTACATAAGGACCACAACTTCTTTATCCATTCTTGTCTTCCCTGGGATATTTAAGGTGTAACAAAGTGGAGGTTCTTGTCAACAGAGCAGCCCTAAACTTTGGGGTGCCTGTGTCTTGCTGATTTTTAGTTTTCCCAATTTATACGCCCATGAGTGGAAGTGCCCTATGCTCTCTAAGCTGAGTTTTTTAGATGTTTCAGGACACACCGTACACTTCTCCAGAGTGGCTGTTGGCAATTTCCATCCGGCCCATCAGCGTAGCAAGGCTCCCATTTCTCCATGGCCTGTCCTGCATTTCTGGTTTTGACACTTTATTCAGCCTGGCCCTTTTGACCGATGGGAAGCGAGACTTCTTTGTAGCGCTGATTTGCCTTTCCAGGTTGCTTGGTTGGCCAAAAAGGGCGTATGCGTTTTTTCCTGAATATATTCAGGAAAAAACGCATACGCCCTTTTTGGCCAAGGGCATCATTGTCGAGGTTTTGCCGCTTTTCCTGTGCTTTAAAGGCGATTCGAATCTACCTCCTGAAATCTGTTTCCTGCAATTCTGCCTTGCTTTCAAATCCTCTTCGTTGCCTTCCCTCAATATATTTGTGGACGAGAGTTATCATTTCTAAGTCTGCAGGTTTGTGAATTGCAGTGCCCCTGAGCTCCATTTTTCAACTCGCTTTCTTGGGAGCTGGCCGCAAAAGCGCAGGATTGCTTCAGGCCCTATTCTGGCTCCGGGCGGCAAGCTGAGCCTGAGGTTAATTCTTCTCCCTGATGGGAAAATAGAGTGACCTGTGCCTGTCCCAACACCTAGTGCTAGTCTCTCATTGGTTCCCACTCTTCCCGTTCATCCTCAGGACAAATTGCAACCTGTACAGAACAGGAGGTTAAAGGTGCTGATTCTCCAAGCAGGGAGATTGCTAGTATAGCGGCTGGAATGGCGAACCGGAGCACAAGGAGATGAGAAATGAGGTGCGTTTTAGAAACCTTTCCCGATCACACGGTGTACCATCTTCGGGGTTTCTCATGCATGTTTTCGATGTAGGAAGATGCCCTTGAACCTGGAGATTTGGGACCCATGGGATGGGTTCCACGCAGTATTACTTTAAAGGGTCTGCGTTTGCTCACCCAACCTCACCAAACCTCTCAGCCCTAAGAGTGTCCACCCTTATGTCTCATCCATCTGTGGGTCTACATATGGTCAATCCAGGTGGCATCACAGCCCCTGAACGAATTTTGTCAGAATTTCTCTCTCTTTCACTGTCTTTGTTTCACGGGTTTTTAAAAGTAATTGATTTGTATAATGGGGTTTAGCTGCTTTTCACTGCTGTGGTTATGCCGCTTTTCACCCACTTCACTCACTTACAGAGAGATATCAATACATAGGTTTTAAGATTCTTACTAGTCAGATATATTCTTGGGCGATGAATAGGGCGTGTTGAGTCCAGTTCACTGAGGAAGGAGTAGGTCTTGTCTATTACATATTGGGTTTATGGAACGCTATCTGAGCTAATTTGAAACCCTTGTTTTATGCATCACCCCAACTCACCTTTCCCGTTAAGCAGCCCTAGTGTGTTTTCTAAACGTGTGACTCTGACCTGTTATGTAATTCACTTCAAGGGTAGTGGTTTTTACATTCCCTCTATAAGTGATATCTTATGATAAGTGTCTTTTTCTGTGTGACTTATTTCACTTAGAATCGTCGTACCCAAATCCACTCATCCTGCTGCTCCTAGCCTTATGACGTTGATTTCATGGCTGAGTGATATTCCTTTGTACATAAGGACCACAACTTCTTTATCCATTCTTGTCTTCCCTGGGATATTTAAGGTGTAACAAAGTGGAGGTTCTTGTCAACAGAGCAGCCCTAAACTTTGGGGTGCCTGTGTCTTGCTGATGTTTAGTTTTCCCAATTTATACGCCCATGAGTGGAAGTGCCCTATGCTCTCTAAGCTGAGTTTTTTAGATGTTTCAGGACACACCGTACACTTCTCCAGAGTGGCTGTTGGCAATTTCCATCCGGCCCATCAGCGTAGCAAGGCTCCCATTTCTCCATGGCCTGTCCTGCATTTCTGGTTTTGACACTTTATTCAGCCTGGCCCTTTTGACCGATGGGAAGCGAGACTTCTTTGTAGCGCTGATTTGCCTTTCCAGGTTGCTTGGTTGGCCAAAAAGGGCGTATGCGTTTTTTCCTGAATATATTCAGGAAAAAACGCATACGCCCTTTTTGGCCAAGGGCATCATTGTCGAGGTTTTGCCGCTTTTCCTGTGCTTTAAAGGCGATTCGAATCTACCTCCTGAAATCTGTTTCCTGCAATTCTGCCTTGCTTTCAAATCCTCTTCGTTGCCTTCCCTCAATATATTTGTGGACGAGAGTTATCATTTCTAAGTCTGCAGGTTTGTGAATTGCAGTGCCCCTGAGCTCCATTTTTCAACTCGCTTTCTTGGGAGCTGGCCGCAAAAGCGCAGGATTGCTTCAGGCCCTATTCTGGCTCCGGGCGGCAAGCTGAGCCTGAGGTTAATTCTTCTTCCTGATGGGAAAATAGAGTGACCTGTGCCTGTCCCAACACCTAGTGCTAGTCTCTCATTGGTTCCCACTCTTCCCGTTCATCCTCAGGACAAATTGCAACCTGTACAGAACAGGAGGTTAAAGGTGCTGATTCTCCAAGCAGGGAGATTGCTAGTATAGCGGCTGGAATGGCGAACCGGAGCACAAGGAGATGAGAAATGAGGTGCGTTTTAGAAACCTTTCCCGATCACACGGTGTACCATCTTCGGGGTTTCTCATGCATGTTTTCGATGTAGGAAGATGCCCTTGAACCTGGAGATTTGGGACCCATGGGATGGGTTCCACGCAGTATTACTTTAAAGGGTCTGCGTTTGCTCACCCAACCTCACCAAACCTCTCAGCCCTAAGAGTGTCCACCCTTATGTCTCATCCATCTGTGGGTCTACATATGGTCAATCCAGGTGGCATCACAGCCCCTGAACGAATTTTGTCAGAATTTCTCTCTCTTTCACTGTCTTTGTTTCACGGGTTTTTAAAAGTAATTGATTTGTATAATGGGGTTTAGCTGCTTTTCACTGCTGTGGTTATGCCGCTTTTCACCCACTTCACTCACTTACAGAGAGATATCAATACATAGGTTTTAAGATTCTTACTAGTCAGATATATTCTTGGGCGATGAATAGGGCGTGTTGAGTCCAGTTCACTGAGGAAGGAGTAGGTCTTGTCTATTACATATTGGGTTTATGGAACGCTATCTGAGCTAATTTGAAACCCTTGTTTTATGCATCACCCCAACTCACCTTTCCCGTTAAGCAGCCATAGTGTGTTTTCTAAACGTGTGACTCTGACCTGTTATGTAATTCAGTTCAAGGGTAGTGGTTTTTACATTCCCTCTATAAGTGATATCTTATGATAAGTGTCTTTTTCTGTGTGACTTATTTCACTTAGAATCGTCGTACCCAAATCCACTCATCCTGCTGCTCCTAGCCTTATGACGTTGATTTCATGGCTGAGTGATATTCCTTTGTACATAAGGACCACAACTTCTTTATCCATTCTTGTCTTCCCTGGGATATTTAAGGTGTAACAAAGTGGAGGTTCTTGTCAACAGAGCAGCCCTAAACTTTGGGGTGCCTGTGTCTTGCTGATGTTTAGTTTTCCCAATTTATACGCCCATGAGTGGAAGTGCCCTATGCTCTCTAAGCTCAGTTTTTTAGATGTTTCAGGACACACCGTACACTTCTCCAGAGTGGCTGTTGGCAATTTCCATCCCGCCCATCAGCGTAGCAAGGCTCCCATTTCTCCATGGCCTGTCCTGCATTTCTGGTTTTGACACTTTATTCAGCCTGGCCCTTTTGACCGATGGGAATCGAGACTTCTTTGTAGCGCTGATTTGCCTTTCCAGGTTGCTTGGTTGGCCAAAAAGGGCGTATGCGTTTTTTCCTGAATATATTCAGGAAAAAACGCATACGCCCTTTTTGGCCAAGGGCATCATTGTCGAGGTTTTGCCGCTTTTCCTGTGCTTTAAAGGCGATTCGAATCTACCTCCTGAAATCTGTTTCCTGCAATTCTGCCTTGCTTTCAAATCCTCTTCGTTGCCTTCCCTCAATATATTTGTGGACGAGAGTTATCATTTCTAAGTCTGCAGGTTTGTGAATTGCAGTGCCCCTGAGCTCCATTTTTCAACTCACTTTCTTGGGAGCTGGCCGCAAAAGCGCAGGATTGTTTCAGGCCCTATTCTGGCTCCGGGCAGCAGGCTGAGCCTGTGGTTAATTCTTCTTCCTGATGGGAAAATAGAGTGACCTGTGCCTGTCCCAACACCTAGTGCTAGTCTCTCATTGGTTCCCACTCTTCCCGTTCATCCTCAGGACAAATTGCAACCTGTACGGAACAGGAGGTTAAAGGTGCTGATTCTCCAAGCAGGGAGATTGCTAGTATAGCGGCTGGAATGGCGAACCGGAGCACAAGGAGATGAGAAATGAGGTGCGTTTTAGAAACCTTTCCCGATCACACGGTGTACCATCTTCGGGGTTTCTCATGCATGTTTTCGATGTAGGAAGATGCCCTTGAACCTGGAGATTTGGGACCCATGGGATGGGTTCCACGCAGTATTACTTTAAAGGGTCTGCGTTTGCTCACCCAACCTCACCAAACCTCTCAGCCCTAAGAGTGTCCACCCTTATGTCTCATCCATCTGTGGGTCTACATATGGTCAATCCAGGTGGCATCACAGCCCCTGAACGAATTTTGTCAGAATTTCTCTCTCTTTCACTGTCTTTGTTTCACGGGTTTTTAAAAGTAATTGATTTGTATAATGGGGTTTAGCTGCTTTTCACTGCTGTGGTTATGCCGCTTTTCACCCACTTCACTCACTTACAGAGAGATATCAATACATAGGTTTTAAGATTCTTACTAGTCAGATATATTCTTGGGCGATGAATAGGGCGTGTTGAGTCCAGTTCACTGAGGAAGGAGTAGGTCTTGTCTATTACATATTGGGTTTATGGAACGCTATCTGAGCTAATTTGAAACCCTTGTTTTATGCATCACCCCACGTCACCTTTCCCGTTAAGCAGCCATAGTGTGTTTTCTAAACGTGTGACTCTGACCTGTTATGTAATTCAGTTCAAGGGTGGCGGTTTTTACATTCCCTCTATAAGTGATATCTTATGATAAGTGTCTTTTTCTGTGTGACTTATTTCACTTAGAATCGTCGTACCCAAATCCACTCATCCTGCTGCTCCTAGCCTTATGACGTTGATTTCATGGCTGAGTGATATTCCATTGTACATAAGGACCACAACTTCTTTATCCATTCTTGTCTTTCCTGGGATATTTAAGGTGTAACAAAGTGGAGGTTCTTGTCAACAGAGCAGCCCTAAACTTTGGGGTGCCTGTGTCTTGCTGATTTTTAGTTTTCCCAATTTATACGCCCATGAGTGGAAGTGCCCTATGCTCTCTAAGCTGAGTTTTTTAGATGTTTCAGGACACACCGTACACTTCTCCAGAGTGGCTGTTGGCAATTTCCATCCGGCCCATCAGCGTAGCAAGGCTCCCATTTCTCCATGGCCTGTCCTGCATTTCTGGTTTTGACACTTTATTCAGCCTGGCCCTTTTGACCGATGGGAAGCGAGACTTCTTTGTAGCGCTGATTTGCCTTTCCAGGTTGCTTGGTTGGCCAAAAAGGGCGTATGCGTTTTTTCCTGAATATATTCAGGAAAAAACGCATACGCCCTTTTTGGCCAAGGGCATCATTGTCGAGGTTTTGCCGCTTTTCCTGTGCTTTAAAGGCGATTCGAATCTACCTCCTGAAATCTGTTTCCTGCAATTCTGCCTTGCTTTCAAATCCTCTTCGTTGCCTTCCCTCAATATATTTGTGGACGAGAGTTATCATTTCTAAGTCTGCAGGTTTGTGAATTGCAGTGCCCCTGAGCTCCATTTTTCAACTCGCTTTCTTGGGAGCTGGCCGCAAAAGCGCAGGATTGCTTCAGGCCCTATTCTGGCTCCGGGCGGCAAGCTGAGCCTGAGGTTAATTCTTCTTCCTGATGGGAAAATAGAGTGACCTGTGCCTGTCCCAACACCTAGTGCTAGTCTCTCATTGGTTCCCACTCTTCCCGTTCATCCTCAGGACAAATTGCAACCTGTACGGAACAGGAGGTTAAAGGTGCTGATTCTCCAAGCAGGGAGATTGCTAGTATAGCGGCTGGAATGGCGAACCGGAGCACAAGGAGATGAGAAATGAGGTGCGTTTTAGAAACCTTTCCCGATCACACGGTGTACCATCTTCGGGGTTTCTCATGCATGTTTTCGATGTAGGAAGATGCCCTTGAACCTGGAGATTTGGGACCCATGGGATGGGTTCCACGCAGTATTACTTTAAAGGGTCTGCGTTTGCTCACCCAACCTCACCAAACCTCTCAGCCCTAAGAGTGTCCACCCTTATGTCTCATCCATCTGTGGGTCTACATATGGTCAATCCAGGTGGCATCACAGCCCCTGAACGAATTTTGTCAGAATTTCTCTCTCTTTCACTGTCTTTGTTTCACGGGTTTTTAAAAGTAATTGATTTGTATAATGGGGTTTAGCTGCTTTTCACTGCTGTGGTTATGCCGCTTTTCACCCACTTCACTCACTTACAGAGAGATATCAATACATAGGTTTTAAGATTCTTACTAGTCAGATATATTCTTGGGCGATGAATAGGGCGTGTTGAGTCCAGTTCACTGAGGAAGGAGTAGGTCTTGTCTATTACATATTGGGTTTATGGAACGCTATCTGAGCTAATTTGAAACCCTTGTTTTATGCATCACCCCAACTCACCTTTCCCGTTAAGCAGCCATAGTGTGTTTTCTAAACGTGTGACTCTGACCTGTTATGTAATTCAGTTCAAGGGTAGTGGTTTTTACATTCCCTCTATAAGTGATATCTTATGATAAGTGTCTTTTTCTGTGTGACTTATTTCACTTAGAATCGTCGTACCCAAATCCACTCATCCTGCTGCTCCTAGCCTTATGACGTTGATTTCATGGCTGAGTGATATTCCTTTGTACATAAGGACCACAACTTCTTTATCCATTCTTGTCTTCCCTGGGATATTTAAGGTGTAACAAAGTGGAGGTTCTTGTCAACAGAGCAGCCCTAAACTTTGGGGTGCCTGTGTCTTGCTGATGTTTAGTTTTCCCAATTTATACGCCCATGAGTGGAAGTGCCCTATGCTCTGTAAGCTGAGTTTTTTAGATGTTTCAGGACACACCGTACACTTCTCCAGAGTGGCTGTTGGCAATTTCCATCCCGCCCATCAGCGTAGCAAGGCTCCCATTTCTCCATGGCCTGTCCTGCATTTCTGGTTTTGACACTTTATTCAGCCTGGCCCTTTTGACCGATGGGAATCGAGACTTCTTTGTAGCGCTGATTTGCCTTTCCAGGTTGCTTGGTTGGCCAAAAAGGGCGTATGCGTTTTTTCCTGAATATATTCAGGAAAAAACGCATACGCCCTTTTTGGCCAAGGGCATCATTGTCGAGGTTTTGCCGCTTTTCCTGTGCTTTAAAGGCGATTCGAATCTACCTCCTGAAATCTGTTTCCTGCAATTCTGCCTTGCTTTCAAATCCTCTTCGTTGCCTTCCCTCAATATATTTGTGGACGAGAGTTATCATTTCTAAGTCTGCAGGTTTGTGAATTGCAGTGCCCCTGAGCTCCATTTTTCAACTCACTTTCTTGGGAGCTGGCCGCAAAAGCGCAGGATTGTTTCAGGCCCTATTCTGGCTCCGGGCAGCAGGCTGAGCCTGTGGTTAATTCTTCTTCCTGATGGGAAAATAGAGTGACCAGTGCCTGTCCCAACACCTAGTGCTAGTCTCTCATTGGTTCCCACTCTTCCCGTTCATCCTCAGGACAAATTGCAACCTGTACGGAACAGGAGGTTAAAGGTGCTGATTCTCCAAGCAGGGAGATTGCTAGTATAGCGGCTGGAATGGCGAACCGGAGCACAAGGAGATGAGAAATGAGGTGCGTTTTAGAAACCTTTCCCGATCACACGGTGTACCATCTTCGGGGTTTCTCATGCATGTTTTCGATGTAGGAAGATGCCCTTGAACCTGGAGATTTGGGACCCATGGGATGGGTTCCACGCAGTATTACTTTAAAGGGTCTGCGTTTGCTCACCCAACCTCACCAAACCTCTCAGCCCTAAGAGTGTCCACCCTTATGTCTCATCCATCTGTGGGTCTACATATGGTCAATCCAGGTGGCATCACAGCCCCTGAACGAATTTTGTCAGAATTTCTCTCTCTTTCACTGTCTTTGTTTCACGGGTTTTTAAAAGTAATTGATTTGTATAATGGGGTTTAGCTGCTTTTCACTGCTGTGGTTATGCCGCTTTTCACCCACTTCACTCACTTACAGAGAGATATCAATACATAGGTTTTAAGATTCTTACTAGTCAGATATATTCTTGGGCGATGAATAGGGCGTGTTGAGTCCAGTTCACTGAGGAAGGAGTAGGTCTTGTCTATTACATATTGGGTTTATGGAACGCTATCTGAGCTAATTTGAAACCCTTGTTTTATGCATCACCCCACGTCACCTTTCCCGTTAAGCAGCCATAGTGTGTTTTCTAAACGTGTGACTCTGACCTGTTATGTAATTCAGTTCAAGGGTGGCGGTTTTTACATTCCCTCTATAAGTGATATCTTATGATAAGTGTCTTTTTCTGTGTGACTTATTTCACTTAGAATCGTCGTACCCAAATCCACTCATCCTGCTGCTCCTAGCCTTATGACGTTGATTTCATGGCTGAGTGATATTCCATTGTACATAAGGACCACAACTTCTTTATCCATTCTTGTCTTTCCTGGGATATTTAAGGTGTAACAAAGTGGAGGTTCTTGTCAACAGAGCAGCCCTAAACTTTGGGGTGCCTGTGTCTTGCTGATTTTTAGTTTTCCCAATTTATACGCCCATGAGTGGAAGTGCCCTATGCTCTCTAAGCTGAGTTTTTTAGATGTTTCAGGACACACCGTACACTTCTCCAGAGTGGCTGTTGGCAATTTCCATCCGGCCCATCAGCGTAGCAAGGCTCCCATTTCTCCATGGCCTGTCCTGCATTTCTGGTTTTGACACTTTATTCAGCCTGGCCCTTTTGACCGATGGGAAGCGAGACTTCTTTGTAGCGCTGATTTGCCTTTCCAGGTTGCTTGGTTGGCCAAAAAGGGCGTATGCGTTTTTTCCTGAATATATTCAGGAAAAAACGCATACGCCCTTTTTGGCCAAGGGCATCATTGTCGAGGTTTTGCCGCTTTTCCTGTGCTTTAAAGGCGATTCGAATCTACCTCCTGAAATCTGTTTCCTGCAATTCTGCCTTGCTTTCAAATCCTCTTCGTTGCCTTCCCTCAATATATTTGTGGACGAGAGTTATCATTTCTAAGTCTGCAGGTTTGTGAATTGCAGTGCCCCTGAGCTCCATTTTTCAACTCGCTTTCTTGGGAGCTGGCCGCAAAAGCGCAGGATTGCTTCAGGCCCTATTCTGGCTCCGGGCGGCAAGCTGAGCCTGAGGTTAATTCTTCTTCCTGATGGGAAAATAGAGTGACCTGTGCCTGTCCCAACACCTAGTGCTAGTCTCTCATTGGTTCCCACTCTTCCCGTTCATCCTCAGGACAAATTGCAACCTGTACAGAACAGGAGGTTAAAGGTGCTGATTCTCCAAGCAGGGAGATTGCTAGTATAGCGGCTGGAATGGCGAACCGGAGCACAAGGAGATGAGAAATGAGGTGCGTTTTAGAAACCTTTCCCGATCACACGGTGTACCATCTTCGGGGTTTCTCATGCATGTTTTCGATGTAGGAAGATGCCCTTGAACCTGGAGATTTGGGACCCATGGGATGGGTTCCACGCAGTATTACTTTAAAGGGTCTGCGTTTGCTCACCCAACCTCACCAAACCTCTCAGCCCTAAGAGTGTCCACCCTTATGTCTCATCCATCTGTGGGTCTACATATGGTCAATCCAGGTTGCATCACAGCCCCTGAACGAATTTTGTCAGAATTTCTCTCTCTTTCACTGTCTTTGTTTCACGGGTTTTTAAAAGTAATTGATTTGTATAATGGGGTTTAGCTGCTTTTCACTGCTGTGGTTATGCCGCTTTTCACCCACTTCACTCACTTACAGAGAGATATCAATACATAGGTTTTAAGATTCTTACTAGTCAGATATATTCTTGGGCGATGAATAGGGCGTGTTGAGTCCAGTTCACTGAGGAAGGAGTAGGTCTTGTCTATTACATATTGGGTTTATGGAACGCTATCTGAGCTAATTTGAAACCCTTGTTTTATGCATCACCCCACGTCACCTTTCCCGTTAAGCAGCCATAGTGTGTTTTCTAAACGTGTGACTCTGACCTGTTATGTAATTCAGTTCAAGGGTGGCGGTTTTTACATTCCCTCTATAAGTGATATCTTATGATAAGTGTCTTTTTCTGTGTGACTTATTTCACTTAGAATCGTCGTACCCAAATCCACTCATCCTGCTGCTCCTAGCCTTATGACGTTGATTTCATGGCTGAGTGATATTCCATTGTACATAAGGACCACAACTTCTTTATCCATTCTTGTCTTTCCTGGGATATTTAAGGTGTAACAAAGTGGAGGTTCTTGTCAACAGAGCAGCCCTAAACTTTGGGGTGCCTGTGTCTTGCTGATTTTTAGTTTTCCCAATTTATACGCCCATGAGTGGAAGTGCCCTATGCTCTCTAAGCTGAGTTTTTTAGATGTTTCAGGACACACCGTACACTTCTCCAGAGTGGCTGTTGGCAATTTCCATCCGGCCCATCAGCGTAGCAAGGCTCCCATTTCTCCATGGCCTGTCCTGCATTTCTGGTTTTGACACTTTATTCAGCCTGGCCCTTTTGACCGATGGGAAGCGAGACTTCTTTGTAGCGCTGATTTGCCTTTCCAGGTTGCTTGGTTGGCCAAAAAGGGCGTATGCGTTTTTTCCTGAATATATTCAGGAAAAAACGCATACGCCCTTTTTGGCCAAGGGCATCATTGTCGAGGTTTTGCCGCTTTTCCTGTGCTTTAAAGGCGATTCGAATCTACCTCCTGAAATCTGTTTCCTGCAATTCTGCCTTGCTTTCAAATCCTCTTCGTTGCCTTCCCTCAATATATTTGTGGACGAGAGTTATCATTTCTAAGTCTGCAGGTTTGTGAATTGCAGTGCCCCTGAGCTCCATTTTTCAACTCGCTTTCTTGGGAGCTGGCCGCAAAAGCGCAGGATTGCTTCAGGCCCTATTCTGGCTCCGGGCGGCAAGCTGAGCCTGAGGTTAATTCTTCTTCCTGATGGGAAAATAGAGTGACCTGTGCCTGTCCCAACACCTAGTGCTAGTCTCTCATTGGTTCCCACTCTTCCCGTTCATCCTCAGGACAAA
Source organism: Balaenoptera ricei (assembly GCF_028023285.1). NCBI lineage: Eukaryota > Metazoa > Chordata > Mammalia > Artiodactyla > Balaenopteridae > Balaenoptera > Balaenoptera ricei. The sequence continues at coordinate 87,177,799 of NC_082640.1, read as the reverse complement.
TTGCAACCTGTACGGAACAGGAGGTTAAAGGTGCTGATTCTCCAAGCAGGGAGATTGCTAGTATAGCGGCTGGAATGGCGAACCGGAGCACAAGGAGATGAGAAATGAGGTGCGTTTTAGAAACCTTTCCCGATCACACGGTGTACCATCTTCGGGGTTTCTCATGCATGTTTTCGATGTAGGAAGATGCCCTTGAACCTGGAGATTTGGGACCCATGGGATGGGTTCCACGCAGTATTACTTTAAAGGGTCTGCGTTTGCTCACCCAACCTCACCAAACCTCTCAGCCCTAAGAGTGTCCACCCTTATGTCTCATCCATCTGTGGGTCTACATATGGTCAATCCAGGTGGCATCACAGCCCCTGAACGAATTTTGTCAGAATTTCTCTCTCTTTCACTGTCTTTGTTTCACGGGTTTTTAAAAGTAATTGATTTGTATAATGGGGTTTAGCTGCTTTTCACTGCTGTGGTTATGCCGCTTTTCACCCACTTCACTCACTTACAGAGAGATATCAATACATAGGTTTTAAGATTCTTACTAGTCAGATATATTCTTGGGCGATGAATAGGGCGTGTTGAGTCCAGTTCACTGAGGAAGGAGTAGGTCTTGTCTATTACATATTGGGTTTATGGAACGCTATCTGAGCTAATTTGAAACCCTTGTTTTATGCATCACCCCAACTCACCTTTCCCGTTAAGCAGCCATAGTGTGTTTTCTAAACGTGTGACTCTGACCTGTTATGTAATTCAGTTCAAGGGTAGTGGTTTTTACATTCCCTCTATAAGTGATATCTTATGATAAGTGTCTTTTTCTGTGTGACTTATTTCACTTAGAATCGTCGTACCCAAATCCACTCATCCTGCTGCTCCTAGCCTTATGACGTTGATTTCATGGCTGAGTGATATTCCTTTGTACATAAGGACCACAACTTCTTTATCCATTCTTGTCTTCCCTGGGATATTTAAGGTGTAACAAAGTGGAGGTTCTTGTCAACAGAGCAGCCCTAAACTTTGGGGTGCCTGTGTCTTGCTGATGTTTAGTTTTCCCAATTTATACGCCCATGAGTGGAAGTGCCCTATGCTCTCTAAGCTGAGTTTTTTAGATGTTTCAGGACACACCGTACACTTCTCCAGAGTGGCTGTTGGCAATTTCCATCCCGCCCATCAGCGTAGCAAGGCTCCCATTTCTCCATGGCCTGTCCTGCATTTCTGGTTTTGACACTTTATTCAGCCTGGCCCTTTTGACCGATGGGAATCGAGACTTCTTTGTAGCGCTGATTTGCCTTTCCAGGTTGCTTGGTTGGCCAAAAAGGGCGTATGCGTTTTTTCCTGAATATATTCAGGAAAAAACGCATACGCCCTTTTTGGCCAAGGGCATCATTGTCGAGGTTTTGCCGCTTTTCCTGTGCTTTAAAGGCGATTCGAATCTACCTCCTGAAATCTGTTTCCTGCAATTCTGCCTTGCTTTCAAATCCTCTTCGTTGCCTTCCCTCAATATATTTGTGGACGAGAGTTATCATTTCTAAGTCTGCAGGTTTGTGAATTGCAGTGCCCCTGAGCTCCATTTTTCAACTCACTTTCTTGGGAGCTGGCCGCAAAAGCGCAGGATTGTTTCAGGCCCTATTCTGGCTCCGGGCAGCAGGCTGAGCCTGTGGTTAATTCTTCTTCCTGATGGGAAAATAGAGTGACCAGTGCCTGTCCCAACACCTAGTGCTAGTCTCTCATTGGTTCCCACTCTTCCCGTTCATCCTCAGGACAAATTGCAACCTGTACGGAACAGGAGGTTAAAGGTGCTGATTCTCCAAGCAGGGAGATTGCTAGTATAGCGGCTGGAATGGCGAACCGGAGCACAAGGAGATGAGAAATGAGGTGCGTTTTAGAAACCTTTCCCGATCACACGGTGTACCATCTTCGGGGTTTCTCATGCATGTTTTCGATGTAGGAAGATGCCCTTGAACCTGGAGATTTGGGACCCATGGGATGGGTTCCACGCAGTATTACTTTAAAGGGTCTGCGTTTGCTCACCCAACCTCACCAAACCTCTCAGCCCTAAGAGTGTCCACCCTTATGTCTCATCCATCTGTGGGTCTACATATGGTCAATCCAGGTGGCATCACAGCCCCTGAACGAATTTTGTCAGAATTTCTCTCTCTTTCACTGTCTTTGTTTCACGGGTTTTTAAAAGTAATTGATTTGTATAATGGGGTTTAGCTGCTTTTCACTGCTGTGGTTATGCCGCTTTTCACCCACTTCACTCACTTACAGAGAGATATAAATACATAGGTTTTAAGATTCTTACTAGTCAGATATATTCTTGGGCGATGAATAGGGCGTGTTGAGTCCAGTTCACTGAGGAAGGAGTAGGTCTTGTCTATTACATATTGGGTTTATGGAACGCTATCTGAGCTAATTTGAAACCCTTGTTTTATGCATCACCCCACGTCACCTTTCCCGTTAAGCAGCCATAGTGTGTTTTCTAAACGTGTGACTCTGACCTGTTATGTAATTCAGTTCAAGGGTGGCGGTTTTTACATTCCCTCTATAAGTGATATCTTATGATAAGTGTCTTTTTCTGTGTGACTTATTTCACTTAGAATCGTCGTACCCAAATCCACTCATCCTGCTGCTCCTAGCCTTATGACGTTGATTTCATGGCTGAGTGATATTCCATTGTACATAAGGACCACAACTTCTTTATCCATTCTTGTCTTTCCTGGGATATTTAAGGTGTAACAAAGTGGAGGTTCTTGTCAACAGAGCAGCCCTAAACTTTGGGGTGCCTGTGTCTTGCTGATTTTTAGTTTTCCCAATTTATACGCCCATGAGTGGAAGTGCCCTATGCTCTCTAAGCTGAGTTTTTTAGATGTTTCAGGACACACCGTACACTTCTCCAGAGTGGCTGTTGGCAATTTCCATCCGGCCCATCAGCGTAGCAAGGCTCCCATTTCTCCATGGCCTGTCCTGCATTTCTGGTTTTGACACTTTATTCAGCCTGGCCCTTTTGACCGATGGGAAGCGAGACTTCTTTGTAGCGCTGATTTGCCTTTCCAGGTTGCTTGGTTGGCCAAAAAGGGCGTATGCGTTTTTTCCTGAATATATTCAGGAAAAAACGCATACGCCCTTTTTGGCCAAGGGCATCATTGTCGAGGTTTTGCCGCTTTTCCTGTGCTTTAAAGGCGATTCGAATCTACCCCCTGAAATCTGTTTCCTGCAATTCTGCCTTGCTTTCAAATCCTCTTCGTTGCCTTCCCTCAATATATTTGTGGACGAGAGTTATCATTTCTAAGTCTGCAGGTTTGTGAATTGCAGTGCCCCTGAGCTCCATTTTTCAACTCGCTTTCTTGGGAGCTGGCCGCAAAAGCGCAGGATTGTTTCAGGCCCTATTCTGGCTCCGGGCAGCAGGCTGAGCCTGTGGTTAATTCTTCTTCCTGATGGGAAAATAGAGTGACCAGTGCCTGTCCCAACACCTAGTGCTAGTCTCTCATTGGTTCCCACTCTTCCCGTTCATCCTCAGGACAAATTGCAACCTGTACGGAACAGGAGGTTAAAGGTGCTGATTCTCCAAGCAGGGAGATTGCTAGTATAGCGGCTGGAATGGCGAACCGGAGCACAAGGAGATGAGAAATGAGGTGCGTTTTAGAAACCTTTCCCGATCACACGGTGTACCATCTTCGGGGTTTCTCATGCATGTTTTCGATGTAGGAAGATGCCCTTGAACCTGGAGATTTGGGACCCATGGGATGGGTTCCACGCAGTATTACTTTAAAGGGTCTGCGTTTGCTCACCCAACCTCACCAAACCTCTCAGCCCTAAGAGTGTCCACCCTTATGTCTCATCCATCTGTGGGTCTACATATGGTCAATCCAGGTGGCATCACAGCCCCTGAACGAATTTTGTCAGAATTTCTCTCTCTTTCACTGTCTTTGTTTCACGGGTTTTTAAAAGTAATTGATTTGTATAATGGGGTTTAGCTGCTTTTCACTGCTGTGGTTATGCCGCTTTTCACCCACTTCACTCACTTACAGAGAGATATAAATACATAGGTTTTAAGATTCTTACTAGTCAGATATATTCTTGGGCGATGAATAGGGCGTGTTGAGTCCAGTTCACTGAGGAAGGAGTAGGTCTTGTCTATTACATATTGGGTTTATGGAACGCTATCTGAGCTAATTTGAAACCCTTGTTTTATGCATCACCCCACGTCACCTTTCCCGTTAAGCAGCCATAGTGTGTTTTCTAAACGTGTGACTCTGACCTGTTATGTAATTCAGTTCAAGGGTGGCGGTTTTTACATTCCCTCTATAAGTGATATCTTATGATAAGTGTCTTTTTCTGTGTGACTTATTTCACTTAGAATCGTCGTACCCAAATCCACTCATCCTGCTGCTCCTAGCCTTATGACGTTGATTTCATGGCTGAGTGATATTCCATTGTACATAAGGACCACAACTTCTTTATCCATTCTTGTCTTTCCTGGGATATTTAAGGTGTAACAAAGTGGAGGTTCTTGTCAACAGAGCAGCCCTAAACTTTGGGGTGCCTGTGTCTTGCTGATTTTTAGTTTTCCCAATTTATACGCCCATGAGTGGAAGTGCCCTATGCTCTCTAAGCTGAGTTTTTTAGATGTTTCAGGACACACCGTACACTTCTCCAGAGTGGCTGTTGGCAATTTCCATCCGGCCCATCAGCGTAGCAAGGCTCCCATTTCTCCATGGCCTGTCCTGCATTTCTGGTTTTGACACTTTATTCAGCCTGGCCCTTTTGACCGATGGGAAGCGAGACTTCTTTGTAGCGCTGATTTGCCTTTCCAGGTTGCTTGGTTGGCCAAAAAGGGCGTATGCGTTTTTTCCTGAATATATTCAGGAAAAAACGCATACGCCCTTTTTGGCCAAGGGCATCATTGTCGAGGTTTTGCCGCTTTTCCTGTGCTTTAAAGGCGATTCGAATCTACCTCCTGAAATCTGTTTCCTGCAATTCTGCCTTGCTTTCAAATCCTCTTCGTTGCCTTCCCTCAATATATTTGTGGACGAGAGTTATCATTTCTAAGTCTGCAGGTTTGTGAATTGCAGTGCCCCTGAGCTCCATTTTTCAACTCGCTTTCTTGGGAGCTGGCCGCAAAAGCGCAGGATTGCTTCAGGCCCTATTCTGGCTCCGGGCGGCAAGCTGAGCCTGAGGTTAATTCTTCTTCCTGATGGGAAAATAGAGTGACCTGTGCCTGTCCCAACACCTAGTGCTAGTCTCTCATTGGTTCCCACTCTTCCCGTTCATCCTCAGGACAAATTGCAACCTGTACAGAACAGGAGGTTAAAGGTGCTGATTCTCCAAGCAGGGAGATTGCTAGTATAGCGGCTGGAATGGCGAACCGGAGCACAAGGAGATGAGAAATGAGGTGCGTTTTAGAAACCTTTCCCGATCACACGGTGTACCATCTTCGGGGTTTCTCATGCATGTTTTCGATGTAGGAAGATGCCCTTGAACCTGGAGATTTGGGACCCATGGGATGGGTTCCACGCAGTATTACTTTAAAGGGTCTGCGTTTGCTCACCCAACCTCACCAAACCTCTCAGCCCTAAGAGTGTCCACCCTTATGTCTCATCCATCTGTGGGTCTACATATGGTCAATCCAGGTTGCATCACAGCCCCTGAACGAATTTTGTCAGAATTTCTCTCTCTTTCACTGTCTTTGTTTCACGGGTTTTTAAAAGTAATTGATTTGTATAATGGGGTTTAGCTGCTTTTCACTGCTGTGGTTATGCCGCTTTTCACCCACTTCACTCACTTACAGAGAGATATCAATACATAGGTTTTAAGATTCTTACTAGTCAGATATATTCTTGGGCGATGAATAGGGCGTGTTGAGTCCAGTTCACTGAGGAAGGAGTAGGTCTTGTCTATTACATATTGGGTTTATGGAACGCTATCTGAGCTAATTTGAAACCCTTGTTTTATGCATCACCCCAACTCACCTTTCCCGTTAAGCAGCCCTAGTGTGTTTTCTAAACGTGTGACTCTGACCTGTTATGTAATTCAGTTCAAGGGTAGTGGTTTTTACATTCCCTCTATAAGTGATATCTTATGATAAGTGTCTTTTTCTGTGTGACTTATTTCACTTAGAATCGTCGTACCCAAATCCACTCATCCTGCTGCTCCTAGCCTTATGACGTTGATTTCATGGCTGAGTGATATTCCTTTGTACATAAGGACCACAACTTCTTTATCCATTCTTGTCTTCCCTGGGATATTTAAGGTGTAACAAAGTGGAGGTTCTTGTCAACAGAGCAGCCCTAAACTTTGGGGTGCCTGTGTCTTGCTGATTTTTAGTTTTCCCAATTTATACGCCCATGAGTGGAAGTGCCCTATGCTCTCTAAGCTGAGTTTTTTAGATGTTTCAGGACACACCGTACACTTCTCCAGAGTGGCTGTTGGCAATTTCCATCCGGCCCATCAGCGTAGCAAGGCTCCCATTTCTCCATGGCCTGTCCTGCATTTCTGGTTTTGACACTTTATTCAGCCTGGCCCTTTTGACCGATGGGAAGCGAGACTTCTTTGTAGCGCTGATTTGCCTTTCCAGGTTGCTTGGTTGGCCAAAAAGGGCGTATGCGTTTTTTCCTGAATATATTCAGGAAAAAACGCATACGCCCTTTTTGGCCAAGGGCATCATTGTCGAGGTTTTGCCGCTTTTCCTGTGCTTTAAAGGCGATTCGAATCTACCTCCTGAAATCTGTTTCCTGCAATTCTGCCTTGCTTTCAAATCCACTTCGTTGCCTTCCCTCAATATATTTGTGGACGAGAGTTATCATTTCTAAGTCTGCAGGTTTGTGAATTGCAGTGCCCCTGAGCTCCATTTTTCAACTCGCTTTCTTGGGAGCTGGCCGCAAAAGCGCAGGATTGCTTCAGGCCCTATTCTGGCTCCGGGCGGCAAGCTGAGCCTGAGGTTAATTCTTCTTCCTGATGGGAAAATAGAGTGACCTGTGCCTGTCCCAACACCTAGTGCTAGTCTCTCATTGGTTCCCACTCTTCCCGTTCATCCTCAGGACAAATTGCAACCTGTACAGAACAGGAGGTTAAAGGTGCTGATTCTCCAAGCAGGGAGATTGCTAGTATAGCGGCTGGAATGGCGAACCGGAGCACAAGGAGATGAGAAATGAGGTGCGTTTTAGAAACCTTTCCCGATCACACGGTGTACCATCTTCGGGGTTTCTCATGCATGTTTTCGATGTAGGAAGATGCCCTTGAACCTGGAGATTTGGGACCCATGGGATGGGTTCCACGCAGTATTACTTTAAAGGGTCTGCGTTTGCTCACCCAACCTCACCAAACCTCTCAGCCCTAAGAGTGTCCACCCTTATGTCTCATCCATCTGTGGGTCTACATATGGTCAATCCAGGTGGCATCACAGCCCCTGAACGAATTTTGTCAGAATTTCTCTCTCTTTCACTGTCTTTGTTTCACGGGTTTTTAAAAGTAATTGATTTGTATAATGGGGTTTAGCTGCTTTTCACTGCTGTGGTTATGCCGCTTTTCACCCACTTCACTCACTTACAGAGAGATATCAATACATAGGTTTTAAGATTCTTACTAGTCAGATATATTCTTGGGCGATGAATAGGGCGTGTTGAGTCCAGTTCACTGAGGAAGGAGTAGGTCTTGTCTATTACATATTGGGTTTATGGAACGCTATCTGAGCTAATTTGAAACCCTTGTTTTATGCATCACCCCAACTCACCTTTCCCGTTAAGCAGCCCTAGTGTGTTTTCTAAACGTGTGACTCTGACCTGTTATGTAATTCAGTTCAAGGGTAGTGGTTTTTACATTCCCTCTATAAGTGATATCTTATGATAAGTGTCTTTTTCTGTGTGACTTATTTCACTTAGAATCGTCGTACCCAAATCCACTCATCCTGCTGCTCCTAGCCTTATGACGTTGATTTCATGGCTGAGTGATATTCCTTTGTACATAAGGACCACAACTTCTTTATCCATTCTTGTCTTCCCTGGGATATTTAAGGTGTAACAAAGTGGAGGTTCTTGTCAACAGAGCAGCCCTAAACTTTGGGGTGCCTGTGTCTTGCTGATTTTTAGTTTTCCCAATTTATACGCCCATGAGTGGAAGTGCCCTATGCTCTCTAAGCTGAGTTTTTTAGATGTTTCAGGACACACCGTACACTTCTCCAGAGTGGCTGTTGGCAATTTCCATCCGGCCCATCAGCGTAGCAAGGCTCCCATTTCTCCATGGCCTGTCCTGCATTTCTGGTTTTGACACTTTATTCAGCCTGGCCCTTTTGACCGATGGGAAGCGAGACTTCTTTGTAGCGCTGATTTGCCTTTCCAGGTTGCTTGGTTGGCCAAAAAGGGCGTATGCGTTTTTTCCTGAATATATTCAGGAAAAAACGCATACGCCCTTTTTGGCCAAGGGCATCATTGTCGAGGTTTTGCCGCTTTTCCTGTGCTTTAAAGGCGATTCGAATCTACCTCCTGAAATCTGTTTCCTGCAATTCTGCCTTGCTTTCAAATCCTCTTCGTTGCCTTCCCTCAATATATTTGTGGACGAGAGTTATCATTTCTAAGTCTGCAGGTTTGTGAATTGCAGTGCCCCTGAGCTCCATTTTTCAACTCGCTTTCTTGGGAGCTGGCCGCAAAAGCGCAGGATTGCTTCAGGCCCTATTCTGGCTCCGGGCGGCAAGCTGAGCCTGAGGTTAATTCTTCTTCCTGATGGGAAAATAGAGTGACCTGTGCCTGTCCCAACACCTAGTGCTAGTCTCTCATTGGTTCCCACTCTTCCCGTTCATCCTCAGGACAAATTGCAACCTGTACAGAACAGGAGGTTAAAGGTGCTGATTCTCCAAGCAGGGAGATTGCTAGTATAGCGGCTGGAATGGCGAACCGGAGCACAAGGAGATGAGAAATGAGGTGCGTTTTAGAAACCTTTCCCGATCACACGGTGTACCATCTTCGGGGTTTCTCATGCATGTTTTCGATGTAGGAAGATGCCCTTGAACCTGGAGATTTGGGACCCATGGGATGGGTTCCACGCAGTATTACTTTAAAGGGTCTGCGTTTGCTCACCCAACCTCACCAAACCTCTCAGCCCTAAGAGTGTCCACCCTTATGTCTCATCCATCTGTGGGTCTACATATGGTCAATCCAGGTGGCATCACAGCCCCTGAACGAATTTTGTCAGAATTTCTCTCTCTTTCACTGTCTTTGTTTCACGGGTTTTTAAAAGTAATTGATTTGTATAATGGGGTTTAGCTGCTTTTCACTGCTGTGGTTATGCCGCTTTTCACCCACTTCACTCACTTACAGAGAGATATCAATACATAGGTTTTAAGATTCTTACTAGTCAGATATATTCTTGGGCGATGAATAGGGCGTGTTGAGTCCAGTTCACTGAGGAAGGAGTAGGTCTTGTCTATTACATATTGGGTTTATGGAACGCTATCTGAGCTAATTTGAAACCCTTGTTTTATGCATCACCCCAACTCACCTTTCCCGTTAAGCAGCCCTAGTGTGTTTTCTAAACGTGTGACTCTGACCTGTTATGTAATTCAGTTCAAGGGTAGTGGTTTTTACATTCCCTCTATAAGTGATATCTTATGATAAGTGTCTTTTTCTGTGTGACTTATTTCACTTAGAATCGTCGTACCCAAATCCACTCATCCTGCTGCTCCTAGCCTTATGACGTTGATTTCATGGCTGAGTGATATTCCTTTGTACATAAGGACCACAACTTCTTTATCCATTCTTGTCTTCCCTGGGATATTTAAGGTGTAACAAAGTGGAGGTTCTTGTCAACAGAGCAGCCCTAAACTTTGGGGTGCCTGTGTCTTGCTGATTTTTAGTTTTCCCAATTTATACGCCCATGAGTGGAAGTGCCCTATGCTCTCTAAGCTGAGTTTTTTAGATGTTTCAGGACACACCGTACACTTCTCCAGAGTGGCTGTTGGCAATTTCCATCCGGCCCATCAGCGTAGCAAGGCTCCCATTTCTCCATGGCCTGTCCTGCATTTCTGGTTTTGACACTTTATTCAGCCTGGCCCTTTTGACCGATGGGAAGCGAGACTTCTTTGTAGCGCTGATTTGCCTTTCCAGGTTGCTTGGTTGGCCAAAAAGGGCGTATGCGTTTTTTCCTGAATATATTCAGGAAAAAACGCATACGCCCTTTTTGGCCAAGGGCATCATTGTCGAGGTTTTGCCGCTTTTCCTGTGCTTTAAAGGCGATTCGAATCTACCTCCTGAAATCTGTTTCCTGCAATTCTGCCTTGCTTTCAAATCCTCTTCGTTGCCTTCCCTCAATATATTTGTGGACGAGAGTTATCATTTCTAAGTCTGCAGGTTTGTGAATTGCAGTGCCCCTGAGCTCCATTTTTCAACTCGCTTTCTTGGGAGCTGGCCGCAAAAGCGCAGGATTGCTTCAGGCCCTATTCTGGCTCCGGGCGGCAAGCTGAGCCTGAGGTTAATTCTTCTTCCTGATGGGAAAATAGAGTGACCTGTGCCTGTCCCAACACCTAGTGCTAGTCTCTCATTGGTTCCCACTCTTCCCGTTCATCCTCAGGACAAATTGCAACCTGTACAGAACAGGAGGTTAAAGGTGCTGATTCTCCAAGCAGGGAGATTGCTAGTATAGCGGCTGGAATGGCGAACCGGAGCACAAGGAGATGAGAAATGAGGTGCGTTTTAGAAACCTTTCCCGATCACACGGTGTACCATCTTCGGGGTTTCTCATGCATGTTTTCGATGTAGGAAGATGCCCTTGAACCTGGAGATTTGGGACCCATGGGATGGGTTCCACGCAGTATTACTTTAAAGGGTCTGCGTTTGCTCACCCAACCTCACCAAACCTCTCAGCCCTAAGAGTGTCCACCCTTATGTCTCATCCATCTGTGGGTCTACATATGGTCAATCCAGGTGGCATCACAGCCCCTGAACGAATTTTGTCAGAATTTCTCTCTCTTTCACTGTCTTTGTTTCACGGGTTTTTAAAAGTAATTGATTTGTATAATGGGGTTTAGCTGCTTTTCACTGCTGTGGTTATGCCGCTTTTCACCCACTTCACTCACTTACAGAGAGATATCAATACATAGGTTTTAAGATTCTTACTAGTCAGATATATTCTTGGGCGATGAATAGGGCGTGTTGAGTCCAGTTCACTGAGGAAGGAGTAGGTCTTGTCTATTACATATTGGGTTTATGGAACGCTATCTGAGCTAATTTGAAACCCTTGTTTTATGCATCACCCCAACTCACCTTTCCCGTTAAGCAGCCCTAGTGTGTTTTCTAAACGTGTGACTCTGACCTGTTATGTAATTCAGTTCAAGGGTAGTGGTTTTTACATTCCCTCTATAAGTGATATCTTATGATAAGTGTCTTTTTCTGTGTGACTTATTTCACTTAGAATCGTCGTACCCAAATCCACTCATCCTGCTGCTCCTAGCCTTATGACGTTGATTTCATGGCTGAGTGATATTCCTTTGTACATAAGGACCACAACTTCTTTATCCATTCTTGTCTTCCCTGGGATATTTAAGGTGTAACAAAGTGGAGGTTCTTGTCAACAGAGCAGCCCTAAACTTTGGGGTGCCTGTGTCTTGCTGATTTTTAGTTTTCCCAATTTATACGCCCATGAGTGGAAGTGCCCTATGCTCTCTAAGCTGAGTTTTTTAGATGTTTCAGGACACACCGTACACTTCTCCAGAGTGGCTGTTGGCAATTTCCATCCGGCCCATCAGCGTAGCAAGGCTCCCATTTCTCCATGGCCTGTCCTGCATTTCTGGTTTTGACACTTTATTCAGCCTGGCCCTTTTGACCGATGGGAAGCGAGACTTCTTTGTAGCGCTGATTTGCCTTTCCAGGTTGCTTGGTTGGCCAAAAAGGGCGTATGCGTTTTTTCCTGAATATATTCAGGAAAAAACGCATACGCCCTTTTTGGCCAAGGGCATCATTGTCGAGGTTTTGCCGCTTTTCCTGTGCTTTAAAGGCGATTCGAATCTACCTCCTGAAATCTGTTTCCTGCAATTCTGCCTTGCTTTCAAATCCTCTTCGTTGCCTTCCCTCAATATATTTGTGGACGAGAGTTATCATTTCTAAGTCTGCAGGTTTGTGAATTGCAGTGCCCCTGAGCTCCATTTTTCAACTCGCTTTCTTGGGAGCTGGCCGCAAAAGCGCAGGATTGCTTCAGGCCCTATTCTGGCTCCGGGCGGCAAGCTGAGCCTGAGGTTAATTCTTCTTCCTGATGGGAAAATAGAGTGACCTGTGCCTGTCCCAACACCTAGTGCTAGTCTCTCATTGGTTCCCACTCTTCCCGTTCATCCTCAGGACAAATTGCAACCTGTACAGAACAGGAGGTTAAAGGTGCTGATTCTCCAAGCAGGGAGATTGCTAGTATAGCGGCTGGAATGGCGAACCGGAGCACAAGGAGATGAGAAATGAGGTGCGTTTTAGAAACCTTTCCCGATCACACGGTGTACCATCTTCGGGGTTTCTCATGCATGTTTTCGATGTAGGAAGATGCCCTTGAACCTGGAGATTTGGGACCCATGGGATGGGTTCCACGCAGTATTACTTTAAAGGGTCTGCGTTTGCTCACCCAACCTCACCAAACCTCTCAGCCCTAAGAGTGTCCACCCTTATGTCTCATCCATCTGTGGGTCTACATATGGTCAATCCAGGTGGCATCACAGCCCCTGAACGAATTTTGTCAGAATTTCTCTCTCTTTCACTGTCTTTGTTTCACGGGTTTTTAAAAGTAATTGATTTGTATAATGGGGTTTAGCTGCTTTTCACTGCTGTGGTTATGCCGCTTTTCACCCACTTCACTCACTTACAGAGAGATATCAATACATAGGTTTTAAGATTCTTACTAGTCAGATATATTCTTGGGCGATGAATAGGGCGTGTTGAGTCCAGTTCACTGAGGAAGGAGTAGGTCTTGTCTATTACATATTGGGTTTATGGAACGCTATCTGAGCTAATTTGAAACCCTTGTTTTATGCATCACCCCAACTCACCTTTCCCGTTAAGCAGCCCTAGTGTGTTTTCTAAACGTGTGACTCTGACCTGTTATGTAATTCAGTTCAAGGGTAGTGGTTTTTACATTCCCTCTATAAGTGATATCTTATGATAAGTGTCTTTTTCTGTGTGACTTATTTCACTTAGAATCGTCGTACCCAAATCCACTCATCCTGCTGCTCCTAGCCTTATGACGTTGATTTCATGGCTGAGTGATATTCCTTTGTACATAAGGACCACAACTTCTTTATCCATTCTTGTCTTCCCTGGGATATTTAAGGTGTAACAAAGTGGAGGTTCTTGTCAACAGAGCAGCCCTAAACTTTGGGGTGCCTGTGTCTTGCTGATTTTTAGTTTTCCCAATTTATACGCCCATGAGTGGAAGTGCCCTATGCTCTCTAAGCTGAGTTTTTTAGATGTTTCAGGACACACCGTACACTTCTCCAGAGTGGCTGTTGGCAATTTCCATCCGGCCCATCAGCGTAGCAAGGCTCCCATTTCTCCATGGCCTGTCCTGCATTTCTGGTTTTGACACTTTATTCAGCCTGGCCCTTTTGACCGATGGGAAGCGAGACTTCTTTGTAGCGCTGATTTGCCTTTCCAGGTTGCTTGGTTGGCCAAAAAGGGCGTATGCGTTTTTTCCTGAATATATTCAGGAAAAAACGCATACGCCCTTTTTGGCCAAGGGCATCATTGTCGAGGTTTTGCCGCTTTTCCTGTGCTTTAAAGGCGATTCGAATCTACCTCCTGAAATCTGTTTCCTGCAATTCTGCCTTGCTTTCAAATCCTCTTCGTTGCCTTCCCTCAATATATTTGTGGACGAGAGTTATCATTTCTAAGTCTGCAGGTTTGTGAATTGCAGTGCCCCTGAGCTCCATTTTTCAACTCGCTTTCTTGGGAGCTGGCCGCAAAAGCGCAGGATTGCTTCAGGCCCTATTCTGGCTCCGGGCGGCAAGCTGAGCCTGAGGTTAATTCTTCTTCCTGATGGGAAAATAGAGTGACCTGTGCCTGTCCCAACACCTAGTGCTAGTCTCTCATTGGTTCCCACTCTTCCCGTTCATCCTCAGGACAAATTGCAACCTGTACAGAACAGGAGGTTAAAGGTGCTGATTCTCCAAGCAGGGAGATTGCTAGTATAGCGGCTGGAATGGCGAACCGGAGCACAAGGAGATGAGAAATGAGGTGCGTTTTAGAAACCTTTCCCGATCACACGGTGTACCATCTTCGGGGTTTCTCATGCATGTTTTCGATGTAGGAAGATGCCCTTGAACCTGGAGATTTGGGACCCATGGGATGGGTTCCACGCAGTATTACTTTAAAGGGTCTGCGTTTGCTCACCCAACCTCACCAAACCTCTCAGCCCTAAGAGTGTCCACCCTTATGTCTCATCCATCTGTGGGTCTACATATGGTCAATCCAGGTGGCATCACAGCCCCTGAACGAATTTTGTCAGAATTTCTCTCTCTTTCACTGTCTTTGTTTCACGGGTTTTTAAAAGTAATTGATTTGTATAATGGGGTTTAGCTGCTTTTCACTGCTGTGGTTATGCCGCTTTTCACCCACTTCACTCACTTACAGAGAGATATCAATACATAGGTTTTAAGATTCTTACTAGTCAGATATATTCTTGGGCGATGAATAGGGCGTGTTGAGTCCAGTTCACTGAGGAAGGAGTAGGTCTTGTCTATTACATATTGGGTTTATGGAACGCTATCTGAGCTAATTTGAAACCCTTGTTTTATGCATCACCCCAACTCACCTTTCCCGTTAAGCAGCCCTAGTGTGTTTTCTAAACGTGTGACTCTGACCTGTTATGTAATTCAGTTCAAGGGTAGTGGTTTTTACATTCCCTCTATAAGTGATAT